>NC_062562.1:75985802-76705802 GCF_022837055.1 Prionailurus viverrinus | reverse complement strand
GGGGGGTGAGTCCCGCCTTACACAGCGTATGTAGAAGGAGGGGTTATGTGTCTGAGCCCCGATCAGGGATGGGGCAGAAAAGGGTCCTGGGCGCTTTGAAACCGATTTTTTCTACATACTTGGTCCACCTAGGTCAGTATTTAAATTACAACAAGAAAAGAAAAATGTCTCATTTGCAATGTCATGCTTACAACAAAGCAGTTTGTATAAAAATCTTTCATCGTGTCCACAGAAAACTTGTTAATCTGCACCATAAAATCAAAATGTTTTTGTTTCCAGTATTAACCTATTTTAAAAAAAAATCTGTCTTTGCACAATGAGTTACATTATTACATTTCTATTTTCTTATACTCTTTTCTGACTTTCTACTAAAAGGCTTTTTTAGGGGCACCTGGGTGGCTCAGTTGGTTGAGTGCCTGACTTTGGCTCAGGTCATGGTCTCACGGTTCACGAATTTGAACCCCACATTGGGCTCTGTGCTGACAGCTGGGAGCCTGAAGCCTGCTTAGGATTCTGTGTTTCCCTCTCTCTCTCTTTCAAAAATAAATAAACATTAAAAAAAAAAAAAAGGTCCTTAAAATCAGTTGGCACTTGTTTTTCTTCAATTCAAAAAAAAGAATTCCTCATCCTAAACGTTCTGTGAAACATCATTGCCACAGAACTACCTATGGCTTCCTTCCCCATTATCTTTCTGTTTCCTTCTTCTTTATTCTTAAGCATTGACATGGACATTTCCTCTGACCCCTTCTGGGACGTGGACTTTGGTTCTTCTTTAAAGGATGATACCTTCGAGGGGTTTTTCTGCCTTAAATTAGGCAAGGGAAAACATGCAGAAAGAAACACAATAAATGTCCCAATCCTTAGGTTGAGATTTTAATTTTTTTAGTTTTTCTTAAATGTTTTTAACGTTTATTCATTTTTGAGAGACAGAGAGAGAGAGACAGAGCATGAGGGGGGAAGGGGCAAAGAGAGGGAGACTCAGAATCCGAAAGAGGCTCCAGGCTCTGAGCTGTCAGCACAGAGCCCGTTGCGGGGCTCGAACTCACGAACCATGAGATCATGACCTGAGCTGAAGTCGGCCGCTCAACTGACTGAACCACCCAGGTGCCCCTTAATTTTTTTTAGTTTTGCTCCATGTTGTTTCTTATATCTCTGGGCTGATACATGCATGATCTCTTACAACTTGCATTTTCAGTGTGTCTTAAGATCGATCCACAGCAGTACATAGGGTCTCTTTTACCAGACACATAACATGATATGCCTGATATGCCTTTGTTCATTATCCATCCCACTGCTGACCGATATTTCATTTGAACCCGTTTTAGCTACTAGAAACAAAATTGCAATGAATAAGCTTATAAATATATTTACGTCCATATACACTCCAAAAAAGGGAATTTCTAGGTCATTAATTTGCATTTCAAATTTGATAAAAACATCAAACTGCCTCCCAGAGGGCTGTGATTATTTAAATGCTTCCAAGAATGTATAAGAAAACTGTCCACTTCTTTGCCAACTTAGATACCATCAACGTTAATTTTGTTCATGTGAAAGGCAAAAACCACCTTTTATGTTTTGCCAAAATTCGGATCATGAGCCAAAGTAGCGGTAGCAACTTTCTAGCTTGTTGTTACAATTATTTAAAAAATGATGAAGCTAGCAGCGCCTGGGTGGCTCAGTCAGCCTGACCTCGGCTCAGGTCATCATCTCGTGGTTCAGGAGTTCGAGCCCCGCGTTGGTTCTGCCCGGATAGCGGGCAGCCTGCTTCAGATTCTCTGTCTCCTTCTCTCTCAAAAATAAACAAAACAAACAAACAAACATTTTTAAAAATGACACAGCTCAACTATCATAGCAGATGTCTAACATCTACCCTAAAACCTAGCATTTTGCTTAGATCCTAAGATTCCAATAGACCTTTGCAGACAACTCCCTCCTCTTTACAAATCCTTACCATTACAGCCCTCAAAGACAACTCAAAACTCACCTCCTCCAGGAAGCCTTCTTCGATTAATTCCCTTGATCTCACTTTTTTTAAATCCTTCCTGTCCTCTGATCCCTCAAGACTTATGTATTTAGTTTGTGTTAACTCTTAAATCCCTCTTCGTCTATCCCAATAACACCCGTAAGGTAGAAACACAGAAAGCCAACAGAAATGAATAAAGATTTATTAAGCATTTATTCTATTTAGTTATTAGGCTAATATCTATCTATTGGCTGCTGTATTAGACCCACTTTATGTGCTTTCACACCTTTGCTTGCCCCTCCCCACGCTGTTCCTCTGGCTGCTTGCTCTATGTAAGGTCCCTGCCCTTGCTGTCCGTCCCCTTGTCTCCTAACATCGCCTGCTGCCTCAGTCTCCCTGGGGTGATGGCTCTGGCTCAGCCTCTGTCATGGTTAGTGTGGCAAGAGCTATAGCAGCGGGGGAATCCTGGTCCACTTAACTGCTATTGTGGGGGCTCTGTCTCCTCCCGCCACCTGGGGATTCTTGTGGAGCACTGGGCTCTGGGGTAAAGGATCTGGCCACCCCACAGGCTAACCACAGGCGCTGGGTCACCTGGAAGCAGGGACTTAAAGCCCAATGGGGTAACCTTGGCCAATGAGAGACAGGAGACAAGAACCCCTTGCCCTGTGACAGACTGTTGTGAGGGGAGGGGTTCCAAAGACCTGTCTGCAAGACAGTGCATGTCCCAGGGCTTAACTAGCCATGTTTTTCTGAGAAGCTCCGAGCAGTGTGGTGGCTAATCATCCTGTATTTGTCTGGCCTCCCCTATTCCCTCGGCACCGCTGTTCTGGAATTGTCCCTCCTCCTAAAACCCTCCCATGTGGGTTCTGCCACAGAGTCTGTTTTCTAGAGAGCTCAAGATAAGACACACCTAACACCCACAGAAGCACTGCACCACCCATCAGACTAGCCCCAGGAAGGGGCACAGAAGACAGACGACACCGATTCTGTCCCCAGCAACCCTACAATCTAACTGGAGAGGCAAGACATCTACACCCGCAACCCTAAGTGAAGAAGACGAGACGCAGGCTGGGAAAAACCAGAGCGAATGGAATAAAGGGATAAACGGTGCAGATGTTTGGAAAACGGGAACGGTTGGAGAGCAGTCTTTGAACAGGGCACAGTCAATACGAAAGGCATTCTCGGAAAAGAGGAAAAGCATGAGCTCTCACCGACAGCCCGTCCTAGGGAAGAGGGGGAGGCGACGTGGACAGGGTGTTCCCTGGTGAGGGCCACGCACCTGCAGGACATGTGCTGTGCCAAAGGGCCAGGACAAGGACAAGGTCCGGCACAGCAGAGTGGCTTGGTGGGCAGTAGCGGGACAAGCCCCAGGTTCACAGCCGAGGGCTATGGAAGCACAGTACAGGGGTCTAGAGGGTGAAGGACCTTTCCCACTGTGCCTCGTCCCATGGAAGAGATGACGTTTCCATTCCTTGTCTCTGGAGGGTCAAGTGCTCGCCCCCTCTCCAGCTTCTCCCGCCCCCTCCCTCACACCTGAGCCAGCCGCAAGAAGAGTCTTCGAGATAACCTCCTGCCTCCCTTTCTGCTCTCCCAGCTGGCTAAGAAGGTGCCTGTACTGGGCGGGCTGTGCCTGCTGGGGGCTCGGGGCGGGAGGCAATGCCCCAAGGAGGGAGGAGCCTGGGAAGCCCTTGGTGGCTGTCCCTCTACCGCACTCCCCATCAGCTGGGACTGTCACAGAGCTGGCATTTCGACCTCCATCTCTCTGGTTTTGTGTCCTGCTTCCCAGCTGGCGCAAACCTAGGGGGTGGGGCAGGGAACAGGACCATTATTTAAGGACTCCTTAAACGACTTTGACCTTTGAAGCATGATGCAATGAGAAAGGTGATAAAAGAGATAATAAATGCTTCTTAATGACGTGGTCGTCCCACATCCTAATTTCCACCCGCCAAAAGGAAATGAGCGGGCTCTGCAACTTCCATGTGGTTTCCCTCATGTGGTTCTTCTTACCCTCGAGTGTTTTTTTTTACAGTGGCCTTCTCTGGCTACCTGAATTTCCGCCACGGACTTTCTTTTTTCCTCCGAGAGACACCACAAGGGCATTTCAGAGACGTTCCATTTGTTTTCCGCACCCCCGAAGAATGGCTCTTCCCTGACCGCTCACCGGAGCCCATCCCTCCAGCCCAGCTCGACCAACATATTCGTCTCCGTCTGGCCAGGATCACTCCAGGAGATTTACATGACATATTTGCTTTAAGTAAAACTGCCAATGCAATTCTTGGAGTAAGACGGAGACACAGAAAAGACAACACATTCCTGTGATAGTACCATAGTGTCTATTTTAATCAGTATTTTACAGATGTTTGGAGACCTTCCGGTAAAATTGACATGGGTGACCACGCTAGATGGAACTGCCTTGGGGAGAAGAAAAGAAAACGTTAACCCTTAGGCGCAGAAACCTGCTTTACCAGAACTCCGCTCTGTCATCATTTCTCTGATCAGAGAGATGTTTCTATGGCAGCAGGTTACACATTCTGGCCAGAAGGCAGTCGTGGAGGGATTTTTTTTTCCCCCTTTCATTTTGTATCTCATTGCCTTCCTCTCTGGGAAGGAAACAAATAATAATAATAATAATAATAAAAGCCTTTCTTAACTGGATAGACTAATAATCAAAGGAAAACCTTGGGTTTTTAAATTTTTTTTTTTTCTCAACATTTTTATTTTTATTTTTGGGACAGAGAGAGACAGAGCATGAACAGGGGAGGGGCAGAGAAAGAGGGAGACACAGAATCGGAAACAGGCTCCAGGCTCTGAGCCATCAGCCCAGAGCCCGACACGGGGCTCGAACTCACGGACCGCGAGATCGTGACCTGGCTGAAGTCGGACGCTTAACCGACTGCGCCACCCAGGCGCCCCTTCTTTTTTTTTTTTTTTTTTTAAATTTTTTTTTTTTTTTTTTTTTTAACCTTGGGTTTTTATAAATGCTTTTCAAAATTTGAATGTTAAGTGCACGTAGTTTAAGGCCTGGGACCTCCTCCCACAAAGCAGAATGAAAAAGCAGTAAAAGGGGGAAGGAAACTTGAATGAAATTTCAGGCACTGCAGAGCAGTTCATACATCCTGTTAATCACTATTGCCACTCATTATTAAGGGAGGTCCCCCATGGATCCTACTAGACCTGCTGTCACATAGCACCTCCTTCTATGAACTCTTGAAAAAGGCTGTGCTTTGTGACAGTCCCCTCTCATTTCATCTCCATGCTGTTCACTCCTCTGCTCAATTAACTGACAAGATTACTTATACTCCTCCTCCAGAGAAGATTCCTAGTGTGGGGACATCCCTTTTCAGGGGCGTCTGCTGTCTCCACTAATCATTTATTTCAGTTTCCCATCTTCCCTGAAGAGTAACTGACTGGGGGTGCCTGGGTGGCTCAGTCGGTCGAGCGTTCGACACCGGCTCGGGTCATGATCTTGCGGTTCGTGAGTTCGAGCCCTGCATCAGGCTCTGCCGTCAGCACAGAGCCAGCACTGGATCCCATCTGCCTCTCCCCTGCTCACGCTCGCTCGCCCTTGCTCTCTCTCTCTCTCAAAAATAGGCATTAAAAAAAAAAAAAGAGTGACTGGATGCCTCGTGATTTCTTTGCCACACAACATGTTTCCCACAATTTGATCAAATAACACTGGTGCTTCTAGGGATAGGTCAAGATTATGGCCAACGGTAGCCTATTACAATTGCTATGGAGAAAGGAAATAATTTTCTGTCAACTTAAGTAAATATTCTAGCAATGCAATGAATTTGGGAGTTCATGTCACGATCACTTACAGAATTTTTGTTTGTTTTTTCTCAGGCATCCAGACTTTAACCTCAAAACCTCTGGGCACCTTCTTTTTTTCTTTTTTCTTTTTCTTTTTCTTTTTTTCCTTTCCTTTCCTTTCCTTTCCTTTCCTTTCCTTTCCTTTCCTTTCCCTTCTCCTCCCCTCCCCTCCCCTCCCCTCCCCTCTCCTCTCCTTTCCTTTTCCTTTGGTCTTTTCTTTACTTTCCTTCTTTTACAACTCTCAGAGGACACACTTCTGTATGTACCTGGTTAAACACCACGAGCTGACAGCTACTCACTGCTCATCCTTCTGATATGGTGACGGCCCTTGAGCCAAGCTGACTTTCCAACAGTGTGTACATAATGCAAGCGGCAATTCTCAATGTCTCACACGGGACTACAACCACAGCAGCACCAAAAGCGACCGACGCTCACGCAGGGCCAGTGGGCTCCATGCCCATTTCAGCAGAGAAACAAAAGCACGGTCCTCCGAAGCCACATCCAGAGAAGCTACCCCTGGGACACCCAGAACAAGAAACAACCTCCAGTGATTGGGAGAGGTGCGGGCACTCACCTCCTTGACAGTCATGGTACCCACAGGTCTGCACCTCACTTCTTGGGTCTTCTGAAGATTTATTTGACCATCAGTCAAACTGTGACACAAATACTTTCCAGCAGCTCAGTGGCAAACAACATTCAGCTTAAAAATTCTGCTCTGGGGGCACCTGGGTGGCTCAGTCGGTTAAGTATCCGACTTCGGCTCAGGTCATGATCTCGAGGTTCATGAGTTCAAGCCACGCCCGCGGAGGGCTCTGTGCTGACAGCTCAGAGCCTGGAGCTTGCTTCGGAGTCTGTGTCTCCCTCTCTCTCTGCTCCTTCCCTGCTCACACCCAAAAATAAACAAACATTAAAAAATTTTTTTTAAACTTCTGCTCTGAATTTTGAAAATTACTTTGAGTTTTCCCGAAGTGATTCTTTCCTACCCATCACCTCTAAAAATATCTCCCAGCCCTTGAGATAATACACAGGGGCTTAATTAGTTTCATCAAAGGAACTGCAGTGTGTCTATCCTGGTTAGTGCTCATCACATGGATTTTTCTTTCATCCTTCTCTGATTTATGGGTTTTTGGTTTTTGTTGGGTTTTTTTTTCTTTTTAAGTAAAAGAACTGCTGTCATCCCATAACTGTTCTTACAAGATAACGTTAGTCATTGTCTTCTCACAATATGCTTCTCATCTGGCAGTTAATTTCCCCAGGGAGTGCTGGAGATGTTTTATTTTCAGATAATCTCCAATTAGCTGCTTCTCTCCATAATCCTGCTCAGCTCACATTCATAATTTTCTCCTGTACCCCCTGTTCCTCCTCTTCACGTATTTCTCCTCCTCTTAAAGAGGAAGATGGATGATTTACATGGTTTATCATTCTACCTCACTATTTGCTCGCTCACGTACTTACAAGAGATTTTAGATTTTAATGCTCAAAATCCAAATAAAATAAAACAGAACATCGGTTCTTTCAAACGTTGCTCTTTCCAGCTAAGCTCAGTCACTCAGCATTCAGTCTCTCTTTTTATGGTTTGAAAAGGTAACTTTGAGATCTAGATTGAATATGATCCTGATAAATAAAACATGGCTAAGACCCAGAGAATTGAGAGCTCACTTCAAACACACCCTTCCCCTGCCCCCCAGAAAAGTTATATGTGCCATTCCTATGTCAACATTGACAACTTCTCTGGATAAGACAGAAACTTTTTATGCCCCAACTAGAGATATAGTTTAAAACAGGGCGCGTATAATGACTGAACTTTGTGCTAATGGATTAAAGTTGGGCCCTTTCTTGAGAATGGGTTTGAAACTGAGGGGCATGTCCAGTGGGCATGAAGTCCCTTCAGTAGTATGGCACAGGAAGAGAACTGAGTGAAGACGGGGGAAGTGGGGGGCCCGTGAATGAACTTCATTTCGTTTTTCATTTTTATGTACCATCTTCCAGTAATTCGCTAACAGATAAGGTACTTAAGTATTTATATAATGCTTCCATTTCATAATAATATATGTTCAAATTTTCAGGCACTTGCATCTACAGCAGGTATATTCTTTTATAACATCTGTGCAAGATTGAGGAATCTGGGAAAAAAGAACAGAAACTCCCTGAAACGTATCGATCGTATCTTTCTTGGGCTTTGGTCAATATTTACTTCCTCCATCAATCATTAACAACACCTGTTCTCAGTAGATACCATGACAGAGATTTTGCTTTCTGAACACACACAAAACAAATTTTGCAGACACTTAATGGCCGGTGAGCATCCTCTCCGTGCACCTGCTACTTCTTTATGCATTTCTGCATCCCCAGATAATGAGCAATGCTTTGCCAAAAGAAGAAAGTCTGCATGTGTTGAATGAATGCAAACTTCTTAGCAATAGATGAGCTGCCCATTTTTAAAGTATAAAAGTGTACAAGTTAGACCCACGTTTCTTGTGGCCATATATTTTAAGGGTTTCCTTAAGTCCTACACAGGAGGAGTTTCTCTAAAACTATCTAAAAAAAAAAAAAACTATCTAAAAAAAAGTGAGAACACTTCCTCAATTCACAAAATACTTCCTACCTCCCACAGTACCTGCACCTAACTATTCATTTTACACTTATTCTGTGTGAATTTATATGGTGGCTTGACTTGTTAAGGTATCCGGGGTTCCGCTCCCCAATGATTCCACTGATCTCTTTTCTTTAGTCTCACGGAATCTCCCACAGCCCAGAGTAGAAACACAAGGAACACCTGGGTAACACAGACGTCTCCATACCCTTAGTCTCACACTTTCCATTACATGACGCTGTCTTGCAGCTCTCCAAGACTTGGGCGGGGAGCCTTTTGGGGGGACACAACGAGAAGAAACTATTCATGGTAAATATCTAAATTTGGAAAGAGCATTTTGGTAAAAGAAAAATGTCTGTTAACTAAGGGTTAATGAAAATCACAACTGTTTGAAAGTGAAAACCTAACTCAAGTCCCCCAACATACCTTAAAATAGCACATACAGAAGGGAATCCACACACAGACAGAGAAGGATTCACTATACTATGAGTTCAACATCACAGTAGGTGCCAGGAAAACAAAACTGTGTGTGTGTGTGTGTGTGTGTGTGTGTGTGTGTGTTAAACAACATTAAAGAATCATAATCTTGTGTAATATGGAGTGGAATGTCTAAAACATTATGAGAGAAGTTAGCGTGAGCTAGATATTAGCGTGCTCTGGTTTAAATAACAGAAATTCATCCTTGATATATCATACTAAGATACTGCCTACAATATCATATGCCATTTATTAATGTTTATGTGTTTCATGATCATATAGTCAAATACTTGAAAGTATGCCATATTATAGACCACTGCAACTTTATTTGTAATACACAAATGTTGGGGCGCCTGGGTGGCTTAGTCAGTTAAGTGCCAACTTCAGCTCAGGTCATGATCTCACGGTCTGTGAGTTCGAGCCTCACATTGGGCTCTGTGCTGACAGCTCAGAGCCTGGAGCCTGCTTCGGATTCTGTGTCTCCCTCTCGCTGCCCCTCCTCTGCTCATGCTCTGTCTCTCTCTTTCTCTCAAAAGTAAATAAACATTAAAAAAATTATAATACACAAATGTTACCTTTTAAAGGGTTCAAAAATAAATATTATTAAACTTTGTAATAGAATTTCCAAGGTTGTGAGCAAGTATTTATCAGTCAGCAGCAAAACACGTTAGTACTTTCTCGTGAGTTGTTTCCGTCACTGTAACAGCATTGAAAAGCAAGGAAATAGGTTAAAAAAAAAAAAAAAACAATTTCACCATTATCTGCCTGGTGGATTTCTAATACTCTACAGATTCTGCATAATGACTATAGAAAGGAAGAACACATTTATGAAATTTATTAGAAAATTACATTTCTCATTAAGAGAAATGTAATTAAAGCCTATCAACACTGGATTTCTGAAGATGAACTGAAAAAGAGTAGGAAAGCATTTTTTGGAGAGAGAGAGCATGTGCACATGAGAGAGAGCGGGGGAGGTGCAGAGGGAGAGAGAGAGGGAAAGAGAGAATCTTAGGAAGGCTCCATACCCACCATGGAGCCCAACGTGGGTCTTGATCCCATGACTGTGAGATCATGACCTGAGACGAAATCAAGAGTTGGATGCAAGGATTCCGACCTCCTGTGGAGCAATATGACATTTCACAGATACTGAGACACTCAGGTGCCCCTGAAAGCATTTTGCAAATAGAAAATCATTTATCACAAAGTAGGTGTTAAATCATCATGGCCATTTTAGTTATAAAATTGCTTGAAAAAAAGCAGCACACAAAGTCAATATACAATCTGACCCCAATTCTGGTTTTGTTGTGTTTCTCAGTAATACTTGGGCATCATTCCCTCGGCATTCCAGATTGGGCACTGAAGCTATTCAATCCACAACTGGAGGAAAATCAATGGGGTAGTAACCCCTGACAGAATAAATCATTTTGCTCTTCAGTCAGCTTGCTTTCCAATCAATCTGCACAGCTGATTTTGAGAACTCCGCGGTTTGAGCTACCATTAGGATCTAAGAGTTTTACAGGGCCTTCTGACCTGCCCTGTGATAACTAATGACATAGGGAATCACATTCTTTCTAACAGGAGGGCAAAGATCTGACAGATAGATGGTGGCCGACCTCCCCAGAAAACGAGGCATGTTTATGTCATGTCATATGGAGTGCACCGGCAGTAAGAACAGGTGTATGGGAAGCGAGGGTCCGACTTCCTCTGCAGCAAGATGACATTTCACAGATACAGCCTCCTCCAGGGGCCACTTCAAAAGTTCTCAGGTCAGAAAAATGTTGTTTCTACGCCTGCAGGTTGAGAGCATGTCTCTCTTTTCTCCTATGCCTCCTATTGTTTCTGAGCTTGCCACAGCAACCACACAGCCTTCAAATGCTATGTTCGATCCCCAAATAAGTGCTTCTGATACATTACATCTCAACTTAATGTTCTAAGCTCAAAACCTATGTTACTACCGCTAACATCTATTTAGTGCTATACGCCAGGCTCCACAACGAGCCCTTTACATACGCTATCTCATTTCATAAACAGCTTTGAGACCTGGTCCTCTCCTTATACCCAGTTTTACATATTACAAAAATACCAAGGCTAAGGGAAACTAAGTGATGTACTCAAGGTCATCTGACCAGGAAGTGGCTGAGCTAGGGTTCTAGCCCCGTGGGTGTATGCCTCCAGTCCAAGCTCTTTTGTGTCTGTGAAATATTTCAAACCTACTAAAAGGTAGACCAGCTTTGAACCCAGCTTTGAACACAAATACCCACAAATTGAAAGATACAGACAATCCTCGACACAAAAATATATTTTGAAGTATAATTGAGTTTCTCTATTCAAAAGAAAGGGGCAACAGGAAAGTGAATAGGGAAGTGAATCCAGGGCCCCATAAATAAAGTCCTATTAGGAATAGCGCTGATCATTGAGAAGGTGCTTACTGAAAGTTCATTGAATGCAATAGCCCTTTCTTATTCAAATATGTCAAAGAGGTGGGGACATTTCATCTGAATATAAACATGGTTCTCAAAGGGGTCACATTCAGCCACATTCTGCAGCGAAGGAGTGACCCTTTCCATCTGCCCCACTCCCCTCCCCTGGCTTCAGTGGGGGTCATTCCAGCCCCCTCGTGCCCGACCCCCTGGGCTTAGCCTCCAGCAGCCAAGAGAGGATGCCCCTGGAGAGGCTGAGTGCTGGGGACAGGGTCCTGCCTCCTGCCTCCGGCAATAGAAGAGGATGCAAAATAAGAGATAAGACAGTAGTTACTTCTAGGTAGAAATGGGGGAATAGAGTTGGGGATAGGGATTCAATTAAATTGGTGATGTTCTGTTTCATAATTGGCGGAGAGGACAGCAATGCTCCCCTATGTATGAAATAATGACTTGTAATACGTGATACAAAAAGCAGAAGTAGGTAAGGGGAGAAAGGAATGTATAGTGGGTTAGAGGGGGAAGTAAATGAAAGCATAAAAAAGATAAAAGGTAAGAAGGAAGAGAAAGTGAGAAATCAAGGTGGACAGGATAGGGAGGGAGTCTGAGGCAAGATCACAAGCCTCAGCAAGGATCTCTTAAAAGTAGGAGAGGGGCGCCTGGGTGGCGCAGTCGGTTAAGCGTCCGACTTCAGCCAGGTCACGATCTCGCGGTCCAGGAGTTCGAGTTCGAGCCCCGAGTCAGGCTCTGGGCTGATGGCTCAGAGCCTGGAGCCTGTTTCCGATTCTGTGTCTCCCTCTCTCTCTGCCCCTCCCCCGTTCATGCTCTGTCTCTCTCTGTCCCAAAAATAAATAAAAACGTTGAAAAAAAATTAAAAAAAAAAGTAGGAGAAAAAAACCAGCAAGGTCAGAGAGGCAAGAAAGATATAAAGACATGAAAGTGAGGAAATTATTGGGGCACCTGGATGGTTCAGTTGGTTAAGTGTCCAACCTCGGCTCAAGTCAGGATCTCGCAGTTCGTGAGCTCAAGCCTCACATTGGGTTCTGTGCTGACAGCTCGGAGCCTGGAGCCTGCTTCCGATTCTGGGTCTCACTCTCTCTCTGCCCCTCCCCTGCTCACGCTCTGTCTCTCTCTCTATCAAAAATAAATAAACTTTTATTTTTAAGTGAGGAAATTATGAACAAATGATGGGATAAAAATAAAAATAAAATAAATTAAAATGGGGTGAAAATAAAATTTCCAAATGGGATTATGTGCTTCGAGCTTGCTTTAAAAGGGAACTTCAAAAGTGTAAACGTGAACATTTTGATTGATGATGCTCCCGAACAAAATCTGGTGGTACCTCAGCCATTGCATAAGAGTCAATATTTCTATAACAGATTTATCACTTTAAGCTCTGGACCTTGTTTTTGGTGGAAAGCTTAACACACTACACTCTGCAGCCTTCTTATTTTCTTTTAATTAATTTATTTATTTTAAGAAAGAGAGAGAGAGAGCACCTGCAAACAGGGGAGGGGCAGAGAGAGACAGAATCCCAAGCAGGCTCTGCACTGCCCGCACAGAGCCCAATGAGGGGCTGGAACTCATGAACCGTGAGATCATGACCTGAGCTGAAATCGAGAGTCAGATACTTAACCAACTGAGCCACGTAGGCGCCCTACGCTGCAGCCTTCTTAAACAGAGTGTAACCTTTTCTCTATCACTCAAGGTTATCCCCAAGAACACGGGGGAATACATGCAGAGGCTACTAATGTTGGGGGACTGGAGCCCCCTTCTTCTGGCGGGCAAGGGTATGTGACACACCAGAGAATGGAACACACTGGCTACAGGGAAGCCACATAATTGGTACGTGTTGAGGTCAAAGTGTAGAAATCCCTTTCCTGGAAACTGACTTCCAAGTCAGTTTCCCATCAGTTTCCTAAATGGAGTGACAAGTCTCACACCTGATGTGCCACCGTCACCTCCTCTTATCCACAAGCTTGTCCCTCCCTCCAAGAGGATCAGCCAGCACACAAACCCCAAAGGTGCCCCAGGCAGTGGCTCTGACTAGCAATCACGTGCCTCTGTAAGCCCGTCAGCCTACCATTCGTGCGCTCATTTAAAGAAAAGCAGCCCACCCCATCACAGCTACAAATCTTAGGACTCCCAATTTAGCCCAGTGTTGACCAACGGGGGTAAAGGCATATTGTGTTTCCTACCAGGAATGGAGCTTTAAACCGAGTCGGTGAGGAGGGAATGAGCTGGAAACTGCTGCTTCAGCTCCACATGGGCTTTCCCACAAAATACCCAAAGAGGAAACCATTCTGTCCACTGAGAAAAATGAAGTATTGGAAAATCTGCCTGGGCCGTGGCTTTCTAGAAGCTCTGGAGAGAATGAAGTCAGTCAGATGTACCGTTGGCATCGCAAACTGACAATTACAGCATGTCTACTAATCATTTGAATAAAGGGATGTGTAGCCTGTCAGGCAAGAAAACAAGGATGTGGGGAAGCAGAAAGGGGTCCTTTACTTAGTACGTGAAACACATCATTTTCAAACTTCTTAGCTTTTGTCAGCGGGATTTACACTATTATTCCGGATTCTGAAAAATCAGATGTAGGGTAATATTATCTATAGCTAGTGTGCAATGGTTCTCAAAAGTGCCAAAGTAAATAGTCATTTCAGTGAAATTGAACATTAATTTATTCTAACATGAAAATATCAGGGGGAAGAGGACATACTGGAAACTGATCCTCCTCTGAAATGTATAATTATTAAATCTCAAACTTGTGCATTATTTTGAGCAGTAGGAAGACCGTAAATTTAGCACATACACTACGTTAAGGTTTTTGTTTGGTTTCACCCACAGCTTTTCTCAATCAGGGTTCCATTTAATTTAATTCTGAGAGAATTACACTGTATAGAAAATGATCTGTGTGATTCTGTCTCAGTTCTCTCAAGGACAGTACATTCCATTCTGTTAATGCCTTAAGACATTAGGGTTTGATGAAGTCTATGAACCACCTCCAAATTTTATGGAAATATTTTGTAAGAATGGGCAGGTGAGCAATGGACTGGGGCGAAGGGTCATAGTTTTTACTAGATTCTAAAAATGATCATGACCCAAAAAATTAAGAACCACTATATCAGAATATTAGCAACATTACAAGAAAATACGATGTTTATGGTAAAAATAACTCAGACAAATGAAGCATTAAAAGACAGAGTTTTGGGGTGCCTGGGGGGTTCAGTCGGTCAAGCAGCCAACTTCAGTTCAGGTCATGATCTCGTAGTTTGTGAGTTCAAGCCCCACATCAGGCTCTGTGCTCACAGCTTGGAGCCTGGAGCCTGCTTCAGATTCTGTGTCTCCCTCTCTCTCTGCCCAACCCCCCCCCCCACCCCCAGCTCACACTCTGTCTCTCTCTCACACACAAATAAACATTAGAAAGTTTTTTAAAAGCTCAGTTCAACTGAAGCCAACATATTCCTTACTGTTTCACAAACTCTCCTTCCTTCTAGAATTCCCGCTCTCTAGCTCTTTCACTCCAAACCCTAGGGCACCTCACGGCCCATCCACATTTCTTTTTCTTCCAGGAAGGCTTCTCCAATCATCGCCACCTCCAGGGGTTACTCCCGTCCCTGAAGACGACAGCCTGTGTGGCCCTACCCCATGGCCAGCACGTAATTAACCAGCCATGCAAGCACAGGTAATTGTTTCAGGTGAGCTGGCTCTCTCTCTCCTCACCCAGATGAGTTCCTAGAAGGCAAACACGCCCTGTGCCTCCCACAAGGCAGCCGTAATGAATAAATAATGGATACGCTGCCTCCCCCGTGTTTTTACCGGCAAAGAAATGTATTGTTGAGGTCAGTGGTTCTCAGGCTTGAGTGTACCTGCAAAGTTTGTGCAGTGTAGATGGCTTCCCCCAACCCCCCTCCCCGCCCCTCTCCACCACACACACACCAGGTTCTGAGTCAGTACGTCTGAGAGGGAGCCGGAGAATCTGCGTATCTAATAAGTCCCCGATGGTGCTGATGATTCTAGTCCTGTGACCACACTTTGAGAATGACCCCTCTGGTTTGCTGCAGACTCTGATCGGCAAGAGAAGGAATGCAGCCTAAAAAGACCGGGAAAGGCACAGGACAGGAAGCCAGGAGAACTGGCGTCTTGGCTCCTTCTGTTTGACTAGCCACTATCTGGCCTTGGCAAGTTCATGGTTTTAGTTTCCTCTCCCATCTGTCAAGTTGGGATGATACTGTTCTACCCTATTGCTTGAAACTGTCACGAGGATCAGATATGATCAGTGGAGGATAATGAGGAGCAACAGCAGGTTGTAAAAGTAAGTTACTTTACAAGTGGAGCCGGCACATAACTGACATTCAGGAAATATGTGTGGCACTTAACTAGTGTTTGGCCTGACATTTCAATTCTAAATCAAGTTCTTGAGGTATGGGCTGATTTTTGTTCTTCAGTGCAATTTCACTGGTTGCAGATATATTTTATATGAGAACTGCTCCTTATAAGTACCACCGATTTTAGCTTTGAGAGAAAGAGAAATTTATGATTACTGTGTTCAATTTACTCAAAGTATCTGAACTGTACCATATTTTCTGCATATATATACACATGTGTATATGTGTGTATATATATATATATAAAAATATGTAAATATATAAATATATAAAAATATATATAAATATAAATACATATATAAATACATATAAATACATATATAAAATATATATGTATATAAAGTATATGTATATACTTTAAAATATATTATATGTATATTTGTATATATATATAGTATGAATGTACATTCATTATACATACATTATATGTATATTTGTATACATATGTACAAATATATTTATAAATATATAAATTTATATAAATATATAATATATAAATATATAATATAAATATATAAATTTGTATATAAATATATACAAATATATTATATGTATATTTGTATACATATATTGTATGTATGTACATTCATTATACATACATTATATGTATATTTGTATACATATGTACAAATATATTTATAAATATATAAATTTATATAAATATATAATATATAAATATATAATATAAATATATAAATTTGTATATAAATATATACAAATATATTATATGTATATTTGTATACATATATTGTATGTATATACATTCATTATACATACATTATATGTATATTTGTATACATATATTTGTATTATATGTATATACTTTAATATATATTATAAAATATATATAAGTATATAAAGTATATGTATATACTTTATATACTTATATATATTTAATATACATATGTGTGTGTGTGTGTGTATATATATATATATATATATACTTTTCCAAAAAAAAAGATCACAACTTTAGAATCCATTACTCAAACAGCAAGAGATGGCCACTTTTACAAAAAGCCTGCTAATTCTTTGTCTGGATAGAAATTATTAGCTGGCAATGAAAGCGATTTTTTAAAAAACAGACAACAAGCCTGAGAAATCCTGCCAAACGTAATCTGATCTTACTCTAGGTTTGTTGTTCTTAACTCTTTTACTGCCATGTCTCATTTACTGGCGTGATTAATCATTAATAAAATTTTAAGATTCCCCTGTGGTCTCACAACCACAAATTAGGATAATAATATGTCTCCTTTGCCACTAAATTAAGATCCATGACCTTCTTAAGTATATCTAATAAAAGGGGGTCATGGGTCATTAATGACAAATGCGTGTTGTGATGGATGGCTCCAACCAGAGAAAGGGCAAGAAGAAAAACATTCTACAATTTCACAGAAATAGAAAGAATACAAAATCTCTAGGTATCTTGGCGATATTAGTAATAACTCCATCTATTCTACATACAAAAATACACATTCACGGCTTTGCTGCACACAGGTGGAAAAGGAGAAGTGGCCTTTACATCTATTTTTGCTAAATTGTAAAAATTCCTAGGACTCTAAAAATTCACTGATGAAAGAGCCCACGTGAGCTCTGCCTCAATACATTAATAAAAGTCTATAAATGTTTGCACTGTTGACCTCTTTGTTTTCCCCATGACACATATTTTAATGTCCTAATGAGGAGGAAAAGCATGTGGGCCAACCTGCTGTCCTAAGGGGTGCACATGTGACATTTTGGCTTGCAAAAGGGCTACGCAGTCCTGCCAACAAACTCACAAAGGCTGCGCATCAATAGAGCTGGGATCCTTGGGCAAAAGGAAGGCAGAGGAGGAGAGGGCAAGGGAGATGGAAACAGAACTGAGCAATGATCATTACGCACTATGACAGGCTCAACAGACAGGGCACCCCCACTGTGGGTAAACGCAACACACACCAAGGATAAGCCGCTTTTACAGGAATTGTTCTAAACGTCGACGGAAATGACTTTATGTGGTCTCCACAAGCATGTTGAAAATAGGACAGCACTGCTTTCCTCTCGGACTTTGAAACATTTCGTACTCTTTCTTTCTGGTTCGCCTCACTTCATCTGTACCTGTTTTTCAGCTCCTTTCTTGGTTGGCAGAGGAGTAGAGACGTTTTTTTTTTTGTTTTTTTGTTTTTTGGGTTTTTTTTGCTCTCCCTTATAAAAATTCTTGGCAAAGACCAAGAGTAAGAAGGAAAATGGGAATTCTGACATGCCGTTTTGACCTAAATTGTATTTTCTTCTGCTTTTGAAAAGGGGCTGCAAGGATTATCAAGCAGCCCAGGCTGAAAAGAGGAGACTTGGTGGTCTCATGTAAGCTTTCTTTGTTCAGAGGGCCTAGCGAAATATGCGTTATGTTACAGGTGCTCAATTAATCACATTTAATTTTTTAAATTTTGAATTGCAAAATGAGACCATGGAGTCGATGTGGAACCTGATGTGTGTGTGGTTTTTTTTAAGTTTATTTATTTTGAGAGAGAGAGAGAGAGAGAGAGAGAGAAGGGGAGGGGCAGAGAGACAGGGAGAGAGAATCCCAAGCAGGCTCCAGGCCTACATCACGGAGCCCGATACAGGGCTTGAACTCATGAACTGTGAGAGCATGACCTGAGCTGAAATCAAGAGTCGGATGCTTAATTGACTCAGCCACCCAGGCGCCCCAAACCTGATGTTTAGTTTTCAAATACACACTCCCCACACAGAAGAAAGACCTGAGTGCATTTTTACTTCCCCTCATTGGAGACCTTTGATGACTTCCAACTAACGACGGTACAATATTTAACTGCAAATGACCCAAGATCGTGCAGGATTGTTTCAGAGGAGGCCCCCACGTTTCCTCACATAGATAAGTCCCTCAACGACATGCGCGGTGACTTTTTTCCTTTACCCGTTCAACAGATATTTACTAGGACCCTCATATGGACTGGGTACTATGTATGCTCTTGGGATGCGAAATTGCTGGTCTTGGGAAGCTTAAATTTCTATTGGGGGAAGACAGATTGGGAATGCAGATTGTGTAGTATTTAGGAGGTAGTAAGTACCATGGAAAAGGAAAAAAAAAAAAAACTACAGCGATTTAAAGAGAACCAGAAGCAAGGGGTGGGGAGCTGCAACTTAAGTAAGGTGACCGGATTAGCTTCATTAAAAGGGGACTTTTGAACAAAGACACAAGAGGGGTGAGGGAGTGCCTTCCAGGGCAGGGAGGTCCAGGCCCACGACCAAGTGATGCCTGGAGAGTCCTGGTTGGACACGGAGAGGAGTGGGTTGCGATTAGAGGTAACATGCCCTCACTTTGATTTTAAGAAGATACTTACGTTTACTGTGTTGGGAATAAAATGTAATGGGCAAGATGGAAACAGAACAGGAGGAGGAGGCTCTGGGGCACCTGGGTGGCTCAATGGGTTCAGCATCTGACGTCGGCGCAGGTCATGATCTCGCAGTTCGTGAGTTTGAGCCCCGCATCGGGCTACACACTGACAATGTGCAGAGCCCGCTTGGGATTCTCTGTCTCCCTCTCTCTCTCTGTCCCTTCCTCCCTCTCTCTCTCTCTGAAAATAAATAAGCTTTTCAAAAAAGAAAAGAGCAGGAGGGGGCTCTTGTGGTAATGCAGACAGCAGCTCAGTGCCGGGCAGGGCCAGTAGTGCTAAGAAGTGGTTGGATTCTGGATCTATTTAGAAGGTAGAACAAACAGGGTTTCCTGACAGATTAGACATGGGGTATGAAAGAAAGCAAGGACTCAAGCATCACTTCAAGGATTTGATTTAAGCAACTAGAAGGATCGACGGAGATGAAGCAAGTCTGGGGTAGGGAGAAGAAGCGAGCTGTACTGGGTATGAAACCTTGTTGGTAATCGCTTTGGTGCCTAGGACACAAACGAATACCATCGTCTGAATAGCTAAGACAATTGTAAGTAAGTCCATGAGAGCGAGACGCTCACTTACTCCCTAGTGGGAAACTAAAAAAACATTTGCGGAGGGAACTGATAGGCTCACTATTGGCCCTCAGACTATGTCCCCGGCCTAATCCCTGGAACCCGTAACTATGTCGCCCTACGTGCCAAAAAGAATGTCGCAGCTATGATTAAGTGGAAGACCTTGATCTGGGGAGATTAGTCTGGATTATCCAGGTGGTGTCAACGTAATCACCAGGCAGGAGAATCAGAGAGACAGACGTGATGATGCTCCACTGGTGGCTTTGAAGATGAAGGAAGGGCCATGAGCCAAGGGATGAGGGAACCCTCTAGACATTGGAAAAGGCAAGGTTGGAAAAGGCAAGGAAAATGATTCTCTTCTAACACCTCCAGAAGGAGGCAGACCCGGCCGATGCCTTGATTTTAGGACTTCTGAACTCCAGAACTAGACGGTAGTACATCTGTGTCGCTGTTAAGCCACCAAGTTGTGACAATTTGTTACAGCAGCCGTAGGGAACTAACATGCTGAACAAACAAATCCAAGAGCATGTAGGGACTCGGGACATTTTATTCACTGCTATTTCCCCCAGCTCTTAGCAGTGTCTTCAGGGAGTAGGTACTCAGTGAGTATCTGTTGGGTCGATTTTAATTTGATGATAACATTTTATGCACAATCATACCTCTGTGCCTTTGAACATGCTGGTCCTTAAGCCCAGAATGCCCTCTCACCCCCCACCCCCACCCCCCACTTTCAGTCAGGCAAACTTCTGGCAAGACACATTACTGTCTGTGTAATGAATATAACAGCCCCACCAGGCAGACTTAGCCCAGGCCACTTTTTTTTTTTAAGTTTGTTATTTTAAGAGATAGAGAGTGGGGGAAGGGCAGAAACAGAGGGAGAGAGAGAATCCCAAGCAGGCTCTGCACTGTCAGCAGTGTGAGTCCGACGTTGGGCTTGAACTCACACACCGCGAGATCATGGCCAGAGTTGAAATCAAGAGTCGGGCGCTTAACTAACTGAGCCACCCCGGCACCCCATCCAGGGCCACCTCTATCCTCCAGCAGCGTCTCAGAGCCTCCGAAGCTCTAAGTACAAACATGATGCACCATAAGGATGTGGCTGTTGGCTCACATCTCCACCACACCGAGAACCCACAAGATCCAGCTCACGGGTCATCTAAGCATCCCCTGAGGTGCGACTGGGGATAATGCGTGCCCGGCACATACACGTTTGCTAAATGAATAGATAAGCAGTGCGAGTATTTGCCAGCGTGTTCCACTTTTCCAAGGCACTTTGACTTATTATCTCATTTTATCTCGGTCATAGTCCCGAGAAGCGAGGGTAGCATTGTTTCTGTCAATGGGGAAAATGCTTGACTTGCCCAAGGTCATGTTATTCGTGGCGCACTAAACTCCAGCCAAAGCCTCCTGACTCTTCGCCCAGTGCTCTTTCCACCAGCTTGTGCTACTTCCGCTGCTACAGGGTCCGATCGGGCTGCCAACATAAGCGCCCCCTTTGTTACACGCACGTTGTGTTGGGCAAACTCAGATCCTGCACGGCACTGCGGCCAAAGGCTCCAGTGACTCAACAATTGACTACTGTCTTTAGTTTTGATCATGACTCATAATTCCTGTCAAAAGAGCAGTGTGCAAGAGTAGCATCAAGCTCACAGGATTTTTCACAAAATGCATAGCCAAAACCTGGGCAAGGTAATATGCCAAAGGTTAGATGCCCGAGAGTTCCGCAGGGCCATGCCAGCCAGGTCAAGGTGGAGGCGAAGGTCACCTGGCTTTAGTGAGTCTTGCTGATTTATGCACCTGGCACTTCTTTGACTCAACTGGCAGTTTTGGAGTTAGCTGCCAGCTCCAACTTTTGGCAGATGTTAAGCACCAAGTTTTGGCAGAGATTAAGCTCCAAGTTTTGGCAGATGATATGCCAGGGAGGCAAGGAGACAGGCAAGAGGAGGCCCCGCTCACAAAGGTATTCAGAATTCTAGTGGATAGCCGCTGGTCTCAGTTGCCACATTTGTTTGCAACACTGTTCTGCACATGTTGTCTTTATAGAATGTTCACCATCTCAGCCGCTAACCTTCATCTCGTGTCTACGGTTGGCTTTTCCCTAAGTTTTCTAAAAGAGTATGAGACATATTCTTACCATACATTCTAGCAATCGCACTCCTTGGCATTTATCTCAAGGAGCTGGAAACTCATGTGCACACAAAAACCTACGCGTGGATGTTTAGAGCAGTTTTATTCCTAATTTGCAAAACTTGGAAAGCAACCAAGATGTCCTTCAGTGAAGGGATAAAGAAACTGTGCTACATCCCGACAATGGAATATTATTCAGCACTGAACTGAATGAGCTTCAACCATGAGACATGGGGGAGGCTTAAATGTGTATTACTAAGTGAAAGAAACCAATCTGAAAGAGCTGTGAATGATGGGATGCCAAGCATATGACATTCTGGAAAAGACAAGACTATGGAGACAATAAAATGATCAGTGATTGCCAGCGCTGGGGATGAACAGGCAGAGCACAGGGGATTTTCAGGGCTCTGAAAATGCTCTGTATGATATTATAATGAAAGATCCGTTGTTACACATGTATCCAAGCCCACAGAATGTACGACACCCAGAATGAACTCTAAGGTAACCAACCATGGATGTGTCCACGTAAGTTCATCCGTGGTAACAAAAGTACCACTCTGGTAAGTGATGTTGATTATGGTTTCATGTGTGGGCCACTGGGTATATGGCAAAGCTCTGTACTTTCCTCTTGATGTTGTTGTAAACCTAAAACTATAAGAAGAAAAAAAAAAAGTCTCTGGAAAAAATAAGGAATGAAGAAAAGATTAATGGTATTGATCTCCTCCATAGGGATCACTTAAAGGGCAATTATTGGCTGTTTCCACCAAATCTTCAGAGATAACATTAGAATGCTTTAAGTAACGCCAAACGACGTGCTTCTTCATGTTCAAAGAATTGAAGTAACAAGACTATCGATTTCCACCAAACAGCAAGCACATGACATATCATCGCACCAGCTACTTAGAAAAATGGAAGATTCTCAGATTCATCAAAACACAGTGAACAAACCTGTTGGAAATCTGTTGGCCGACTTCAAGTATTCATGTGCACAGTGAAGAGAAAATAAAAGTGTTCTCTCGGACTGCAAGAGTGGCATGAAAAAAAAAATGGAATCTGCTCTTTTTGTGTTTAGGTCCAGAGATCAAATAATAAAAAATAATAATAACGAAGTTTTAACCAAAGCCTTCCTGAGGTACCCACAAGCAGGCCCACTCTTAGCCTGGAGCATGAAGAAAAACGAAGGTTCCCTTTCCTTCCCATCCCATCTCAGCCCTGCACCATGAAGGCCTTTATACTCCTGTGCATAGAGTTCTAGCCTGAAGGTCCAAGCTTTGTCTTATAACCCACCCACTGCACCACACTCATATACACCCAGCGCCACCCCCTAGCTACCCTAGGGGCCTGTGGGTGTGCATACCTACAGCAATCAGTCCCCAGAGACCCTTACAGGTCTTGGATATGGGCTACAGCTCTTTAGACAGGGAATCCTAGGGCCTCTCTGGCACTAAGCTACTCAAGGTGTGGCCTGGGGATCAGCAGCATTCCTGTCCTCCAGGAGCTTATTACAAATGAAGAATCTTAGGTCCCACCCTAGACCTACTGAAATCAGAAGGATTTCCATAAGATCTCTGGGTGATTCGGGGTAAAGATGGAGAAGCAAAGTAGATATTCAGTTGGCCTATGGATCCCCCAACCCTTACAGAACAACCAGACTCAACAAGAAGCCGAACAGAGCCCAACAACCATAGGCTCAGGACACGAGTGCCGGCTGCCTAAGCCTAAGAGCCATAATGCCCATGGAGGATTTCCTCAGGATATACATTGGTAACCTACACATGCCATTTCTTAGGCTTTAGAAATACAACAGACTGCTCAGGAAAGGGGATAACTGGTAAGTTCAACGTTATTTATCATTTGGGGGGTGGGCAGATGTGTAGTTGTATGTTGGCACTTGATCCTTGACCTGCTGTTCTAATCCACATTCAATTGCTGGGGGCGGTTTATTGCATTAGCATCTGAGCAACCTCAGTCAGCCACGTTTATTGACTGTCTAGTCAGTGTGTCAGAGACACTATAATTCTTTTCTAAATTAGACTACCCAGGGAACTAGACAGTTCCAATCTTTGTTGAAAATCCTTCTAAAATTCATTAGTCCACTTTCCTGGGGGAAAAAAAAATAGGCAGCCTGCCCTGAATGTGCTCTTTGTTGGGGAGGAAAGATCTTACAGAGGCTTGAACTCATCATTCGAACACCTATCATCGGTGTTTGGACCTGCTTGATAAAGACTGTGAAAATACTGCCCAAGCCGTCAGCCTGATCGTAAGGCAGATGACTTGCTCCACCACATAACTGCTCTGTGAGCTTGGGCAGTACCCTTTCTGGGCCTCAGTTCTCATCACCAGAGTCAGGTGGCCCACTGGCCATCTTTCCTGTATCTCAGTATCAGTACTCCATGGCAACACTAGAGTTGGCCAATGAATCCTTTCTCTGTGGGGAAAGAGGCTGAGAGGTGACAAGCCTGGCCTCAGAACAGAGTGTCACTCTTCATCCGTGGGGCTCATGCGGACGTCAGCTTGGTTGACAACTTTATGGAGAGCCTACACCCACAGATCCACCCTGGACTGGGAAAAGTGCCTAAGGAATGAGGAAGGAAGGCGCAGGGCAGAAGCCGCCTCCTAGGGTGGTCGTGTCATAGCACCTGCCCTGAGCACAGCACTGGACGAGGCAGTTCTGAGGAGACAAAACCTGGAAGACAGTCCTCGTTACCAGAGGATCTCCATACCAGACAGAGCTAAAGACCTGTTGGCAGACAGGTGTTATTGGTCTTTCCTCTTTGTGTCAATTCTCTGGTTTTCTTTACAACCCAATGTCCACCTCTAGCATTTCCATACATTTCTACATCTCTTAGTCAATGTCCTTCAATATTACATCTCTCCCCGCATTCTGCTCCCAATTCTTTTTTTTCAATGTTCATTTATTTATTTATTTATTTTGAGAGAGACAGAGAGAGAGAGAGGGAGAGAGAGAGAGCACGAGCAGGGCAGGGGCAGACGGAGAGGGAGAGAGAGAATCCCAAGCAGGCTCCATGCCATCATCCCAGAACCTTATGCAGGGCTCGATCCCACAATCCATGAGATCACAAACTGAGATGCATCGGGCACTTCACCAACTAAGCCACACAGGCGCTCCAGTTCCAATTATTTTAAAACTTTCTTCTAACAGTCTAATTTTCCAATTGTAAAAAAAAAATAGGTGCTGGAGTGTTACTCTTTAAAGAACAAAAAATCTGTTCTATAAAGGTCAATGTTAAGCACTTGTCAACCCTATATAAGAGCAAGTAGTATATATTGGGCTTTGACCTATGTTCTAAGCCATGTCCTAAGTAGTTTTAATGATCTCAATGAAGCATCACAACCTTATTATAAGGTAGGTATTATAATCTCTATTTTACTGATGGAGAAGCTGAGGCTCTTAGAAGTTAAACAACTAGTCTAAGGTTATAAGAGTTGCAGCAAGCAGCAGAGATGGGCTTGAACCCACGTTTATCTACACTTAAATTCTTTTTTTTTCTCTATTCTATATATGCCATGCTTATAAGTGCACTTTAGAAACAAATCTATCCTTTCAATAATGGGACCATGTACATGTCACAAATTTATTCTTTGGTGCATTCACTCTGATGAATGAGCCTTCCACAAACAAACAAACAAGCAATTATGATGAAGACAGTAAGGAGGTTGACAAATTCTCTCCCCCAAAAAGCAACCATCGAACTGGACAAAACTATCCAAGAACCGCAACAAGTTAAGTGCTCTGGAAATTCACCAAAGGCATACAACAATCCGAGCATTTATTCCTAACAACCTACTGAACTCAGGGTCAAAACAGTGAGTGTGTGGCAGTGTTTTTGCCTGAACCTGTCCCCATCACATGCCCCCCACTCCTCACCCTGGGTCTGCCATCATGGTAACTCATTCAGCCAGGGCAGAAAAGACTGCAAAACCCACCAGCTTCACAGCACCCGCTGGAGGGGACTCCTTGATGGGAACATTCACAATTAAAGTGGAAGTTCTTACTGGAACACAAACAGCCATGCCGGCAGTTTGGATGGCCTGACGTTTAAGTCCCATTCAGCGCACAGAACTGGTGGACCAATCAGGGATTTAACAGGGAGTTCAGTAGGTGAACCAGACATAGTGGGGACTAGAAAAATTTCTTCCCGTCGACTGGGTCGATGAGGGCTGTGCAAATAAATGCACAGGAGGGGCCGGAGGGGCCCAAACCACCCACACAACCGTGGCCAGTGCAGTGCGCACACCCACACAGCAGACACGCGAGAGTCCAGCAGAATGTAAAAGCTGGGAAAGAGCTGAAAAAAGGTCTGAAGTTTGAATGCATTCCCCAGGCACACGTAAACCCAGCAAGCAGCAGCTTCTTTTTTTTTTTTTTTTTTTTAATTTTTTTTTCAACGTTTTTATTTATTTTTGGGACAGAGAGAGACAGAGCATGAATGGGGGAGAGGCAGAGAGAGAGGGAGACACAGAATCGGAAACAGGCTCCAGGCTCTGAGCCATCAGCCCAGAGCCTGACGCGGGGCTCGAACTCACGGACCGCGAGATCGTGACCTGGCTGAAGTCGGACGCTTAACCGACTGCGCCACCCAGGCGCCCCAAGCAGCAGCTTCTTATTATCTGGAGATATTAAGCACATTTTCTGATCAATCATTGGCTGACTACTAAGCTATGCAGACATATGAGCGAACCCCAAGAAGCCAGGCTAAAAAAATTCTTTAAAAATAAAATAAAGCTGAGTGCAGACATCAGCAGTTGCACATTGCTGGTGGCACATTCCACAGATTTAGCACAAATATGTCACCGGGCAGATAAACAATAACTATGCATCCCTCCTGGAGAAAAAGGCAGAATCCATGGTTGCTACCACATATCTACAATGTCACTATTCAACAACAACAACAAAATCAGAGAAAAAAAGAGAAAGAAAGTATGATCCACACATGGTGGGGTGGGGTGGGGGGACCGGCAATAGAAAATGTCACTGAGTGGTCCTAAAAGTTGGATTTAGCAAAGACTTCAAAAGCGGCTATTGTAAATATGTTCGAAAATGAAAGAAAAGCGTATTTAAAAAGTTAAAGGAAAACATGATGACAATTAATCCACCAATAGAGAACCTCAATAAAATGACTGGAATTACAAAAATAAATCAAATGGGAAATGTGAGATTTGAAAAGTTCAATATCTGAAATGAAAACTTCTGTAGAGGCCCTCATAGCCAAGTTGAGAAGGCAGACGGGAATCGGTGAACTAAACCGAATCAAAATATATGATTCAATCCGAAGAACAGAAAAAAAGGATGAAGAAAATTAAGTAGAGCCTCACAGATTTGTGGGACAACATCGTGCATACCCACCCAAGTACAAGGATGGTCCCAAAAGGAGAGAAGAGGAGGAACAAAAGAGGCAGGAAAAAATATCTGAAGAAATAATAACCCCAAACGTCCCAACTTTGATGAAACATTAATGCACACGTCAACACGTTCGATGAACCATAAGTAAAATAAACACAAAGAGATCCGCAACTAGGCATAGCGTGGTCAAACCTTTGAAAATCAAAGGTAAAGAAAACAATCTTGAACACAGCAAGAGAAAACGACTCACTACCTACAGTGAAACAATTCAAATGATCTATGACTGTCTCATCACGAACAGTGGATGTTCCTGCGGGCAGCAGAATGTCTTAGCATTCTACTAAATGAAAGAAGCCAGGCTCAAAAGGTCCCATATTGTAGGATTCCACTAATGTGAAATGTCCAGAAAAGGTGCATCTGTAGCAACAGAAAGCTGATTAGTGGTTGCCTTAGAGTGGAAGAATAGTCTGAAGCCACAGGGTCTCAAGGAAATTTGGGGGCAGTGATGGAAATACTCAAAACTGGCTTGTGGTAACAGATGCTGTATTGGCTGCTTATGCTACGCAACAAGCTACCACAGACTCAGATCCTTACAACAACACATATTAATGATCTCACAGTTTCTCACAGGTCAGAAGTCTGATTATGGCCGAACTGAGTTTATCAAGGCGTTGGTCAAGCTGCTTCTGATCTGGCACCTGGGGTCCTCCTCCAAGGTCATTCAGGTTGTTGGCTGAACTCAGTTCCTTGTGGTTGAAAGACTACGGCTACCCTTTACCATAAGTAATTCACAGCATGGATGGAAGCTGCTTCCAGGACAGCGGGAGGACAGGAGAGTGTCTCTCGTATAACTGTCCCCTTTTAAGGGCCTATGCATGATTAAGTCAGGCCAGCCAAGTTAGTCTCCCTTTCCATTCACTCATAATCGAGTGGTTTAGGAACCTTAATTACATATGCAAAAGCCCTTCACCTTTGCCGTGTAATACGTTACTCCCTGATCATGGGAGTAACATTTCACCATCTTCACAGGTACCATGCACATTTAAAGCAGGGTATCACACAGGGTATGCATCCAGGAGAAAGACTCTTAGAGGTGATCGTACAAATCTGCTTACTACAACTGCACCATTTATAAATTTATGTTCACAAAATCACTGAATAGTGTACTTACCCTGGACAGACTTTACCATGTCTAAGTTATACCTCAAGACCGCTGTAAAAATCAAATGCCACGAAAAATAAAAAGGTGTCTATAGCACCATAATTCCATTTTTTTAATTTGGGCTACATTTTTGTTTTTCAACGAAATGAATGAAGCCTAGGACCATCTTTTCTAGGAAATGATTCAACAGAAAATTTTTTTCCACATTTATCGACCATGCCCTTTGTAATTTGTTATGCCAATTAATTCACAGTAACCACGTCCCACGAACACGCAGTCAACTTTTCCCTAGTTGGGTTTTATTCCTCCCTCAGCTTTGTTAGTGATGAATAGAGGTTCACTTAAATTCAAAGACTTTGGATTTCCAAAGACAGACTAGGGTTACCTCCCCAGGACGGTTTCCTTTCTCTGATTTCTCCACCAGGGAGTGGCTCCATTTTGAGTTGCCCTCAAACAAAGTACCAGCAACAATGTTGAGTCACATGAAGCCTCCATTTTGCCAGCTGCATACTTCCTAAAATTTCACTCACCCAGAGGTCAGGAACTGTGAGTTCTGGAGCTCTTCAGGATGTCCTGGGAACGTCTTTGAAGTCTGGCAGGTCATGGTATTTTCTGTGTGCTGAACTGAAGCCTAAAACTAAATGTTTCCTAACTTTGGTCCTTTATTCTAAGAACCTTCAGCCTTAAATAGAGCTGGCTGTATAAAACAACACAGCAAGCCTGTGTAATTCTGCTTCAGAGGCTATTTCGACACAACGACGCCCTGCAGAGTCCCTAAGGGCGTGCCCAACAATGTCAACTGGATGGTTATCTGGTAGGTGTTGTTCTCAAGTAGAAACGTAACTGTTACCATGGAAATAAAACACAAAAGGAGCTGTCTATCTCAGAAAATAAAAACTGTTTGGGAATGCAAGCTGGTGCAGCCACTCTGGAAAACAGCATGGAGGTTCCTCCAAAAACTAAAAATAGAACTGCCCTACGACCCAGAAATTGCACTTCTAGGCATTTATCCACGGGATACAGGTGTGCTGTCTGGAAGGGACACATGCCCCCCCATGTTTATAGCTGCATTATCGACAATAACCAAAGTATGGAAAGAGCCCAAATGTCCATCGATGGATGAATGGATAAAGAAGATGTGGTGTATATATATATGAATGGAGTATTACTTGGCAATCAAAAAGAATGAAATCTTGCCATTTGCAACTACGTGGATAGAAATGGAGGGTATTATGCTAAGTGAAATGAGTCACTCAGAGAAAGACAAATATCATATGACTTCACTCATATGAGGACTTTAAGAGACAAAACCGATGAACATAAGGGAAGGGAAACAAAAATAATATAAAAACAGGAAGGGGGACAAAACAGAAGAAACTCATAAATATGGAGACCAAACTGAGGGTAAGTTACAGGAGGGGTTGTGGGATGGGGGGATGGACTAAATGGGTCAGGGGGACTAAGGAATCTACTCCTGAAATCATTGTTGCACTATATGCTAATTTGGATGTAAATTAAAAAAAAAAAATAAAATATAAAACAAGTTAAAAAAAGGAAAACTGCTTAAAATTCTCATTCAAAGGTTTTATATTAAATGCGGAAGGAACTCTTCTGCATAATTAGTTTTTGTGAAAATAAAAATCATGGGGCGCCTGGGTGGCTCAGTCAGTTGAGTCACCGACTCTTGATTTCGGCTCTGGTCATGATTCCAGGATTGTGGGATAATCAGCGTGGAGCTTGCTTAAGATTCTCTCTCCCACTCTCCCTCTGCCCTCCTCCCTCACTCACATGAACACTCTCTCAAAAAAAAAATCCTTCTTGGGACTTTGCCAAAGTTATCTTACTACACAATACATGGGACATCAATGTGTAAGCAAATTTTAAAAAGTAATAATTTTCATTTTTTTTTTAATTAGAGTACTTTTCCTTCTGCAATCCTATTGATGACAATGGCCACAACATCAGGTCACTTGGAGAATCTTAAAAGCTTTATTCATTATTCAAGGATGTGGTCCCATTACTTGAATGTGCTATAGATTAAACAATCTACATTTACCTAAATAGCATCTTGAGGACATGGTTTGATGTTCTCCCCTACACACAATTTTTTTTTTGAAGTTTATTTATTTTGAGAGAGGGAGTGAGAGCTGGGGAGGGGCAGAGAGAGAGGGAGGGAGAGAATCCCAAGCAGGGTCTGTAAAGCCCAATGTGAGGCACGATGAGATCATGACCTGAGCCAAAGTAGAATGTTTAACCGACTGAGCCACCCAGGCACCCCCCATACATCATTTTTTTGTATGTTTATTTTTGAGACAGAGAGGGAGAGAGACAGAGCATGAGTGGGGGAGGGGCAGAGAGAGAGGGAGACACAGAATCTGAAGCAGGCTCAGGCTCTGAGCCGTCAGCACAGAGCCCGATGCAGGGCTCAAACTCACGAGCCATGAGATCATGACCTGAGCTGAAGTCAGACACTCAGCTGACAGAGCCACCCAGGTGCCGCATCCTATACATCATTTCTAAAGGAAACAAATGTCTCTCGTAGATGTCTGGGTCATAATCTCTAACTCGCAGCATGTGGAAACTAAAATTCCACTCCTTGGCATTTCTCATGGCAGGGTAATAGTAGCTCATTGGGGTCAAGACTAAGGGATAGGGGGCTCAGACGCCTTGGGTTAGAATCCCAGTTGTGCAACTTAACAGCTGTGCTATTCTGACCCATTCCTTAAACTCCCTAAGCCTCAGTTTCCTTATCGATAAAATGGGTATAATAACATAAAGTAGGGGTTGGCAAACTATGCCCCACCAGCCAAAGCCAGCCACTACCTATTTTCTAAGGAGAGTTTTATGAAAACACGGAAATGCCCATTCATTTACATATCGCCTATGACTGGGGAGGGGGTGACATGACCTACAAAATCTAGAATATCTTCCCTGCCCTTTACAGAAAAAAAAAAAAAAAAAAAAGTGCTGCCCTGGAACATCAAGGGTTGTTGTAAGGATGAGAAGAGATACTTCATGAAGGTGTTCTCTACAGTTAAGCAACCCACGAGTGTTGTGAATTCGTGTTACCGATTGGTAGAAAAGTTGTAAAATCACTGGGACCTCGTTGCCTAAAATTCGGAGAGGCCTCTCGGTCTGCACCACCTCAGGAGCAGACTGCCCAGGAAGAAATGCCCGGGGATGAGGGGGCTCGGCCCTTCTCTGGGATGGAGGTGGCTGAGGTGGTGTGACGGCAGGATGTGCCGTGCAGCTGTCAGCGCAGGGCAGGGAGCCCGCCGGGCCACAGACAGCAGCTGCCGCGAGCCGTCCATTTCAAGTAACTGATCCCCTGCTATTCCCTGACGGAGGAGCTCTCGGTCACAGGTGTGGGACACATGCATATTCATCACTGGCCCCTCTCCTGACTGTGCCAACGAGATGGGAGGAGGGGTGGGACTGGGCTCAAATGTATGCTTCGACCACGACCCCAGCACAGCCCCCTTCCATTGTCCGCAACAGTGACTGCTTTCCCGAGACGGACTCGGCTTGACCAGAGTTGGAAAATTTTCAGCGTGAGCGTGACGTAAGACAACCCAGGCTCACAAGTCAAAACTCATAAAATGGATCTAACGCCAGTCATTTATCCTGGCACTGGCGTTGCTACCTCCATAGGAGTACGTTTGCAAACAAACGTGGGTCCACACGTAATGTTACAATGGGTCCCACACATCTCACGGACAATCGTCACAAAATTGTCTTAATACAGATATTTTTTTCTAATTTTTTAAAATGTTTATTTACTTTTGAGAGAGACACAGCATGAGCGGGAGAGGGGCAGAGATAGACACACACACAGAATCAGAAGCAGGCTCTAGGATCTGAGCTGTCGGCACAGAGTCCGATGCGGGGCTCAAACTCACGGAGCACGAGATCGTGACCTGAGCCGAAATCAGAAGCTTAAGTGCCTGAGATGCCCAGGTGCCCTGAAGGCAGATATTTAAAACATCTAAAGGATTTGCACTGAGAGTGGTTTTTCAGAAAGAAACCACTGCCTGATCCCTGCTCCTGTCTAGGGTCTTAGACATTTCACTCCATCAGTTCGTGCCTCACTGCCTTGCAGTGAGGGAAGCTGTGAGGATCCGCAAAATTGAAACAGTCATGATTCCAAGTTATTTCCTGCTAGATACTCGTGGGTTTTCATTAGTCCCTCCTGACGGGATCATAAATAAAGTCGAGTCCGCAGCAAAGGAAGAACATTATCACCCGGGGAAAGCCCAAATGGGAAAATGGTTTATACATTAAAATGGAATCAATGAGTCACGCAAAGTCAGAGTCAGAAAAGTGCCAGGCGCTCACAGCAAGAACCTTCCTACCAAATCATCTCCTTGCTCTTATTTACAACAGTCGGGCCCTTCTTTGGGTGTGGCGGCTCATTAAACGCCCCACACGTGACCTTGATAGGACACTGCCTGGAAGGAGCTTAAGGTCTAAGACAGGCAAGGCTGTCGCCAGTGAAATTGAAAAGAAACTCACACTAAGTGGGCAGACGTCATTAAGGACCAACTAAAATGGTTTTAGAGTTTCCAATTAATTCAAACCAACATTTGAGTTGATTAAAAGCACTTGGCAACACTGCATCTCGAACAGACAGTGGTGCTGCCTGATGATAGCTGCAAACCCCCCTTCACCCTGTCCCACTAAACCCGCATCCACACCAACTAGTCAGGCTTTTCACTCATCCAAGCTTTCACTTCCCTCAGCACCAGGAAAGATCAGCAACCGTATCATTTTCCAAGTCAAAAGACATCTTCTGATCCGCCAGGAGCAGCAGAGCCTTTAACAAAATACACCTCGTTAAGAGCCCAAGTGATGACAATCTACACATGAGAAAGGCGTCAAAGTTGGGAGTTGACTTGATTACAATCAAAAAGAGTAATCAACTGTTTAAACTACCAATTTCCTACATCTGTCCAGTTAATAAAACAAATACTCTCCCTACCCACTCCCAGTATTTCTGTGCTTTAATTCAAGGTACAGAGACTTTCTAAGTAACCGATTTACACACACATACTTCTCTGGTACACAAAGTAGGCATTGATAGATATAAATATATTGATATATAGACAGAGACACAGACATCCAAACATAGAGATGTGGTGGGGAGCTCTATTTTCACCCTTCCTTTTTTTGTAAGGGACAGGCTTAGAAACAAACGGGAGACCTTTAATTGCATTGGTTTTCTACGGCTGCCATAACAAAGCATCACACACTGGGTGGCTCAAACAAGAGGACTGTATCGTCTCACAGGTTTGGGGGCTAGAAGTCCAAGGGCAAGGTGTCGGCAGAGTTAGTTCCTACTGAGGGCCATGAGGGAGAATCTGTTCCATGCCTCTCCCCCGGCTTCCGGTGGTTGGCTGGCCATCTTGGGTGTTTCTTGGTTTGGAGATCTCTACTTGATCTCCACATGGTGTTCCCCCACTGTGCCTGTGTCCAACTTTTCTCTTTTTATAAAGACACGAGGCATATTGAATTACGGCCCACTGCAATGACCTCATTTTAGCTGTAAAGAGCCTATCTCTATATAAGGTCAAACTCTTAGGTCCTGTGTTAGGACTTCAACATCTGAATTTGGTGACACAATTCAATCCATGACATATCCCCATTTCTAAAGCTCTGTGTCTATACTCAGGTCAAAGGTAACTGTTATTTTTTTTAGCCTTATTGAGGTGTAATTGACAAACGAAAGTGTAAGATATTTAAGTACACATATCTGGTACACATATACACTGTGGAAGAATCCCATCTACTTTACACATCCGTCGCCTCACTTTTTGTTGTTGTTGTTGTTGTTGCTGTTGAGAACATTTAAGTTCTACTGTCTTAACAAATTTTAATTATACAAAACAGTGTTATCAACAATAGTCACCAACGTTATGCATCGAATTCTCAGACATTATTTACCTTATTGCTGAAAATTTGCACCCTTTTACCAACCTCTTCCTACCTCCCCCAAGCCCCCAGCTCTGGGCAACCACCTTCGACTCTCTTTTTCTAGGAGTCTGACTTTATTTTAAATTTCACATGTAAGTGATGCCATGAAGTATTTGTCTTTCTCTGTCTGGCCTATTTCACTTGGCATAATGCCCTCTGGGTTCTTCCATGTTGTCACAAATTTCCTTCTTTCTCATGGCTGAATAATACTCCATTGTATAAATATACCACACCTTCTTTATCCGCTCATCTGTTGATGGACACTTGGGTTGTCCCCATCTTGGCTACTGTGAATAACGCTGCAGTGGACATGGAAGTGCAGAGAGAGAGAGAGAGAGAGAGAGAGAAAATGAGAGAGTGGGGGAGGGGCAGAGAGAGAGGGAGAGAGAATCTTAAGCCGGCTCCACACTCAGCATAGAGCTGGATGCGGGGCTCAATGTCAACGACCCTGACATCATGACCTGAGCCGAAATCAAGAGTCAGACGCTTAAAAAAAAAAAAAAAAAAAAAAAAAAAAAGAGTCAGACGCTTAACCTAACGGACTGAGCCACCCAGATGCCCCACTTCCTGGTTTTAAATTAGGGACTCGAGCAGGCAGGTGAAATCATTCAATCCAGAAAAGTGCCATTTTTTAAAACTGGCAAGGTGGAGCCCTAAATGGCACCTGTGTGACTGAAAAGAGGAGGTTGCTGGATCAAATGGCAGTTTTATTCTTAATTTTTTGAGGAACTTCCATACTGTTTTCCATAGCGCCTGTGTGGCTGCTATCTTTAAGCACCTACCTCTCCTCTGGGGCACAAGGGAACAGAATAAATACAAACAATGGTATATATCCAAGCCTGCTCGCAAGCATCATGGTGTGTGTTTCTCTGTATCGAACCCCTAAGCATATGCTGTCTGTGAGCTGGATGAATTTAATATATTAAAATGGTTTCATGCTTTATTGACTTGTGGGGTTGCTAGTTAGTCATGGCTGACACAAAAGATTACTGATCGTCCTCTTGAAAATTATGAAGAGGCTATGGCTTGAAATAAAACACAATCAGATTTCAAAAGACTACTGAATACAACTGGAAAGAAGTACTCACTGAACTTACACCCTTTTTTTTATCGCATTGCCGCAGTCTGATTTTCGCATATATGTTATTATGATTTGTTGACGGTTAAGAATGTAGTTTGTGGTTTTTGAAAACAGTCCCACCGTGCATTAGAAAGGGTATCAATCTCTCAGATCGCAGTGTGAGACCCTTACGTCTGTTCAAAATCCAGCAGACAGAGTTATTGCTAAGGATGTCAGAGATACACAGATCTCTGAAGCGATCTTGTCAGAATACTCTGGTGAACACGAGACAGGTGCGTTCTACCTAAAGAGAACACGGACTGATGCCAACCTTCTGTCAGTACTTTCGTTTTTATCTTGATTCGCCATAGTTACACCCTCTTGTGCGGTAGGGTTGGACGATGACAAAGTCTATGTTTCATCGTCAGTTTCTAGCTGAAGAAGGAAACGTCCTCGAGCCTCGTTTCCAAAGCCGTACAGGACACTGAGGTTCCTTAGTCTTTGCAGAGTAGCCTGGTACTTCTCAAACTTGAATTAATTACGAATTTCACACCTATACAATTTTTCCCTACGTGTCTCTCAAACATGGTCCCATTGCCTTGAACCCAGTCCCTGTACAATCCACTAACTGGTTGGGGGAGACCATGCTGTAAGTCAGTGCACATGCAGGAAGATAGAGAACTCGGCAGGTAGGAGCAGCCTGCGGCCAACCCAAAAGGAGAGAAGGTTGGCTTCCAAAGCCGCAGCCTGCGTGCTTCTCTGGTCTGGTTCACACCCCGGCCTTACCACTTTTCATCTCTGTCCTGTGTGCCCCGCTTCTGATTTCTTCACATTCAGGTGGTGGAAAGCAATCTTAGAAAGTGCTTCATTCAATCAGTGTGCAGCCACCCAGAGACCTCCAGGGGGAGGTGACAAGCACCAGCCTCAGACTCTGAAGGGAAAGGAAAGGCCTGTGCAAATCCAGAATCATCTGCCGTGAGCAAAGGTAGAAAATTACAGAGCAACTCTTCGGGGTCACAAAGATGTCACTTAGGGCTCCACAGCGGCAGTTTAAAAAATGGTACCCTTCTGGATTGAATGATTTCACCTGCCTGCTCGACTGCCTAATTTAGAACCAGGAAGCAAATTACAATCATACAAAATCCAGGCCTGAAATTATGAACGTTTGATTTCCCGTGGTCTAGACAGCGTCTGTATCTTCGAACCAGGTCCGAGGACAAAACTCCCCAATTCCCTCTGACAAAAAAAAATCCTCTTGACATTTTGCAATATTCGTGTACTCTGTCATTCATTCTTGCATTCACTCATTCATCAAATGTCGGGACCCTTCCAGACACACCACCATGCACAACAGGAAACACAGCTCAGGCTCCTCATGGAACAGAAGGGGTCTGGATTTCCACAGTCTCGAACCTGGGGAAAGCTGACAGAATTCTATTATGAGCAAGGCCAAAAATGCCTTTCTTGCCTGGATGAGTATTTTGTTTTCTGATTCCTTTTACCAAAAGAGACTTGGTCTCTCAATGTTATCTGCCACAAATATCAAGTATTTTCATACAAGCAAGGTACTTTTCTTCATTTACCACCTGTCCCCCTCTTTCCGGATTTGTATTTAGACACATTTGATTGGGTTTCACTTGGTGTCAATTACACTACGCTCTTTGAGGAGATAGAATAATCTGTCTACTCTGAGATCCCCGAAAAGCTGCTCCTGAAATGAACTTTGCTGAGTTACAAGTTCATATAAACCTTGTGCAAAGCAAAGAATCCTGTTTAACATGAATATCATCCCAAATGTGTTTGGCAAGTTCACATTTTTATATCTCTAATTTTCTCAAGCTGGGGCCCTCTGTATATAAAAGCACAAAATAGCTGGAGAGGTGAGATGATCTAAGAATTTTCCTGTTATTCTGAAAAAATACTAGCTTTGACTCTTAGTAAGGTCTTCTCAATGCATTTCTTTTCAGTGCATGGGTATTATCATATTTCATTTTTGCAGGGTGATTTATAAGCTATTTCTATTTCATGATGTCAAATGATTTCAATGACCTGAAGTACCACAAGAAAATATCTCTTGGATATTGGATGCTATGAAATGGAGACTATTCTCCATTTGTCAAGACGTCACCGCAAACATTTTTATCCTCATCCCTTTCTCTTTCTTTCAGATTTTAAGTTACTACCTTTACAGGGGGGCTCTTTCCTCTCTCCTCATTATTTATAATCTCTCTTGGACCTTGTGCTGTAGGACACTTCTCCAGGATGTCTCATTACCCACCTGAGCCTTCCCGCCCTCTGAATCCCTCTCACCCTCGCTGATCTCTGCTCCTCCAGCCCCAGTCCCAGCAATCGAAACCGACCATGAACTCACCAACTCCCTGCTGCTTAATGGGTCCCTTTATGGTCCTAGGACAGCAATCAACCCTTGATATATTTTACCTTCCACTCTAAATTGGCGTCAGGGTAACTGTTACTAGAAACAAATAGCCATGGAGTTTTAAAAACCCCATACCGGGGTGCCTGGGTGGCTCAGTCGGTTAAGCGTCGAGCTCTTGGTTTTGGGTCAGGTCATGGTCTCATGGTTCTTAAGTTCGAGCCCTGCATTGGGCTCTGCACTGATGGCCGTGAAGCCTGCTTGGCTCCCTCTCTCTCTGCCCCTCCCCTGCTCACTCTCTCTTTCTCTCTCTCTCTCAAAATAAATAAACATTTAAAAAATAAAGTATTCCAGCTATTACAATTTGTGAGACATATGATGTATCACAATTTATGTAAACTACAACACATGCTATAAATTAAGACAGTCAATTCTGAAGTGAACTTGCTTTTGTTTAAATTACAGTTTTAATTATCTCTGAATATCTACTAATTTTTTACGTTGTTGCCATGTCAATGTTCTTTCTCTAAAAACAGAAATATTTGAATGTATTGAATGACATAAAAAGTGGCTTTTCCCCATCATGCTACCAACATCGGGAGAAAAAACTATGTCATCAAGTTATCTGAATGGTCAAAGATACCAAAGCAAAATTTTTCCAATTATGGTTTCATGGAATGCCAGGAAGCATTTCAAAGTATCCCAAATTATTTTTGATTTCGCTTACATTTCAGTAAGCTCGACCTCGCCAGGAGCTGTCTTATTATTCTGGCTATACCCACAGCCAAATTCTCTTTCAGAAATGCTTTAAATCAGATGCTGGCCTAGCGAACTGAATGGGGTAGCATGTGCCGTATTAAAAACTTCAGTAGCAAGTGGAACCGTGATGGACCCCCACCGGAAGCAGAAAGGTGAAATCATGCTTCCCAGATATACTCACATGGGAAAAAACACGGCTTCGCCAATATGTAGGGCAGACTTATCTACCTTGTCATGTATCAAAACAATCTGTGGTCAATACCAAAACCCTGTAATGAGATTTTACATGGGGAGCTGACTGGGCATTTCTGTATTTATTCCAGTAGATACTCCAGGGGAAAGAGGACTATTTGCAATGCAATTAGGGGGGACAAGTGCATCCGAGTGCACGCCAGACGCAGGGGCCTCCCCGGATTCACACAGGCCAATGTCTTAATGCAGCGAACGGCACCGAACTGCACTTCCTACAGTTTTCAAACTTTCGTCGGTTAACTAGATGTTTACCGAGTGCCTCGCTCGGGCATGCCACTTTTGTGGATACGCCATCCAGCCCCTACGGACCTTGTTCCAACACCATCTGTCACTTAAGCTTGCACAGATTCAGAAATTTCAATTCACACTCATCTACTCGGCACTCAAACTGAAGCTATAATTCAAATTTCGACATGAAGCTTGAATTCCTTTTCACTGTTCTTCAACTTTGACCCGGCTCCCCCTCCTCTTCCTTCACTGAAAAGGGCCAAGACAACAGCCCAGCAAGTGGGGCAGGCAAAACAGGCCTCTTTTGTTCACTTTTGTCCCTTCAGCTCTCTATTGAGGTGAGGGACTAAAAGGCCGCACAGGCTTTGGAAGGCAGCAGCTTTTGCTTGCAAGCCATCCTTCCTCAGGGCCCAAGAAAACTCTAGGATGAAACTCTTTTTCGACAGTCCGCTTCTACCTTACGGCATAATTAATGGGAGATTAGTCCTTTTTTTTCCTTTCCCCTCCCCTTGGAGAGAATCTGCTAATGGCGTTCAACATGAGCTTGTCGTGTTTGGCAAAAATGTATGCTTGTAAATCATGCCGTTCAAATGTCAAGGTCATCTAAAAGTGGCATGAAATTGCTTTAAAGTTGAAATTTGGAGAAAAGATCACTACATACTGAATACATATACTGAATTTTTTGAATGCTCTCAGCCCACTTGAGAAAGATAAATCGAATTCATTGCATATTACACAGTAGAAGACCTCCTACAGGATTCCCTCAGATTGCCTTGGGAATATGTGTTTGTGGTTACAGTGGGTTTCGAACCAATATACGACACACATCATAAAATTTAAATATACACATGAACAGATAGATAGATAGATAGATAGATAGATAGATAGATAATGTTCAAACGATTCTTTCCAGCCCTATCACCACTTAATAAGGATTTCAGATGTCTCCGAACATCAAATCGCTATGTTGTACACATGAAACTAATAAAATGTTGTATGTTGATTACAGGTCAATTAAAAAAAGAATTTTAGAAAGGATCCTTTGGTCTGATAATAACTACCGTTTCCACTCTCGTGTGAGTTCAACAGTGCTTTTAAGGCACGGCATTGTGGAAGCAGATCAGAGAGCTCACAAGACAAGCTGCATTCATCACTCCTGTTTCTGAACTGAATAAGCCATTTGGACAGTATGTGCAGCAGACGAGCACTAGCCTTTGTAAATTTGTTCCCTTTACCACCAGCATTTCTTAGATTCACTAGCTTTTCAGTTACTTGCGGGAAGCCCTCCATCAGACTTTTCAAAACTACCTTTTTCTAATTTGAAATTCCAATCTTGTAGGCCAGTAAAATAGGTCAATTAAGTTGACACCGCATCTTTTTTATTAGCTCAGCTAAGCAATGATAATTGGGTAGTGAGGGTTTATACTGTCATCTTTGAAGATTCAATGGTAGGGAGAAATGCCCAGTGCAGACCTGCAGTTCACAAGTCCAACACATCCCTAAATAGGATATTCCTATCTGTTTGCAGATATGAGGCGGATTTGCTCCTGATCTGGGTTAAAATGCGAACGTTATTTTTCTCTGTAAAATAAAATCATACTAGTATTTCATCTAGCCTCAGAGCAAGGCCACTTCACCCAGCTGTGCTACAGACATGTATGCTCTAATTCAACATTAAAAAAAAATAACATGAATGTCCTTCACCAGTGCTGGCTTAGCCTGGGCGATGACACACGTGTTCCGTAGCATCTATTTCATGCTCTATGCAAAGTACGGGGTCAATCCTTACTCGTTAAAAACCATACATCTCCTGGGGCGCCTGGGTGGCTCAGTCGGTTAGGCATCTGACTTTGGCTCAGGTCATGATCTCACAGTTCGTGGGTTCGAGCCCCTACTTGCACCCTATCTCTCTCTCTTTCAAAAAACATTTTAAAAAAACCATGCATCTCCTTATTAAAAAAAAATTAAAGCGGTAAGTTAGAAAATGTCATGAAACCCTTGTTCATGACACATAGTATATTAGTATATTAATTGGTATATTAATAGTATATTAGTAAATTAATTAGTATATTAATTTATAACTTTAAAGAGTAACAGCTATAGTTCTCTCCACCCATTAGGATGGCTATTGTCAAGAAAACAGAAAATCGGGGCGCCTGGGTGGCTCCGTTGGTTAAGTGTCGGACTTCAGCGCAGGTCATGATCTCGTGGTCCATAAGTTCGAGCCCCACGTCGGGCTCTGTGCTGACAGCTCAGAGCCTGGAGCCTGCTTCAGATTCTGTGTCTCCCTCTCTCTGCCCCTTCCCGCTCATGCTCTGTGTGTCTCTGTCTCTCTCTCAAAAATAAATAAATATTAAAAAAAATTTTAAAGAAACAGAAAATAAGGGTTGGTGAATACGTGGAGAAACCGGAACCCTGTGCTCTCTTGGTGGGAATGTAAATGGTAAATCTGCGGTGGAAAACAGTACGGTGGTTCCTCAAAAAATTGAAACAATGCCTTGACCTTACGATCCAGAAATCCCACTTCTGGGCATATATCCAAAAGAACTGAAAGCAATGACTCAAAAAGGTATTTGTGCACCCATGTTCATAGCAGCACTCTTCACGATAGCCCCAAACTGGAAACAGCCCAACAGACGAATGAATTTTTTAAAAAAATGATTGACGAATGAAATTTTTTTCACGTGGTATTACATACAACGGAATATTATTCAGCTTTCAAATGGAAGGAAATTCTGACACGTGGAGGAGCCTTGAAAACATCATGCTAAGTGAAATAAGCCAGTCACAAAAGGGACACAGACTGTAGGATCCCACTCGTACGAGGTACTGAGAACGGTCAAATTCACAGACAAGAAAATAGAATGATCCTTGCCAGGGCCTGGGAGGAGGAGGAATGGGTAGTTATTGCTTCATGGGGATTGAGTTATAGCTGGGGAAGGTGAGAAAAGTTCTGGAGATGGACAGCGGTGATGGTTGTGAAACATCTTGAAGTACTTAATGCCACTAAATTACATAGTTAAAAATGGTTAGAGCCGTTATCACAATAAAAGAGTGGCTTGGCGAAACCATCACATTTTCAATAAATACATGACATTTGCTCCCCCATTTAAATCTTTTTTTTTTTAATGTGTATTTATTTTTGAGAGTGAGAGAGACAAAGCACAAGCGGGGGAGGGGCCGAGAGGGGGAGACACAGAATCTGAAGCAGCTCCAGGCTCTGAGCTGTCACCCCAGAGCCCGACACGGGGCTCAAACTTACAGACTGAGAGGTCATGAGCTGAGCTGAAGTCGGACCCTTAACCGACTGAGCCACCCAGGCGCCCCGCTCCCCAATTTAAAGACAACCTGATATTGGAGGTAGAGCTGTTCCTGTAGCTTCTTCACGTAGCCTCCTCCTTCACATTTTAAACAGAAAAACGAACCGTTCGTCAATTCGTTTTGGCACATTTTCCTATTCTTAGAAACTTCAGTCCTGATGGTAAGAGAGACTCTTCAAAACTAAAGGGGCTTTTCATTTGCCTCGGCAGACAAAGGATAAAGTTAGCCACTCTGTTCTTGCCCCTAGCATCCCCAGGTGTCCTCTGTCCTCACCTGGCAGAAAGGTTCAGGGCTCCTTCAGCGGGGGAAGGAAAACACACCTAAAAAGCATTTAATAATTTTTTAATCATTTTCAAGTTACTTCCTTTTCGCCAATCACCTCAGCAGTTCAGGACTGACCTAAAGCAGCGTTTGGATGCAAACATATAAAACTTCTAGAGAAGACTACAGAAACTCTATATTTCTAGTTCACCTTGTTTTCAGCTACCATACTTGTCAGCTGGAAACTGGTCTTTGGAAGTGGGGATGAGACTCCGCAGGCTGCTGATGGAGGCGAGCAAATCAGGACTGCTATGGATTAGACTGTGAGCCCCAAAATTCATATGTGAAAGACCTAACCCCCAATGTGACCGTATTTGGAGATAAGGCTCTGGGGAGGTAATTAAGGTTCACTGAGGTAATAAGGATGTGGTCCTAATCCAATAGCATCAGTGGCCTTAGAAGAAGAGGAAGACAGAGATCTCGGTGCACATCCACCAAGGAAAGCATGTGTGAGCACACAGCAGGAAGATGGTCATCTGGAAGCCAGGGAAACAGCCCTCACTAGAGACTGCCCATGTTGGTGCCCTGATCCCAGAATTCCCAACTCCAGAACTTGAAGAAAGCAAAGTTCTGTTCCCTACACCACTCAGTCTATGGTATTTGGTTATGGCAGCCCCAGCTGACTAGAACAAAGACCTTCTGATTTCCTGGTGAGAATCTCAGGGAAACAGCTTACCCTTCAGATAAGGCTCAGTGCTTACCCTTAAGGGAGCAAGCGATGACTGGTAGGAGCCACAAGAGGACTTTCTCAGATGTTCACAATGTTCTATTCCTTAATTTGGGCACTCGTTACACCCATGTGTTCAGTTTGAGCAAGTTCATCAAGCTGTACATTTATGATATGTGAAAAAAGAGTCTGTGTGCAGAAGTATGCAGCCATACTTCTAATGTTATCATTGGAACTAATCTCCCTGGGGGCACCTGGGTGGCTCAGTCAGTTGAGCACTAACTCTCGATTTCATCTCAGTTTGTGGGATCGAGTCCTGCTTCAGACTCTACGGCAGCATGGAGTCTGCTTGGGATTCTCTCTCTCTCCTCTCTCAGCCCCTTGCCCATGCATGTGCCCTCTCTCTCCCTCCCTCTCTCTCTCTCTCAAAATAAATAAAAATGAAACTTAATTAATATCTCTGAAGGCAGGAACTGCACTGTCTAGGACACTAGACTATCCATTCAGTAAATATTTATGAATGAATGAATGAATGAATGAATGACTTAAAGTATTTCTTCATCAGAAAAGCATCCTGTGGGGTTCCATTAAATAGCTCCTTCGTACATGCAAATACATTATCTGCCATTTCTGTTTCTATCCAGCCAGTTGTACAAGGAAAACTACACCTACATGAAAACGTTATTCGAAATGATCCTTTAGGAAGTTTTCTGTAGCCCAGGTACAGTACCCTCTCCTGCTTCGGAAGCACTTATACCCCCAGCTATCCTTGTCGTGGTCACATCAGCCTCACAGGAAGTACTGTTTCCAAAGAGGAGTTTGCTTTTCATTTACCGTCACTGCTGCAGTAACGAAATGATACCATGTGGGGAGACTGGTCTTCAGTCCAAAGACCTCATCACTACCCGGCATTAGGTGGCTGGGTGACCTCTCAGCACCCCATTGTACTCATTCAGAAACCAAAACATTTGGATACAGTGTTCTCTTACAGCTCTCAAATTCCTGGATGATGTGAAATGTTTTGCAACTTTCCTGCAATAAAGTACAAAGCAGGCTGAAAGAAGACCATGAGTCAGTAGGATTAAGAATGCACAATGAGGGGCGCCTGGGTGGCTCAGTCGGTTGAGCATCTGGCTTTGGCTCAGGTCATGATCTCACAGTTTGTGGGTTCGAGCCCCACATCGGGCTCTGTGCTGACAGCTCAGACCCTGGATCCTGCTTCGGATTCTGTGTCTCCCTCTTTCTCTGCTCCTCCCCCATTCATGCTCTGCCTCTCTCTCTCTCTCTCCTTCAAAAATAAATAAAAACATTAAAAAATTTTTTAAAGAATGCACAATGAATTCACAGTTACAAACATGCTGAAGGCTATTCCAGGAACAGCTGATCTCACTTTAGGTCAAATTCTTGTTTCTACAAGTTAATATGCAGCATCTTTGTAAATGCACCACCAGTCAAATACTCAGGATATCAGATACTTTCCTAAGATGTCATAGTAGGGTCCTATTCAAATTCAACATCCAATTTGAGGAGTAAATCTGCAGTCAAAGGAGTGTACAAAGGAGATTCGGGACTGGGGAGCCTACTAGAAACGTTTGCCAAATGGAAATGTTTGCCTTTTCTTAAAATTAAAAAAAGAAAAAAGTTTTCTGAAAAATTGCAATGTTGCAGGAACCTCTCAGCCTCTCTGTAATCATAGAGGCATCTCGTCACTAAGAACAGTCCGGTGACTGTAACTGGCTAGACAAACAGCAGGGCACTTAAAAGCTAACAGGAATAAAAGAACATGTAAAGGAATTCCAGGGCAATACGAGGCAATAAAAGGCTATTCCACAATACAATCTGCTGATTTACAGTAGCGCCTGCTACTGTGAGGTCTGTGGGAGTCAGAACTGAATGGCCTTATAATGTCCCTGATCACTAGGTGGTTTTAGGCTTCCCCTAAACTAATGCGGTAAGCCTCCAAAAAGTCCCCATTTTCACAGTCTGGGATGATGGTAAAGTGTAGGGGCAAAACTCACCCTTGCTCCTGCCCCCCACTCCCCTCCCCTGCTTCCTAGCTATGTGGCCTTGGGAAAGTTAACTGACCTCTCAAGGCTCCGTCTCCTAATTTTAAGAAAAGGGTAGTCATATGTTGTGGAAATTAAAGAAGATGATACGTGTACCATGCACAGCGCCTGGTACATCTGAAGCTCTCAAAACAACGTGGACTCTCATTACCACTAAAGTGGAAAGTATCCAGTGGTCTAAACCCATTTCAGTACTTCCGGAAAGTCTCCTTTACTCTTCAGCTATTATTACAATATTTTAATAACAGGGCATGGTTAGCCTCAAGCAGTCCCAAACCAAAGCAGCCCAGCCTCCAAAGGTCTGCCTTCAGTAGCTGCAGCGTTGCTGACAGCCCCAGGGGGAGCTCCTGGTGCAGAACGCCAGCCTCCTGCCCCATTACACTCGCCTCCATCACTTCTCTGCAAGAGCCTCGGGCGAGGAAGGGCCCAGCCTCTCAGACCTGCATCTCTGCGCGTTAACCATGCGGGACCGAGAAGGAAAAGAACATTTCCCTGTTAGGACAAACAGCTCCGCGGAGGGCAAGAGAGAGGCTGGGTGGAAGGAGACGCCCCCGCTCGGCGCCCTCCCTCGGCGTCGGCAGCTGCGCAAGGGCGGCCCCCCGAGCGTGCGGGGGACCGAGGATGCGGCCGAGGGCCCGAAGCGGACGACAGGGGAGGGGATCCGGAGGGAAGGCCAGCGGCCGGCTCACCGGCCCCGCGGGGCCCGAGGACCCCTCTGGCGGCGCCTGCTGCCCAGGGTACACCGCTCCAGGAGTGATGACGAGTCCCCGGCTCACTCGACCGCGGCACCCCTGGTCCCCTCTGGGCGCGGGGAGTTGCGGGCCGGGAACCGCCGAGCCGGCGAGCAGCCGGGGACCAGCACTCGGCGGCGCCCACTCGCGCGGCCAGGAGGGGGCCGGGGGCGGCGCACGGCGCAGATGGCGCTGGCGGCGAGATGGATGCTCCAGAGCCGGCAGTCACTCCCGGCTCAACACAGCATCCCGGGCCAAACGGCTGCCAGAGCCCACTACCGGGAGCCCGGGCAGGGAAGGGGCTCTTCTGGGCCAGCCCCAAACCCCGGTGGGCCAGCCCCAACAGTCCCAGCCCCCGGAGGCTGGGCGGAGCGCCGGGACCCCGAGGACTCGCACCTGTAGGGCCAACAAACCCCTGGAAAGCCCCCACCCTGCTGCCTTTGCGGTCTCTCCCTTTCCCCCAGATTCCCCGAGTTCTCCCCTGGGGCGGCGAGAGTGGAGGTCGGCTCGGCCTGGAGCCCGGCGATCGGCGCAGGTGTGAGCACATCCGAACAAAGCCCACGCCCAGATGTGTCCGCGGGGACCCGGACGCGCACCCGCCGGTGCGCGCCGGCCCGGCACCTGCGCTCCACGCCCCGCCGGCACCGTGGCGTGACACCCTACGCCCCCCGCGTGCATGGCGGGGAAGCCGCCGTGCCGGGCCCCAGCAGGCTCCCCAGGCCCAACTGGCCACCCAGGGACCCCAGGCAGGGCTTCCCGGAAAGCGCGGGGCGCGGATGCAGAAGTTGTCCACAGACTGGAGGAGGTGAAGGGCCCGCCCGAGCCAGCCAGGGCTGCCGCATTTCGGCGAGTCCCCGCCCGGGCGCCCGTCCCCCTCCACCCCGCTCGGCACCCGCGGGCGCGTCCGAGGCCTGAGGGTTGGAAGGGAGTTGGCCACCAGGTTCGCCCCGCCGCAGAGAGCGGCGCGGCGCTGCCAGCCGGGAGGGCGCTCTGCTGAACCCCGGGCCGGCGTCCGAGTGACAACACAGCAGCCCCCCGGTGCCCTCCTCCGCTCCAGCCGTCGCCCCGGAGCAGGACCGAGTGTCACCGCCGGACGCGCACGGAGCTACTCACGTTCTTCCGCCGCGCCCACCGCTCAGCCCCGGCGCGGCCGCCCGGCTCCCCGGAGCGCGGACGTTGTCCGTTCCCGACGGAGCTGTGGCCTCCGGCGGCCCCGCGGTGTCCCCTGCGCCGCGCGTCTGAGGCTCCGACTCCGGCGCGCGTCCGCCCGCGACCCGGGCGAAGCAGGGCTGGCCCCGCGTCGGCGCGCGCCCCCGCCGCTCCCGCCCCTGCGCGCCCGCCCCGCGCCGCGCTCTGCCTCCCGGTCGCTCGCTTTAGCGTCCTACCCCCGCCGCGCTCGCCTCCCCGGCGTCCCCCGCCCTTCCCCGGCTGGCCCGGCCCCTCCCTCCCCTGCGGCTGCGGCGGCGACGAATGGGCTCAGGCCGCCGGCGCCTCGGGGACCCGGCGGCCCCCTCACCTGGGATGCCGCGCCCTCACCCCGCCAAGCGTGTGTGGCGGTGGTTGTCGGGGTCGGGGGAGGGGGGGCACGGAGGGGCGGCAGGGATTTGGCTACAGGAGACGTTCCAGAAAACGGACAGTCTTTAAATGCCGCTCTCATGGGTGTGGGTTTCTGTCTGAGGTCTATGGCCTTTCCATTTTCTCCTTGTGAGAAATTCTTCGAAACTCACCAGCTGGATGGGTGAGATTGGTGAATTGGGGGGGGGGGGGGGTATTTTTATTTGTTTACTTCTAGTTATTTATTTTTTTGCAACCGTTCTTTCCAAACAGCTCCCAGAAAGGGGAGCGAGCGTTCAGTGTAAGGTAGGTGCTGTCTATTCGCGGTAGGAATTGGGTCTTCTGGTTCCAGGCAATAGGATTAGTTCACATTTGCTTAGTTTCAGATTTGGAAGCTTTATGGAGAACCATTTACAAGGAAAAAAAAAAAAAAAAGAAAGAAGGAAGGAAGGAAGGAAGAAATGAAGAAAAAAGAAAAAAAGAGGGTTTTCTAAATGTGTAGTATGTTCGGGAGGCCCTTCTCCACTATACCCTAGATGGGGTCCAGAATTTCTTAGCCTGGCACTCAAGGTCATCAGTCATCTCAGGTCTGCAGCCTGACCTCTGAGAGCTTCCCTCCCAACCTCCAGGCATCACACGGCTTGACCGGTTGACCATGTACTGCGTTCTCGAACTCTCACTAAGGCTTAGCTGGAGAATGGAGTTTTTTTCCTTCTCTAGTGTCACTCAGCAAAACATTTGTGAAGCCGCTCCTCTCCTGGGCCCCAGGACTAGGGAAGGGATTCAGGAATAAAAAAGGCGCAAGGGCGGTGTTCCAGGCCCTGACTACTCCTCTGCTCTACTCTAACTTGAGTTTGAACTTGCCACTTCAACCCACCCACACACACAGGGGAGCAGCCTTCTTTTCCTTCTGCTAATACCACCCTCTCCTCCTCCCACCGCCTGATATGCTCCAGGCACCCAGAACCTCCTGTTCCTGAAACCACAGTTCCTGAACCCGTGTTCTCATCGCTGACTATGGGGTCTTTGCTTAGTTTCATCCCTCTTCTGGCCCTGATCTTTACCCACTACCTCTCACCTCTCAATGAATTGTCCAAATTTCCTTCAGAATGACCTTTCAAGAAGAAGAAGAAGAAGAAGAAGAAGAGGAAGAAGAAGAAGAAGAAGAAGAAGAAGAAGAAGAAGAGGAAGAAGAAGAAGAAGAAGAAGAAGAAGAAGAAGAATGTGCTTTCATGATACCCTTATTTCAAAGTTTGGCCTGGTTCTCTGTTGCCTATAAAATAAATTCCAGAACTCCTGGCAGGCTCCTTCACGATCTGCTCTAACTTCTGTCTCCATCCTCCAGTGAGAAGAATTGCTTTCATTCTAAGCCTTTGCACGGGAGGCTCCTCTTACCTAGAATATTCCTCCATTTTTTTTTTCCATCTGGTAAACTTGTTCATCTCTCAGACTTGCTCAGTTGTTACTTCCTCCGTGAAGTCTTTCCTGAGTCCCTGTGTGTTTAGCTGTAATAGTACCTGTCGCATCGTTACGATTGCATGTCTGACTATACAAAATGTCCCTTCTTGGAGGACAATTTGTCATTTATTATTGTGTGACCTTATTTCCTACCCAACACAAATGGACCCACAGATAATCACAATACTCCAATCTCACCGCCTCCTCATTCCCACCCGTGTGAAGGACTTCAAGACCCATCAACCCCCTCCTCACCCCAGTCATTGCTGAGAGTCCTGGGGTTTCCCGCGTGTCCTCTGCCTTGTGCCCACCTGCCCCAAGGGTGCCCCTTCACCCCAGCCACTGTCAACGTTCTCCTTTCCAGGGCAAGGATGAGGTGGGAAGATGGCACTCTGCCATCTCCAGTTCTTGCCCTCGTTTTGGGTAGCAGTTTGTCCCAGTGGGCACTGAAGCAGGACTGTCTGTATCCTCTAGTGTGACAACCTCATAAGGACCATCCTGAAACAACAATTCCAACTTCTGCGTGGAACCGTTCCTTTCCTTCAGGCTTCAGCCCTGCAGGCAACATCAGGTCGAGGTAGACACTAAGTGGTCCCGGTGAGGTCCAGGTCGGTCCCGATGCCGTCCAGGCGGCCTGCAATGCAGAGGTACTGAGGTTCTGGAAGGGAGTCTCAGGCAAGTGGCAGCTTCTTGACTTTTCCTTATCTCGACAGGTAGAATAGCAATACATCATACACAGAGTTATTTTAAGGGTCAACCTATATAGCACAGTAGAGTCTGGGACTCAGCAGGTACTCAGCAGATTCTAGTTGGAAAAGCAATTGTTTGATCAGGTGTTTGCTAAGTGAGTGCATACTATTCAGGAAACGAGCAAAGACAGAAGAGGAAAACAGCTCTGGGGGAAATGGGAGGTTAAATAACCTGCAGAGGTCACAAACCGCTGGGATTCCGGCCGGGGCATTCTGTCCACGCTCTTAACCACAGCTCTCTGACCCCCTTTCAGTGACAGTGCACTCAAAGTTTGTTTTGGTGGGTGCTTCAGAATTTATCTGCCTCCAAGCAGCGACATCAGAAAGCCATGGAGCCCCCCAGTGGTACCAGCAGTGAATATGTGATCAGCCTTTCCCGTTTCCTCCCATTTCCTCCTCCATAGTCCTGCTTCTCTTCCTCAGAACCCTCGCTCTCCTTTGCTCTTCCCCTGCTACCATCTCTCATTTCATTTTCCGTCCTAATTGTCCATCCATGCGTCCGGCTTCCTGCAGGAGGCAGTGCGATGGCCCTGCCCTAAAGCCAAGGCCACGTTCACTGAAACCTAACATGGACCCGGCCGTGCGTCTGGGAGTGAGTTACTTCCTCTCAGTCTGGCTCCACACTGAGAAATGAAGGAGCCAGGCTAGGTGAGGACAGATACTCTTTTTTTTTAAGTCTGTCATTCTGTGATTCTGGTGGTGACCAGGAGCATTTCTTTGAGTCCGGTGGCCAAACTCGCAGGAAAGCTGGTGGAACTCTAGGTAGGAAAGAGTGGAACACTGGCAGCAATATAATAACGTTGTTTCCTACACGAGTGCCTCGCACCGGTATCATCTCTGTCTTAATAGCCTGTGGCTGTGCAACGTGAATCGGGGTATTCTAATCCAATATGGTCAAACAGCAGAGTCGTTATTGTGGGCAGCTTCTTAGATGGCACCCAGTGATCCTCTCTTCCTCGTCTATATGTCCTGTGTAGTCCCCTCCCCTTGAGCATAAACTGAACTACAGACTCACTTCTTTTTTTTTAATGTTTATTAATCTATTTTGAGAAAGAGAGAGTGAGTGTGCACGCATGCGTGAGAGGGAGACAGAGGATGCCAAGCAGGCCCACGCTGTCAATGCCGAGCCTGGAGCAGGGCTCGAGCTCACAAACCATGAGATCGTGACCTGAGCAGAAATCAAGAGTTGGATGCTTAACCGACCGCGCCACCCAGGCGCGCCGAGACTCACTTCTAATGAACGTAATATGGCAAAAGTAGTGGGATGTCACAAAAAGACTGAGGCTCCTTCTCTCTTGCCATTTTGCTTTTTCCCTTGCTTGCTGGGAGGGAAGCCAGCTGCCATGTTGTGAGCCCTCCACACGGCAGGGACCTGAGGGAGGCTTCTGCCCAATAGCTTGTGAAGAGCGGAGTCTTGCCTTAGCCATCTGAGCGTGCTTGGAGGCAGGTCGCCCCTAGGGAGCTTCAGGGTGACTCCAGCCCAGGTGTTGGGAGAGATGTTGAGTCAGAGGACCCAAGTCATCTGCCCCTGGTTTCTCAACCCACAGGAACTGGGAGACAATAGGTGTTTCTAGTTATAGCTATAATTTTGTCACTGAGATGACTGTTTAAGTGCATTTCAGAACTCTGAATTCACATCTGACCATGCATATCATATCTGTTTTCTGGATGGGAGAGGGGAAACTGGGTCAGCTGGTGGTTGGGATAAGATGCAGATACAGTCTGGGCAAAGAAGCAAGTGTGGAAAACACGTTAGACAACAGTGTGCCTTGTCCAAAGGTCAACCCCACCAGTGCCACAACCCAGAGCCACACTTTGCTCCTATAGCCGAGCCCGGGCTTGGACATGCACCGTACCCCGCCCCCCCCCAGGCTGTGCTACTCTCTCCTCTTGGATGTTAGCCACAGCCTCAGCTGGACCACACCCCTTGCAGCCTCACAGTGGGTGCTTATTACCCACCATGGATAATAATAAGATGTGCAGTTATGGATGAAATATAAATAATCACAGGCTGTGTAGTTTCATGCATCACCTAACCAGTAAGCAGTAGAAAGTCTCCACAGATGCAAAACACCAATAGCTCTCATGCCATCTGCCACACGACCACAGAATTCACTGTCCCTGCCTGGTGCCGTGTGGCACCACAACAGAAACCAGAAATGTGCAACCCAGTCATTGCCTGGTGCTTAGCAACACAGTATCCCTGCACCTATCTAAAGAGTGTACTGCTTAAGCAATTGGAGGAAAATGTGACCTTAGTGGTTGCCATCTGTGGATTTCTTCTCCGGAAGCTTGTGAGTCACTAGGACCTTCTGCTTGGCTCAACCCACCCCCATGGTTGGGAAACCGGCTTGGAAAGAGGAGAACATTTTCAGTGGTAATAAGTATGTTCCTTATAGCCAACTTCTCCATCTGTTCCTACAGTTTCTATCCATAGGAACGTACATAGGTTCTGCAGATTGGATTTCAGACTAGCCAAGGTCAGCGTGCAATCAGCCACTGTAGATGGGGTCATTAGTGACAGCGAACTGTTGCTCTGGAAAATAGAGATGCTGAGAAACACTCTTGATATGTGCCCTTCATTGCTGGCTTAAGAGGGAACAGATGACAGGTACAATAAAGATGAATTCACCGCGGAGAAACAAAAGGAAATGGCTTCAGAAATGATACTCTGGGGTCTAAATGAAGGGTTGATCCAAAGGCTTTCTCATTTGGTGTTTCGTTGAATTTATTTAAGAAGAAAAAATGGTGTTAGGTTGATGGGCATGTTGTATTTCCTTTTATATTTTTCTTTTAAGCCTCGATTTAAATTTTACTTTAAAGCCTTCCAATATTTTTAAATGCCAGATAGCGACAGGAGACAAGCAAGTTCAGTACCGCCGTGCCCTGGGCCTTGTGCTTTCGAAGGCCCTGCTCTGGTCCACAGAGCCCCCTGTCACCCCTTCCTCCTCCTGGACCACATCTGGGTACAGAGGATCCCTGAATCTCATCAGGACTTGCAAAGCATCTGCTCCTCATGCTCCTAATAGAGGACTTTCTGGGGGTGGGCAAAACTGCAGGCCTGACGCATAGAGATCTTAAAAGTTCTCATCACAAGAAGAAATGAAACGAAACAAAGCTGTAACTGTGCATGGCGGTGGATGATAAGCAGATGTATTGTGGTGACCATTTCACAAGATATACAGATGTTGAGTCATTGTGCCATCCACCTGAAACTAATAGGTGTCAATTATATCTCAGTGGAAAAAAGTAACTAACTGAAGCGATGGACGGGTGAACCATCATGTGATCATGTGACAAGCAGGTGGTAATCGTGTCACCACAGATACGTATACAAAATCATCTCCTTGTACACCTGAAGCAGACACAATGTTATGGGCCAAATATACCTTAGGAAACCTGGAAAACAGGAACAAAAACAAAGAAACAAACCAACAAAAAACCCTGGAAGTCTGGTAAGTGGCTGATGCAGCAGTGTGGACAGGATATGGACACATGGATTGGGGTGTTCACCCAAGTCGGCTCGAGGCCCTCGAAGCTTTATGACTACACCAGGGATGGGCCATGGGCTGGGGTGTGGGGCTGTTTTCATCACCATATTCTCACACGCAACTACAAGAACTCTAAAGTTCAAACGTGGACGTCAAGATCTTTATGAAGGTATCTTTGTCAAAATAGGAAGGCAGAACATATCTTAAAACTTTTAAATATTTACACATGTGGTGTGGACCTCCAATTGTATTCTTTCCCCAAGCTTCCCCTCTCCCCCATTTATTATGGAAGATCCTAAAAGAATCCGTTTCTTACTATGATGAATATACTGATGTATTAAAACATACTGTTAGAATAATAAAGTTACATCTGGATTTAAGTGATTTTGGTTTGTAATAGTTCATACATAAATGGATCTCATCTTAATTTTTTTTTTTTTTGGTAGGGGAGGGGAGAAGAGAAGCAGGGTTATTAGTGTAATAAAATTGTCTTGAATTGACTAATTTGATATCGGTACAGAAAGTGCTTTCCTACCGTTCTCCCCTAGTTTGAAAAACTTACCGGATTTTCATTCAAAACCTACATTTGGAGATAATGTGTTTTTGTCCTTCAGTGTTTTGATTATTCAGTTCGTTCATTGTTCAGCATTGTTGGTTTCTTCTCGTTGTTGCCGTTTGTTGTTTTATTTGAGCTGTTTTCATTTACCAAGAATTTCTTTGATAATGGAAGGGGTGGCAAAAATCAAATCACGTCACTTCCTGCTTGATTCCACTTGCTAAAATTAGAGGACGTTTATATTAATAATTTAACGACTTATGGTATAACACAACATGAAAATATCATGCTATAGGTTAAAATAAGGAGAAGACTGAGAAATGAGGAAAATATTTATATGCAATATGGAAGAGTGGAGCAGAAAATGATACGTGTGCTATTATTGCAACTCTAAAAGGCATAAAAGAGAAAGATATATATTTATTTGCATATATGCAAATAAAAAGTTCTATTAAGGTGACAGAATTATGGGAGATTTTTAAATTGTGCATGTAAAGTTTGACCAGACATACCTTTCCAAAAAAATATTTTTATTTAAAATCTCGGACTCTTCATCGGAATTGGTAAGGAGAGAGTAAAACTTTCACTATCAGCAGATGACATGATACTATATATATATATATATATATATACATATATATATATGTGTGTGTGTGTGTGTATACACGTATATATATGAATATATATATACATATACATATGTATATATATATGTACATTTTTATATATATATATATATATATATATATATATATATATAAAACCCTAAAGATTCCACCAAAAAGCTATTAGAACTGATAAATGAATTCAGTAAGGTCACAGGACACAAAATGAATATACAGAAAGCCATTGCATTTCTATACACTAACAATGAAGCAGCATAAAGAGAAATTAAAAAAAAATCCCATCGAATGGCACCAAAAATAACAAAATATCTAGGAATACATTTGACCAAAGAGGCAAAAGATCTGTGCTCTGAAAACTAGAAAACATTGATGAAAGAAATTGAATATGACACAAAGAAATGAAAAGACATTTCATACAAACGATCCTAAAATTGGTATGGAGCCACAAAAGACCTCAAATAGCCAAAGCAATCTCGAAAAAGAAAAATAAAACTGCAAATACCGGGGCGCCTGGGTGGCGCAGTCGGTTAAGCGTCCGACTTCAACTCAGGTCACGATCTCACGGTCCGGGAGTTCGAGCCCCGTGTCGGGCTCTGGGCTGATGGCTCAGAGCCTGGAGCCTGTTTCCGATTCTGTGTCTCCCTCTCTCTCTGCCCCTCCCCCGTTCATGCTCTGTCTCTCTCTGTCCCAAAAATAAATAAACGTTGAAAAAAAAAAATTAAAAAAAAAAAAAAAAACAAAACTGCAAATACCACAATTCCAGACTTCAAGTTGTATTACAAAGCTGTAGTCATCAAAACAGTATGGTACTGGCCCAAAAACAGACACATAGATCAATGGAACAGAATAGAAAACCCAGAAATAAACCCACAGCTATATGGTCCATTAGTCTTCAACAAAGCAGGAAAGAATACGAAATGGGAAAAAGACAGTCTCTTCAACAAATGGTGTTGGAAAAACTGGACAAGCAACATGTAGAAAAAAGAAATGGAGGAGCGCCTGGGTGGTTCAGTTGGTTAAGCATCTGACTTCGGCTCAGGTCATGATCTCATGGTTCGTGGGTTTGAGCCTCGTGTCAAGCTCTGTCTTGACAACTCGGAGCCTGGAGCCTGCTTCAGATTCTTTCTTTCTCTCTCTCTCTCTGTCCCTTCCCCAGTCATTCTCTGTCTTTCAAAAATAAATAAACGTTAAAAAAAAAAAAGAAGAAGAAAGAAATGGAACCACTTTCTTACACCATACACAAAAATAAATGGATTTATCCTCAAAATGGATTAAGAATCTCGATGTAAGACCTGAAACCATAAAAATCTGAGAAGAGAGCACAGGCAGTAATTTCTCTGACATTGGTCATAGCAACATCTTTCTACATATGTCTCCTGAGGCGAGGGAAACAAAGCAAAAATAAACTATCGGGATTACATCAAAATAAAAAGCTTCTGCACAGTGAAGGAAACAATCAATTAAATTATAAGGCAACCTACAAAATGGGAGAAGATATTTGCCAATGACATCTCTGATAAAGGGTTAGTGTTCAAAATATGTAAAGAACTTACACAACTCAACACTGAACACCTAAATAATCCAATTTAAAAAATGGGCAAAAGATATGAACAGACATTTCTCCAGAGAAGATATACAAATGGCCAACAGACAAATGAAAAGATGTTCATCATCACCACTTACCATCAGGGAAATGAAAATCAAAACTGCAATGGGGTATCACCTCACACTTGTCTGAATGGCTAAAACCAAAAACACAAGAAACAACAAGTGTTAGCAAGGATGTAGAAAGAAAGGAAACCCAGTGCACTGCTGGTGGGAATGCAAACTGGTGCAGCCACCCTGGAAAACAGTATGGAGCTTCCTCAAAAAGTTAAAAATAGAACGACCTATAATCCAGGAATCGCATCACTCCGTATTTACCCAAAGAATATGAAAACACTAATTCAAAGGGATACAAGCACACCTGTACTGATTGTAGCATTATTTGCAATAGACGAACTGTGGAAAGAGCCTAAGTGTCCATTGATAGACGAATAAAGAAGATGATGATGAGGAGGATGATGATGATGATGATGTGTGTGTGTGTGCACGTGTGCGCGTGTGTATAAACACAGTGGAATATTATTCAGCCACAAAAAAGAATGGAATCTTGCCATTTGCAACAATATGGATGGATTTAGAGGGTGTAATGCTAACTGAAATAGGTCAGACAGAGAGAGAAAAATGCCATATGATTTCATTCATATGTGGTATTTGAGAAACAAAAAAAGGGGTCCCTGGGTGGCACAGTTGGTTAGGCATCCTACTCTTGATTTCGGCTCAAGTCATGATCTCACACTTCGTGGGATCAAGCCCCCCCATCGGGCTCTGCGCCGATGGCGTGGAGCCTCCTTGGTGCTCTCTCTCTCCCTCTCTCTCTGCCCCTCCCCTGCTCTCTCTCTCTCTCAAAATAAATAAATAAAAACATTTTTAAAAAGAAGCAAACAAAACGAACAAAGTGAAGAAAAAGAGAATGACAAACCAAAAAACAGACTCTTAACTATAGAGAACAAACACGTAGTTACCAGAGGGGAGTTGAGTGGGGTGATGGGTCCAATTGGTGAGGGGGATTAATTAAACTTATAATTAATTAAACTAAATAAAATTATCTTGATGAGCACCAAGTAGTAGATGAAAGTGTTGAATCACTATGTTGTACAACTGAAACTAACATAACACCGTGTGTTAGCTCCGCTGGAAATAAAATTTTTTAAAAATGTAAGTCAACGAAAAGTCTCTTTTCTCATTCCCCCACCCCCGTCCCTTCTCTACATCATGCCATAGACCAGACTGTGGTACCTGGTGGGCTCCTGGGCACTGCTTGGCCTTGGCACTGAAACTTGGAGCTAAGGCAGCTAGTATTTTCACTCGAAGCCCGGGGACAGTGTGTCCCATGAGTGTGCCCTGAGGTTACAGGGTCCTCTGCATTCTGGTGATGTTCAAAAGATGGTCCAGACAGAGAAGATACTACAGTCATCTGACCCCACAATACGGGAGGCATACATTGGTAAGGCAAAGACCACGTGCTTGCTTAACAAACTCCTGGACATTTGGCCCTTCAGCGATTGTCTTTGGAAATACATGGTATTTTGAAATTGAAAAACCTAAAGGCAGAAATAAAACCCCCAAACGCTGTATGCTTTGGTATACTTTGGTCATCGCTGCATGCTTCTGTGTAAGCACACAAAAGTTCTATGTAATACAGAAGGTATTTCTGATTCAAAAGCAGTACGATTGAGGCTTAATTTTTTTAAACGTCCAGAGAGACTTTTCTGTCAATTAAGCTAGGTGTTCAAAGTCCCTGATACAATTTTGGGTTAATTAAGTAAATTCTCACAGCCATATGATTTTCCATTGTTAATCCTGTCTTGCAGGTGAAGAAACCGAGCCTTGGAGGCGTTAATAACTTCCTGAAAGATCATGAATTTGAAGTTTGTTTTGTTCCAAAGACTCAGTGATTTCCACCACAGTATTAATAAAGAAATTATTTCTAGAAAAGTAAACATAAATGTATATATCAGAAATTGCATATTTTCTATAATAGAAATTACATGTTTTAGATACATAGCAGAATTTATGGATTATATATATAAAAAACTGAAATTATATACATAAACATATACTGGCCCAGGAGAACAGTTCCAAAAGAGAGGTCCCACTGGGAAAATCACTGATAAAACTGCAAAGCTTCCCATAGCAACTGCTTTAAAGGCCAAGAAACTCTCTTTTAGATGCACAAGGTCTGGGGTGCCTGGGTGACTCTCAGTTGCTTGAGCATCTGACTTGAGCTCAGCTCATGACCTCGCAGTCTGTAAGTTTGAGCCCCGTGTCAGGCTGTGTGCCGACAGCTCAGAGCCTGGAGCCTGCTTTGGATTCTGTGCCTCCCTCTTTCTCTGCCCCTCCCCCGCTCTCTCTCTCTCCCCCCCCACCCCCAAAAAATAAACATTAAAAAAAAGTATAGACGCACGAGGTCTGGTACTTTGGTGTTTTCATCACTCTGCCTGTTTTATTATAATTTCTTGAATATGTCTGGTGCGTATTAGATGTTTAACAAATATTCGCTCAGTGAACAAATTGAATCATCAGCGCAGAGAACTCATGGGACTCTGGAACCATGGTGTGTGTATGTCAAGGGGAGGGGGGTATGCAGCATAAAGAACAATGAAGACACTCTGTGAAATAACAGTAAATTTAAAAACATGTTAACGTTTTTTTTCAGCTACAGGGCACCTGAGTGGCTCAATCACTTAAGTGTCTGACTCCCGATTTCGGCTCAGGTCATGATTTCATGGTTCATGAGTTCGAGCCCCGCACTGGGCTCTGTGCCAACAGCTCAGAGTCTGCTTGGGATTCTCTCTCCCTCTCTCTCTCTGCCCCCTCCCCCTGGCTCATGCTCTCTCTCTCTCTCTCTCTCTCTCTCTCAAAAATAAATAAATAAACGTTAAAAAGAAACAAACAAAAAACATCTTTCCTCAGCTACAAAGGAAGGTTAAATCCCCAGACCTAGGACAACAAAAATCAATCTCTGGAAACTCTTCCTTTCCTGCCAGCCACATTCCTGCCAGGGAAGGTGGACTAAACTCTCTCTTCTATATTTTTTGAAGGAGGAGACTCTGTGCGAAGGGAGTACACTCCACAGTCGGGATCTGACATGCTAACAACAGGAATGCCCATGATGGATTTCTTCACAGCTACCTGGTTTCATTTGCACAGTTAGTAACTATTGCAACCTGCTGGAAATGTAATTTGCTAAATATCTTAAAGCATCTTTTTAGGCATATATAAGACATGTAGGGTCTACAGTTCTCATGCTTGTTACTCTGTTTTATTTTATTTTTTTGTTGTTGTGGTTGTGTTATTTTAAAATCAATTTCAGGAAATTGTTTTAAAACCATTTGGAAGCAAATAACAAAGATGTAATAATTCACGTGCAACAAGAGCATTTGTATCCTTGATTTTTATCCCAAAGTACAATACTAAGTGTAATAGCATTAATGTGTTTAGCAATGCAACACATAGTACGATTTAACAATAATAAAAGATAATGCAGAAAACTAAAAAGACGCCCTGCCCTGTCAAATGATTCTATGATCCTTACAAGGTTTGGAGGGGAAGAATGTTGCACAACTTCGGGCTAAGATATTGTGTTTGAGAAACACACACTTAGATGTTGGAACTAATGCATTTCCGGGAAAAATAATATTAACTGAATGTACTTTCCCTCAGTACCTTAATTTCCCAGAACACAAAAATAATAGCAATTACCGATTGAGTGCCAACTATATTCCAGGCACTTTGACTTCTGTTATTCTTCCTGCTCACAACACGGCACTTTTCGGGTGAGGAAACTGTCAGGGAGGTGAAGGAACTTGGCTCAAGTCTCACTTGGAACCACAACAAAGACCTTCATCTTAACACAAAACCTATCACCTCCCGCGAGCTATGACGGGACTCTGGGGAGACTAGACAGACAACTGGACAACACAACACCGTTTGTGTACTTCCAAAGCATGTAGGCTATCACTCCCTGTATTATTTTTCTGACATCCAGATCTTTCGCATCCAGATCTTTTAGGACAAGTTTCTCGATGTACCGAAACAGCATTAAGAGTTAAAGGCAATGATACAAAAGGGCCCTTACTAAATGTCATTTAGACGATGAAGCCTTCCCCTTTTAGAAAAATAAAAGCAAATGTCACAGAAACACAGCTCTTGCGCGATACCGGGCAAGAATACAAGTCACTACCACGACCAAAACCTATTAATTGCATCCCATCCACCCCCCCTCACTCCACCCCCCAGCTATTATTGGCGAAGCGGTGGAAAGAGTCCTGGACTAGGAGGCCACTGGCTCAAGCCATCATATTGAACAGGGTGAGGTCACGCAAGCCTTTGGATTTGCTGGTGATGTGCTTTTCATATATTCCTTGTGGGGTACACGTGCTGGCCCGGCCAAACCCACAAGACGGTCGTTAGAATAAAAAGAAGAAGTATATTTGCAAGTGTTTGGGAAAGGCTAGAAATGCTGTCTGCAACCACGAATAAATGTATACGGATGTGTGACTATAATTACTGTCCATTGAAGACACAGAGCTCCCTACCCATAAATTTACTAAAACAAGGTACATCTTTAAGGATGTAGACAGCCCAATAAAAAGACTCCATCTGCAAAAAAAAAAAAAAAAAAAAAAAAAAAGACTGAGACCCCAAGTGAGGGGAGCAGCTAGGATGAACAGGAACATGGTTTTCGAATGAGAAGATACTGGTGAGATAGAGGTAGATAAAAGCTCACGTTTCAAACAAAAGGAATCTGTCTTCTGTGCCCAGAAGGATTGTATTTGAGCCCCTGTCAAGATGAGAGGCACACAGACCGATGCAGCAGCGTTTACCCCAGGCGCCAGGCGACAGGAAATGCCAGGCTTTGTCATCTGTGCCATTTCTATGATCTGTAAAGGGCCCCACTCACCCTGAGGAAAATGGTACCCGCCAAGAGCCTACCTACCAGACAGGGAACGGCCCCGTGTTCAGATTTCAAAGGTCAAGGGTTTCAGACAGTACTTTTGAAAGCAGTTGCCTTTCCCCCACCTCCCCATAATGGTTTCAGGGAGATCAGTCAGGTTAGCCTCATTTAAGAAAAATATTAAGGACCTCTAATGTATCGAGCAGGGGGCCGGAAACCGTGAGGTATTCGCAAGAGAAGCGTATGATAAGCTGAGTTGGGAACACATAATGTAATTAGTTAAAAAGAAAGAAAGTTACGTTACTTCAATTATGGGACCCCGTGAGAATGTTCCTTCCTTTCTCTTTCGTGCTTCAAACAGAAGCACGTATGATAGTTTCATTTACGTGTTTTAAAATCACAATCGTGGCTCGCAGATATTTGCAGATGACTGCAGTGCCTACAAGACACTTGTTTTTAAAAGAGTGACTCTGGTTGTGAAAATCACCCTAAAGAGATGTGGAGTTGAGTGGGTAGATCACACTTGTTGAGCTGGGCGTGGCAGTATTTTTCCACACACTATTGCCCACATTCAGGACACTGCGTCTGAAGATCAGGTTCACCATTTAAGAATGGTATAAGCCCGTATCACAAAATTCTCTGCTCTCTAAACTTCATCAAAAACTTTGAAGCGCATGTTTCCTTCTTCTGTGTGCATATATAAACAGATATTTTCACTATATACACTCAGCAAACATGGCCTAAAATCCAATGCCTCTACAGTTTCTGAGGATCAGACTGGATACGTTTCACGTAATTCAACATGGGAAGTGTATGCTTAAGGGCATGTTTAGATATGTATGGATTATTTGTATCCTGATACCAAGGGTGCATTCAAAATTAGCAAAATAACAGCACCTGTGATTTACAAAGAATGTGGCTTTAAGGATTGAGACACACACACACACACACACACACACACACCCCATGTGATTTTGAAATGGTTCTTAGTTCTAGTATTATTTTGAAAATTTGAGTGTTTTAAGAAAAAATTTGAAAGGCAGAGAGAGAGGTTGAGTTACAAGAGCCTTTTCAATCTGAGTCTTTAAAAAATCTCTTAGATGGTTGATGTATGTTACCACAAACACAAAAGCACAATGCCTAATGTTTGTTACCCCAGAACATTTGTTTTTAACAGTGTGGTCCAATTGTACGAAACATAACAAGAATGATAAGGCACTTTCTTTTGCAAGATTCCTATAGAGTGAATCCCAAGGACTGTGTTGAATATAGAACGTAGCGTATTTGGTGACTTTTTGGTTTTTTTCTTTTTAATATTCTGTTCTGTTTGGTCCAGGTATGGGTTATTTTCAATTGCTGTCACGCTTCTTTCTACATTATTTGCAGAGGTAATTTAATTCAAATGTACATTAAATACTATGTTGGAACAAGGTATGCTTGGAATACAATGTAATGTGATTAATATAAGATGACATAGCTTTCCTTTCTCAGATAACTGGATGGACTTTTGGATTGCTGTTAATCACTTTGTTTTTTTACAAACACCGTCAGTAGAGGGATATGCTATAAGAGAGTGTTTCCAACTAGTAATTGTTAGACTATTTTGTTCTATAAAAGAGTACATTTAGGGGCGCCTGGGTGGCTCAGTCGGTTAAGCGTCTGACTTTGGCTCAGGTCATAATCTCATGGTCCGTGAGTTCGAGCCCCGCATCGGGCTCTGTGCTGACAGCTCAGAGCCTGGAGCCCATTTCAGATTCTGTGTCTCCCTCTCTCTCTGCCCCTCCCCTGTTCATACTCTGTCTCTCTCTGTCTCAAAAATTAAAAAAAAAAAATAAAACGTTAAAAAAAATTAAAAGAGTACATTTATCTTGGTTTGATCCTTGAAAATTGTCTAAACAATACCAATCTGGCATTTACATGTGATAAACCTTAAAGTATGTGAGGGGGAGCTCGAGGGAAGATGGCGGCGTAGGAGGACGCTGGGCTCACCGCGCGTCTGGCTGATCACTTAGATTCCACCTACACCTGCCTAAATAACCCAGAAAACCGCCAGAGGATTAGCAGAACGGAGTCGCCAGAGCCAAACGCAGACGAGAGGTCCACGGAAGAGGGTAGGAAGGGCGGCGAGGCGGTGCGCGCTCCACGGACTGGCGGGAGGGAGCCGGGGCGGAGGGGCGGCTCGCCGGCCAAGCAGAGCCCCCGAGTCTGGCTTGCAAAAGCGGAGGGGCCTGACGGACTGTGTTCCCACAACAAGCGCGACTTAGCGTCTGGGAGGTCATAAGTTAACAGCTCTGCTCGGAAAGCGGGAAGGCTGGAGGACAAAGGGAGGGAGAGCTGCTGAGCCCCCGGAAGACAGAGCTCAGTTTGGTGGGGAACAAAGGCGCTCACCAGCGCCATCTCCCCCGCCCATCCCCCAGCCGAAATCCCAAAGGGAACCGGTTCCTGCCGGGGAAATTGCTCACTCCGCCCAAACACCCCACTCTGTGTTTCTGCGGAGCCAAACCTCTGGCAGCGGATCTGACTCCCTGCCACTGCCACAGGGCCCCTCCTGAAGTGGGTCACCTAAGGAGAAGCGAGCTGAGCCTGCCCCCCCTGCCGCCGTGCACCTTGCCTACCCACCCCAGCTAATACGCCAGATCCCCCGCATCACAAGCCTGGCAGTGTGCAAGTAGCCCAGACGGGCCACGCCACCCCACAGTGAATCCCGCCCCTAGGAGAGGGGAAGAGAAGGCACACACCAGTCTGACTGTGGCCCCAGCGGTGGGCTGGGGGCAGACATCAGGTCTGACTGCGGCCCCGCCCACCAACTCCAGTTAAACACCACAGCACAGGGGAAGTGCCCTGCAGGTCCTCACCACGCCAGGGACTATCCAAAATGACCAAGCGGAAGAATTCCCCTCAGAAGAATCTCCAGGAAATAACAACAGCTAATGAGCTGATCAAAAAGGATTTAAATAATATAACAGAAAGTGAATTTAGAATAATAGTCATAAAATTAATCGCTGGGCTTGAAAACAGTATACAGGACAGCAGAGAATCTCTTGCTACAGAGATCAAGGGACTAAGGAACAGTCACGAGGAGCTGAAAAACGTTTTAAATGAAATGCAAAACAAAATGGAAACCACCACGGCTCAGATGGAAGAGGCAGAGGAGAGAATAGGTGAACTAGAAGATAAAGTTATGGAAAAAGAGGAAGCTGAGAAAAAGAGAGATAAAAAAATCCAGGAGTATGAGGGGAAAATTAGAGAACTAAGTGATACACTAAAAAGAAATAATATAAGCATAATTGGTATCCCAGAGGAGGAAGAGAGAGGGAAAGGTGCTGAAGGGGTACTTGAAGAAATAATAGCTGAGAACTTCCCTGAACTGGGGAAGGAAAAAAGCATTGAAATCCAAGAGGCACAGAGAACTCCCTTCAGACGTAACTTGAATCGATCTTCTGCATGACATATCATAGTGAAACTGGCAAAATACAAGGATAAAGAGAAAATTCTGAAAGCAGCAAGGGGTAAACGTGCCCTCACATATAAAGGGAGACCTATAAGACTCGTGACTGATCTCTCTTTTGAAACTTGGCAGGCCAGAAAGAATTGGCACGAGATTTTCAGGGTGCTAGACAGAAAAAATATGCAGCCGAGAATCCTTTATCCAGCAAGTCTGTCATTTAGAATAGAAGGAGAGATAAAGGTCTTCCCAAACAAACAAAAACTGAAGGAATTTGTCACCACTAAACCAGCCCTACAAGAGATCCTAAGGGGGACCCGGTGAGACAAAGTACCAGAGACATCACTACAAGCATAAAACATACAGACATCACAATGACTCTAAACCCGTATCTTTCTATAATAACACTGAATGTAAATGGATTAAATGCACCAACCAAAAGACGTAGGGTATCAGAATGGATAAAAAGACAAGACCCATCTATTTGCTGTCTACAAGAGACTCATTTTAGACCTGAGGACACCTTTAGATTGAGAGTGAGGGGATGGAGAACTATTTATCATGCTACTGGAAGCCAAAAGAAAGCTGGAGTAGCCATACTTATATCAGACAAACTAGACTTTAAATTAAAGGCTGTAACAAGAGATGAAGAAGGACATTATATAATAGTTACAGGGTCTATCCATCAGGAAGAGCTAACAATTATAAATGTCTATGCGCCGAACACTGGAGCCCCCAAATATATAAAACAATTACTCATAAACATAAGCAACCTTATTGATAAGAATGTGGTAATTGCAGGGGACTTTAACACCCCACTTACAGAAATGGATAGATCATCTAGACACACAGTCAATAAAGAAACAAGGGCCCTGAATGACACATTGGATCAGATGGACTTGACAGATATATTTAGAACTCTGCATCCCAAAGCAACAGAATATACTTTCTTCTCGAGTGCACATGGAACATTCTCCAAGATAGATCATATACTGGGTCACAAAACAGCCCTTCAAGTTTACAAGAATTGAAATTATACCATGCATACTTTCAGACCACAATGCTATGAAGCTTGAAATCAACCACAGAAAAAAGTCTGGAAAACCTCCAAAAGCATGGAGGTTAAAGAATACCCTACTAACAAATGAGTGGGTCAACCAGGCAATTAGAGAAGAAATTAAAAAATATATGGAAACAAATGAAAATGAAAATACAACAATCCAAACGCTTTGGGACGCAGCGAAGGCAGTCCTGAGAGGAAAATACATTGCAATCCAGGCCTATCTCAAGAAACAAGAAAAATCCCAAATACAAAATCTAACAGCACACCTAAAGGAACTAGAAGCAGAACAGCAAAGGCAGCCTAAACCCAGCAGAAGAAGAGAAATAATAAAGATCAGAGCAGAAATAAACAATATAGAATCTAAAAAAACTGTAGAGCAGATCAACGAAACCAAGAGTTGGGTTTTTGAAAAAATAAACAAAATTGACAAACCTCTAGCCAGGCTTCTCAAAAAGAAAAGGGAGATGACCCAAATAGATAAAATCATGAATGAAAATGGAATTATTACAACCAATCCCTCAGAGATACAAACAATTATCAGGGAATACTATGAAAAATTATATGCCAACAAATTGGACAACCTGGAAGAAATGGACAAATTCCTGAACACCCACACTCTTCCAAAACTCAATCAGGAGGAAATAGAAAGCTTGAACAGACCCATAACCAGTGAAGAAATTGAATCGGTTATCAAAAATCTCCCAACAAATAAGAGTCCAGGACCAGATGGCTTCCCAGGGGAGTTCTACCAGATGTTTAAAGTAGAGATAATACCTATCCTTCTCAAGCTATTCCAAGAAATAGAAAGGGAAGGAAAACTTCCAGACTCATTCTATGAAGCCAGTATTACTTTGATTCCTAAACCAGACAGAGACCCAGTAAAAAAAGAGAACTACAGGCCAATATCCCTGAAGAATATGGATGCAAAAATTCTCAATAAGATACTAGCAAATCGAATTCAACAGCATATAAAAAGAATTATTCACCATGATCAAGTGGGATTCATTCCTGGGATGCAGGGCTGGTTCAACATTCACAAATCAATCAACATGATACATCACATTAACAAAAAAAAAGAGAAGAACCATATGATCCTGTCAATCGATGCAGAAAAGGCCTTTGACAAAATTCAGCACCCTTTCTTAATAAAAACCCTTGAGAAAGTCGAGATAGAAGGAACATACTTAAAGATCATAAAAGCCATTTATGAAAAGCCCACAGCTAACATCATCCTCAATGGGGAAAAACTGAGAGCTTTTTCCCTAAGATCAGGAACACGACAGGGATGCCCACTCTCACCGCTGTTGTTTAACATAGTGCTGGAAGTTCTAGCATCAGCAATCAGACAACAAAAGGAAATCAAAGGCATCAAAATTGGCAAAGATGAAGTCAAGCTTTCACTTTTTGCAGATGACATGATATTATACATGGAAAATCCGATAGACTCCACCAAAAGTCTGCTAGAACTGATACATGAATTCAGCAACGTTGCAGGATACAAAATCAATGTACAGAAATCAGTTGCATTCTTATACACTAACAATGAAGCAACAGAAAGACAAATAAAGAAACTGATTCCATTCACAATTGCACCAAGAAGCATAAAATACCTAGGAATAAATCTAACCAAAGATGTAAAGGATCTGTATGCTGAAAACTATAGAAAGCTTATGAAGGTAATTGAAGAAGATTTAAAGAAATGGAAAGACATTCCCTGCTCATGGATTGGAAGAATAAATATTGTCAAAATGTCAATACTACCCAAAGCTATCTACACATTCAATGCAATCCCAATCAAAATTGTACCAGCATTCTTCTCGAAACTAGAACAAGCAATCCTAAAATTCATATGGAACCACAAAAGGCCCCAAATAGCCAAAGGAATTTTGAAGAAGAAGACCAAAGCAGGAGGCATCACAATCCCAGACTTTAGCCTCTACTACAAAGCTGTCATCATCAAGACAGCATGGTATTGGCACAAGAACAGACACACAGACCAATGGAATAGAATAGAAACCCCAGAACTAGACCCACAAACGTATGGCCAACTCATCTTTGACAAAGCAGGAAAGAACATCCAATGGAAAAAAGACAGCCTCTTTAACAAATGGTGCTGGGAGAACTGGACAGCAACATGCAGAAGGTTGAAACTAGACCACTTTCTCACACCATTCACAAAAATAAACTCAAAATGGATAAAGGACCTAAATGTGAGACAGGAAACCATCAAAACCTTAGAGGAGAAAGCAGGAAAAGACCTCTCTGACCTCAGCCATAGCAATCTCTTACTCGACACATCCCCAAAGGCAAGGGAATTAAAAACAAAAGTGAATTACTGGGACCTTATGAAGATAAAAAGCTTCTGCACAGCAAAGGAAACAACCAACAAAACTAAAAGGCAACTAACGGAATGGGAAAGATATTTGCAAATGACATATCGGACAAAGGGCTAGTATCTAAAATCTATAAAGAGCTCACCAAACTTCACACCCGAAAAACAAATAACCCAGTGAAGAAACGGGCAGAAAACATGAATAGACACTTCTCTAAAGAAGACATCCAGATGGCCAACAGGCACATGAAAAGATGTTCAGCGTCGCTCCTTATCAGGGAAATACAAATCAAAACCACACTCAGGTATCACCTCACGCCAGCCAGAGTGGCCAAAATGAACAAATCAGGAGACTATAGATGCTGGAGAGGATGTGGAGAAATGGGAACCCTCTTGCACTGTTGGTGGGAATGCAAATTGGTGCAGCCGCTCTGGAAAGCAGTGTGGAGGTTCCTCAGAAAATTAAAAATAGACCTACCCTATGACCCAGCAATAGCACTGCTAGGAATTTACCCAAGGGATACAGGAGTACTGATGCATAGGGGCACTTGTACCCCAATGTTCATAGCAGCACTCTCAACAATAGCCAAATTATGGAAAGAGCCTAAATGTCCATCAACTGATGAATGGATAAAGAAATTGTGGCTTATATACACAATGGAATACTACGTGGCAATGAGAAAAAATGAAATATGGCCTTTTGTAGCAACGTGGATGGAACTGGAGAGTGTGATGCTAAGTGAAATAAGCCATACAGAGAAAGACAGATACCATATGGTTTCACTCTTATGTGGATCCTGAGAAACTTAACAGGAACCCATGGGGCAGGGGAAGGAAAAAAAAAAAAAAGAGGTTAGAGTGGGAGAGAGCCAAAGCATAAGAGACTGTTAAAAACTGAGAACAAACTGAGGGTTGATGGGGGGTGGGAGGGAGGAGAGGGTGGGTGATAGGTATTGAGGAGGGCACCTTTTGGGATGAGCACTGGGTGTTGTATGGAAACCAATTTGTCAATAAATTTCATATATATATATATATATATATATGTAAATAAAAAAAATAAATCACAAAAAAAATAAAGTATGTGAAAGGATATTACAGTATTTATTTTAGGTGTATAATTTTTAACAGAATGGTGTCATTCTTGTTCACACTGTGATCTTTAATTTCCCATTGATAATGAGAAGGTTATTTGTTTTTCTTTGGCGAAGGACATAGAGCCTGAGCAGCGCTCAGGAAAGAGAAGCCCTTACTCACCGTCATCATCATCTCATGCTAGTATAAAGCAGAGATAATGCTAGCACCTACCTCACAAGGTTAAATGGCGATAAATGTTAGCCACAGCTATTACCAGAACCCCCAATCATTTTGGAACATGTAACCTGTTCATATTAATCAGACTGAAATCTTTAAATTATATCTCAACTACATATGGTCTAGAGGCGAGGAATGAATCTGTATCAAGTTAAAAGAGTCTTATCATGAAGGTAAGTCAATGTTTCGGTCAATATTTTAACCAATTACAGAAACTAATAGTTCCTACCTGTGGAATGTGATGAATTTCAAACCACATGCATCGGTCTGAATAAAGGTTACAATGAACAAGGCAATCAGTGTGACTTCTGAGACAGACACATTTATCAAACCCTTGGACCAGCGCATGCAAACAGTTCAGTCCAGGGACATCTGTACTCTGTGAATCTTTTTTGGAGGGTAGATAGCTCCTGCCAGGAACAGAACAAACTGTTTTTTAATGTGATCTCCCTCCTTCCTATTTCCTAGTCATGAAAAGAGCAATTGCCATAGATGTGGTCCAAAAAAAAAAGTGAGATGAAGTGAACAGCTCAGTTGTTTTTCAACTTGGCGTTAAAAAAAAAAAAAAGAACAAGAAGCAACGAATGCAGCAAGAATTCCTATTGGGATGAAACGGGAATGGAATTTTGCACACAGTGGGTGCACCCTAACTCTGGGTCTAAGTATACCCTCAATTTCTTGTGGAAGAAATTTGTTACTTGCATTTTGTGGATATCGTGGTGAGTTTGAGCCCCGCGTCGGGCTCTGTGCTGACAGCTCGGAGTCTGCAGCCCGCTTCGGATTCTGTGTCTCCCTCTCTCTCTGCACCTCCCTTGCTCGCACTCTCTTCCTCTCGCTCAAAAATAAATAAACATTAAAAAAATTTTAGAAAATGGATTCCTCTTAGCTTTCCCATGTCCTGCCTGTGGTATGTTGTGCAACTTTTTCTTACCAAGGAAGGGATGATGATAATACGCACCTCACAGGCTTTCTGTGAGGATTAAAGGTGCTAACAAGTGTAGCTTGCTTAGCTCCTTTCCGGGTACACGGCAAGCACTCAAATATTACAGCTGTGAGGCATAAAGGTAACAAACTGGGAGTTCATGCATTTAAAGGAGCAAGAATTTGTCAGAATAACATACACCTGAAGGAACAAAGGTCAATTACGACAGCCTCACAGAAAAACCTAAAAAGTGGCACCTGGGTGGCTCAGTCGGTGAAGCATCTGACTTCGGCTCAAGCCATGATCTCATGGTCCGTGAGTTCAAGCCCCGCATCAGGTTCTGTGCTGACAGTTCGGATCCTGTGTCTCCCTCTCCCACTCACACTCTCTCTCTCTCTTAAAGATAAACATTAAAGACATTAAAAATAAAACTAAAAAAATAAGGCAAATGGCAATTTTCTACCGTTAGAAGCATGTCTTATTTGTTGCCCTGTTAACTGGTAAAGAAAAAATAAGAAAGTGTGTATTTTCATAAATTCACAAGGCGTGAGATGAGCTTTTGTGTTTATTATTTTGTGCCATATTTTAAATTCATCATGGACTCCTGTTCAAATTTGTAGAATTCAGGAACTCTACACTCGATGGCTCACAATTGCTCAGCCTATGTCAAAATGTTTTGTTTCATTCGTTCATTATGAATTTAGTGTAGGAATCCACAATGAACACATGAAAACAAAGAGAACAGGCACTCTAATTCCTAAATTCGTAACCTAACAAATAAATGGATGGAGCACCTAACATGCTGTTCTCTAAATTAGCCTGTAATTCATATTTTTACTGATTGAGACTGAACTCTAATCCAATTAACACATTTAATCAGATATAAATTCAAAACATCTTAGATAAGAATAACATAGAATGCTAAAATGTGACTCCGTAGCTGGTGAATTACTCAGTGCCTGCAACAATAAAATATCATCTGACCCAGAATCCAGGATCTGACTTTTTCTAAATGGATAAAATTCCAAGAGATTTAAATCCCTTTATGCCAAAGTAATGCAGTAATGTAAATGTGATATTTAATACATACACATGCTGTTGCACAATGAATACCGAACACTTTAAAATATGTGTTCACTGCCCAAAGATAAAAATAACCCAGAACTATCAGTCATGCGTTACCAGTAAGACCACTATGAGAATACTGGGATGATTTTTCACGATCTGTAACACCCTGCCCGTACTTCATGGGCCAGGCAGGCTACTGTGACATTACTAGGTTGGTAATTCACAAACTGGAAAATCACGCCATCACCAGAGGTGCGATCACCATATGTATGTATTTCTACAGGCCAGCATCAATTACAAAATGCAATTAAAAAGACATTCTGTTCACAATGATATCAAAATGAATAAAATACTTAGAAATAAATTTTCCAAAAGGAGGGCAAGAGTTGTACGCTGCAAACTGCATAACATGGCTGAGCTCAAATTTTTTAAATATCCAAATAAATGGAGAGATAGTCCTTATTCATTGCATGCTTTGAAAGACAGACACTACTGAGACGCAATGTTGTTAAAATGTCAGTTCTCTCAACATTACCTATACATTCAATGCAATCCCTATCACGTTCTAGCAGTTGTGTGTGTGTATGTGTGTGTGCATGTGTGCATGTATCTAAAATATATATGGAAACACAAAGCAACAACAAGCGCTATAATAATTTTTAAAAAGAACAAGTTGGAAGAATTATACGTTGCTTTCAAAACTTCTTATATAGCTATAGTAACAAGGACAGTGAGTTACTGATACAGGAATACCATACAGGCCAATGGGACAGAGTAGGGTCCAGAAAGAGACTCACAAATTTAAAGACAACAGATTTTTGACAGAAGTACAGATGCAATTCAATGGCGAGAGGATATTTTTTTCAACAAATGATGTCGGGGCAACTGGATATCCCTACACACACACACACACACACACACACACACACACACACACACATACTTGGACCATTATTCATATCATAAAATTAACTCAAATTGGCAAAATGATAAATTGACGCTCATCAAAATTAAAAACTCGTATGCTTGCTTTCAAAGACACCATTGAGAAAGTGAAAAGACAAGCCACAGACTAGGAGAATAGAGCTGCAGATCATGTATCTGGCAGGAGACTTGTATCCAGAATATAAAGAACTCTTACAACTCAAAAGGAAGTCAGATAAATCAACTGGGAAATGGGCAAAACATTTGAACATTTTAACCAAAGAAGATACACAAATAGCTAATAGGCACCTGAAAAGATGCTCAACATCAATAGTCATTGGAAGGCCACAAATTAAAACCACAATAAAATGCCATTACATGTGCCCTTGCATGGCTATCATCAAAATGACAAACATTACCCATGTCTGATAAAGATGTGCAGACTGGAACACACACACTGCTGACAGGGACGTAAAATGGTATAGACACTTTGGAAAACTGCACGGCTGTTTCCTGAAAAGTTACACATACACTTACCACACAATTGCAACAATTAACTTCCAGATATCTATTCAAGAAAAATGACAACATAGGTCCTCAAGGAGGCCTGTACGCGAATTTCACAGCAGCATCACTCCTCATAGGTAAACACTGAAGACAACTCAAATGATCATCAACTTTGAATGGATAAATGAATGTGGTATATCCATACAATGGAATACCACACAACAATAAAAAGAAGTCAACCACGGACACATGCCACAACGTGGATGAATCTCAAAAGCATGCTAAGGAAAGAAGCCAGATGCAAGAGATTACATACCGTATGATGATATGTACGTGAAATATCCAGAAATGGTAAATCTGTGCTGACAGAAAGATCAGTGGTTGTCTGGGGCTGGGGACAGGAGCCGGGAATGACTACAAACGCGCATGAGGGAACTTTTGAGGGCTAATGGAATTGCTCTAAGATTGGATTATGGTGATGGTTATGTAACTGTATAAATGTGCTAAAAGTGACTGAATTGTATAGTTACAAAGGGTGGCTTTTTGGTATGAAAATTCTAGTTCAATACACTGTAAAAAAATAATGGAAAAAAAAAAGACACTTCACATGAAAGTGGGAATTGGGGCACCTGGTTAGTTCCGTCCGAGGAGCGTGCGATTCTTCATCTTGGGGTCACGACTTCAAGCCCCACGTAGGGTGTGGAGATTACTTAAATAAATAAAACTTTAGGGGGGAAAAGAGAAAGAGGCATTGATCTTCAAATATGGGTGATGGAAAGGGTGAAGTCCATTCTGGCATAAAGAAGGCAGTCAAAAAACATTTGTACAATGAATAATGAGCTTCTGAACTTGGCTAACTGGGAGAGAGAGAAAAAAACGTTACAATATTTACGATTTTCTTCATTTCACTATTTTTTTTTTTTTTTTTTAAATTTTTTTTAACGTTTATTTATTTTTGAGACAGAGAGAGACACAGCATGAACGGGGGAGGGGCAGAGAGAGAGGGAGACACAGAATCGGAAGCAGGCTCCGTGCTCTGAGCCATCAGCCCAGAGCCCGATGCGGGGCTCGAACTCGCGGACCGCGAGATCGTGACCTGAGCTGAAGTCGGACGCTTAACCGACTGAGCCACCCAGGCGCCCCTCTTCATTTCACTATTATGTAACTTTCTAACCGCCTTTGTTTCCTTTGCTGGAAAATAAGAATAATAATAGTACCTCCTTCACAGGGATAGAATGAGGCCTAATGAGATGATGGACACAGCGCTTTCAGTATAATGCCTGGCATGTAAGTGCTAAATATTAACTATTAGTCGGGGCCCCGGGGTGGCTCAGTCGGTTAAGTGTCCGACTTGGGCTCAGGTCATGATCTTGCGGTTTGTGAGTTCAAGCCCCACATCGGGCTCTGTGCTGACAAGCTCAGAGCCTGGAGCCTGCTTTGGATTCTGTGTCTCCCCATCTCCCCGTGTCTCAGCCCCTCCCCTGCTCATGCTCTGTCTCTCTTTGTCTCTCAATAATAAATAAATGTTAAAAAAAATTAAATATTAACTATCAGCAATAATAAAAATATTCAGATTGCCTCTCTAGATGTTAAGATACTTAACAAAACACATTGATTTGCTCTACTTCCACGGCTATGAAATTTCCCTAAAAGTAAAGATAGAACCACAATGAACTTTGTCAACCTTAGTTGTAATAAAATTATTGACACTGGAGAAATTTTGGTTTTCCAATCAGATTTTAAAAGATAAATCCATTTGCAAGGACCACAGTGACATATTTTAAAAACACAAAATGAGACATATCCATTGGCATGCACAAAAACTAGCTGATTTAAATACATGTTTATCAAGAAGCATAATGGTTTTATGGAAACCAATTTGACAATAAATTTCATATATAAAAAAAAGAAGCATAATGGTTTGCTAAAGACATCAGTTACATCTTACGCAGTAAATAGGAAAAAAATGTAATATCCTAACTTCTTGTTTTTTTGCAAATTACCTATTGTTTATAAGTTATCATAGAATTACAGGATTTAAGGAATCCAACTAGGCCAATGATCTCTTTTTAAGAATTTTCTCTCATAAAGAACCTATCCTACTTTAAAAATAGTGAAGAATCCATAACCTACTTGGTAGCAAGCACTTATCTTTCCAAAGAGTGTTCTTTACTTCTGTTCTTTCCTGAAAAGAAATCCACTTTGCTTTTGGAGAATGCAAAGCACTGGCTTCATTATAAGATGAGGGTTATCTCAGGTGAATTACACAATTGCTCAGATAACCAGTTTCAAGGACAAATGGGGACAAGAATGACTGAGAATTGGTACACCGCACACCTGGGTGTGCCTCCTGTTGGAGAGCGAAAAGAGCTCAAGAAACAGGGACAGGGACATGGGGACACACTTAGGTGCCGTGCAACGTAGCGTAAGAGAGAAGCTATGGCCAGAGGACGCTTGTCTATTTTGTAGTGCTCAAGAGGGAAATAATCAGCGAAGCAAAAACAAGGACAGAGAGTTAACTTCAGCTGGAAAAGAGGTGGGCTGCATTAACATGCTCTGTCTTCACATTGATAATAGTGACCTTAGGAGAAGGTGTGAATAGGTCAACTGCATTAAGTATTACTTTACTGGGCTTGAAATGTTTTATTAGAAACAAAGTATTTCTGGGGACTCCTTCTGACTCCCAACTGTTTGCGTTTTTCTTATGAGTTGCTTCAATTGCATAGCAATACGCAATTATTTGTGGTCTGAAAGGACGACTTTACATCTTTAGAGATCATTGGTATTTGGGCAGACCAAAACCCTGGAAAGCCAAGTCCCTTGCCTACAGTCCTTGGGCCCTTTCGAATGCTCCCTCTCTGTAAAGCGAGCTTTCATGCTACTTTAACTTCCCGATCTCATACGCTGATAAACTTTTGCCTGCTGCTCACTTAGAAAAAAGAAAGAAAAGAAACCATTGGTATTTTCATACTTACTTACACTGGGTCTAAAACTGTGTAATCTGCATCTCACAAACCTATCATTTTAGTCACATTACTAGCACTGACACTTGTGATATATTCAAAACTGTGACAAGAATTATTGCTAGAACATAGCAGATTAAGTAAAGTTTTGAGCTTCGAACTTTCGGGATCCTCGCTGCTTCAGTAAGTAGCAGCTCCATACAGGGTGAGCGGTCAGCTGCTGGCAGGGGCGGGGAAGCTCAGAGGAAGCCCATCTGTTCTATCACCAGAACAAAGTCATAAGACTCCCCTCTGTCGCCCCAGACTGCATGCTGTTTGTGACTTCCTTCTCTCTAGGAAGATTCCTTGGGAATCTACTTTCTCCTGGATAAAATGGGATGTGGGAGGAGCGAAGGCTCACAGTGTCAAGTTAACCTAGGCCGGGCTCTCTCCTGCCTCTAGGGGAAATCCCACACAGCCCATTTGCCTCTAGAGACAGCTCTACCTGAGCTACTATTTTTAATAAAGATTAGTATCTGTAGCAAGAACAGAACTGAAACATGGCCAGCATACCTTTTATTACAGAAATAAGAATGTTGAGACACTCAGAGAGACCCGGGCGTCAAAACCACTTCTATTCTCTGTGTTTTTTATATGATGTGTTGGAGAATTAACTACATTTCTAAAATCGATGATTTTTCCTCTTTGCTGCTTTGAAAAGAGCAGGTAATTCTACCAAGCATTAAGACTGAAAGCTCATTTTCACATCTCTTCCCATGGTTTGCTTGTATATTTGCAGAATTTGGATTGCCGTAAAAGAGGACGTAACATCTTAGAGCCAGCTTTTCTCATTCGATCAATAAAATATCCGAAGCCCGGAGTGCCTGTCCCCCCTCCTCCAGGTTACAAACAGGACTCTGCATCAGAGGTGGGATTAACATCCAGACTCTCAGCTCCCCCCAGCACTCTGAACCATGCCTCACTGCCTCTGTGAATTCACGTTACATAGAAGCCAGAGCCATGTCCACGCAATGGGGTTTAGCTTTAGTTGATGTGTACACAAAGCAAAAGGCATTTACCTTTTTACATTTTTCTGGACAAATCTAAACATGATGGAAGGCTTTACATGGCAGATGGAGAGACAACAAAGCAAAGATGAATTTGGTTGGCATAAACAATGATTCGGATCGGTACACCTACAACCTCCGTGAAATCCGATGGTTAAAGGAGTTAATCAGGTAAAACAAAACATAATTTTTTAAGCACACTGTGGACAGGTATATTCAAATGCTTACAAAAGGTGGGAAGAAGCTACGTTACGAACAATAAAAACTTTACAAATGACATTAGCCTTTCAACAATACATTATTTCAATAGTTTATTTTTGTTAAGATAGGGATATTTTCTCAGTAAATTCAAATAGTTAATTTTATAACAGTGAATGGATAAGCTAGAGCTAGAAAAGTTAACACCCAGCACTATCTTTAAATTTCAGGTGGAAAAGTGGTTGATTGGAACTTCTCCTCTCTTTATGAGCCAAACAGTGTTGAAAGAAACAAATTTTGAATAGAACTGTGTATCTGGTTCTTTCATATTTCAAATGTGAAAGTCCTCTGATAGAGAAAATTCCACGTTTCTGCACCTGTTTTGATGTCATTACAGTCAAAGGCAACATTTGGATCCTAGAATGCAGCTGGTCAAAACATCAGTGATGGAAATTTAAGAAATTGGCTTTTCCACTAACAGAAAACCAGTCATCAAACAAATTCAACATGATTATGGTGACTAAAGCAAAAACATCACGTGTAGTGGTGTCACAGCTCTTGCTTGGCACATATATTAATAAATTTTCAAATATCAAACAATATAACACCAAGATCTACTAAAACCAACTAGCACAGAAAGATTCCTAAAGCACTGTTAATTATGAACATCATAAAAACCGAATCCCATATGAATTCTGTAACCAAGCACACCCTCTGTGCTGCACAAGCCGGTCCGAGCACGTCTTTCTTCAGGAATTCTCCGGCATCTCAGAGCAAACTCGGGCCGAAGCCCCCAATTCCTTACTGAATTCACTGCATCTTCTGAACAGACCCTCACTTAGGGAGATGGACACACACACACTTCTCACAATTTTGAAAAAAATGGAAGGCCTTCGTACATGTCAGTTTTTAGTTTTATCCAATCGTTAATTTTCTGCAGAGTTGTTTTTTCTTGACTTAGTATTTTTGCAAGTTTTTTCATTTTTTCTTCGTTTCTTTCGATGTACTTCAACCCTTCCAGCTGCAGCTGATTGAGCTTTTCATTTCGGCTTTCGTCTAGAGGTATGTTTTCACACATCACAGGATTAAATCTAAAATAGGTGTCAGGAGGTAACAGACCATCAAGCATCACATGGACTTCTGTTAAAACAAAGAGAGAACAGGGTAGATGAGAAAATTGACTTACTCTGCAATGATCTAATTTTATCCTTATTTAAAATTATCTTCTTTTAAGGCAAATTACAAAGCCTTCCTTATTTCATCACTCCAGCCCATTAAAAGTAGGTTTAAGGAATCCATAATAACGAATCTAAGGAAATTCATCTCCCAAGATACTTCTTCCTGTAATTCTGCTACTTGCTCCTTTACGCTCTTGTCGCTGTTTTCGGTCATACTGTTAGCCACCGCTGAAATGCCTTTCCAACTTGTTTTGTTTTTAATGTTTATTTATTTTGTGAGAGAGAGAGAGGGAGGGAGGGAGGGAGGGAGGGAGGGAGGGGCAGAGAGAGAGGAGAGAGAGAGAATCCCAAGCAGGCTCCACACTGTCAGCACAGAGCCAAAAGCGAGGCTCCATTTCACAAACCTTGAGATCATAACCCGGGCCGATATGAAGAGTCAGATGCTTAACTGACTGAGCCACCCAGGCGCCCCTCTTTTTGTTTTTAATTTTGGGTATCATCTTTATGGAGGTATAATCTATCTATGATAAAATTCACCAGTTTTAAGTATATAATTTGAGAAGTTTTGACAAATGTATACCTTTGTGTAATCACAACAATCAGGACATAAAACATTTTTATCACCCCCCAAAGTCCTTGATGCCTTTTTTATAGTTCCTCCTCTCCTTACTCTTTGGCTCTTCTAGAATTTCATACAAATAGAATCAGAAATACATAGTTCTGTGTCTAGCTTCTTTTACATAGCAACACGCTTTGGAAATTCATCCCTGTCATAGTATGTATCATAGTTCCTTCCTTTTCACTGGTGAGTAGAATTCCATTGCACAGATATACACCACAGTTTGTTCTTTCCAGTTCTGGTTCTCTCCGGTTTTTAGCTAGTTGGGACAATCCTACAGTAAGAATTTACATATAAGTCTTCTTGTGGATATATGATTCCATCTCTCTTGAGGGAATACTCTGGGATGAAATTGCTCCATCATATGGGAAAAGTGTGTTTATCTTTTTTTTTTTTATATGAAGCACAGTAGACAATGTTACATGTTTACCTTTTTAAGAACTGCAACACCGTTTTCCAAATGGCCACAGCATTTTGCATTCCAACCATTAACATATCAGAGTTCCCACTGTTCACATCTGCCAAAACTTGGTATTGTCAGCCTTAATTTTAGCCATTCTAGAGAATGTGTGGTGGTATTTTGTGGTTTTACTTTTCATTTCTCTAATGACTAATGATGTAAAGTCCTTTATGTACTTTTTAGTCATCTGCGTATGTTCTTCTATAAAGTGTTCAGATATTTTGTCCATTTTTTTCTGAATGTTTTCTTTTATATGTTATATTTATATATGTATATATGTATATATATAATTCTCTATACAGTTTAGATCTGTTTATGTATTTGGTTCTGATAATGGATCAGATACATGTTTTACTAGTATTTTATTTCAGTCTACAGCCTATCTTTTCATTTTACTAAGACTGTCTTCTGAAGAGCAAAATCTGTTATTTGATAAAGTCTATTTTTTTTTTTTTTGGTTCATGTTTTTTGTGTCCTATCTAAACAATCTTTACCTAAACTAATGTCATTTAGATTTTCTCCAGGGTATTCTTCTAGAAGTTTTATAGTTTTAACTCTTATATTGAAATCTATGATCCATTTCAGATTAATTTTTGTATATGGTGTGAAGGGTCAAGGTTCACTTTTTTGACTACAGCTACCTAACTGTCCCTATACTATTGGTTAAAAAGACCATCCTTTCCCCATTTAGTTACCTTATTAAAAATCTTTTGAGCTTACATGTATGGATCAATTTCTGTACTATTATGTACCATTCATTGATCTAAAGGTCTAACCTTATGCAAATACACAGTCCTTTGCTTACTGGAGTTTTATGGTCTTGAGATCAGAGGGCAGAAGTCCTCCAACTTTGTTCTTTTTCAAAATTGTTTTGGCTCTTCTAAGTCCTTTGCACACCCATATAAATTTTACAGTCATCTTGTTAAATCTCCACCCCAGAAAAAGGCTGTCTGCGTTCTCATAGCAATTGCATGGTGTCTATAGATCTATTTGTGGTGTGCCACTGAAACAACACTGAGATTTTCCAATTCATGAATATGGTATATCTACTGATTTACTCAGTATTTCTTTAATTTCTTCCAGTAATATAGTTTTTAGTGTTCAGGTCTTGCACATTATTTGTTAAATAATTCCTTCAGTGTTTAATATTCTCATGCTATTATAAATGACGTCTATCTTTGTATATATTTAATTTCAACTTCCAGTTGTGAGTATGCAGAAATAGAATTGATTTTTACTGACCTTGTGTTCTCCAACTTGTTGGTTCTAGGAGATTTTTAATAGATTCCTTGGGATTGTCAACATAGACCATGGTGTTATCTATAAATATTTACTTCACATCTAATCTATCTGCTTTTTATATCCTTTTATTGCCTTGTAGTACTGGAAAGGACCTCCAGGACAATGCCAACTGGAAGTGATGAGAGACATCTTACTCTGCTCCTGATCTTAAATAGAAAGTATTTAGTCTTTCACCATTAAATATAATGCTAGCTCTAAGTTTCTTGGGTTTTTTTTTTTTCATTCTTTATAAATGTCCTTTGTCAGGCTGAGGAAGTTTCCTTCCGTTCCTAATTTACTATGAGTTTTTATCATGAATGGATGTCAAATTTTGTCAGAGTCTTTTCCACATCTATTGTAACTACCACAAATTTTTCATGTTTTAATCTATTAATATGGTAAATTATATTGATGTTTTTAAATGTTAAACCAACTCTGTATTCTTGGGATGAATCCTACTTGGTTATGCTGTATTCTCCTTTTTACGTATTTCTGAATTCAATTTGTTAGGATATATTAAGAATTTCAGCATGAGGAAACTAATCAGGAATTGGTATTTTTATGTACTTTACAATTTTTTTTTTTTTTTTTTTTGCCTGGTTTTGGAGTCAGGGTAATGCTGGCCTTATAGAATGAGTTGGGAAGTATTTACCCTTCTTCTAGTTCTTGCAAGTGTTTATGTAGATCTTGTCAGCTGCATCTTTTTCATTTCAGATAGTGTATTTTTCATCTCTAGAAGTTTGATTTGGGTCCCTTTTGTATCATTCATTACTCTCCTTATCATGTTCAAGTCTTCCTCCAGCCCACTATACATGTAAAGCCTGCTTTTAATACCTACTGTAATGTCCTTATCTGCTAATTGCCTATGTATCATCTGATTCATATCTAGGTCTGTTCTCATTGATTGGATTTGCTCTTCTTGGTGAAGGGTGTCTTTTCTTTGTTCATTGTATGTCTGGTAATTTATTGGATACCAAAAACTGTGAATTTTTGGTTTTTTTCTGTACTGGAATTTATTGTATTCCTTTAACAGTGTTTGATTTTATTCTAACAATGGATGCTGTTAATTGGATTCAATTTGATCTTTTTGAGGATTGCTTTTAAGCAGTGTTAGAGTGGATCCAGAGCAGCCCTCAGTCTAGAACTAATCTGATGCCACTACAGAAACAATGCTCTTCTGAGAGCCCCACTGCATGATCTCCTGTAACACAAGTTCCTTCTATTCTATTGATAAAAATCCCCAGCTATTCTGGGTCCTATGTGAGCTCCAAGAACTGTTCTGTCTAACCTTCCTGGTGGTTCTTCCCCTGCCTTGGGTAGTTTCCTCACAGGTATGCACCGATCAGTACTCAAAGGGACTCCCCTGTATGTCTGGAGCACTCTCTCTGTGAAGCTTCCTCCTGTTATATTTTGCCCCAAAATTCTAGTTTCCTTGGCCTCCATGAACTATAGTTCTGTATCCTGTTCTGCTTTTTCAGGTTCACCCCTCACTGTGCTGTAATCTAGAAATGCTTTTTAGGTAGCAAGCCGCACAACTGCAAAAATTACTTCATTTATTTTCCTTCTCTCAGGGATCACTGATCCATGACACCTCTAGAAGTTTGATTTGGGTCCCTTTTGTGTCATTCATTTCAGACATCTAATGTCGGTTTGGTTCAGTTTGCTAATGGTTTAAGGTGAGAGGAAATGTACGGTTTCTATTATTTTATCATGGCCAGCAGTGGAAGTCTTAACCCTCTTTTAAAATGTCTAAACCCTATCCTATTATTAAGACCTGTATCTAGTCTAATTCACTTCTTTTTAAAAAAAATTGTTTAAATGTTTTATTTTTGAGAGAGGGCGAGTGGGGCAGGGGCCGACACAGAATCTGAAGCAGGTTCCAGGCTCTGAGCTGTCAGCACTGAGCCCAATACAGGGCCCAAACTTGTAAACCCTGCGATCATGACCTGAGCCGAAGTCGGACACTTAACTGACTGAGCCACCCAGGCGACCCTAGTCTAATTTACTTATTGTAAAATCTCCACAATAACCTATTTTAGTTTTCTTAGTCCCCTTCTTAATTCATAGTTTTAATCATTTACAACTATTCACCATTTATTAATTGATAATACATTAGACTGAGCTAAATGGAATTGCATTTTTTTAAACCTGGAAATATTTTTATTAATAAATGTTTCACATACTTCTATAATACCTTGTTTTTCTTTTCTTTTTACCATTTTGTTTATTTTAATTTACATCCAAGTTAGTTAGCATATGGTGCAACAATGATTTCAGGAGTAGATTCCTTAGTGCCCCTTACCCATTTAGCCCATCCCCCCCTCCCACAACCCCTCCAGTAACCCTCTGTTTGTTCTCCATATTTAAGAGTCTCTAATTTTTGTCCCCCTCCCTGTTTTTATACTATTTTTGCTTCCCTTCCCTTATGTTCATCTGTTTTGTATCTTAAGTCCTCATATGAGAGAAGTCATATGATATTTGTCTTTCTCTAATTTCGCTTAGCATAATACCCTCTAGTTCCATCCACGTAGTTGCAAATGGCAAGATTTCATTCTTTTTGATTGCTGAGTAATACTTCATTGTATACATATACCACATTTTCTTTATCCATTCATCCATCGATGGACATTGGGACTCTTTCCATACTTTGGCTCTTGTTGATAGTGCTGCTATAAACATGGGGGCGCATGTGTCCCTTTGAAACAGCACACCTGTATCCCTTGGATAAATGCCTAGTAGTGAGTTGCTGGGTCGTAGGGTAGTTCTATTTTTAATTTTCTGAGGAACCTCCATACTGTTTCCAGAGTGGCTGCACTAGTTTGCATTCTCAGAAACTGCAGTTTTTATAGTTCAAGAACCATCTAGTACCAGCAATTACATACGTTTCACTCAATTTTTTCATTAACTAGAGTGTAAGCACACTAGAGTGGAAGCAGCATTACTTGTTTCTTGAAAATTCCAATTAGTCCATCACATGGTTTGCACCAGATACATAGAAATATTTTGAGACTGGCTGATTAGGGCTTCTTTTTCTCAGCAGATTATACAATCACAATATTGTATAGACCTAGATATATGCTTCTTGATAAGAATGGTGGTAATTTCAGAGTCTGATGAAAAATAGTAAGAAATTTTCTTTTACTATTTTTAAATCACAGATCAAGCACCATTCTGTTTTAACTTCTCACTTGCATGTCCATAAAAATATGCCACACGTATCGCATCGCAGAAGCAGTCTCATGCCATCCTTAAGAAAGTTGTTTTATGCCACCACAGGCACTTATTTCAATGCAAACATTCGGAAGTTTAGTATTCCGGGTGTAAGTCAAATGCATTTGTGCTGTGATCGAATACAGTAAAAATGTAATGGGGGAAAAAAAAAGAGAGAAGAGAGTATTTTATTGATTTGATGACAAAATTTCAGATAGTGAAAAATCCAGTATATAAGCTTCTCTTGGGTTGTCATTAGTAGATAAAAGTCCTTAGTGGGGAGTTTAAGATCCTCATGTAGGCTAATGACTTGACGATATGGAAAGAATGAGATTCAGAAGCAAGGTGCTGTTAAATGGTGACAATTCTTTTTAAGAACTGAATAACAGATTTATAAAAGACTTAAAATAAAATAGTAAAATAAGAAGATCTACACCTCAAGGCCAAAACTGGACACTCAACATATACTCATTGACTGCCTACTATGTGGTGGGCATTGCCGTCAACATAGTCAACTGGAGAAGTTTCCACCTTGTATTCTTGCAGGATAGAGAGACTATAAGCAACCACACAAGCAAATGTGTAATCCACATCCACACAATGAGAGAATGCTCTAAGTTGGAAAAAAAGAGAGAGAGAAAGAAGCAGGGTAAAGAGGTTAGAATGACATGGTGAGGGGGTGGAAAGGAATCAGGAACAGTCTCTCCGAGGAAGTGACATCTGAGCAGAGACCTGAATGAAACAGGGAAGTGAATCAAGAATAAATGTGGGAGAAGACCTCACAGAGAGAGCACAGCAACTGTAGAGGTCCCGAGGCAAGAGACTTCCTAGCGAGTCTGAGGACAGCAAGAACTAAAGTGCGGCTGGACGACTTGACAGAGGGGGGCCATGCAAGGAGAGGGGGAGGGACGCAGCTCTTAAAGGACCTGGTATATTTCAGTGATTGAGGCTTTGGGATTTTGGTCTAAGTGTGATGGGAAGCCTAGAGGGTTCGGAGCAGGCTAAAGACAGGATTTAATTCACATTTTAAAAGTCTCCAACCAAACCTTTGTGCTAATCCTGCTTCAGATACTTCTCCAACTGTACCCAGGCAAAGGTAACACACCAGGGCCCAGGTGAAGAACAGTCTCTCTTCTGGGGTCACTGAGAAGAAATGAGTGAGGACAAATGGAAACATAAGATTTGCTCCCCTACATTCGTGAGCCTCCCGTGTAGACACAACACACTCTTTTGTAGTCGGCAGCGGCATATGCTACCCAAAAGTGAACTTGAGACGTTACGGTGCTTTAAGGTGGCAAACAGACTAACCTTCTGTATCCGTAGCACTGTTGATAACATTCGACAGCTTGGTTTTCAAGCTCGTGTACGTCACAGAGTTTCTCACATCACTCTCGTACCGCCCGGTGCCCAGAGACACGATGCACTCCAAGGGCACGTCCGGCCAAAGACATTTACACTCGTGCATGGCGAGCGCTGAGGGGTTATTCAGAAGCAAGCCTCCGTCCTGCAAAACCGGAGTCAAGAAAATATAGTGCAGAACTCTGAAAAGTGAAATTCCATTTTACAAACATGAAAACAAAAGCTGTATTTTAAACAGTTTGAAATTTACTCACAAGGAGAGTAGTGAACGGAACAAATTATTTAAAGACAAGAAGTTCCCTTAGAGTATTTATTTTGTATACCACAGCTTCAAAAAAGACAATGGGAAAATTCACTGGCCTTATCACACTTTCCCTTCCTATTATGAAAGTTCTTTTAACTTCTTCCTTGATCGCTTTGCATATTTTTCTCAAAACTACTAAAACGAACAGAATTACCTTTTAAAGGTAATTTAAAAGGTAATTTAAACAGAATTAACCTTTAAAGATGTTATCCTTGTTCAGTGGTCACTATAGAGTCTACATAAAAACTAACAAAAAAATTGCGGTTCTACCAATCGATTAAAACTAGCTTTTTGTTCATAAGTCAAATAGAAACAAATTAATTCAACTAATTTCACTGCAACTCTGTGAACAATACAATTTCAAAGTATCACATTCATTAAAACACACATATCATCTAAACAAAGTAGGCAAACCTTGTAATGCTAAGCATTTATCAATCATAACTATTATTTTGAAGAATTCAGAAGGAGGACTAAACATGCCAAAAAATACTGTAAAACTGTAGAATAAAAGTATACAGCCAGCCTTGCATTACTGGGATAAACCTCTCTTGGTATTAGTGTATCCCTTCAATCCTGAAAAACTATAAACTGTTGGAAAAGTTACTCCTTCTAATACGCCCATATCGCCCTCTCTGTAACTGTCTCCCATTAATTCCAGATAGTGCCACACAGATTTGGTCAGCTTCTAAGCCTACAGTCCAGTCATTCATTAATTATTTGCAGGTTTTTGATAACCCACATCCCCTTGCCTTTGTGCCTTTGGACATGCTATCTCACTCAGAACACTTTCTCCAGCCCCCTTCTTAGCTCAACTAACTCCCATTTACTCTTCAAAACATGGGCCAAGAGTAATCGATCCAGCAAAAACCTAAGTGAAATAATCCTAACATGTTGAGCTGAAAACAGTCCGTCTCTACTGGAAGATAAGAGACTGCCTAATTCTGTACTAGTACACTGAAAAAGAATTTTGAAAAAAATAGGTTTTCCTCAAGAATAGGAAGAGGAGATACAAGCTTAAATTGGCGTGTCCTAAGGCAGTACACACGTGAAATACAGGCACTGAGATTACAGTGACACAAATATTACGGGATAAAGATCTATAAAGAAGTAATAGTTTTCCTTAAGACCTGTATTTTCAGAATTCTTTTTCGTTTTTTTTTTTTTTTTTTGATGTTTTATTTATTTTTGAGAGAGAGAGCATGAGAGAAAGAGCAGGGGAGGGGCAGACAGAGAGGGAGACGCAGCTTTCAAAGCAGGCTCTAGGCTCTGAGCTGTCAGCACAGAGCCCAACGCAGCGCTCGAACCCAAGGACCGTGAGACCATGACCTGAGCCAAAGTCGGAGCCCCTCAAAATTCTTTTTTAGTGTACTACAGCAAAATTATGGCAAACTAGGATCTTAGGCAAATGAGCCACTTTGCATGGCTAAGTTCTCCTTAGGAAAGAGTGTGTGTACAGGGGTGTGCATTTAATAAAAACCCTTTCTGCAATAAGCCATATGCTTTTCAAAAAAGAATATAATGATGGTGCTTCAATTTTCTCTTGATGATTCAGAATTGTGGGGGAAAACACAGATCAGAAATATTGCTGCTTCTAATTCCAATCTCAGCTTAGCTTCTACTTCCTAGCTCTTTGGCAGAGGCATCACGACTTTTAAAAATAAGATGTGACTTGATAATTTCTAAAATTTTAGGATTAGGTACTACATTGAGTGTATAGGCTCAACGGCAACTTATTTTAGTACCGGCCCTAGAACTTCAAGAAGTGTTTGCCGACAGCCTTTCCCCCTGGGGAAATCTGCAAGTTTCTCACAAAGGTAAAAAGCAGTACATGCGGCGATCCAAGCTCCAGTGAGGTAGTGATTTGACTGTCTTTTTACAAAACTGGGGACTCAAAGGATCAGAGACTTCTGCTAAGTGGCTTCCTTTCCTTGTGAAAAATCACACCCCCCCACCTCCCCCACTGCCAACACTAGTGTTCTCTAGCTTCAAGGCCCCATTAAAAACATGCAGCATTTTGCCTTGGTAACGAAGTAACCGGTGTCACTAAAATTTCTCACGGACCATGAAAGAGAAACGCACCTTACCTTTTGTGAATTTATGTTCCGTTATCTTAGGGGGAGGGGGAGGATTTATTTCATAGATCACAGATAATGACAACTCTTCATTATTTTAAGCGTTGCCAAAACAACTTTTCAGAAACACGTATCTCAAGTAACACCCTGCGTCGGTGAGATTACACTAGAAGGCAGCAGCACAGAAATGTCCCAGAGGTAACTGGCTCTTTAGTTATGGAACAGCCGATGCGAGCCTAACGGTCCTTTATTACGGCCCACGTCATTCATCCCCAGGGTGTGGCCTCAGGATTCCTCTGGGGTAACAGGCATACGCGGGGCTGTGTGGATTCGCAGAAAAACCGTGGGGTCACGTGTTTTCACTGCTCGTTTTGGTCTCCATTTCAGGATGGGTTGTTTGCTGCCACTTCGGATCTGATCTCTACCTTCCCCCGAGGCGCTCATCTCCATCACTCTCTAGCGTCATCTCTTCAAAAGAATGTGTTTTAGGTATCCACACGTGTTGACTTTCATGAGAAAAGGCTATTCTTTCAAAAGACATTTCCAGTCAACAGGGGCCCGTTTATTCGCAAGCCCACCACATTTCAGCTCTTTGGCTGTTTTCAGAAAGTCCCTTTGTGGCTGATAGAGGCTCGAGTTTGGACTGTCGCTGAAACCTACAGACTGCAGAAAGCTGGCCTGTGGACGGCCTCAGGTCTGGGACCCAAAAAAGGGGGAGACTGGGTTCTGTCATTTGTCACCCGACTGGCAGGAGGTGTCCTAAGGAGGGGGAAGCTTCCCTCCCTCGTCTAGACTAAGGAAGAGGGACATGTGTGACTGAAGCACACACGCCAGCATCGTGCTTACCTTTATTACAGATCCCACAGACCTAATTTTCAGGGTGCGTGTTAGGAAAACAGTTAAGTCATTCCGAAACCCAAAACAGCATGGCAGAGAATACACACAAACGATGAGAATCTTAAACGGATCAAAGTGCCAGTTAAGACCGGGAGAAGTAAACCTTCTGTGCCACCGAGTACGCCGCCTCGGTTCATCCAGCAGAAACTCGGATGTCCGTCTACGCCACACCAGGCCAAAAGGCGTGCCAGCCTCGAGTGTGCCGAGCCTGAAGCAGGTGAACCGACACTGTGTCTCCTGGAAATGATCGCCGCGGAGGGTGGGATGGCTTTTACGGTTTTTAGAGCTACTAGGCTCACTTTCCTCAGACCCGATAGGGGCTAAATTCACATGTTATTCTAAACTCCAGCGTCTTTGCACCATTCAACATTGCCACTCAAGTCCCTGAGCTTGCTTGCCACGGACACAGTCTTTCACTCCTCCCGGACGTCTCCCACTGTGCTGTACGGGACTGCTCCACAGTTGAAACCGCCAAGGTCATCTCACCTTCTTCTGAAAGTGCTCTCTTTAACAGAAATGTGGCTCTTCCCCAATACTGTTTCCCAGGTAGCTGTTGATTCTTTCATATCTCCTATACTTTAGTGCTAGGAGGACGGTGTCCTATTTATTCTTTAGTGTTCCTTCTAGACCATTATTAGTCTCAATCGACTTGGAAAATTCATGTGCTTTAACGGTTCTGCTATTCCCCCCAGCCACCACCACTGTTGTCACCTGTCACCTCCCCATTCAACAAACTGGTGAGCACCTGGTTCACAGGCTTCCTTGCTATCCCATGTAGGAAGGGGTAGAAATTCTTTATCACACCCCACGTGACTTCACAACTTTCTAACACCCTAGACTCTCAGATGCTCAATCCTCTTATCTTCAAAATCCATTCTTCCATCTACTCTCCAAGGTCACACATTAGCTCTTGTTATCAAGATAGATGGAATCATATGGTATTCAGTGTTTTGAGTCTGGCTTCTTTCACCTAGAATAATGCTTCTGAGATTCATCTATGTCACTGCACATGTCCATAATGCATTCCTTTTTATTGCTGAGTTGTATTTAATTATTTAGATGTATCATAGTTTATCATTCACCAGTTGAAAGGAACTATTTTTAAATTTAGCTATCTTTAGGGTGCCTGGGTGGCTCGGTCGGTTGAGCATCTGACTCTTGATTTTGGCTCAGGTCATGATCCCAGGGTCGTGGGATCAAACCCCATATGAGGCTCTGTGCTGAGTGCAGAGCCTGCTTAAGATTCTCTTTCTCCCTCTGTCCCTCTGTCTCTCTCCACTGCTCACGCTCTCTCCCTCTCTAAAAGAATTTTTAAAAATTAGCTATCTTTATACATCTGTTGACAGTTTTACATCGGCAATTTGTACTGTTTAACTTTGTGAAAGCCTACTAGGATTCCTTGAATGTAGGTAGCATTAATTATTTCGTAAAGGCTTCTCAAATATAAATTTTAAGACTTTCAACTTTTTCCTTTGTTTTCAATTAATAGGACATTAGAACAATACCTATCACATAACAGAGACATTTCAGAACAGAACATTTCACTTCTAATTCAGCAAGTAAGTTACCTCTTTTAAAACTTTTATTTTAAATTCTGGTTATACTGTCTGTAACTTCTAATCATCTCAGTATTTTAGATGGAATACTTCACTATTATAAAAGCCCATAAAGAAGGGTCATAAAAGACAAAAAAGGGAGAAAAGATAAGAAGGGGCAAGCAAGGTGTAGCAAAAATTGATAATAACAAAACCACTCCCAAAATAAAGAGCTGCCAGGTTTCTAAAGGTTTTAATAGTCATGCTTTAAACTCCCATTCCTTTACCTTTACCTATTTTCCATCAAATACATGCAGAAGTTAAGATTTTTGTGTTCACTCTAGTCCACGGAGAGGCACACCGTCCCTTGAGCCCTGTTATACTTAGCCCACTCCTGTCAAATGCCTCTTCTATCAGGAAGTCATCAGGCTAATGTTACGACTGTGGTATTTCCTTTAACCTTTCCATTCATTTAAGTATTCATATTTACAGTTATTTATTTATTGTGTATTTGCCAGGCCCACTGCTAGATGCTCACGTAAAAAAGACTTAAAAAATGAACTGACTGCAGGGCGCCTGGGTGGCTCAGTTGGTTAAGCCTCCGACTTCGGCTCAAGTCATGATCTCAGCTCGGAGCCTGGAGCCTGCTTTAGATTCCGTGACTCCCTCTCTCTCTGCCCCCTCCCCCACTCATGCGCGTGCACGCACGCGCGCGCTTTCTCTCTCTCTCTCTCTCTCTAAAATAAAAAATTTAAAAAAATGAACTGGTTGAATAATTTGCTACTTATCTCCGAGATACACGCAGGATTGTGTTTTAATAGCAGTACATCATACATGCACTTAACAGCCTAAAATTTAAATACTTTTGATTGATTTTAATGTACATTTAATCATTTCAAATCATACGGAATCCCATCCAGGAAATAACCATTGCACAATGTGAATGTCTCCTAATCATCTCATCTCAGCTTATTCTTTTTTGAGTTTAAAAAAACTTTGTTTCTTATTATGGTAAAATTCACCAAACATAAAATTGGTCCTTTTAAGCATTTTTAAGGTAACAATTCAGTGGCATTAATTACATTCAGAATGTTTTACAACCATCACCACTGTCTATTTCCAAAATGTTTTTATCACCCTCAAGAGAAACTCTAAAAGCATTAAGCTCTCCTTATTTCCCTCCCAATCCCATTTCTATCCTGCCCAACTACTCATTCTTTACCTCTCAACTGCAGTGGAAACGTCTTTGTAAAGCCAGTCCTGATAGAATAAACCACTTCTTCTACGCTACTTCTTACCCCTGTACATATTTTCATTATTGAGTTTATCCTGTTATTATTTTCCTGTGCTTATATTCCCCTAGCTTGAGCTATTTGAGGGTAGAACCCAGGAAACGCAAGCAATAAACTGGCACTTATTAAAACCTTTAGGGTCTTCAAGGTTAACACAGTTTCTGGCACTGAGCAAGCAGTCACTACATTTTTGACCAGTTACACTGAAAATTAATAGTTGTGGCCTGACGCAGGCACAATCTGCCAGGTGCCAGGCCGGTTCTTTCTGCTGAAGATACTATTTACCTGGAACATTTACATGAAATATCACAATCCCCTTTAGGTTAATGTATTCTGAGTTCTGGACATAACCTTTCACAATGTAAATTAGGCCTAAGACAAATAATATATGAAAATCTGTCATGAAAACCTTTAGAGCAAATGAATTTATCAGGGTCTTTCTCCAAAGGGAGAGAATTAATGATTCCATTCTGGAGGTGGAGATGGGAAAAGGTAAGAGAGAAGGGACATGCATATGTCCAAACTCATCAAACTGTATACATCAAATATGTTCACTTTGGGGTATATCAATTGTATACCAATAAAAGTTAAAAAGAGAGAGAAGGGATAATTTTATGTAAAATGCACTATTTCAAGATAGATATGATGCTACTTGGGCAGGGGGGAGAGAAATAATAGATTAGAAAACTACTCAAAAAGAATTCCTCTCACTTTATAATTTTCTAAGACATGTAATAAACCTTGTAAATGTTACCATATTCTTTTCTTTATAGGCAAAGGCAAATGTAATCCATACATCTACCTACTTGCACCTCTTAATTATAGCACTGCTTTCAATAACTGCTCAAACAGAATGTTAGTCTATAATTTATACTCTACGTGGTTCCAAAAGGATATGAAGTAACTTACATTAAAACATATGTCAGACATGACAGTTAAAAGAGATTTTAAAGATGAGTCTGGAAATAACTCAATTATTCAAAGAGCTCGGGATAAGAGGACTGTAATAAGTAAGCACCATATTTTAGTTTTAAACTTCGTAACAAGTTCTGAAGGGTTGGAAAGGAACTTCATTTGAATGTTTTCTTTGTTTAAATGATCAAGATCATTCACATCTTAGAATGTTCTAATCAATCCTTCATGGTGTCCTTTCAGTAGAAAAATATCCCATTTCTTCCTCATGTTTGGAAGAGAATAAGAAAAATATTCTTAACAATAGGGCTTGCTTAGAATCCAGATTTCATTAAAATATGATTAATTAGATGTGCAAATCTTCCCGAGTCAAGTCACTGATTTACATCCAAGTATATTCTCTGTACACGTGATTACATGCTTTACATAAATTTTGTACAATAAGTTATTTTAATCTGTAGCTCAACCTAAATTCAAAGATTATGGTCATCAATATAAAAATGGCTAAGCATGAAAAGAAATATCACTAGTCTAAATGAAATGGAAAGAGAACCACTTGGATTATTTTGGTTTGTTATTATGTATTCTCCAGGACTGAATTAAACTTTAGAGCTACCTCCTCTCAGATGAAAAAAATAAAGAGAAAATGAGATAACTTCTTTGGAAGTCTGGAACACATGGTCCTGAAATGCAGTAACTTATCATTTGAGACTTCTACTAATATTTGGCATAACTGTGACTTTGTAACATGACAATCATCTTAAAGTTATGTTATAAACCTTAAGTACTATGTTTTGAACACACGGTCTAAATTTATCTCTGTTTGTGACATGGTGAGAAGAATATGCAGAAATCATTTTAGAACAGCAAGGTACATATTAAAGTAAGAATTTTATTTTGACCAGTAAGTCTTGAAACCAATGTCAGAAGGACTCTCCAGCTAGCACTTTCTGCCCTGAGTGGGTGGAAGAAAGAAGAAAGGCGAGCAGGGGAAGTGCCTTACATAATTCAACAATGACTGATTTGACAAAGTAAGAAACAGTCTGAAGTGGCTCCAAAGACAAAAGGAATCCTATGTTAAATTCATGATTGCAAAGATTGTGACACTACTTCTAGAAAGACAGGGGAAAATGGGATAGTTGACCATAACATTTTAAAATATGTGTAAGGTACTATAAAAACATAAGAGAAAATGAAACTGATAAAAGTATTTGTTATTATAACATTGACACATGTAAACTGAAATTATATAGTTGATGTGTAGTTCATATAGACAAACGATGTATGTAGGAGCTTCTGAATGACATCTGAAAATCTTTATCAAAATAGTTTTCCTCTCAACATTTATCCAAATACCAAATACATAGAGCACAACGAATACTTCACTGCTAGAGAGTAAAGTTAAGGTTAGTAGCTCTATGGAATGAGATTGACTTTAAGTGGGATATCATCTAAAAAATTAAGGATATATAAAACATATTTTGGTAGTATCAGCTGAAGAGTTTTCGTCACTTTTTTATCATTTAGTGTAAGTTAGGAGTTAAGATTTCCATGAATAATGGGAAAAACTTGACAGAGGAAAGATTCATGATAAATAAGTCTACATTACAGAAAAAGAATAAATTACCAGAAATAATAGTCAATGTTATACATCAATTAGCCATAAACTTCGAAATAGTGTAACTACAGACAGCTTCCTGATCTTGCCGCTTGCTAGCTGTGATCCTACTCGTTAGTGAACATTTCTCAAGACTCCAATATCTCATCTGTAAAAGGGGAATAACTCTATCCACCTCACAGGCAGTGATAATTAAGTGACACAATGCATGCCAAGGACTATGTAAGTGTCCAGCACATAGCTAACTTATTATTTTATATTATCTCCTTCAAAATATGTCCACCAAAACTGTCAAAAAGATTGGGTTCCGCGTGCCCAGGGACCATGTTTCACTTTGAATTTTTATTTCATTTTATTACATTTGAATGGTTTCTTTTTAATTTTTATTACATTTGAAAAGCCACACATTTTTCCATCAATAAGTGATCATAATTAGTTATGAATCACATTATGTAAAATACACACACACACAAAAAAATCTTTCCTAAAATGTGTTCTCAAGCCAGAAGGCCTGTTGATTTAAGGAAAACAAGCAACAAATAAAAACATTCCGTGTGGCACATCTTTTACCACACGGAAACATGAAGAACAAATGTGACATTTGATAAGTGCCGATTCTATAATCACGTGAACGTTTCAAAGGTAAGCCACGGTCAACTTACTTGGTGAAGATCGTTTCCCAGTGCATACTCCGCAAAGTAGCCGGGCGCAGCAGACGAGGCTCTGATGGCCTGCCACATTTTGTACTGACAGCCTCCCAGGTAGTGAGAGTTGATGCCAGGGAAGTGACCATAGTTTCTGAACACAAAAGCCTTCGGCGTTATCCCTCTGTTCACTATGGTACTTACTGCAGCTACCTAGTAAATTAAAAAGTGAACAAGACCCACTGTAAACAGTCATATTGGGGATCTGTGAAAAATTAAGTATTATTTAGTAGTGTATGAACCACCTACAATTCTACCCATCAAGATAAACGTATAACATAAATATGATGTTCAGCAAAGGGAACCAGATGTTTCTAACTAGGTAGTTCTTTACGGGAAAATAGATACAAGGACTGAGATAATTTTGAGAAATGTATTATAAGACAATAATAGTGAGGTCCTGTAGCTCAGGGGTTAGAGCCCAGGTCTTGTAAGACAAGAATAAGATATTTTTGACTACATGATTTGATCAGCTATGTAAAAAGACATTAAGAAGACATAAACTTGCAAATCTTTGGATAATAATCAACACAGCAGTAATAGCAATGAACACAAACTACTTGAAGAAGAATAAATACATTATTTTCACAGTATTTACGGATTAGTCTGCTTCTGTTCTCTTTGAAGGCACTATGACTTTAGTAACTGAAACTAACACTATACAAACTCTCAGGGCTTTCTTATAGTTAATAACTGGTAGCTGGGTAATTTTTTATTGAAATAACTAACAATGACCATCTTGGGTCTCGGATTTCATTGATATCAGTTGAATTTATGTAAAATGTGTTGTACTTGTTAATGACTTATAATATAAACTGAAGAAGGTGAAAGGTATTGAGGAGGCCAAAGTTATTAGGATTCTGTGCCAAGCTCTGTCAGGGGCCTGTGTGGTTTGTTATTTTATAAACCAAACGGGATATCCCTAGATCCCACGAGTGATCTGAGTGTGTCTCTAGGCCACCGTGGGTAAGAGTCATCATACACCAAAATCCAGGGGGGCCTATGGATTGGTCGATAGGCTGAATTAAGAATCATGTGGGAAACACGATAAACCCTTTTATCACAAGTGAATTACTTTTTGAGGTGGCTGAAGTCCTCACCTACTCTTTTATTTAAAGTTGGCGAGTCCTAAGACTTAAAAACAAACAAGCAGAAAGCTCTGAAGACATACAGGGGAACCAACGAGAGGTGTAGGGCACACCCGGGGGTCTTCTCCAAAAGAGCAGTGTTCGTCTCGTTATGACATGGCCTCCAAGGCCCAGCTGGTCTGATTCACCTGCCACTTCAGTCTCAACTTGCACGATGCCCTTGAATCCTCAGGCTCCAGCCTTCTGGAACTCTCAGTTCCTGCACTTCTCCATGGCTCCTCCCACACAGGTCCTTCCCTTTGCCAGCAATGCTCCTACTCATCAGCCTCCACACTAAGATCTCAAACCTCATGTCCTTAGAATAGCCTTCCCTCGTGTCCCTGTAAATACATGCGTTCAGAGAAGTGTTTTTGTTGTCCATAGCATTTATTTCAGGGAAACTATATGTCATTTGTGTGATTACCTGATTAATGCCTACTTGCCCTACTGGACTATAAACTCCATGTCTGCATTTACTCACTAAGGTCTCCAAAGTGCCTAGCACAGTGTTGACACATTGGGCTTATAGTTAATATCTAAAGAATGAATGAGGGGGACCTGGTGGCTCAGTTGTTAAGCGTCCGACTCTCGATTTTGGCTCAGGTCATGATCTCAAGTTTCATGAGATCAAGCCCCGTGACAGCCTCTGGGCTGTGCTGCTTGGGATTCTCTCTCTCCCTCTCTCTCTCTGGCATGCCCTCTCTCTCTCTCAGAAATAAATTTCAAAAAAGAAAAAGGAATGAACAAAATTTAAATAAGCAAGAGAAATAAAGGGAGCTGTATTTGATTTTTCATGGGTACAGATTATTATCCAAAGAATAAATACAAGCTGCAAGGGATTCTGAAATACATAAATCCTATTCCTTCTTCAGATAACAAGTATTATTAAAGAACACAGAACTCAAGCAATACTCAGACCACTGGGTTTCAAACAAAACAAATAAAAAGAGCAGCCACACTGAAACATATCCTAGTGGCATTAACACTTAAAATTTAGGTTCCATTCGTATGTTAACCTATATCTACAGGTATATAAAATTTCTTTTAAAAATCTTTTTTTTTTTTAATTTTTTTTTTTCAACGTTTATTTATTTTGGGGACAGAGAGAGACAGAGCATGAACGGGGGATGGGCAGAGAGAGAGGGAGACACAGAATCGGAAACAGGCTCCAGGCTCTGAGCCATCAGCCCAGAGCCTGACGCGGCGCTCGAACTCCCGGACAGCGAGATCGTGACCTGGCTGAAGTCGGAGGCTTAACCGACTGCGCCACCCAGGCGCCCCCTCTTTTAAAAATCTTAAAGGATGAAATGCCAGACTTTCTTAAATCACTAGATTTGATTAACCTTATGATAAAATAATTCTTCCTTATTTTTAGTCCTAGTCTTTCATGTTCTTAAACTTCTGTTGTACTCTTACTGGATATAGAAGATGTCTATCGGGGCGCCTGGGTGGCTCAGTTGGTTAAGTGTCTGACTTTGGGTCAGGTCATGATCTCATGGTCTGTGGGGTTCGAGCCTCATGTTGGGCCCTGTGCTAACAGCCCAGAGCCTGGAACCTGCTTCAGATATTGCGTCTCCCCCTCTCTCTGTTCCTCCCCTGCTCACACTCTGTCTCCCTCTCAAAAATAAGTAAACATTAAAAAAAAAATTTGTTTAGAAGAGGTCTAATGAACACATCCTGTGTCTTCACAGAATGGCCCAAGATGTAAGAAATTAATATAATCTATTAAAAGAGGTTCCTAAGAAATGTTTCCCTTAATAGAGAAAGGGCCTCCAGAATAAGTGCTTTCAACCTGACCTTGAATTCCAAATTGGTATTATATTTAAGACTCTAAACTTACCTTAGGACATGTAGGGTTTCTTGCTGTTTCAATCATTAGTGAGGATCCCATTCTATCCCTTTATAAAGGAGAAAATTAAATTATATCAAAATGATTTTATCTCCTAACATCAAAGAACATACAATATGAAAACACTGTTTGCTCAGGGCTTTGTCAAAGTACTATGAGCGACAAACAAGAAATATAAAAATAAGAAATATAATAAATTAGGCACCTCTAGGTGCCTTATAGTACAATTAGTGCACACAAAACAATACATAGTTATTTGTTAAGCTCTGATTTCAACTGCTGGTATCTATAGTATGGGGAGGAATCAGCCCAGGCTGCAAGGAGGGGTGGCTTGAAAAGGGCAGCAGGGGATGGCAAGGAAACACATCCAATGCCAGGATGTGGAAGGGGTAAAGGCACGGAGGCAGAATAAACCTGTTGTCTTCAGGGTCCTCCTGACAATAGAGAGGAACTGTGCTGAGATAAAGCTGCCTAAGTATATAGCGTAGTTACAGAGGGATCTAAAAACCAGAGCAGAGCATTTAGACTTTAAACCTGTTTTAGCAATACAGAGCCAAAGTCACTCCTAAAAAATGCTTTGGAAATCACCTGAGTTGGCACCTGAATTACCGCAACATTACAGATATTGTCCTTGGGCAACAATTCCCACAATTCCATTATAAGGGAGTTTTATTTCAGAGCACATTTTTTCCCTGGCTTAAAAATAGGTAATTGTCCCCTCTATTGAATATAAGGACTATGTTCTCTGCCAACTTGCCTCAAAAAGAAAAAACATGTTTCTGATGACTTTTTTTTTCAAACAATATTCATGATTTTCAAATACAGTATTAGTGAATTTCACATGTAGGTAGTATGCACAAATTAGGTGGTGATCTACCCTGTATAATCTTTTATAAATATTGATGTAAAATACTTTCTAAAGCGGACAAGATCTTTGTCTTTCCGAACCTGATCTATAGGTTTCATCTGCATGAAGACCAATTCAATTGTATTCTTCTAATAATCTTTTCATAGAAATCTTGCTGTAAAATTGGGACAGAGTTCCTGGGAACATGCTGCTTTTACAGTTTAAGCAAAGTTCACATTTGTGTTTTTTTTTTTTTTTTTGAACCTTGATTTTATAAACCGAGGTAATATGCTTTAGTGAAGTTATGAACATAAATTCAAAAAGAAAGTCAGGAACACTAATTGCTTATTTCAGATGGATGTGAAAATACAAAAAAAAAAGTCACTATTCGTAGATTCTACTGATGGTATAATTGAAGTGTCCCTAAAATAACACAAAATGATCTCAGAAAAAAAAAAAAAGCAGAAATATGCTTTCAATAAATAAGAGAAACAAAAGACCAAAAAAAAAAAAAAAAAAAAAAAAGCCAGAGAGCAGATGGCACTTCTTGATGTCCATATCCTCGTATACAGTCCCTTCCCAGAGACCTTAGGTTTCAGTGGCTGTGGTCAAGGGGACATCAGCAAACATGCCATTAAAGTGAGGCTTGATAAGTATTCATGCACTGGGGCTTGCCCTTTTGAAACTCAGACCACTCTAATGGGATGAAGTCCAGAATGAGAATGACCGCGTAGAGAGAGACCGGCACGGGAGCCATCTCAGCCGTGGTGTGAGTGTGAGTTCAGTCAGGCAAGAACAGAAGAAATCACCACACCACAGAATCAGGTTGTTTTAAACCACCATGTTTTGGGGCACCTGGGTGGCTCAGTCAGTTAGACATCCTACTTTGACTCAGGTCATGATCTCTTGGCTTGTTAGCTCGAGCTCTGTGTCAGGCTCTGTGCTGACAGCTCAGAGCCTGGAGCCTGCTTCGGATTCTGTGTCTCCCTCTCTCTCTCTGCCCCTCCACTGTTTGCACTCTGTTTCTCTCTCTCTCAAAACTAAACATTAAAAAAAAATTTTTAAAATAAGTCATTAAGTTTTGGAGTGGTATGTTTTGCAGCACAAGCCAAGTGAAAAAGTAGGGAAAGAAAAAAGCAACTAATCACACTTAGAAAGGTCATTAATGCTGTGATTAAAAATAAGGAAGGCTTTGAAGAACCTTCACTGAAACAGCAGTAAGCAAATATATGAAGATACCCTAACGAGTAACAAAAGGAAAAACCACTTCATAACACAGAAACTGGCTTACAGTCTATTTTATAGTCTTATTATATAGATATACCTACTGAAGCACTGTTCATAATCACAATAAATTAAGAACATAAATATCCTAAATGTAAATGGTACAGAAAATATGGTACCATCACACTGTGGAGCATAGTCTTTAAAAATTTGTCAAGAGATTTTCACAAAGTTGGAAATAGGGAAAGGATATGATATTGAAACTACAATATAATCTCTGCTATATAAAATACGTATGAGAATGTATACAGTGTAGAAAAAAAGACTAGAAGAAAATATAAGGTCCACAGCTCTGAATGGTATTGTGGGTGATTTTAAAGGTTTCAATTTTATGCTTATATTTTTGGAAAAGTGAGTATAAAGCCTTTGTAGTACCCTGGAAAAAATGTTTAAAAATTATTAATGTTTTAGAAGAATATTTGTTAATGACTTGAGAAAGACTAACATGTTAAGTAAAAACAAGGTGCAAACATGTCGATCTATAAGATGGTCTCAATTCTTAGAAAGAATTGAAACTTCTACATGTGAATCTCACACATGAACTCAAAAAAAACGGTGACTGGAATTACACACCAAAATAGTAACGGTAGTCATCTCTAATTAACTGATACCAATAATTTAATATTCTTTTTTAATTATGTGCACATGTTATTTATATAATCAAACATTTAAAAATAATTGTAACTTACTTAAGAATATTTTCCCAGGTTTGACTGTCATAAAATGCATGGCTCCAACTCATTTTGACTGTTCCAACAATGACATTTTGTGAAAACACATCGGATCCTAATTTTCGGTACAGTTCTTCACATTCATCCAAGGGCATATGAAACAATCCCAACATGAATGCTAATATAGCACCTGGAAGAAAGAATGCTTGGTTTTTCCAGCATTGACATTACAGTACTTATAAGACTTCCCAACTCACAGATTTGGTTAAAATTCTAGCTCCAACACTCCCTGTGTCACCTGGGACAAACTACTTAACCTGCCAGAGCCCTGATTTCTTCATCTACAAAATAAAGATAACTAAAAAATGTATAATAACTAAAGATGATAACTAAAAAATAAATTTAAAAAAATTAAAAATGTATACATGTTTTTATATCAGGATTAACACAGGTAAAGGTCTTTACCCGGCCTCAGTAAGGACTAAATGTCAACCAATGATGAGGAGGATCAATTTTAAAATATAAAAAATGGTTGTTTTACATTAAATCAAATAACACACAATTAAGTTGTGGTTGATGATGTTCTTTCTAACCTTCATAGATTCCTTAAAACTTAACAATTTATTAAAATAATTACTCCTTCAAGTTGGTCCAGGGAATTAAAATAATGAAAGAAATTAAGTCTCGGGGCACCTGGGTTGCTCAGTCGGTTGGGCATCCCACTTCAGCTCAGGTGACGATTTCAGGGTTCATGAGTTCGAGCCCCACATCGGGCTTTGCACTGATAGCACAGAGCCTGCTTTGGATTCTCTGTCTCCCTCTCTCTATTCCCCTCCCCCGCTAGCTCTCTCTTTCTCTCTCTCTCAAAAATAAACATTAAAAAATTTAAAAAAAAGTAATTAGGTCTCTGGGATATCCTTTTAAATAGCCGATTTCATATCCTAGCTGCACGTGGCAGGACACACTGCCACCTAGTGTATCTAACTGGCCTAAACCTGAATTAAGGAGAAAAATAGGCGAGAAAGCTTTGGGGGGTTGGGGGTAAAGACCTATACAGAATGACGGTTTATTTTGACATTATAAACAGAATAAAAACAGCAACTCATTATCATAATGAGTTTTAAATATTTTATTATATTCAGTGTAAAAGATAAAAGTAAAAGATAAAACAGCTTATGTTTTAAATTAAATTGTATGGCATCACTATATAATAGAAACTATTTTTTTCAATTTGCAGCAAATCTCTAACACAAGAAATAACCTGCCAAAAATTAAGTTCCTTTCAAGTACAGCTACTATAAACATGAGCAGATTATTTTAAAACTAAATTTTACTGAACCAGTAAGGATATTACCTTTAAATTAAATATATTTATTAAGTTTATAAAAATTCTAAGTGCAAAGAAAATTTCTATGTTAGAATATACAAAATGGAAAGAAGAAAGGAAAACTATAAGCACTGTATTCGAAGTTACGGTTAACGTAAGCCAGAAGAGACAATGGAAAAGACAGATCATGATAAATACAGAAATGTACATATCACATAAACGGATACCCTGCTTCATGGATGATGAACCTCTGTGATTTAAAATTCTCTTTATTGAGCATCCACCTACTAACAGTGGTGCCAAAGCAGGAAGTTTGCTTGTTTAAATGTGTGAATTGCTAAGAACTACTACAAAATTTAACAGAAATGGTCAGGGTAAAGCTGTAAAACAAGTGTCAAGGAACATTAGCCCTAGGAAATGTCTCTTTAGGAAAAGTTTCCATAGTTAAATCAAATTGGGAAATAAATATTATTTTCCTATTCTGAGAGTCCCAACGCACTTTTACTGCACTCAACGCAGAGCCTGCAGAGGAGCTCGATCCCACAACCCTGGGATCATGACCTGAGCCAAAACCAAGAGTTGGACACTCAACCGACTGAGCCACCCAGGTGTCCCCAATGCATTTTTAATATACTAAAGTATCTCTGAAGTCCTCTGTAAAGAAACCTGTAATAACTTCCTATAACCCAACAACTTTCTGTAACCTAATATCTTGGGGAATTAGTGTTCATCTCATGGAACATCATAAGAATCACCGATTCCTTATGTGTTTGAATCATTCCTTTAACTGCTCATTAAGCTTTCAAAACTGAACGTTAATTAACATGCCCTTTGAGCATATTGGGCATACTGGACACACGTAATGTGGAGAAGTCATTTGATTTTGTTACTAGTAGTCTTTAGTACTATCTTAATTCAAGAGAATGAGAAAAAAGAAATAGAAATAAAAGCCTATGAAGATCAACTAACATGAAGTGAGAAATTATCAGGTCAAACAGTAAAATACACAGCAAGGATCCACAATCCTAATAGTTCTTGAGTGTTACCTCAGGGGTAAACAATAGCTATGTGTATCCCGAGGGGCTTAATGTATACATGGGGTGGGCACGGGTGGATGTATGGGTGACAGAGCTCATGGAAGGAAACAGAAAAACCAACAGAAAAAACAAAAATTTATCTGATGGTGACTCAAGGAAAACTACGAAATTATTCAGTAACAATCATATCCTAAGTTGCCAATTTATTCTATACACATATGAAACTACAACTTTAAATGTACCTAGCAATATTAAGAAGCAGGCTTTAAAAAACACGCATTCTCACGTTTATCAACTTAAATTCGGGTTTTAAACAACCAGACAAAAAAATGTTATAAAAAGCAATTTCCTCACAGAGGGACACGTCTCCCCAAAAAATAAAATCATATCCATCTTTAACACTCCATTGGTTCAAGTACAATTTTGGTCCCTACCTTCCTTCCACTTTATCACTTTCCTTGAGGTGACTACACCATAAAGCAATAATTCGTAATTTGTATTTGTCACTGTGGCTTATTTAAAACGTATTAGGAAAGCACATTAAAAACCACTTTTGAATGTTACCTTACTCCCAATAAGCATTTTATAAAGTTCATTAAGCCAATCAAAGGATTATCCATCATTAAAACATAAAACTAATATCCACCACTTCAGAGAATAACCAGAATTTTAAATGCATACTGCTGGGAGGCACGGCTTCCATATGCCAATAATTACCTGTGCTCACACCACAAATATAATCAAAGAGCTGATGAACTGGCTTCTGAGTAAGTTCAACCAATTTTCGCAGTGTCTGAAGAGCAACCACACCCCTACAGACAAAAAGGAAGAAAAAAATTCCTGTTTCAAGGAAATTAAGTATTGAATAAAACAAGCCTACAAGTTGCTTTTCTAGCTTAGATGCAAACACGAAAATTAGTAACCTAAATTAGCATCAGTAAAAACTGCCTGTTTTTAAGATTACTTTCAAAACTCCAGTACTAAATAATGGTATAAAACCTGTGTCATAGCAACGCATTTTTAAATTTACGCTAGTATCTCTTTGAATAAGACTACAAAGATATGCCAATGTAAAATATACTTTTTTAACACGCCAACTGTGGAAAATACTTAAAACCTCCATTCACCAGTTTTGGAACGCCGTATACTGGTGGTTTCTTCTCCCTCCACTACAAGTTGGTTATCTATGCTTCTATATATATTTTCGTTGTCTCTACTTTGCTAGTCATACTTTTAAGTTTTCTTTTAGTCATTATTTTTTTTAAACTTTCAACAACTTTAAGATAATGCCCTACATTTAAGATAATTTATGCTGCTGACTTTGCTCATCTCTCGATCTTTGCCAAGGCAGCAAAATGTGTGATGATAAATGTGAAAAATGAAACAGGCTAGAAGGTGTAGGCCAATTCAGGATGTGTGTAACACGTGGACAATTCTTAACACTAGGAAAATATACAGACACAGTGAAATGGTCTAAACCCAATACAAGATGTGGGGCAGAGAATCGTGGTGGTTAGTCAGGGACCACCAAATAAAATTTAGAGTGTCAAACTAACAGGAAATCACTAGAAAATATTCTAAGATTAAAATAGAAAACCAAACAAACAGAGGGTTACTGGAGGGGTGGTGGGAGGGGAGGTGGGCTAAATGGGTAAGGGGCATTAAGGAATCTACTCCTGAAATAACTGTTGCACTATATGCTAACTAACTTGGATGTAAATTAAAGAAATAAAAAATAAATAAAATAAAAATAAAATTTAAAAAACATTTTAAAAAATAAAATAGAAAATGAAAGATGCTGATTTTTTTTTAATTTTAAGAAATAATGTGGATTTAAAGAGAGGTAAGAGAAGATAAGATGGCTTATTAAAGAGATACATTATGAAATCAAAGTGAGGGGACATGAAGAATTAGAGATAATGCTGGATAAATATATTTAACAATATGACCACCACTATCATATAAAAAGAAATAAACATGCACATATATATACTTGTGCAAGAAAAAAAGATTTGAAAAAAATCAAAATATTAAAAATAATCTAGGAATTGTGAGCTACAATTTTTGTTTGCTTTTCTTTACTTTTTTTTCCCTCCCAGGTTTACTTGTATAATCAGGAAGAAAACTATTTTAAAATGCTGTTATTTATAAACTACTTCAGGACAAATTTAAAAATAAGTATACCTGCCAGGTTGATTCTATCAGCCTAACAGCCTACGGGCTCTCATATACAAAAGAAATAAAAGATCTGGGTTCTTTTCCTCACAAGCCCTCACGCCTTCCTCCTTCCAACATAAACTTCCCATTCTGGCTGCTTTCTCACGCTCCCCTACACCCAGCTGTCCCATCGGCAGCACGAGTGACACCTGGGGCCGGACAACTGTGCTGTGGGGGCTGTCCTGTGTGCCGCAAATCATTGTGTTGTACACCTGAAACTAATATAAGTTAGTATCTCGATAAATTTTTTTAACCGGAAAAAAAGAAGTCCTAGTCATGATCACTCTTTAAAATAGTACTGTTACTCTTTTTTTTTTTTTTCGTTCCAAGATTTTATTTAAATTCAAGTTAGTTAACATACAGTGTAGTATTGGTTTCAGGAGTAGAATCCAGTGATTCATCACTTACATACAACACCCAGTGCTCATCCCAACAAGTGTCCTCCTCAATGCCCCCCACCCACCTCCCCTCCAGCAACCCTGTTTGTTCTTTGTACTTAAGAGTCTCTTCTGGTTTGCCTCCCCATTTTTCCTTTTCTTCCCCTATGTTCATCTGTTTTGTTTCTTAAATTCCACGAGTGAAATCACATGGTATTTGTCTTTGACTGACTTAATTCGCTTAGCATAATACATTCTAGTTCCATCCACATCACTGACATATACATATATATACACATGTATATATATATATATGTATATATACATACACACATATACCCACACACACACATGTATCTTTTTTTTTTTCTTTAGAGACAAAGGGCATTGAGCAGCAGATAGGGGCAGTGGGAGAAAGAGAATCCTAAGGAGACTCCATGTTCAGTGTGGAGCCTGGCACTGGGCTCAAACCCACAATCCTGGGATCATGACCTGAGCACACCAAGAGTTGGACTCATCACCAACTCAGCCACCCAGGCACCCCTATAGCACATCTTCTTTGTCCATTCATCAGCTGATGGACATTTGGGCTCTTTCCATAATTTGGCTTCTGTTGACAGTACAAAATAGCACTGCTACTCTTTATCACTTTGCTTTGTTTTTCTTCATAACACCCATTCCTACTCAAAAGTACATTTTTTTTCCCCCTATTTGTTCTCTTTCCTCCCCTGGAATGCAAGTACCATGAAGACTTGGATTTTGCTTACTGAGTGACCCCAGGATCCAAATCACCGTGTAGAGCATGGCAGGCACTCAATATGTTAGCTGACTCGATAAATGATACCATCCTTCCCAAATACTCTGAACTTAATGGCAGAAGAGGACTGGCTTCTTCCTGCTCCTCGGTGAAATTCCTTACTCATTCAACTGCCATTCTCCTTACTTCTCATTACTTGGAACCAATTCTATGCACTAGAATGATTCTCTCTAACTCATTACCACTTTATCATATGACTAACGTTCACTTTCTTGAATTTCACTTCTGTAAGAAACATCCAAAAGATCGTCTAAGACTTTTCTCTCCTCAATCAATTCCACCTTCACTTGCCAAATTAGCACTTCTATATTGCTGCGTGAAGCCTTATAGTCAACATGTGCAAAACAGAACTGTCTTTCTCAATAGCAACCACCTCCTCCCATTTCCCTGCAATTCTGTCCCAATCATCCATAGGGTCTACACTTAAGAGTGACCTTGACCTCTTTCAACTACATCCAAACCCCTTTTTCTTCAAAGTTTTCTTACATATTTTTCCTTCCTCCTGCTTCCCACTGCCATCATCTGAAGTTATTATTTTATTGTCCTCTGCCTAGATTATTAGTCTCTTCTCTCATCATCCACTCCTTCATTCACATTGTGTCAAAATTAAAAGAATCTGGCTTGTACACAGGACTTTAGAATTTAACAAAAAGGTCAGGGTAGTACTTGGACATACAAAACAGTAACTGGCAAGGCAGGACTATCAGAGAACAAAATCAGAGAGGCAAAGTAAGCTAAGAACAACGCACAGGGCATGTACTTTGAATTTAAGAGGTAAGAGCAGAGATGGCAGGAAACTAGCACCCAAGCTAGAAAATTTGGGGCGAAAGGCTAACATCAAAGAATCTAACCAACAAGTAGTAGGAACTAAGAACAAGAAGTATGGATGAACTGCCAGCAGAAAGAATGGACTTTGATGGTGAAATGACCTCCTGAGCTGAGAATGCTTAGATGGCGCCTGTAGCACCAGAACTGGCATCTACAAGTGAAGATGTAGGGAGTCAGGAAGTTACTGATACAGACTCCTTTTCTAACCATCACTTAATTAAGTGACTAGCTGACTGGTAAACATGGGTAAGATAAATATAATGAAGGAAAGCCGACATTATAAAACATTGCCAAGATTTTAAGAGAATCATGGTTGGTAAATTGTGCTAAATTACCAAAAAGGTCTGAAAAGACCAAACTGAAATAAATACTGGATCAAATTAAACTAAAAGAAAATCCAGGTATATATTCTCTTAGACGGTAAGTAACAAGTTAAGAAAAACTATTTACTGTTTTATTTCAAAAATTTGGTTTTATAACAAAGTAGTTACTATAATTACACAGAATTGGTTAAAAAAATTCCTAAGGCTGAACTGGATCAGCAGATTTAAAACATCATTTTTCTGTGGTGCCTGGGTAGCTCAGTCAGTTAAACATCTGACTTTTGATTTCAGCTCAGGTCATGATCTCACAGTTTGTGGGTTCAAGTCCCATGTTGGGCTCCGCGCTGTCAGCACAGAGCCTGCCTGGGATTCTCTCTCTCCCTCTCTCTCAAAATTAAACTTAAAAGAAAAATCATTTTTCTAGCCTCACCTTGTCCCTCCACCATCAATTGTAAGAATTCGGATTCCTCTTCCTTTCACTGGATCCACGTAGCCAATTAAGGCCAAAATTTCTCTAACTGCAGCCTGAAGAGTTTCATCCTTAATTTGTCTCAATCGTAATAAATATGGAATAATTTTTTCCTGTATTGAGAGAAAAGATACTTTATTGCTTTTGTCAAATGAAGAGTGAAAATGTATGATTTATTTTTAATCAACACACATAGATCAGCACATATAATCACAGTGCCAGTGTTTATTAATTTCTCAGTAATCTTAAATGACTTTTTAACATATTAATGTCAATTAATATTCAAGACATATTTTTTCTAATATCTAGGTTAAAAATTAACCTCGAGCCAAATGCTTTCTTTAAAAAATACAATGCTTAATAATTAGAAAAAATATAATTTGCTTAACACAAATTTATGTAGTATTAATTGTTACCGCAAAAGGTTAATAACATTCTAATTACATAAAATATTTTATCCAAATCCTAAAGAAGATGAAACTGCTTCATAGTAATTACTGGAAATTAAACTTGTTATCAAAAGAAAAACATAAACCATCTTGTGTACATGGGATATAAGGGTAAGTCATAGTGAAATATAAATAAATGTCAGTTAATAAATCAAACTAAGGTAGAAGGCAGAAACTTCTATCCCATTACAATAAGTTCAAATTTAAGTTCATTATATAACATGTAAATAATCCATTTAAACAAAACTAGGACTTCAAGATTCCACATGTTCATAGTGTTGACCAGAGGCCAAGAGCCTAGATTGTAGGGTTCTACATTGAGTTTAGCAAAGATTCACTAGGTTCTGTACAGAGAAAGATCTCACCTCATCAGTACCCCAGGTACTGGGGCAAAGTTGAGTAGCAGCTACACTAGTGCTACGTAACCTTCAGTAAATTAAAAAAAAAAGGAATCCCAATGTTTCACTCATTTTATTTCTTTTGTATGATATGTCAAATCTGAACTACTATTGTTCTAAATTCTTTTCGGTTGTGTTTCTGCCCTGGCTAATGTCAGGCTTCAAGGCCCCACTAGAAGAACCTGAACAATGGTAGAGCATGGGAATGTAAATTTCGATTTCTGGTTAGGGTAGGACAGTTTCTTTCCAAGAACTAGAAAAGTTTAATAAAATACAAAAAAAAAAAATCTGTTTAAAAGCTGCAGAAGCAATGAGGGCAAGGGAGGCTAAGAATCTGGAGAAGAGATCATGATTCAAAGGGGCACATGCACCCCAATGTTTATAGCAGCGCTATCGACAATAGCCAAATTATGGCAAGTGTCCAAATGTCCACTGACTAATGGATGAATAAGATGTGGTATACACACACACACACACACACACACACACACAATGGAATACTACTTGTATTTTTGGAGAGGAAAAAAGAATTAAAACTTGCCATTTGCAACAACATCGATGAAACTACAATGTATTATGGTAAGTGAAATAAGTCAGGCAGAAAAAGACAAATATCATATGATTTCACTCATATGTGGAATTTAAGAAACACAACAGATGAACATAGGGGAAGGGAAGGAAAAATAAGATAAAAACAGAGCAGGAAGCAAACCAGAAGAGACTTAAATGCAGAGAACAAACTGGGGGTTGCTGGAGGGAAGTTGAGTAGGGGGATGGGCTAAATGGGTGATGGGCTTTAAGGAGGGCATTTGTTGGGTTGAACACTGGGTGTTATATGTAAGTGATGAATCACTGGGTTCTATCCTGAATACTATGTTGTATGTTAACTAACTTGAATTTAAATAAATAAAATTTTAAAACGTGAGCTGACTAACTATAGCTTTTCTTCTCTAGAGGCATTTGATCATTGGGGAAAGAAACAGAAGACTGAAAAACTGGGATTGGTTCAGATAGAGGGCCATAAATGGAAGACAGAGAAACTAGCTGAGTTAAAAGGTAACTCAGAGTGGGAAAATACACTTACAAAAAAGATATATGTAGCTATATTACTATTATATACATTACATGCTATGTTATATTATATTTAATATATACTATACATATAAAAACTTCTATCCATAATATATAAAGAAATTCTCCAAATCATAAGAAAAAGCTAGTCAACCCAATGGAAAACTAGAAAGAGCTGGAAGAGGCACTTCACAAAGGAGGTATACAAATGGCCAATAAACAGTGGAAATGGTGCTAAACTTCATAGTTATTGGAGAAACACAATCCAAAGCCACAATTTAATATCGCTAAACATCTAACAAAATGGCTAACAACCAGAAAGCTGATATAATTTTGGCAAAAGTATAAAGTGCTATAAACACTTTGCAAAACCATTTGGCAGTACCTGCTAAAGATGAAAAGAGGCATACTTCGTGACCAGGAAACTCCTCTTGGGTATACACTCCCAAAGAATAAAGACCTATATTTTCCAAAAGATATGTCCCAGAAGCACTATTCCTAAACATTCCCAGACTGAAAACTATCCAAAAATGTCCATCATCAGTAATATGGATAAATACATTGCACCATATTCATACCACAGAACACAGCACAGTGAGTGTGTTTCACAACCATACCATAGAAGGTTCTCACAAATAACGTCAAGTGAAAAATACCTAAAAAGCACATGCCGTATCATTCCATTTGTACAACATGCAGAAAAAAAGGCAAAACTAATCAATAGTGCTCAAACTCAGGAAAACTTGTCAATCCTTTTGGAGACGGTGACTGGAAGGGGGCACAGAGGGGCTTTTGGGAGTGCTGCTACCATTCTGTTTCTTATATTGGGTGAGGGTTATACGGATGTTCTCAATTTTTGAAGATTTATGGAGCTGTATGCTTACATACAGTTTTCTGTCCGTGCTATTTTTATAAAAAGTTAAAAAAGGTCACATGAATGAGCTTAGGGCCCCTACCAGTCAAAGCAGAGATGAATTCAGCATTCAAAAAAATGGAGGGGGAGAAAAAAATTTATAGTAACACAATTTATGAAAAACTAGTTCATAAGGATAGCTTTTTAAAAATGCCAAAAAACATTCATGTCACCAATGAGGCAGCTTTGAAAGCATCTCTTTACTTTGAAAATTGGTGACTAAGTAGAAAGAAATTAAGCATTTTTCTTGCTTATCCTGTAAAATTGGTCTTTGAGAGTAACCAAATAGCTTTAACTGGTAAAGGAAAGCTCTACTTTTACAAAAGAATGTCAATTACAATGCAGAAACAGTGACAGAATTAGACATTTATCATTCTGCAACCCTAATGAATTGACTAGTTCTGGGAACAAGCAGGTTAATGGGTAATGGGATCATGGTTCCAGCCTAAATGTCCAATGAGAAGATCAGACTGTTATCTCTCTGATCTGGGGGTCAACATTAGCATTACTAATGGTTTTTCAACCAATTATGTTCTGATATGATACAAGATGAGGCACATGACATCACATACAATGTTCTCTAACAAAAAAATTGTTTAACTCAATCAATTCTTTATATTTAAATTCCAGCGTTCAGGAAATAAAAGGGAAGGAGGAATACGTCAAATAACACCAATGAGCAGGAAGCCAGGCAAATCCAGAAAGCGAGCCATTCTACAAGATAACCAGCCTGGTCTCTTCAATTAGCTTTGAAAATGAGGGAAGGAAGAATAGCGCTATAAGTGACCTGGGGGAAATAACCAAATGGCATGTATGGTCTAGACTGGACCCTTGTTTGGACACTATCAGTTATATAAAGAACCTTTTCAACCTGGGTATAGGATGAGATGAAAATTTACTGATACAGAAAGGTGTACACTATGAACAGAAAAAAAAATTTTTAATTTTAAAAAAGGCTATAAAACAGTACATATACAATGACTTTATTTTGGTATATTAAATATACACAGAACAATTTCTAGAAAAATATTGTGGTAGGCCTTACTAACACTCCCCAGTATCCAGTTTGCTCCTCCTTCCTGGCACACAAAGGCAGTACTTCTAAAGCAGGATAAGTAAGTTCTGAGTAGAAGAAGCCTGTGGCACTTTCTGCTGAAATACTCTCTTACCTGCTAGAGTCATCACGGAGGAGGCCTCATATGGAGACAGAGAACAAGATCAAAGTAGCCACCACCCGCACGTTCACTGTCCTGGAGAGTCACCTAAACCCCCAGGCAATGTTGCACAAGGGACAAGTAAGTTTCTGTTGTGTTAAACCACTTAGGTTTTGGTATTGTTTGTTATTAAGTTTAACTCAGCTTCCTCTGATTAATACAAAGTGACATCAATACACTTACAGCAGTAATCTCTGGGTAGCAGAAATATGTCATTTTTTTTTTTTTATGTTAAGGAATGCCTTTTTTTTTTAAGTTTATTTACTTTTTTTTTGCAGGTTTTTTTTTTTAACGTTTGTTTATTTTTGAGACAGAGAGAGACAGAGCATGAATGGGGGAGGGTGAGAGAGAGGGAGACACAGAATCTGAAACAGGTCCCGGGCTCCGAGCTGTCAGCACAGAGCCGGACGCGGGGCTCGAACTCACGGACCGCGAAATCATGACCTGAGCCAAAGTTGGCCACTTAACCGACTGAAATTTACTTATTTTGAGAGAGAGAGAGAAAGAGAAAGAGAGTGGGGGAGAAACAAGGAAAGAGTGAGAGAGATTCCTAAGCAGGCTTCACACTGTTGCCACTGTTAGTGCTTTTTTCCTTATTTTTTACGTTTACGCTTTTTTTTTTTTAATAATAAAAGGTCTAACTTGACAATAAATTTCATGTTAAAAAATAATAATAGGGGCGCCTGGGTGGCGCAGTCGGTTAAGCGTCCGACTTCAGCCAGGTCACGATCTCGCGGTCCGTGAGTTCGAGCCCCGCGTCGGGCTCTGGGCTGATGGCTCAGAGCCTGGAGCCTGTTTCTGATTCTGTGTCTCCCTCTCTCTCTGCCCCTCCCCCGTTCATGCTCTGTCTCTCTCTGTCCCAAAAATAAATAAACGTTGAAAAAAAAAAATTTTTTTAAATAATAATAATAAAAGGTTACTTTTTTATTTATCTCATTGGGAAAGTTCACATGAAAGTGTAGGTATGAACAGGTCTTAATTTATCAAGTTCATTCTTTTTGAGATATTTATTATGTATACCAAATAATACATGATAAGAACTTTTTTCAGACCATCCAGCTTTTCATTCATAATTGATCTGAATATACACTCCTATATCACACTACCCCTTGGTATTGAAAGGTCCTCAGATTTGGGATCAGTAATGCAAAATAAAAGAGCCCTCAAAATTTCTATTAGCATGAATATTCATAATAGACCAAAACGGGAAAACATCCATCAGGGGTATGTAAGTAAATAAATTGTGATACATTCACACCATGGAACAAAAAAGCTTGTTCTACAACTACCCCTAACCATGTGAATGACTATTAACAACATGCTGAGTGAAAAAAACCAATCACAGTGGTTTATATAATGTACAAAAGCAAGCAAAACTAATCTAATCTAAACTAATTTGGGGAGACTGTGACTGAAGAGGGGCACAAGGCAGGTTTCTGAAGTGCTGGTTAATTCTGTTCTTCATCTTGGGCATCACTTACACGGACTCATTTAGTTTGTGAAAAAGTCACTGAACTTTATACCAATAACTGCATGTGTACTATACTTCAATGAAACATTTTTTAAAAGTTCTTTAAAGTATGCAATTCTACTTCAGATCTCAGCTTTCAGTATATCACTCAAATGTTAATTGGACTTAAAAGCATACCTATATTTGGGAGATTTGTCTTTTAGGTAAGAGATTAAATATCTATGAAAGACAATCCCCAATTTTATTACCGTGAAATTCTAAAGTTTAGCTTACATACATCATAGGTATGAATTATACAATTACAGGAGGCCAACTTATTTAAAGACTTAGATCATTCTTCAGCAAGTTAACTGTCAAAAAATGGAATATGAACTAAGTTAACTTAAAATTTTCTGAATGGCAAGTCAGCAGATCTCTAATCAAATGTTAACATTATCTATTGATTATGTATTTGTAAATTGTTCATTAGATACTACAAATAACCTTAGCAGTACAGATGTAAAGAGACTCAACCACATCACTCATATTTTATAGTATTTCTCTGGAAACAGTCTATTTAAATGGGTCTAATTTAGCTTCACTATTTTATATTTGAAAAAACTGAGGCCGAGAAAAGCTAACTTTTTATTAAAATAATTACCAATTCAATTATCATTGATCATTAAAATTTTTAGATCTGCAAATACAAAAAGATCATGAAATAAAAATTAGCAATGGTGTTACTTATGAATTACATCTCCTGTCTTAAAAGAGTAGACATATGGTATAAACATCTACATTGCATTTTAGAAAAATTTGGCAACTATTAGGCAATTCAATGAATGCACTGAGTTATAGCTTCTATTTTAAAATGTTTAATCTCAAAGTATAGATAGCAGTACCGACAGCATAATTCATCGTCACAGAGTAACAGAGTATTTAGCATAATATTTATCACTGAATAATTGGGACAATTAATCTATAACACAACATGTGCATGATAAAAACCACAAAAATATTTACTTTTTAATGTTTTTTTTTAATTATTATTACTTATTTTTGATGGAGAGAGACAGAGCGTGAGCAGGGGAGGAGCAGAGAGAGAGGGAGACACAGAATCCAAAGCAGGCTCCGGGCTCCGAGCTGTCAGCACAGAGCCCGACACGGGGCTTGAACCCACAAACCGCGAGATCATGACCTGAGCCGAAGTCGGACACTCAACCGACTGAGCCACCCAGGCGCCCCTTAAGCCACAAAAATATTTAAATTAAAAAAAAAATGAACGGCTTTGCTTTCTCCATCTTAGAAAGTGTATTAGTATTCTTATTCTGAGACAAAACCAGATTCAATAAATTAGAGTTACCTTGACAGCCACTCCTTTTCCCTCAGGAAATTCTAGGAGATGAAAAGTCAGTTCTTCAACCCTGTTAATGCAGAGCTTTGGGTCAGCTGTTCTTCTCAATGCTTGGACTAATGCCCGGGTTCTGTTATCAATACTCACTCTTGCAATAATCTATAAAAACATGTTAAAATATAGATGAGTAGAATATGAAACTGCTCTAGTAATATCAACAAATGACTGAAGTTCCTTAGGTCCATAGGGAAATGAAACTTAGGAATTGGACAAACATGAGAACTTCAAGCGACACTGGTAACAACTTGCCTTTTCTCGCTGAAGAGATAACCGCTGTTTCTCCTCTGCATTTTTGTCTTTGCTGACAGGTTGCTCGGCTTTAACAGCCTCCTCCTGTTCTTCCGGCTGACTCTTCGAATCATACTTCAATTTGGGGACAAGTCCACCAATATAACCACCTACTAAAGCTTGTACACCTTCAGTGGGACGAGAAAGAAAGTTAGCAATACTTTGTTTAGTAGAAACTGGAAGTGCCTCGGGTGTGCCACCGGGACTTGCAGGCTTGTCCTCAGAACATAAGGAAGATTCTGAATCTAGCTTATCCCTCAGGGAGCCAGGATCTGCAGAGCTAGATTTCCCTTCTTCAACCTTTGTATCTTCAAGTTCCGATTTGTCCTGGAAATGTTTACTTTCTTTTTTTTGAGGCATTCTTTCCTCACGTTTGAAGTATGAATTAATATGACTTGATAAAAAGTAGAATGACTCTCCAAATTTTGTGGTTATACTACGCGTGTAACGAAACAGGCTTTGTTTGCCTAGATCTTCATCTAGAACACGACTTTCCTTTTCCGAAAAAGAAGTATCTTCTGATTTGTTGCTATACTTTTTCAGAGATTTGATGGCTTGTTTAATGTTTTTCTGTTTTAACCAGCCACCATCCGATACTTTTCTTAATATTCGAGAACTTGGCTTAAATTGAGCTAAACGTGAGATCATTTCATTCTGAGTGCCAAAAACAGCCTTTGAAACAGAGTTCAAAGTACTTTTAATACGGGACATACGAATGCTCACTTTTGTTAGTCCCTTGGGGGCAGAAGTGCTAAGTTTCAAAATCCCAATGTGTAAACCATGGTGGCTTGGAGAGGAACAGTGCTTGCTGCAAGAATGTGCTTCACTTTTGGTCCATTTACATCTTATTTTGCTTGTATGAAAACCTCTTTGTAGACTGACGTGGCTTATCCTCCAGTAATGTTTAGGTGAGCACAAGAAATGCAGTTGCTTGCTTCTCTGCTTCCCACAAAGACTTCTTGCATTACTAAGGAGGTAAATATAATATATATCTGTAGTCAAATTAATAGACATAACTTACAAATCATTTATTTTCTATATGTTATGATTTTCACTTCATTCCTGAATGCTTCATTTAAGAAATGCCATAATTCATGGTCTTACCTGAAATGGCAAGAAAAAAAAATTAGGATTCAAGGTAAAATGGAAACCAGGTGTAAGATAAAATACATTTCTGCTCGAACTAAACTCAGCAGCTTGTCTCAAAAGAAGACAGAGTAATGCATTTCCATTACAGATAGCGCAGATTTGACTTTTAAGCTAACCGAAAACAATTCATTTGTCAGTGCAGCAATCAAAGAAAGAAGAAAGTCAATAGTAGGATGTTTGATAAGAACTAATTTAGGGAAGCTACCCAATAGATAAGTTTTCCTACAACACATAACTGAATATGCAGTTTAGATACTATGCTGTTTTTCTTCCTTATTGTTAAAGTCTTGACTGGTTTACGTGACACTAGACATTGAGTTCTTTTAAAGAGTCAAGTCTTGGGGCGCCTGGGTGGCACAGTCGGTTAAGCGTCCGACTTCAGCCAGGTCACGATCTCGCGGTCCAGGAGTTCGAGCCCCGCGTCAGGCTCTGGGCTGATGGCTCAGAGCCTGGAGCCTGTTTCTGATTCTGTGTCTCCCTCTCTCTCTGCCCCTCCCCCGTTCATGCTCTCTCCCTGTCGCAAAAATAAAAATAAAAATAAAATAAAATAAAAATAAAGAGTCAAGTCTTCTACTACCTCGTTCATTGCAAACATTTATAGAATATTTGATCTACACCAGACATGGTGCTAGATGCTGAGACCACAAAGACAAACAGGATAAGAGGGAACTCTCGGTCTAGAGATACAGATAGCCATGTAGAAAACACTTCACTCTCTAGTTATGTTTATTAAATCAAAGAAGTTTGACTAGAAGAAGCTATGTGCCACATCTAACGACCAGGGGTCACCGAAGAATAAATACAAACAGTGAAATTACAAAAACATCCTCACCACCTCAAATAAAAATACCAATTTTAAACAGATTATTTTGTTCTTTTAATTGGTAAAAATGTAAATGGTTGATAATATCCAGCATCGACAGTGGCCTGGAGAAATGGGACACATAGGGCTATTTGACAGTATCTAATGAAATTTTAAATACTATCTATAGAAATTTTAAAGGCACAAATTTCTTGACCAGCAATTCCTATATTAAAAATCTATTTAGAATCCTACAGAAATACTTGCCTAAGAGTGCCAAAGTATGTAAACCCTTTCCCTAATGCATTGCTTGAAATAATAAAACAATGAAAAACAACTCTAAAGGTCTTCTAACAAGGGATGGTTAAATAAATTAAGTCGCATACATACAACAGAGTGGGTACCATATAACGTGATGCAGCAGTTAAAGGAAACCAGGTGACCTGCATATCTTCCATAAGCACTACAGTGAAAAAGGCAAGCTGCTATACACGTGCTATACATACGTGGAGATACAAGGAGGCAGATACGTAGCTACTATATAATGAAAGAAAATAAAACCTATAGTGCCATTTAAATCTGTGGCTACACACACACACACACACACACACACACACACACACACACACACGCACGCACAGAGATTCTGAAAGGATAGGTACCAGTTTAATTTTTTTTTTGACATTTATTTATTTTGAGAGAGAGAGAGAGAGAGACAGAGCATGAGTGGGGGAGGAGCAGAGAGAGAGGAAAACATAGAATCTGAAGCAGGCTCCACCCAGGCTTTGAGCTGTCAGGACAGAGCCCGACGTGGGGCTCGAACCCACAAACCATAAGATCATGACCTGAGCCGAAGTCAGGCTTAACCGACTGAGCCACCCAAGCGCCCTGAGCACCAGTTTATTTGTGAGATTCAAAGAGAACAAGGAGAAGCGCTTTTACTTTTTCCTTTTGTGTTGTCTGAATTTTTCTTACAATAAGCATGTATTGTTACTTTTGTAACCATGTCAATGGTGAGAAGAGATATCCAGGTAAGGGGGTGGGGACAAAAAAAACACAATAAAAACTGGACAAAGGTAAAAAGGAATACATGAAGTGGAAAGCTGAGAAAGAGAGAATTTTAGATAATGTGAAAAAATAAACACAAACACAAAAAAAGCATTTAAGAAAGCATATACAGGGACTCCTTTGTGGTTTAGTTGGTTCGGCGTCTGACTCTAGATTTTGGCTCAGGTCATGATCCCAGGGTTATGGGATTGAGCCACGCTGGGCTCCCCGCTGAGCTTGGAGCCTGGTTAAGATTTTTTTTCTCTCTCTCTCTACCCCTCTCTTCTGTTCACACACTCCCTCTCTCTCTCTCTCTAAAATAAAAGAAGGAAGGAAGGAAGGAAGGAAGGAAGGAAGGAAGGAAGGAAGGAAAAGAGGAAGAAAGGAAGAAAACAGTATAAGCAAAAATGGCAAGCAGTCTAGTTTCACTTCAGGACCTACAGAGAACAATGAGGGAGAGGTAGAACATGACATTGCAAAGATAGTTTGGGCCAGATTATGCAAAGTCTTACAAATCTTGCCAAGGAGATTAAAGATCAAACTGTCAGTAAAGTATTTTAAGCAAAGGAAGGACACTAGAAGGGTGATTCCAGCAGATCTCTGAAAGAATGGAATAGACAAGACTGAGAAAGATAGAAACCCAGAACCTACTGTTGACTGTTCAGATTACAGTCTGAACTGCGAACTTCCTAAATCCCATCTGAACATATTATTTTAAAATACCCAATTTTACAGAGAGGAAAAGAGAAAAGAAACCAACCTGTCTGCCTCCCAGGTTTTCCTGAAGTCCTCAGGACTTGCAGTCAATGAAAGCTGAATTAACACAAAATACCCACAATCCCCAACACAGAAAAATACTTGATAAAATGCAGTTAAAGTCATTGTGAATAAAACGCCATGCTCAAAACCGATAATGGACTCCTCCTACTCAACAACACAAAATAAAATAACCCAGTTAAAAAATGGGCAAAGAACTCGAATAGACATTTTTCTAAAGACCATATACAAATGGTCAACAAGCATAGGAAAAGATGCTCAACATCACTGATCATCAGAGAAATGTAAATCAAATGAGATATCACTTCAGACGCATTTGGATGGCTAGGATTAAAAACAAACAAACAGAAAATAACAAGTGTTGACAGAGACGTGGAGAATTCAGAATCCTTGAGCACTGTTGGTGGGACCGTACAATGGAGCAGCTGCTACGAAAAACAGTACTCTGCTTCCCCAAAATATCAAAAATAGAAGTATCCTCTGATCCAGCAAACCTACTTCTCGGTATATACCCAAAAGAATTGCAAGCAGGGTCTCAAAGAGGTATTTGCACACCTCTGTTCATAGCAGCACACAACAGCAGAAGTGGAAACAACTCAAACGTTTATGGACAGATAAAGAAATAGACAAAATGTGGTATTTACATACAATGGAATATTATTCGGCCTTTAAAAAGAAGGACATCCTATCACATGCTGTAATAGGCATGAACCCTTAGGACTTTCGAAGTAAAATAAGCCATCACAAAAGGACAAATATGATTCCACTTATATAAAGTATCTAGAGTTATTCAAATTCATAGCTATGAAAAGCAGAATGGTGGTCCCTAGGGTTTGGGGGAATGTGGTAAAAGGGGATGTTCAATGGGTACAGAGTTTCAGTTCTGCAAAACAAAAAAGTACTGGAGATCTGTTTTGCAACAGTATGAATGTACTTAATGCCACTGGACCATACACTTAAAAATGGTTATGATGGTAGATTTTATAATATGTGTTTTTATGATAACATAAAACAACCCCAATAGTGGTAAATCCATAATTGAGAAATCACAAGCCTGGATCTTCTTCAGTCACATTGCCTTGAAAGGTACACAGACCCCAAGCAAATGAAAACTAGTCAGAGCAGGTGAACCCCAAGGGGCCTCAGCAGAGTCAACTAAAACTACCATGAAAGGACACTTCCACAATCAGGGCAAATGGGCTATTTTACTTGATGTGATCAGGAGAACTGAGCTGGCATTTTACTGGAGACCTGAATTAAGGAAAAAAGCAAATCAGTAAGAGTATCTGAGAAAAAAGCATTCGAGGCAAATGAAAAAGTAACCAAGATTTTGGAGACAGTAATAAGTTCTGTCTACTCAAGAATAAGCAAGAAGGGGCACCTGGGTAGCTCAGTTGGTTAAGCATCTGACTTGGGCTCCGGTCATGATCTCATGATTCATGATTTCAAGCCCCACATCAGGCTCCCTCTCTCTCTGTCCCTCCCCTGCTCTCTTTCTCTCAAAAATAAACAAACATTAAAAAAAAAAAAAAGAATAGCGAGAAGAACCAGGTGGCTGAAGCAAAAAAACAAAAACAAAAAACAAAACAAAACAAACAGGGAAAATGGTGGAAAAATGGGCCCAAGAGTCAAACAGAAGGCAGAGCTACAAGCCTAGACCACGGTAAGGGGTCTGCATTGTTTCTTTCCAATGCTCTCTCATGAATTATGAATACACCTAACAGTAAGGCACCAAAATACAGTATATGAAGCTTAAAAAAAAAAAAAGAGGAACAATTACAGGAAGACTAGACAATTTCATGATCATAACATTTTAATACACCTCTCTAGATACCACAAATATCAAGCAAAAATTAATAAGCATACAGAATTGTCAACAAAATCAACAAGCTTCATTTAACTGCTCCCAAACCACAACACTAGTAAATGCAGATCAAAGTTTTGGGAGTAAATTTGGCCAGAACAAAAGTTAGACTGGAAAAAGGTAAAGAGAAGAATGTCAAATGGGCGGTGCCATCATTTACTGAGAAAAGAGAGGGAAAGACTTGAATACCTATATATAGGGTAGAATAAATTCAGTGGAGGAATAAATAGAATAGAAAGGTTTAGACCAACCTCTAGGATACGTAACCGCATTTCAACTAGAGGAAATAAGGGAATTGCTAGGTGGAGGCTCGACTGAGGATGGAAAGAATGAATCTACACAGGATTTCCCTTAGTTATTGTAATAATGCAGTCATAAAGGGACAAGGATTGAATTAAGGTAATGGCACTGCACTGGACAAAGGGTTGCTGGAGAAAGGACTCGGTAACAGGGAAGAATGGGGTAAGGAGAAGATGTCAAGACAACTCAAGTGTTTTTATTCAGAAACACAGAGAGAATACCATTAGTGAATACGAGATAACTGGGAAGGGAGCCAATTTAATATGAGAGGAAAATCTCTGGGATTTACAGGGTGAAGTAACAGTGGAACATTCAAACAGAAATGTACTACAGGAACACAGGCTGGAGTTACCAGCACGGTGACAGCTGAAAACATAAGACTGGATTTACCAAAAAAAGGTTTATAGTAATAATACTTGAGAATTTGGGATTCACAGAGCCTGATTAAATTTCCTCTTCCTTGAAAACTGGTTATTTGCATATATATACATATATATGTATGTATATATATATATATACTACATTCTCCATAATGGTTCAGGATATTTATGAACCTACTAAAGAATTCCCTGGATTTGAAATTTTATAACTCGGGGCACCTGGGCGGCTCAGTCAGTTAAGTGGCAGTGAGTTCAAGTCCCACATCAGGCTCTGTGCTGACAGCTCAGAGCCTGGAGCCTGGAGCCTGCTTCGGATTCTGTGTCTCCCTCTCTCTCTGTGTCCCTCCCCTGCTCGCGCTCGCTCGCTCTCTCTCTCTCTCAAAAATAAACATCTAAAAAAACCCTGAAAGTTTAAAACTCTGGTTTTAGTAGTTTCTTTAGAGAGAAGAACAAGGGTAGAGCCTTGACTGTGAGGAAATCCTGTAGGAAACAAAAAAAACCGCAGGAGAAAAGATACCCTGAAAAAACCAGGGTAATGGAAACCAATACAACATCAAGGCATAAAAAGAACTGGATGATGCACAAAGTAAAATATAAAACATAGGAGTGAGAGATTATAACTATGACATGGCAGGAAGGTGTCCAGGCCTAAGAGTTCTAACTCTGACCTTTTTACAACTATGTGTCCCACAAGGGAGGCAATATGTACCCTACAGCCCAATTCCTTTCTCATTACTGAGCAAAACAACTCAGGACAAGCTGTACTTTTACCAACTTTGCACGTGAACCCGATAAATACATAGTCAACTGATCTTTTCCCTCAACGTCCCTATAAAAAGATACTCTCTCAAGATTTTAATATAGATCGACGGCAGAAATGCAAAAAAAAAAAAAAAAGCAAGACAACACTGATAAAAAGTCTGACCAATAAAAATTATGAAATAAGAACATGTTCTTATGTTGAAAGCACACATAAATTACACAATTGAACAAAACAACGTCAATGGACTTGAAACAACGGCCTTGTAAGAGGCATAAACTCTCACTCACAGTTTAATATACTTTTTTTTAACGGTCGGATTTAAAAATTCTTAACTTTCCAGTTTCCCCGATACAATGAAGCATACTTTTGTCAGTCTGAAATCCCAGCAACTAGGACTAGAGAACCAAAAAAACACCACCTTCAATAAGACAGTCCCTTCCGGGCATTTCTTCTATGTTTCTCCTAGAAGGCCCCACTTTTCTTTAAAGTTATCACTGTACTAGGTGTAGAAACCAGGTTTCTCCCAGCATAATGACAGAAATGACAATGACGAGGAGCGCTGCAACACAATGATTCATACAGTTTCGTCTTTTAAAGGGCACACACCCGAAAGTGCCGAAGCAACGGCAGTGGAGGGAGGGAGTTAAATGCGGATGGGGTTAAAAAGAAATCGCTGGTAAATAAAAATATCACGCAGGAGAATGAGCCGGTGCACCGACAGTCGAGAACGGTGCAGAATAGGGAAACCGTTTTGACAGTCCCCAGCGAACTGATGGACAACCCTACAGTCCAGGGGCAGCCGAAACCCACTCGGGGTCACCAGGCTGGGAGCGGTGGGGGTGGGACAGGAAGCGAGGGGCGGGACCAGGGAAACCAAAACAGTTCGCGGGTCTGTGCCAGCAAAAACCGCGGGGGCCGCAGGGGCAGGCACCGCGCACCAATCAGCCCGGCGTCCGCGGCTCCTTCCGGTGCCCGGCCGCCTTTTGGAACCTCACTCCCGGGAAGCTGGGCGTCTCCCCGCCGTCTTACTCTGCAAGTACCCTCCGAGGACCGAGAAGGGCCGGACAAGTGCCCCGGGGCGACCAAACTGCCCTCTTCCCTATCCGGTCGTCCCGCCTCCGTCCCCCAGCCGCCACTTACCGGGATGCAGGCCGCAACTACTTGGGCGGCAGTGGCGACGCGCCTCTTCCCGGCGAGGACGTCCACTCCGGCCGGCCAGCATCAGCTGAGCTTCCAACACAAACAGAAAAGCAGCGGCCGCGGCGCCACCCCCACAGCTCCGTCCCGCCCCTGCGGAAGTGACGCACTCGCGGGCAGCGTCTACCCGCCGGTCCGGGAGGAGCCCCTTCTCAGGGCTCGGGCCTCGGCCTCGCTGTCAGTCGCGGGTCCCCTCTCCGAGGCATGCGCAAGGGAGCAAGAATGGGCGCGGGGCGGGAGACGTGCGTGCGTGCACGCGCCTGCGTGTGCTGGGGGAGGCGGAGCTGGGTGGTGGGCTTGGGGTTTGTCCCTGTGCTCGGTGTGCTTCTCTGCGGATCTAAGCTTCCATCTCCAAGTCCCTGAGGGTCCTTTCCGCGCGCTGTCCAATCCGCGGTGCTGGGGGCTACGTTACCAGCTGCCGGGAGGGTGGTGAGCGGCGTGGGCCGCGATTCTTTCCCCTCCTACTCGCTGTTCCTGGGCTTGGCCACCGCGTGAAGTACTGGAAAGCGCTTCCACCTAATACTATCATTTTGGAAGTTAGCCTGGGACGTTAGCATATGCATCCCACAAAAGGTCCCACGCTTCACGCTTCTGTTTTTCGAATTCTGACATTGTATGCTTGCCACGGGAGCGAGCAATCTGCAGCCCTTAGGGCAAATACGGACCCCTGGCTGTTTTTGTACATCCGTGAGCTGAAATGCCTTTTACATTTGATGGTTAAAAAATTAAAAACATTTTGGAACACATGGCCACAACATGAAATTCAAATTGAAGTGTACATTAAAAAAAAGTTGTAGGAGAACACAGTCGTGCTCGTTCCTTTGTATGTCAAGCAGCTTTCATGCTACAGCAGTGAGTGTGGGTAGTCACAACAGCTTCCTTTATTCTCTTGAACTGATTTTGCAATTAAATTGAGGTTAGGAAACACAGAAAGTAGGCTGTATTGGACTCCAACCTTAAAATGTTACAAAGACTTAGACTCTTCCCTTCTGGCTCACCATGTTTCAGCTTGCTGTAAAGCTATTGTAAAATCTTTAAGGAAAGAATTGTATGAGCTGTCAGACATAGTGGGTGTGTGTGTATATATATATATATATATATATATATATATATATATATATACACACACACCCGAAAATAATTTTTTTTAGTTAAGGCAAGGAAGCCATCTTGCTAGGCTCTTGGGGCACAGTTAGCTGGGTTGCCTACATCACAACGCGTGGTAAAACCCCTGAAGCACATAATCCACGTTATTTAGCTATACAGTAGTTAAAAGATGTATGTGACACATCTAACTTAAGAGGTGTTTGGAAGTAACTTTAGTTCTGGAGCGATGTTTCTCCCCATTGTTAAAAAAACAATGATTCTTACACTTCCTCTGTAAGGAGGACTTTATTCAGGGCTATTGCTGTAGGTGTCAAGACTATTGCAATAGCGGGAGAGAGATTGGGCTCAACTATGAATACAACAAAGACAGCTGAAGATGTATAGCCAAGGATCAGAGAGAGGGGTCAGTGGATAGAAAATTACTAAGGACATCAAGGTTAGAGGTGATTCTTGCTAAACTGATTTCACAGGATTCTTGCTGAAGACAGACCATTGAGGTCATAGAGCAAAGGTGAGGGATGAGGAATTTGATCAGATATCAAGTGTGATAAGATATAAAGCCTAGGAGATTCTCTCCAAACTGCCTTAGGATTCTGACTAAAATTGGACTTGGCAGGCCAAAGATGGGGCCCAGGTAGGAAGCCTAGATGAGAGGAGGGCTCACAGACACCTAATTAAAGTTTGGTCAAACAGAGTCTTGGTCACCATCTATTCTCCCCTTGTTTTCCTTTATTCCCCAATTTAGTCAGACTTCATGATTTCAGATTTTCCTCCCACATCAGAAATTTTCAAGTAACTCTCAAGTCCTTCTTTGCCCTTCCCGTCCCTCCATTGTCTACCCCCATAGCTTTAACAGCCATGAATGAATGATGATTCCTACTGCCAAATCTCTCTACTCTTGCCACTGCTCTGCATTGTCATTTCCAAGGCATTGGTTTAGGCTTTCATCATTGGGACGCAATATAATCTAAACTGGTTTTCCAGCCTATAGCTGGCCTCTAACCCAGACCCATTCTCTTCTGTGCAGCCAAAGTAATCTTTCTAAAGTGCAGTCCAATCGTGTTTTCCTTGAGTACAAAGTTTTTGTTGGCACTTCATCTCCGTAGAAAAAATGCATAGCATGATAGACTCTGACACTTGCCAACCTTCTAGCCTTAATTTCACCGCAGGACCCTTGCTGTTTACCTTCCAGCCATACCAATAGTTCTCCAAATACCTGTGCCTTTCTGTACTTCAGTGCCTTTGTTTACAACTCCTTCAAAACCAGAAAAACCTACAAAACCTAAACAACTTAAACATACTATTACCATATGACCCAACAATTGTGCTCCTTGGTATGTATCCAAAGGAGTTGAAAGCTTATGTCCACACATAAACCTACACACAGAGGTTTATAGCAGTTGTATCAATAATTATCAAAACCTGGAAACAACCAAGATGTCCTTCAGTAGATGAATGAACAAATTAACTGTGATACATCCCAAGAATGGAATATTAATCAGCGATAAAAAGAAGTGAGCTTCAAGCCATAGAAAAGTGTGGAGGATACCTTAAATGCTTCTGACGAAGTGAAAGAAACCAATCTAGAAAGGCTACATACTATATGAGTCCAACCATACAACATTTTGGAAAAGGCAAAAGTATGGAGACTGTAAAAAGACCAGAGGTTGCTAGGGGTTGGGATGGGCAGGCAGGGATGAGTAGGCAGAGCCCAGAGGATTTTTAAAGCAATGAAAATGCTCTGTATGATACTATGATGATGTTACATGTTATTATACATTTTTCCAAACCCATAGGATGTACACCACCAAGAGCGAACCCCAAACTACGGACTTGGGGTTATTACGATGTGTCGATGTAGGTTCATTGATGTAACAAATGTACCACTTTGGTAGATGTTGATAAGGGGGCAGGCGATGCATATGTGGGGTTGGAAGGCATATGGGAAATCTCCGTACCTTCCTCTCAATTTTTCTGTGAACCTAAAGCTTCTCTAAAAAATTTAACTCTTTAAAAATTTCAAAAGAAACACCAGAAAAGTCTGCTCTTATTACTTCATAGAGTAAAGCATTCCTTCTGGTTGCACTTGCTTCTCCTAGTGCCCTGACAGCACAGTCTTGTAATTTATTCATTCATATGCCTATGAATTTCCTGTAAGCAGGGAGTATAACATCTATATTTGTGTCTTCAGGATCTAGCATAAATTCCCAGTGGAGGAGGTGCAGAGAGCGAGGGAGACACAGAATCCCAAGCAGGTACCAGGCCCTGAGCTAACACAGAGCCCGATGCGGGACTTGAACTCACGAACCACGAGATAGTGACCTGAGCTGAAGTTGGCTGCTTAACCGACTGAGCCACCCAGGCACCCATCATATTATTAATACACAAGTTGTACCCCGGGTTTTAGCACGAGAGTAACAACACGAAATTAAAATCTTAAGGACACACGTAATTACATTTTTTAACTTGATTTTGAATATAAGTTACATTTTACCTAATACTTTTGTAGCTTATTCCTTGCCTTAATACTTATTTGTAGGATATTGAGTTTTACTGTCAATTTTTTGTAGTCAAATGTCAGTATTTGGGTCGCTTAACTTCAGAGTTAATACAGGATCGGAGTCCTAGCCTGATCAGTCACTGGTTGTGAGACCTTGGGCAAATTTAACCCGTGCAAGCCTCCCTTTTCCCATCAGTATAAGTTCTCAGAATCTCAGTTCAATCACCTAAGGGCATTATGATCTATGGCCAGGGGCTGAGGTAGTTTGACTGGACAGCATGATCAAGCTCCCTCTGACCCCTCAGTTGTTGCATCTTTCAAGAGGACAGCAGCTCCCACAGAACCACAGCATTTGTCTTGGAGAAAAGATTTTTCCAGAAGCCGGGGAACATGGGGAAGAAAAGCAAAAAGGCTACGGGCAATACAGCAGGCACAGGAACACCGGTTGGAAGGATGGATGAATCGGCACCCAGACATAAGACAGCAAGTAGCTCTTTCCTTTCGGTAGTTTTGTATAGATAGTCTCTGAGAGTTTAGGGGTTTGTCAGGGACCAACACTGGGAAGTTCTGTGCTTGTGGCAAGCAGGGACTCTGAAGTCAAGCAGACTTAGATCACTCCAGGTCTAGCCTCGCCACTTACCTGAGCAAATTGCCTGACTTCTAAGACTCAGTTCCAACATTTGAAAAGCACAGTCTCCTGTTCACAAGGACCTTTTCAACGGTGCTTGAGTCCGGTTTGAGATAGAATGTCAATCTTTAAAAGGCAGCAATACTTGCGTGTATCATATCATAAAGTCCTTAAAAGTATGGATTTCAGAGATATAGCAGCCAGAGTTATTATTTTGTGTCTCGTGACCTCTTTATTTTTTGATTTCTAAAATTTTTAAAAATTTCATTTTTTTATTTTGAGAAACAGAGAGGGAGAGGGAGAATCTTAAGCAGACTCCATGCCGTCAGCACAGAGCCTGATGCAGGGCTCGAACTCATGAACCGTGAGATCATGACTTGAGCCAAGATCAAAAGTCAGATGCCGAACCAACTGAGTCACCCAGGCAACCCTCATGACCTCTTTAAATCTTACTTTTCTCATCCTCTGCCAAAAGTGAGTACAATAATACTGACCTTGTAGGGTTTTACAGAGGCATAATGCATGTGAAATGCATACTTACAAATATTTATTGTACACTTTTTATGACCTGGTCGCTGTGGTAGTCTTTGAATATATGCTGGCCAATAAAAGAGTGTGGCCTCAGTCCTTGTGAACTGAGCATTTCAGCAGTATGCACACAGAGAATATCCTGAGTAAATTTTGTTGCTATTATTAGCATATCGATACCAAATTTTAGGGCTGAAAAGAAGTGCATAGGATTCTAGAGATATTATCTGAAGTTTGAGGCTAGCCTGGACCAATGTAGTAGAATGCCTAATTCTATTCAATAAAAATGACATTTATGAGCACTATTTGCAAAAAAGGGAGCTAGGTGCAATTCTTGCCCTCAAAATGTTTTTAGAGTTATAGAAGAGGCAGATCTCTAAGTTTACTGTAAAACAAGGAAGGATGAAGTATGTTTTATAACAAAAGAACCAACAAAGTGATGTGAGAATTCAGAGGGAGCGATGGATTCCAATCCAGTTAGGAATAGGATTGCCAGGTTTAGCAAAATAAATATTGCTTGGGACATACTTATGCCAATATATATATATATATATATATATATATATATATATATATGTATATATATGTATATATATGTATATATATACATACACATATATATATTATATATGTGTATGTATATATATGTATATATATACATACACATATATAATATATATATATATATATTTGTCATCTATCTGAAATGTGAATTTAACTAGGAATGTTGTATTTTAGAAAATGGGTTGTATGCCAAAGGTTTAGGTGACGGGATGGGAGGTAAAGCTGTAAATGTTATAAAAAGCTAAATCGCAAACAACCTTGACTGACCTAGGAATTTGCTCCTTTTGATGATGATGCTTACTTATAATTCTGGGTGAAATTATAATTCACCTGGGTGGGATATAATTCTGGTGAAATGGAAATCTTTTTAAGTTCATTTATTTATTTTGAGAGAGAGAGAGAGAAAGAGAGAGAGAGAGAGAGAGAGAGAGAGAGAGAGAGCTGGGGAAGGGGCAGAGAAAGGGGGAAAGAGAGAATCCCAAGCAGACTCCATGCTGTCAGCCCAGAGCCTGATGCAGGGCTTGAAATCACAAACCCAGAGATCATGACTGGAGTCCAAATCAAGAGTCAAGTGCTTAACCACCTGAGCCACCCAGGTGCTCCATGGCAAAATAGAAATTCAACCTTTCACTCCCTTTTTGAATATCTAGGTTGTAGATGTAATGAAGCTATAATAGCAGAAAGTACCATAGCGAGGGCCAGGTATGGGGGTGCTGCTCTGGAAAGAGGTCCTGCGTGATTATTGGAGAAGAGTGGGATCTTAAAAGAAGCTGGAAGTGACTTCAGATGAATTAATTGAAAACAAATAGATACATTTTAAATGAACTCAGATTAAATAAAGAATCAATCAGAGCACCTTGAACACCTAGAGAAGAAGAGGAAAAGACCTGTCTAAAAGAAATGGGAAATGAGTTATCTTGAGGAAAGTTAGCAGATGCTTTTAGACATGTGAGTCAGTCTTCAGAGTAGGTGAAGCAAGCCCATTTGGGATTGAAATATTCCGAAACTATGATGCACCTTACAAATCCCCAAAGATCAGGAAGTGAAACAATGCAAGGGAATCACAACCTGTGAGTCAAGAGAACATCTCATCCCAGCGAGGAAGCCCAAACGCAAAAGCTTCCTTATTTTTCAGCCAAACACGCACAAAGCCAGGAATTTGGCTGCATGAGAGAAGGGGGTGCTTTGCTGACTAATATGCCAACCACGATAATTCCAATTAACGATTAGTTCATTAGACGGTAGGGGGAAAAATTCCTAAACGGAAGTAAAATTGTCCCAAAAATGTGATCTGCGATATAGGAAGAGATGGGGTGGGGGCAGACATGTTCTATCACACTGATTACCTGATGGAAACCATATAAGGATATTGGTGTTACTTTCTTCTTTCTCCCCTTTTGGCATTACATAAGTAATGTTAACTTCATGACATATTTGTTGTATAAATAGAAGGAGAAATGAAGACAAGTAAAACCTGACTCCAACCTCCTCAAGCAATTCTATTTCGAATATTTTCAAACGTCTCAAACAATAATTTTAAAAGTTGAAAAGGCACATTTCATACCATTTGCTGTGTTTAAGAAAGCTGCGTCTCCAAATAACAATGATAAAAAAAGACTACCAGCCTCATATGAGTGTGGCTGTATGGTCTATATAGGTCATTATATTTATAGATTTTTTTTTATCTGTACCAAAACTTCATGGTTTTGCTTTATGCCCAGTAGAAAACTGAGCTATATATATTCCATATAATGCATCTTGAATCTAGAGAACTCTACATACTTTGACTAGAGTGATTTAGTTAGCCTTATGATTCTTATGTAGATATCTTAACATCTCTTTTCAAGCATAATGAATGAGTAGCATTTATTACTAAAAAGTGAATATGGTAAAGATTGAATCATTTCTCAAAGGCCATCCAATCAGACTTTAGAATTCCTTGGTATAGTCCTAATATCTGAGTTAAAAACTCAGGTTTAGGCAGATTGTGATTCTGTATAAACTCAACTATTTTCCAATAATTGCAAAACAACTTATTGTACAACTAGATGTAAAGCCTCCTTGCCTCCACACTTCCCTTCCAGCTGATAGTACTGTGATGCATAAAGTGGCAAATTGTTTCAGAGTGGGCTTCTGGTGATTGCTACATACAGTCTTCGAATATGTGTTTTCAAAAACCACTTTTATGATTTTCCAGGTATGAACTCATAAACTAATTTAGTAAATTTCCAGGATACAAAATAATATACAAAAATCTGTTGTATTTCCATATACCAGTAACAAACATCAGAAAGAAAATTAAGAAAAGAAGCCCATTTTTAATTGCATCAAAAAACCCTAGGAATAAATTTAACCTAGAAAGTGAAAGACTTGTACACCAGAAACTATAAGATACTGATGAGGGGCGCCTGCGTGGCTCAGTTGGTTAAGTGTCCGACTTCGGCTCAGGTCATGATCTCACAGTTCATGAGTTCGAGCGCCGTGTTGGGCTCTGTGCTCACAGCTTGGAGCTTGGAGCTGGAGCCTTCTTCGGAGTATGTGTCTCCCTCTTTCTCTGCTCCTCCCCTGCTTGCGCTCTCTCTCTCTCCCTTTCTCTCTCTCAAAAATAAATAAACATTAAGAAAAAAACTCTTAAAAGATACTGATGAAAGAAATTGAAGAAGATACAAATAAAATGTATTTACAGATACACAGAAAATGTATTCTGTGCTCATGGAATCAGAAGCATTAACATTGTTAAAAAGCTCATGCTACCACAAGCAATCTACAGATTCAATACTGTTGCTATCAAAATTACAATGCCATCTTTCATAGAAATAGAAAAAAAACCCTAAAATTTGTATAGAGCTATAAAAAAAGTGCAAATAGTCAAATCAACCTTGAAAAGGCAGGGGGAGGCATCATTCTCCTTGATTTCAAATTATATTATGAAGCTATCATAATCAAAACAGTATGGCATTGGCATGAAAACAGACACATAGGTCAATGGACTAGAATAGAGAGCCCAGAAATAGAACCATGCATATATGGTCAGTTAATTTATAAGAAAGGAGCCAAGCATACACAATGGGGAAAGAGCAATTTCCAATAAATGGTGTTGAGAAAACTGGACAGTTTCATGGAAAAAAAATGAAACTGGACCACTAACACCATATGCAAAAATTAACTCAAAATAAATTCAAGACTTGAACATAAAACCTGAAACTGTTAAACTCCTGGAAGAAAACAGAGTATAAGCTCTTTGATGTTGGTGTTGGTGATGATTTTTTGGGGGATTTGATACCAGACCAAAAGCAACAAAAACAAAACTAAACAAGCGGAACTACTTTAATCTAAAAAGCTTCTGCACAGTGAAGGAAGTCATCAACAAAACGAAAAGGTAACCTATGGAATGGGAGAAAATATTTGCAAATCATATATCTGATGGGGGACTAATACACAAAATGTTTAAGAACTCATATAATTCAATAGCAAAATGTCAAATAATCTGATTAGAAAATGGGAGAAGAACTGAATAGACATGTTCCAAAGAAGATCTACGGATGGCAAACAGACACAGAAAAGGTGCTCAACTTCACTCAACATCAGGGAAATTCAAATCAAAACCACAAGGAGATATCACTTTCACACCTGTTAGAATGGCTGTTATCAAAAAGACAAGAAATAACAAGTGTTGGAGAAAAGGGAACACTTGCGTGTGGTTGGTGGGAACGTAAATTGGTACAAGTCACTGTGGAAAACAGTGTATGGAGGTTTCTCAACAAATTAAAAATGTAACTACCATATGACTTTTAACACCTACTGCCTTAGCAACTTTCAAATATGCAATGAATACAGTATTATTATGTATAGTTGCCACCCTGTCCATTACATCCCCATGACTTTTTTTCTTTTATAACTGGAAGTTAGAATTTAGTAAATTTTAGTAAATTTATAACTGGAAGGTAAAATAAATTCCATTTCTGGATATTTACCCAAAGACAGAAACACTAATTCTAAATGATGTATGTATGCACCCATGTTCGTTGCAGCATTATTTACAGTAGTCAAGATAAGGAACCTAAGTGTCCACTGGTGGATGAAGGGACAAAAAAAATGTGGTATTTACATACAATGAAATCTTGCCATTTGTAACAACATGGATAGAGCCTGAGGGCATTAGGCTAAGTGAAATAAGACAGAGAAAGACAGTGTGTAATCTCACTTATATATGGAATCTTAAAACAAAAACCCTATCTCAGCCCTCCAAATAGCCCCTAGATACAGAGAACAGATTGGTGGTTGCCAGAAGTGGGGGGCAGGGGACAGGTGACCTGAGTGAAGGGGGTCAAAAGGTACAAATTTCCAGTTATAAAAGAAATAAAGTCATGGGGATGTAATGGACAGCGTGGCAACTATACTTAATAATACTGTATTCATTGCATATTTGAAAGTTGCTAAGGCAGGAGGTCTTAAAAGTACTTATCACAAGAAAATAACTTTGTAACCAAAAAAAAAAAAAAAAAAGAAAAAAGAGAAAACAATCCATTCGATCTTGGAAAAGGTAAATTTACAAGTGAAATGGCTTCTTGTGGAGAAAAATGAAAAACAAAGTTGGAATAATGTCAGTCTTGAGGTCATCTCATTCTATTTGCAAAGAGGTTTTGAGGTGAGGGCTAGGGGGTTAGCGTCAGGAAATGCCAGCCACAGCTGAAGAAAAGTGTTGGTTTTCCAGCTGGAGCAGGTGGAGTCCCATGGCTGCCGTTGGTTAGAATGAGCGAGAATGAATCTCACAGAGAAGGTTGAGTTTTGAAGTAGAACTAGATTGAATACAGTTTTTTCATTCTGATTTTTTTTTTCTTCCTTAAGTAAAATATTCTCCCAGTGCTTAACTGAACATACTCAGAGGACAAAAAAAAATTGAAGTTCTAAAATTGGGATATATAAGCTTAATGTTTAAAAAGAAGTTTATTTTAAAATCCTAGAAGGTTAAAACTCTTTCTTTCGTTCTTTCTGTCTGTCTTTCAGTTTTTAGAGACAGAGGGTGAGAGAGCGCATGCATAAGAAGGGAGGGGAGAGGGAGAGCAAGAGAGTCTTAAGCAGGCTCCACACTCAGTGTGGAACCCCATGCGGGGCTGGATCCCACCACCCTGGGATCGTGACCTGAGCCGAGATTAAGAGTTGGACGCTTAGGCCACAGAGCCACCCAGGAGCCCCTAAAATTCTTTGAATATAGCTCCTTTCTCTCCGAAAACTGTGAGTGTAAGGCATTAGCCTTAGTGATTATCCGAAATTGTTTGTCAGAAGACAAAGTCAACCTGTCCTGTGCAGGAGCAGCTCCGAAGTCGATGCTGCTAGAGATGCCGCCATCTTGCCTACTCTTCCTCCTCCAAGGAAGGTGCCATCTGAGAAAGTGGTTGGTGGGTAATCCCTGCTCCTGGAAGGATGTGGTTGGGTCGTTTGTCATTCTACAGTTGTTAAATTGCACCTATGAAATATCTTTAGGAAAGTAACAAAAGGTAACAAAACATAACAAAATCTGCAAATGCTAATGCTCAAACCTATCTATACTCCTATGTCATGAACCAAGACCTTAAGGGCCAGGCACGATGCCCTTTTGGACACCAAACACCCAGTGGCTAAGCCTACCCAGATACTGGAGGCAGCACCTGGGACTTGGCCCTCTCCCAACTCTGGGCATCTGTGTTCTTGGTCCTTCTCTTTATCTCTGTCTGTGAATCCATGTGGGTGGCTCCCTCTGTCTCACTCTCCCCCTGGGGCAACATAACTTTCTTCCAGGGAGGCATGGGATTTGAAACCAGAAGGGGCCAGGCAGACCACCCCATCCCACCCCTCCATTTCAAAGACAGAAAGGAGCTGGAGGCCCAGGCAGGCCATTCTGTCCCTCTCACATTCCCCCCTGTGGAAAGTGACCCAGGCAGCGTTTCTGAACAACTTTAGGTGCCAACCAGACTGAAGGGCATCAAACAAGCAGGTTGCAAGAGACCCATATTTTTAAAAAATTGAATATTCTCTGTCATTTATTTCTAGTATGGCTCAAATAAAATCTCAAATAATGAAACAAAAGTCTTAGATGGCTGAGAGCCAGAGACAAGTCTTAGTAACAGGTCAGGAGGCTGGAGGCTGGGGGACAGTCCCTCTGCTCTAGCTTTAACTCTACACATTCGTCTCCCGTTCAAGGGAACATGGGGGAACACACAGAAAGGCCATCATGCTAGGTAATCTCAAATGCCGAAAACCTCCAATTTCCGAAGGCGCGTTCTCCCTAGGGCCTGGGAGAATGAGATTTTATGTTTTGGTGAGACAGAGGACTGTGGTTTTCTGTATCTACTGATAGAGATCCTTTTGCCCTCAATGGCCCCTCTTAGTGATGTAAGTCAAACCCACTCACTGTTCTGAAAGAAGAAATGTGTCACACTTTTGTGACTCAGCAAAGGCTCAGAACTTAGAAATCTGTAAAGATCTGTAAAGATAGACAAAATGCATCCCTTGTATATCATTTTAAATCTGCAGAATTTTTTCTAGGAGCCAAAGACTTTTCAGGGAGGAAGGTAAACGGAACACAAATATCTCTGAGGTTTAAAGCTTTTATTTTTAATGTATTTTTTTTAAGGTTTTTTTTTTTTTTCATTCTGAGCGAGAGCACAAACACAAGCAAGGGAAGGTCAGAGAGAGAGAGAGGGAGAGAGAGAATCCCAAGCAGGCTCGGCACTGACAGTGTGTGGCCCAATGTGGGGCTTGAACTCATGAACCTGTGAGATCATGACCTGAGCTGAGATCAAGAGTCAGACGTTTAACCGACTGAGCCATCCAGGCGCCCCAAGGTTTAAAGCTTTCAAATAAAACATGTTTGATGGATTGGAGTGGTCGCAAATGAAACCCGCTATCAGAAAAGGCCAACAGGGATGCCTAAGAGGAAACTCGTTGTCCGGGAAGGATCTAAACGGGTGATCTGGCTATAACACCAGAGCCTAGGTATTCTCGGAAGAGGGCTGAATCAGGGCATGATTTAAGGCAGAGACTGTGCCCCCTCCTGATACAGATCCCATTTATTTTACTGTTTATTTCCATGGGAGGATGATGCATGTGTACCAACCCAAAGAGCTGATGTCTAAAGCCTGAAGTTGTGTTCAGCCACTGTGGTTGTCGCCGCTGGGGCCTATGCCTGACGGGGCATAGATCGGAGAGTGGAACTCCGTCATCTGGCAGTAGGGAGGCTTTGCAGGATCAGCAGCTGTAAATACCACACTAAGCAGGACTGCTAGAGCCCCCGGTTTCTAAGGAAGGCTGGTCCTTGGTTCCCAGGGTGATTCCTCAGACTAGCAGAGCCGTGCTCAGGAGCTGTGCGATCCTGGAGGTTTATGACACGCTGGATCTCGGCCACCACAGCACACCTGCAGAGGGTTGCACCTGCATATGTGTCCAGAAATGAGCAGTTGTAGAGATCAGCAGTGATGGGGACAGCTGCTGTCGTGCTCTCTGGACAGATGGTGGCAGCAGGCAAGCACCAAGGAGGACTGACTAAATATAGGAGTATAAGCTACTCTTGAGGCTCTCTAAATGGCCTGGGGTGGGGCTTCAGAATAAAATCTGTATTTCCAACAACGTGAGTATTTGCGGCTTCATCATCGTAGTTTGAACATTGAAAACAATATGATAATGTTTTGTAAACCTGAATTGTGGAGTGGGACATACTAGTTATATATATATTTAAAAAAAAGCAAGTCCCGGGGCACCTGGGTGGCTCAATCGCTTAAGCGTCCAACTTCGGCTCAGGTCATGATCTCACAACTTGTGGGTTCGAACCCCGCTTTGGGCTCTGTGCTGACAGCTCAGAGCCTGGGGCCTGCTTCAGATTCTGTGTCTCCCTCTCTCTCTGCCCCTCCACCACTCGCACTCTTTCTCTCAAAAATAAATAAAAACATTCAGAAAAATTTAAAAAGCAAGTCCTTGCAAACTAGAGTACTTACTTTACCTGTCATAATTAGTAAATTACTTCTTATGTAGTTTTGAGCATGTTTTAGCCCAAGTGAACCCCATGCATGGATGCTAGCCTATTGTTCTGGTCTGCTTTTCCTAAATATTGGGGTACATGGCAAGGCATATTTTTACTGCCTGGAGCTGGCTTCCTGCCTGGTTGACTCCTACTTGGGCCTTTCCGGGTTTTCCTCTCCCTCGTGCTGTGGGTGCACAGTAGGGATGTGGCAGGACAGACAGGACTTGGGAGATCTTTTTTGTTGTTGTTAATGTTTATTTATTTTTGAGAGAGCAACAGAGTGCAAGCGGGGAAGGGGCAGAGAGAGAGGAAGACACCATCCGAAGCAGGCTCCGGGCTCTGAGCCATCAGCACACAGCCCGATGTAGGGCTGTACCCCACGAACCATGAGATCACGACCTGAGCCGAAGTCAGACGCTTAACCCACTGAGCCACCCAGGCGCCCCAGGACTTGGAAGATCTGAGTGAGGATGACAGAAGGAGGACTGTAGTGACACCCAGGTGCACACCCAGGTGCAGAACAGAGACAGAGGCTGTGCTAAGAGGTGAGGTGAAATGGTCTCAGATGTGAAATGGTCCGATTGCCTTGGAGATGCTCGACTCCGAATCGAGAAGGAAGGCCTGCTTTCCTTCAGCCACTCCTGCAACCACACAATTCCCTCTGGGGGAGAACCAGACAGGCCTTCCATGTGTGACAGCAGAGGGCGATGAGAAAGGGAAATAAAAGGAGGAATCCTGGAGGGAGAGGCTCTGGGTGAGGCAGTGGGGGGGGGTGGGGGGGGGGGGTAAATGGGCAAGACAATGGTGTGAAGAAGTCCCCCAGGGAGAAGGTGGCCATGGCACCAACCCAACAGTTGAGAACAAAACCCCTTTCCCCTCTTTTAAGAAAATTAAAGGCAATTCAAAAGAAAATTAAAGCTGCTACTTATCAATCTCTCTAGGGATTCAAGGAGGTCACTGTCTAAACAGAGGTTTGTTTTACATCATTTCCTGAACAGTCCATGTGTGCTAATCAGCTAGTCGTAAGGCCCCCTGCCCCCCGAGAGATGGTTGTTAATATCCCATCCCATCTGAAGCCAAAAGCACAGTAAGGGCTACAGAGAATTTTGATATCTTACTGGTCTGCAGCCTGATTTGGGCTACGCCACACAGATTTAGTATGGCCTCTTTTCTTCAGAAGCCAGGGGATCCTAAGGATACTGAGCCTTATCTCAGTGTCAGAGCTGAGTGTCAACCCACATTCATGTCTGGGCCTGGGATGGGTGGAAATGGGCCTGAGGGTGATCTGATTTGGGGGCAAAATGACACTTCTCTAAAACATTTGAGCTCACGACAGTTCTAGTTTGGGATAGAAATTGTGCATAAGAAAGGGAAACTATTTCCTGGCCAGGAAAGGTTTTAGGCACCAGATCAATTTGTTTACAGAGAAACAAGAAAAATATCATTTCGTCCTCTAGAGAAACACTGTGACTCCTACTTTCTTTCAGCTCTTGGAAATTTGATTGATATTTACATTTCTTTTTTCCACTTTCTCTACCTCTAACTGACCCTTGAGGTTCTATCAGGTCAAGAAGGACCAGTCGTAGCTGAACAACTTTTGTTATGCAGTGCACGCACACGCATGCATGTGCGCGCATGTGTGTGTGTGTGTGTGTGACTGATGTCTGATGCCTAAGTTCATGCTCTTTCTCCAACACCAGGCTATCTCTGAAGGAGAAGCAACTAATTCCTGCGATAGGATTGTTTAACTCTGTGTTCTGTGTTTTGTATTTAACTTAAGTTACTCAGAAGTAATGGAGCGTCCTGGTAATAGACCTTTGATGGGAAGATGGGTCAGCCCCTGACTAAAAAAGATAAATGGCCAGACCCTCTTCCTCTAGCCCTCTGGCAGCCAGTGTTCGGGCAAGTGACCTGGTAGTATAGTCAGACATCTGTGCCCAGCGCTTGGACGTGGGGGCCAGGATTATAAACACCTACTGAAGCTAATCTAGGTGTGATGTATCCCACATCGTGGACTTGGCTATGCCTGTGAGCCCTGCCTTTAAGATCACATCTCTCAGCCCATAATGAGGGCAGGAAATGTGGCAGGATGCTTTGTCGATGTGTGTGCAGTGACCACATTTGACTACCCCCTGAGTTAGATATTTCCTACCTATCGGTGTGTTGTCGCTCATAAGAATGGGACTCTGCTGGTGTTTCATCATCAGAACATGAGCTTCCTTTCCAGGGCTATGACCCTGAGGCAAACTCTAGCCCTTTTGTGCGCTACCCTAACACCCAGAAGGAGGAGGCCCCATTTCACTATCCTTAGGGGTGGCCCTCTGGGTGATTGAATCAGGATAGTCAGGTGGTTTGCTGTGAGTGTGGATGCTCTGTTCCACCCACACAGTATCAGGAAGTGTCGTGTTAATGAGCTGCCCAGCTGACTCTGATGTGGGTTGAAGCTCAGAGCTCTGACTTACTCTCTGGCTCCTTCTCACTGGGCCCATTCATGCACGAATGAGCATAATCCCAGGCTCAGCACCTCCACTTGCCAGGATTTGGGTTACATCCACCGCCCAAATTCCTCCTGCCTTTTTGCCCTTCACACCACATTGAACCTGCCAGAACCTGCCACTTCCTCAGAGCATGCCACTGGACTGGCCAGCTGTCCCCATGAGGCAGACTCCTTGGGTGGAGTCCATCCATTTCCTCAGCCTCATCTTCTCTTGGCTCAGTTTTTCTCTCCACTGCCCAGAACGAAGCCAAAAATTAATTATGGCGTCCCTAAGTCCCCCCTGAGCCGATGTCCACATGACTAAAATCGTGAATCATCAGAAACTCAGACATTTTTTATTTTTATTATTTTTTTTAGCGTTTATCCATTTTTTGATAGAGACAGCGTGAGTGGGGAAGGGGCAGAGAGAGAGGGAGACACAGAATCCGAAGCAGGCTCCAGGCTCCAAGCTGTCAGCACAGAGCCCAACGCGGGGCTCGAACCCACGGACCGTGAGATCATGACCTGAGCCGAAGTCGGACGCTCAACCGACTGAGCCACCCAGGTGCCCCTCAGACATTTTTTAATACCTTAAAAGAAAAACCTTAGCCATAAACACCGAAGATGCTTGGAACCTGAACGAGGTGGCACTGGACAAATTAAGAAATCAAGGTGTTTTTGATGTAGGTGTCCATTTTGCATCGGGTTCCTCTTAAAAACAAAACAAAACAAAAACAACCCTCTTAGGAGGGCCAAAAAATTATTTGCTGCCTATTTTAAAAATGAAGTGACTCAAAGATTCTATTGCTTGCCCCAGAATGCATGTGGCTAATCTGAGTCTGAACTGCTGTTGTCTTGCTCGTCCCAGGTGTCCAATTCAAGGACTGTGCCAGCTCCCCTTTCCCTCCGCATCACACGATGACACAACAGTCTATTAGCAATTTGGAGCCATCCAGAAGGCAATACTCTGAGGGTGTTGGAGGTGTTACACTGCCCCAGGGAAATTAAGCCTTGTCTGCGCCCTGGTGTCCGTTCTTCTTGAACAGGCTTTCCTGCTGGAGCAACAGCAAGATGTAATCATCACCACCTCCTATAAGCTTTTATATTCTTTTCAAAACTTACTAATAACAGGGTAATTGCTGTAATTCAACGTCTTCTTTCCTTGAAAAAGAGGCTGGCCTGTGCACCTAATTAAACCTGCTTTTCACATTCTGACCAAGGTGTCAGATTTTGATCAGCCAAATCCCTTGGGGCTTGGCCTCTCCTTGAAGAGAGTTTATTGTTAAGGGTCTGGTGAGATTTTGAGTTGAAAAGTGATTAGTGAAATTGCTCCTCATTCTAACTAGAGCTCACAAAAGAGCGAAGAGCGAAGGGTTCCGTTGTCACTGGTAAAATAGACAAAATCACTATTTTTTTTAACTTAGCCAAAGAAATGTGAAATTTCTATGAAGTCTTGAGAGGTGCCTCTCAGACTCGGAGACTCTGAAATCTTTAATGGTTGATGGTATCTATTTGACTTCTTTGAATAATGAAGTGTGAACCGGGTCACCATAGGACCCATTTTGCCTCGAAAATCCAAAACCAATAGACAAGTAAAACCTTGGTTTGCAAGCACAATTCATTCCTGAAACAGGCCTATCATCCAAAGCACTTACGTATCAAAGTGAATTTCAGGAACCATTGGCTCGGTTGTGACCACGTGACATCCGGCATCACGTACGACTCATATTGCAAGACATCGCTCGTTTATCAAGTTAAAATTTATTAGAAATGTTTGCTCGTCTTGTGGAACACTCGCAGAGCCCGTTACTCGCAATCCAAGGTTTTACTGCATCTCCAAGGCCAGTCTTCTTTGTGACCCAAGACTGCAATTTTCACATTTTGTAAATTTGAAATAGCAAACAGCTTTCATCTTTAAAAACCCTCATCTGATCCTATATTCCACCAACTACTGCCCTCTTTCTCTTTCGGCAACTTCACGGTCAATGGACAGTTTTCAAATCTTAGCTTATTTGTCCTCTGGCAACATTTGACTCTGTCGAGCACACCTTTCTTGAAATTCCTTTATTCTTCGGATTCCTCAAGCACCCTTCTCTCTGGTGTTTTTCTATCCTATCTCCTCCAGTTCCAAACATACCTGCTTATCCAACCAATGCTTGCTATTGTCCAAATGAAGCTATCTGGGAAAGAGAGGGGGTGAGCTCATGGGGACTAGGAATTATTTAATAAGTTGTGCTTTCTTTGGTACATCTGTTCAATAGAGCCTTCTATAATTACGCACTTGAAATGTGGTTAGTGAATGTGACTGAGGAAGTGAATGGTTACGTTTAATTTAATCTAACAAAAATAGCCACGTGTGGCTGTTGGCTACTATATTGGACAACGCAGTAGAGAATCTTGCTACACAAAATGTGGTCCGTGGGCCCGCAGCTTGGGCATCGTCTGGGTGCGAGTTAGAAATGCAGACATTCAGGGCCCACCCCAGGCCTGTTAAATCAAAATCTGCATCCTTAACAAGATCTCCAGGTGATTCACGAGCACAATAACATTTGAGAGACATTGCCCTAAAAGGTTCATTCAAAAAAAATTTTTTAGTGTTTATTTATTTTTGAGAGAAAGAGAGAGAGATAGAGGGAGAGAGAGAGAGAATGAGTGGGGGAGGGGCAGAGAGAGAGGGAGACACAGAATCCGAAGCAGGCTCCAGGCTCTGAGCTGTTGGCACAGAGCCCGACGCGGGGCTCGAACCCATGAACCGTGAGATCATGACCTGAGCTGAAGTCAGACGCTCAACTGACTGAGCCTTTCAGGCGCCCCCAGAAGGCTCATTTTTAAAGCATTACAGTGACAGGCACATGTGTTTATCCTAGCACACTTTCTGGATATTATTATACCTGAAAGAGATTCTTTCTGTGAACTCTTACCAAGTCCTTCTTGACACAGTAAATCAAATACATTGTTAGCCACATCCTGACTGAAATGACCTCTAGATGTTGAAATACTCAGATAATCATCATTTCAGAAAGCAGCTGAACTTAACCTAGTGACCTGCATTACGTCTGGTTCTTCCGTAGCATCTGTTGTGTGGTTGCACAACCTCCCATTCCTTTTCCCTGCTCTGAGGGAACAGTATGTTCCTGTCATAAAGGAGTAGAATGAAGCAGAGAAAAAAATTAAACCACAGTGTAAAGAACTTCTGAAGAAGTAACTGGCTTTTTCTATACTGAAATTAGATCAGCACAAGAGATGACCCACACGGAGCATTTGGAGATCTGAAGCTAAGAAGATGATAGGAAAAATGTACGTTGGATGTAATGTTTCCTCATTCTCAATTGAATGTCTTCATGCTCTGGAACACTTCCAAAGTGTTAAGTGACACAGTCATCTAAAAACAGACAAGACTCTTGGAATATGGCGGAACCTCCAGTTGTAGTGGCCTGGATGATGGTCCAGGGCAGCAGATCAGATCAGCAAAGGAGGAGGGATAGGGCATGTGTGGCCTTCACTCAGGCTGCCTTCCTGGCCTCAGTTTCTTCTCCTGTGAAATGATCTACTTGGATTTAGTAGAGCCTCTTTTAGGTCAATTCCAGCTATCATGTTCTACCTTGGTCCCAGAACTCCTGTGCAAATTAAAAATGATCGGATAGGGGCACCTGGGTGGCTCAGTTGGTTAGGCCACTGACTTCGGCTCAGGTCATGATCTCATGGTTCGTGGGTTTGAGCCCCGCATCGGGCTCTGTGCTGACAGCTCAGAGCCTGGAGCCTGCTTTGGATTCTGTGTCTCCCCCTCTCTCTGCCCCTCCCCGGTTCACATTCTGTGTCTCTCTGTCTCTCAATAATAAATAAACATTAAAAAAATTTTTTTTTAATGATTGGATAATTATCTTCAAAAGTATTCTTCCCAGCCACTCTTAGAAAATCACGTATTTTACACATTCAACAAATGTTGAATTCATTCAATGTGTCTGTGCGAGGCACTGTTCTGGGCACCGGGAAGGAACAAGAAGCTATCCAGGTAGGGTCTGGTGAAATACATCTTTAAGAAAGTGGCAAACAGGGGCGCCTGAGTGGCTCAGTCGGTTAAGCGTCCGACTTCAGCTCAGGTCACGATCTCGAGGTCCGTGAGTTCGAGCCCCGCGTCGGGCTCTGGGCTGATGGCTCAGAGCCTGGAGCCTGCTTCCGATTCTGTGTCTCCCTCTCTCTCTGCCCCTCCCCCGTTCATGCTCTGTCTTTCTCTGTCTCAAAAATAAACGTTAAAAAAAAAAAATTAAAAAAAAAAAAAAGAAAGTGGCAAACAAATCGGCACCTTTTAATTCTCCTACCTGTTAACAATCATTGCCCAAGACTTTGAAAAGCCAGTCAGGGTGCCCTGTTCAATCTAAAGGTCCAAATCTAAGTACACTGAGATACTGGAAGGAGTATATCCTCTCAGACAGTAAAACTATGATGCTCAATTAAGCAATAAAAATATCTGGTGGGAAATCATGTGCAAAGGATTCAAACAGGACATGTGGTAGTCCCTAGAATTTGCCTAGCACTGTGTCAGTCACATACAGCTTTCTCGAAGAGGTGACATCAATCCTGAGAACTGAATGATAAGAGGCAGCCTGCCCTGTGGAAGTAAAAAAAAATCACACCAGACAGAGGAACTCACAGATGCAAAAGGGCACAATGCACGAAGACCTGGGTGGGCTCAAGGGGCAAAAACAAATCCATGGTGTGGTCCATAAGTCAAGGTTGAGCATGTTAATGGAAGGCCAGCATAAATCTCTGCTTTCGTTAGGGTTTTTTTTTTTTTCTTAAAGTCTAATCTCCATCTTTCTTGCTATATTTAAAATCATTTATCCTTTTATCAAGGGTAGAGAACACTCTGCCAGGACAAAGTCTACATTTATACATATTTGAATACTAATATGCATGGCTCTCAACATCCAGGACTTTTGTGTGCCAACTTTGGTTTCATTATTTGAGATGATAGCTATACTAGAAATAAATGCCAGAGAATATTTTTAAAAAATGAGTTTCTTGCAACATGCTGTTTGATGCTCCTCAGTCACAGAAATGCTGCCCTGTGTCACCTTCTACAGGGGGAAAAGTGAGAGGGACAGAATGGCCTACCTGGGCCTCCAACTCCTTTCCATCTGTGAAATGGAGGGGTGGGATGGGATGCTCTGTCTGGACCCTTCTGGTTTCAAATCCCATGCCTCCATGGAAGAAAGTTATGTTGCACCTGACAGAGATAAAGAGAAGGACCAAGAACACAGATGCCCAGAGTTGGGAGAGGTCCAAGTCCGAGGTGCTGCCTCCAGTATATGGGTGGGCCTAGCCTCTGGGTGTTTGGGGTCAAACAGGGCATCATGCCTGGCACTTCGGGGTCTTGGTTAATAACTTATGAATATAAACAGGTTTGGGAATTAGCAGTTGCAGATTTTGTTACCACTTTCCTACAGATATTTCATAGTAGCAATTTAACAACCAACCATAGAATGACCAGCGACCCCGACCACATCATTCGAGGAGCAGGGATTACCCACCAATGGCCTTCTAAGATGGCATCTTCCATGGAGGGGGAAGAGTGGGCAAGATGGGGGCATTTCCAGCAGCATCGACTTTGGAGCCCCTCCTGCTCAGGACAGATTGACTTCTGCAAACTGATTTAGGATAATCACCAAGGTTAATGCCTTACTTTAACAGTTTATTTGGGGGCAAAGAACTACATTTAAAGAAGAATTTTAACTTCCTAGAATTTTAAAATATACTTTTATTTAAGCACAGAGGTTCAATCCAAAAACAAGATTCCAGATATTGCAAGGAAGAAGATGGAACCTGAAACCATAGATTATGAAAGGCGCTCTCCGAAAGTATCTCAAGTTCACCATCATACAATGTGGTGTTGTGGGTATGAAGGCTTGGAATGAGGTTGTGGTTGTCACCCTTGGCTACTCCCTAAGTGGTCCTGTGGCGGCCTGTGGTGATTTTATAAACTCTCTGCATTGTGGCGGCTTCATCTGTTAATGAAGATAATTGTTTGTACTCTTGAGGACTAGGACGAGGTGATTGCTAAGCTCTCATATTAAGGCTTTGTTATTCTTCTTGAAAATCTGGGCACCATTCAAGGAAAGCAGAGCTGAATTCTAGGTATAACGGGAAAAAACATAGTCTGCACAGTGGTGTAAATACAATATACACACATTTTAATACTTTCAAATCCTTACATCGTCAATGTGAACACTTAATTTGTGGGCTGGCCATAGTTTCAAATTATAACTGAATTTATTTTTGCCTGCATTGTTGGTCACACCTAACTCATCTCCCAGTTAGTCCTTCAGCAGACAAGCAACCTCTAATATAGCACAGTTTCTATGGGAACATCCTTTATCCTACCCATTCTGGGAACACATTTTATCTAAAAAATGAGGCCTGCCAGATCAATCTAGGCATACAAACTAGATTTGTATTTTTGAATTACTTTGATTTAAGGAGAGGTGTTTAAAACCGGTTGAAATGTTGGTTCTATGTGAAAATTTTCCAGTGGAGTTGAGTTGGTATAAATTTGCTTTTGGTAATAAGAGTTGGCAATCTCATCTTCTACTAAGGGGTGTTTCGTTTTGTTTTTTTTTTTTTCCTGAAACAATTAAGCATATGGGTCTAGTGCCTTTAGATTCTGCTGTCTTATATCTCTGTGGCCACAAGCATTGCTGGATGATCATTAGCAAACGGAGCAGGTGGGGGATGACATTCGTTTTTCCAAAGTAAATGAGAATTTTATCCGTTACCGAAATGCAGGCCGACCTGAACATGCCATATGGGTGATATTATGTATCCTTCTGAATTTCTGTAGCCGAACAGTAATATGACTTGGGGTTGGGTTTGCCTACTGCTAGAAGACATGTTGGTCTTTGCCTCTTTACCTGTCCTAAATCCAATGCTTCCTTAAAATTATTCTTTGAGGACTTAACACTGCTTGAGATGCCTATGAAGTTAGGAAGTGAGGTTGAGGTAAGAAAAGGAAAGACTTTTGAGAAAAACGAAATGAGCCCTCTTGTAGCAGTTAGAGCGCCAGAGGTCTGAGCTTCGAAAGAACCATATGTCCAAATGCAGTTAATGAGAGAAGGGAGTCTCTGAAAATTGAAACACAGAGCTGTATTTTGAGCATATGGTTGAGAACATGAAAGTCTCAGAGAAAGTAGTCCATGAGGTCACAGTGTAAAACATATCAGAATGATAACAAGGAACATTTGAAAAAAGAAAACTCTTTAAGTTTTTCAGGTTACTAAGAAAAATTTCCGCAAATACATCACTAATAGTAAAAATGAAAGTCTTCACTTATAGGAATCCTTTTTTTTTTTTTTTTTTTTTTTTTTTTTAATCTGTTTAACCACGAGCTGGAGAGACAAACATCCGTTTGTGGCCCAGGCAGTTTATCTGGGCCCTCCATCTTGACTGTTCCAGACTTCAGAGGCCGTCAGTCTAAAGCGCGTTCATCATCCACCATCCATCCCAAGACTCCTCTCGACTGTGCCGTTACTGGAGTCTTGATTCAAGCAAACGGTTCTTACTGTAGATGTAGGTCACCAACACATGACCAGGGTGGCCTGAGTCCTCCACCAGAAACCAATCATAAGAGGAAAAGAACAAGTAAGTAGTCTGGGTACTCATTTGTTTCTGCATAGAAAACAAACAAAGAAATAACTAGAAATTATAAGCTGTTAAAGGATCATGTTGGGGGTGGGCAGTGCCATAAAGTCCTGGGGCGGTGGGCGGGGGAGGGGGGAAGGAAAGCAGTGGAACATAATCCCCATGCATTTTTTGTGGGTCAGTTCTGAGAAGTAACTGCAAATGAATGGGTTCTTGTGTTTATGGAGTATCTTTGTGTACGTTATGGAGGGAAAAGTGACATTGGCACTTTGATGACCAATTCTATGTCAGGGAATCCGTTGGGTTCTTTATAGACACACTCTAACTTACTTCTTACAGAATCGATCTTCTCCTTCCCATATTTACAGCTGAAGAGACAACCTTAGGGTTAAACGTTTGTCCCGTGATGAGGCAGCTAGTAAGTGGCAGTTCATGCTGTTTCCAAATGTCATACTGCCTTGAGAGCAGTGTCCACTTAGACTGTGGAACTGATAAATAACTTAGGTTTTTATCGCTTTAACTAATTTCAAACTTGCATTTTGTCTTCTTCGACTTGAGGACTGCCAAAATTTGAAAGGTAAATTAGTATCATATTTGTTCATAAATCATATAAAACTATTCTGTTTCACCCAAAAAACATATAAACATTGTGTATTTTAAATACATGCACTTTCGGGGCGCCTGGGTGGCGCAGTTGGTTAAGCGTCCGACTTCAGCCAGGTCACGATCTCGTGGTTCGTGAGTTCGAGCCCCGCGTCAGGCTCTGGGCTGATGGCTCAGAGCCTGGAGCCTGTTTCCGATTCTGTGTCTCCCTCTCTCTCTGCCCCTCCCCCGTTCATGCTCTGTCTCTCTCTGTCCCAAAAAAAAAAATAAATAAACGTTGAAAAAAAATTAAAAAAAAAAAATAAATACATGCACTTTGTTAAAATGCGTATTTCAGCACATAAAACTTAGGTTATTATGCAAGTTCTAATTATGTTTTTGAGTTATAATAAAATCTTACTTGATCACATTAAATATGCCAGGTCCAATACAATGCTTCGGAAACAAAAAAATTTACTTATTCCCTACAAGGAGATTCCGGAGTAGCAGAAGAAAAATTCTAAGATATTTAGACATTCACTGTAGAATAACTTCTCACGCAGATACAAAGGCTCAAACACTGCTCTGGCCAGCTGGGCAGGAGACATATGAGGAAAAAGGACACAGATGCTTCTGGACAGGGAAGTCTGATCCGTTGATGCCTGGGATCCAATCAAAGGTTTAAAAATATTATTTATTTATTTTTATTAAAATTTTTTTCAGCAGGAAGTTGGTGGGCCAAAAGGGATTTTTAAAAATTTTTTATTGAGATATTCATTAAATACTTACAGATGCCACAACAATTTTATGTCATACAACCGTATATCTGCCTAGGTGTAGGGTAAGGAGAAAGAGGCAAATGTCCTTTCGTTTCTGTCGTTTTGTGATGAGGATCATAACTTCTATATGGCTTTTTTGCTGTACTTATATTATAAAGCTGTCTCAAGCACACTGACTCATTTAATTTCCCAGTCATCTTCTAACGTAGGCTGTATGATTTTCCCATTTTACAGCCAGAGCTCCATGGAGCCGGGTGACTCATGCACACACCACAGCGACTCAGTGACAAGAGTTGGCACTTACCTGCAGGGTGGCAGATTGCTACGCTGTCCCTGCTTCTTACACATCCATCCCTGAAAAACTTAAATAAAAACTAAACAGAACTCGCCCACCAACCCCAACTTTACACGAGGAAAAGATTCAAGGTTGGCAAGGAGAGAGTGCAGGGAATATGCACAGTCGATGCTGCTCCCTGCTCAAAAGCAATTTGTAGAAAATATTTTATAAATTATTTATTTGTTTTTTTAAAGATGGCTCTATGCCCAACATGGGCTCAAACTCGCGACCCTGAAGAAGAGACTCGCATGCTCTACTGACTGAGGCAGCCAGGCGCCCCTAACAGAAATATATTAAAATGTTGTCTAATGCCTCTTCTTACAATAATTGCACACAATTGATCTGATCTTCTCTATGTTATCTCAAACTGGATCCTGACGATACGGCCCTTGTAGATCTGATATGAGCATGTGCTGTGTATATACTGACTCTGCCTCTGTTTAAATTTTTGTTACCTTGTTCATCATGAATTTTTGTATTGATTTTGAGGGTTTTTTTAATTGCATTGAAATATTGTTTATTTTGATTACTGAGTTTATTTTGATTACTTCCTTAAATTTTATGCCAGCGGCTAACATGTCTCATAGTAATCCCAGCCGTGGTATGTGAGCTTAGACATACCTGTGAATAGAACACCTGTGTGTACAGTTAGGAATTTTATATTCAAGCAAACTTATTTTTGTGATTTAGCTTCAGTGTGTCTCTTCAGTATGTCTGGGTAATTAAGTGGAGTCTTAAGTGACTCCACTTTGGGTAGACAGCTTGAGGGTTGTAAATAATCGGCTGGGATTGCAAAACTCAATACTATTAAAGTGTAGTTGCTGTGTAGTTTTACTATATCCATTATAATTTTGCAAAACTTTTGATTTAGGGGTTTATGGTCTTCAGAGCATTTTGTGGTGAGACATGGAGCCCATCAGCATGACCACCCTGCCAAATGCCTCAAACACAGACCAAGGCCACTGCAAGGGACAATGCAGGGCGATTCTGATAACACTCTATGGCGTGGTTTTGCTCGGAGGCACTACTGGAACAGTACTGATGTCACGTATGATGTGCAAAAGGAAAAGCCAATCAATGATTGCCATGATCGTTGTCAATATCATAGTGCTGCACTCAGTCCTCCTGGTCAGCCTTCCATTCCGCCTCAGCTATTATATTTTAGAGGTCTGGGAGTTTGGAACTTTTCTCTGCCGATTGGTCAGCAGCATATTATATGGTCATATGTACGTCACCTTTTTTTTCTACGTGGCCATTGTCATACTTCGATTGCTCATCTATTTTAAGAAGCTCCAAATGCAACAGTTGCAAAAGTGCCATGCGGTAGTTTTAAGCATTGTTATTTGGACCATGAGCGGCCTCATTTTTTTGCCAATATTATTTTTACAATATGGTATAAATCCAAGTTACTCAAAACAACGACGATGCTTTGAGTTCTACAAAGATATCAACCGCAGAGAATTCATTATCTTGAACTACTCTATGATTGTCATCATGATCACAACGGTTGGGGTCCTCTTCCTGATACAGATGGGCGTCATTCTCCAACAGACAAAAGCTCTCTGGCCTGACATGTGGGCCCATCAAGACTATAGAGCTCAAATCAAGAGCTTCTTCTTCCTCCTAGTAATAGTGGTCTGTTTTATACCCCATCATGTATTCCGGGTACACTTCATTCAAAATTACTCAGAGATAGACAATTCTGAGTTAGTTCTTTATAATGAAATTTTTGTTGCTTTAACTACTGTCTGTTGCCTGGATATGGTGTGCTTCATAGGTGGAGTTATCCATTAAATACTCCTCGTCACTTGCTTTGTAATCAGCTTTTTACCATTGTGACAAAATAGTTTCAAATGAATGACCGCTACCATGATTCCAAATGTTTCAATGCTCTGCTCTTAATTATCACCAAAATTGTTTTTCCATGAAAAGGTAGAAGATTGACAGTGTCCCCTCTTCTGAGAGAACGGCGATCTGTTCTCCATTAACTATAGAATATATTCAATTTCCATAGCTCTACACACGTTGACCCCCAAAATCCTTTCAACACTCAACTCCTACCCCTTTTTCAGGAGATACTTCTGCTAAGCACAACTATTGCCTTTCCCTATGCAGTAATCCAGGCTGTTCTCTTTGCATTTGCTCTTGCTGGGCTTTGATCTTAGAATGTTATTTCCCTCCGTCTCCAAACTATCTATTCAAGGTCCAGAGAACCTGAAGATATGGACTGTAGGAGACTTAACTTATTCAACCGATGCTCAACCTGAGATACATGCCTCTTGAAAATGACTGATAGTAAAGCTATGGCTGCTGGCCATGGTATTTAGAGGAAAGAACAAGCTTAGATAGTCAAATGACTTAGAGGAAGTCCTTTCAGGATTGATTGAGCATTAATATGGTTTGATCCTGACTAAGACTTAGTAGGGACTCAGGAAACAGAATGCCTCCCAGATCCGTTCCAGACATGGATCTGTTAAAGCAGAAAAAGAAATTGGAAAAGGTGGAAAGCATCTGGACTTAGTCTAAGCATGCTGGCAGACTATATTACAGCCCAAACCTTTGAGAATGTGAGACTATTCTTAACCTTGTTCAAGGCACCCTTTATGACCAAGTAGTGTTATATAATGAAAATCAATTCTGGTATCAGTTAAAATCAATAAAAATAACCAAGACAACCAACTTGGATTGAGATAAGTAGAATCCAAGTGGGCCGTCTTTGTTATTTTTATTGCGTTAACTGATACTTACCTGATATAGGAATTGACATGCTCTGGGGTGGCTGGATGGCTCAGTAGGTTGAGTGTCCAACTTCAGCTCAGGTCATGAGCTCATGGTTCATGAGTTCGAGCCCTGTGTTGAGCTCTGTGCTGACAGCTCAGAGCCTGGAGCCTGCTTCGGATTCTATATCTCCCTCCCTCTCCGTCCCTCCCTGGCTCATGCTCTGACTCTCTCCCTCTCTCTCTTAAAAATAAATAAATGTTAAAAAATTTTTTTTAAAGAAATTGACATGCCCTTGTGATTTGCTTATAACAATGCTACCTTTGATATTAAATTTACTGACTCAAATAACCAAACCCTTACGGTTGACAAGGCAGCATAGTTTACACAAAACAGTTTTGGAATAATCTGGGCATGTGGGTTCAAAACTTTTTAGTAACTATGGAATCACGGATGAGGTATTTATAATCTCTGATCCCCACTGTCCTATGCTATAGGGTTTCGGTAAAGCTGAAACAAGATAGCAACAGGTGTTAAACAATGGCATAGTGCCTGACATCCCATACTCAGGATAATATTACTTACTCTCCTAAGCCAGGGGCAACTTTGTGCAAATAACTTAAAAATAGACCTAAAATGTTGATTCATATAAAAATAAATTTTAGAGGCTTAGATGCTATTGGTCAATGTTAATCTCATACTTTGTGTCATTATTAAGTCAGTAACTAAATGGATGCTTATTCCTCTTTTTGCCTATAATAACTTGTCATTATTATTCTATAATTATTAATAATACTTTAAAATACTATAGGAGAACCATTTTATAATCCTGCTGTCACAGAACAAGATAAATAGTGGTGCACTTATATGTAATCAGCGAAGGAAACAATCAGCAAAACTAAAAGGCACCTGACAGAATGGGAGAAATATTTGCAAATGACATATCAGATAAAGGGTTAGTATCCAAAACGTATAAAGAACTTATCAAACTCAACATCCCCCAAAAAATAATCCAGTGAAGAAATTGCAAAAGATATGAATAGACACTCCTTCAAAGAAGACACCCAGATGGCCAACAGACACATGAAAAGATGCTTAACATCACTCATCATCAGGGAAATACAAATCCAAACCACACTCAGATACCACCTCACACTGGTCAGAATGGCTAAAATTAACTCAGGCAACTACGGATGTTGTTGTGGATGCAGAGAAAGAGGAACACTTTTACACTGCTGGTGGGAATGCAAAGTGGTGCAGCCACTCTGGAAAACAGTATGAAGGGTCCTCAAAAAGTTAAAAATAGACCCAGAAAATGCTGATTCGAAGAAGCACATGCACCCCAATGTTTTTGGCAACACTATCAACTATAGCCAAAGTATGGAAAGAGCACAAATGTCCATCAACTGATGAATGGATAAAGATGTGGTATATACACACAATGGAATATTACTTGGCCATCAAAAGGAATGAAATCTTGCCATTTGCAATCATGTGGATGAAACTAGACTGTATTAGGCTAAGCGAAATAAGTCAGTCAGAGAAAGACAAATATTATATGATTTCACTCCTATGTGGAATGTAAGAAACACAACAGATGAACATAGGGGAAGGGAATAAAAAATAAGATAAAAACAGAGAGTGAGACAAACCGTAAGAGACTCTTGAATACAGAGAACAAACTGAGGGTTGCTGTCGAGGTGTTGGGTGGGGGGTGGGCTAAATGGGCAAGGGGCATGAAGGAGGGCACTTTTCCAGATGAGCACTGGGTGTTATATGTCAGTGATGAATCACTAAATTCTATTCCTGAAATTATTATTACACTATATGTTAACTAACTTGGATTTAAATAAAAAAAATATCACTTTTGGGGGCACCTGAATGACTCAGTCAGTTGTGCCTCCAACTCTTGATTTCAGCTCACATCATGATCTCAGAGTTGTGAGATGAAGCCCCGTGTTGGACTCTGCACTGAGCATGGAGCCTGTTTAAGGTTCTCTCTCTCTCCCTCTGCCTCTCTCTCCCCCCTCATGCACTCTCTCTCTCTCTAAAATAAAATTTTAAAAATGTAGTCACTTTTTAAGGGGATATGGTAATGTCCTAAGTAACTTCAAGATTGATTGTGATTGATTGTGTAACTTTAGGATACAGTCAGTACTCAACTTACCACTCTGTTGGGTTCTACGAATTCCTTTTAATACCACGGACAGCAGAGCTAAGATGGCCTCTAATGGTCCCTGCCTAATATTACTGCCCCTGTGTCATCTCCCCTGTTATGGACTATTGACTTCTTAGGAAGTAAAGAGGGCAGAGAAATGAGATATCGCTTCCAATGTTAGTGTATAAAAAGACTATGGTTTCCATCCTGGGCACTCTTTGTCTTTCTTGCTGTCTCTTGGATTCCTTCACCCTGGAGGAAACCACCTGCCATGTCATGGAAGCACGTGTGGCAAAGAATCAAGACTTTCTCACAGCCACATGAGTGAGCTTGGAAGTGGATCTTCTGAGACCTGCCGGTAGACCTGGCATGAGCTCAGAAGCAGATCCTCTCCTACTTGAGTCTTGAGGTGATGCCAGCCCTGGCTGGTATTGAGTGGAGTCTCATGAGAGATCCCGAGCCGGAACTACTCGGTTTATCTGTTCCTGGATTCCTGACATAAAACTATGAGATGATAAATGTGTGTTGTCTGAATCTAGTAAGTTTCAGAATAATGTATTATGCAGCCAAAGGTAGCAAATGCAGTAAGTGAGTTATTTACACCTGTGCAATGTTGCCACTTAAGGCACTCGTGTCTGACATTTACAATCCACTAGTTAGTTCCTGCCTGCTCCAGTCATGCATGGTGACAAGCACATCCTCACCTGTTCTCTGAGTCAATAAGAACTGTGTCTGGTATTGTATAAGCTTTATTTCTGTCCCTGAAGAGTAGGAAAATAATGATACTCTATGGAAATGCATTGGGGTGGTTTAGGGTGAAGATTGCAAAGGGGACAGAGTGGGCAGGGATTGTTTCTTGGTCATATTGACGTATGGATTCCTGGTGTTCCAGATGTGATTCCCAGATCATCACTAGCAGCAGCAGCATCTGGGACCTTATTAATAATGCAAACTCTTGGGGCACCTGCATGGCTCAGGCTCAGTTGGTTGAGTGTCCAACTTTAGCTCAGGTCATGATCTCATGGTTCGTGAGTTCAAGCCCCTCATGGGCTCTCGGCTGTCAGCGTGGAGCCTGATTGGGATCCCCTGTCCCTCTCTCTCTGTCCCTCCCCCACTCACGTCTTCTCTCTCAAAAATGAATAAAAACATTTAAAAAAATGCAACTTCTTGAGCTCTACCTGAGACCTACCGATTCAGAAATTCTAGATGTGGGACCCAATGATAATGTGTTGTAACACCTCTCTAGGTGATTCTGAGGTGAGCTAAAGTATAAGAATCACCGCCCTTCAACCAACGGAATGGGAAAGATATTGGCAAATGACATATCAGACAAAGGGCTAGTATCCAAAATCTATAAAGAGCTCACCAAACTCCACACCTGAAAAACAAATAAGCCAGTGAAGAAATGGGCAGAAAACATGAATAGACACTTCTCTAAAGAAGACATCCGGATGGCCAACAGGCACGTGAAAAGATGCTCAACATCACTCCTCATCAGGGAAATACAAATCAAAACCACACTCAGATATCACCTCACGCCAGTCAGAGTGGCCAAAATGAACAAATCAGGAGACTATAGATGCTGGAGAGGATGTGGAGAAACGGGAACCCTCTTGCACTGTTGGTGGGAATGCAAACTGATGCAGCCGCTCTGGAAGACAGTGTGGAGGTTCCTCAAAAAATGAAAAATAGACCTACCCTATGACCCAGCAGTAGCACTGCTAGGAATTTACCCAAGGGATACAGGAGTACTGATGCATAGGGGCACTTGTACCCCAATGTTTATAGCAGCACTCTCAACAATAGCCAAATTATGGAAAGAGCCTAAATGTCCATCAACTGATGAATGGATAAAGAAATTGTGGTTTATATACACAATGGAGTACTACAGGGCAATGAGAAAGAATGAAATATGGCCCTTTGTAGCAACATGGATGGAACTGGAGAGTGTTATGCTAAGTGAAATAAGCCATATTGAGAAAGACAGATACCATATGGTTTCACTCTTATGTGGATCCGGAGAAACTTAACAGAAACCCATGGGGGAGGGGAAGAAAAAAAAAAAGGAGGTTAGAGTGGGAGAGAGCCAAAGCATAAGAGACTCTTAAAAACTGAGAACAAACTGAGGGTTGATGGGGGGTGGGAGGGAGGGGAGGGTAGGTGATGGGTATTGAAGAGGGCACCTTTCGGGATGAGCACTGGGTGTTGTATGGAAACCAATTTGACAATAAACTTCATATATTGAAAAAAAAAAAAAAGAATCACCGCCCTAGATTAACTTGCTAGATTAAAAATGGACACAAGTTCTTGACATGGCTTCCATCATGAGGTGGAATCTCTGTCCCTCACCCTTCCCTGTGAGTGGAATTTGTGACTGTGTCAACAAACAGAACACAGGAGAAATGACACTGCCAGTTTCCAGAAGGAAGCCTAAAGAGGTCAGAAGCCTCCATTCCCTGCCACGTGGAACACTAGCTCTTGAAGCCTGAACAGTCCTGGAAGAAGTTCGACTTCTCTGGGAACACCTGGAGATGTTTGCAACTACATGGAGATGAAGGGGAGAGGAGCCCAGAGGAGCCCAGCCTTCCAGCCAAAGCACAGATGTGCAAATGAAGCTGCTTGGGCCCTCCAGACCACCCAGCTGCCTTGTGGATACCACCAAGTGACCCCAGTCCACATCACCTGGTGCAGAGAAGTTGCCCACCCAACCCTGCGCCTGACTTCCTGACCCATGCAATGGAGAGATATAATGAAATGATTGCGTTAAGCTACTAGATTTGGGGCGCAACTCGTTATGCAGCTTGGGACAATAGATGACTCACCACAAATGAAATTCTAGATCAGTGCTGCCCAGTGGAAATGTGATGCGTGTCACCAAGGTGAGCCACATATGTAATTTAAAGTTTTCTAGTTGCCATATTAAAACAGGAAAAAGAAAAAGGTGAAGTTGAATTTAAGAATAGGCTTTAACCCATTTTATCCCAAATTTTATCATTTAAAGAGGTAATCAATATAAAAATTATTAATGAGATTTTTCACATTTTTTTATTTATAGGAAGCCCTTCAAAATCTGGTTTGTATTTAGCACTTGTCTCACATCCTGATTCTGAGTAGTTGCACCTCAGCAGCCATACATGGCTCATAGTTAATATATTAGCCCAGATCTGGATCATCCAGAGATCATCTAGAGGTGTACCTGAGGTCTCTTTTCTTACAGGACATTGGCCTTGTATCTCTCTGAAATTCGTTTTCCTCCGATGCAAAATGGGAATAAGAGATCCTATTTCAGAGAGCTGATGTACAAATTAAGTGGCATTTCATAAGGTGCAAATAGCAATGCCCTGCAAGTGCAAATTTTCAATACTGGAGTATTGAACATCTTTGTAGATATCGGGAAGAGAAGGACAAATGATAGACAACCATGGAATCAGATGCCCTACAATGTTTGTGGGATGGTGTAGTGTGGGCATTCCCAACAGAGTCCCATTTTCCCCGGTTGTCCCAGGACCATCCCTGATCTCAGCCGTCAGAGGCCTCTGTGTCACAGATAAACATTTGGTAGGGCTCCTGGGTGGCTCAGTTGGTTAAGCGTCTGACTTCGGTTCAGGTCATGACCTCCACTTCATGAGTTCGAGCCCCGTGTCAGGCTCTGTGCTGACGGCTCAGAGCCTGGAGCCTGCTTGGGGCTCTGTGTCTCCCTCTCTCTCTGCCCCTCCCCCACTCACACTCTGTCTCTCTCTCTCTCTCTCTAAAAAATAAATAAACATTAAAAAAATTTACAAGTAAGCATTTGGGTGCTCCAAAAGTGATCCTTCCTTGGGGTAAGTGCTCAGATCCCATCTCCTTGAGGAATCCTCCTTTGAATCTCCTTTGCCCCAATCTCTGTCAGTTCCACACCAGGTGTTCTTTCTCGCGTAAGTGTGTAGCTGGTCTCCATGGATCTACATAAGTGACACTTAAACTAAGACAAATTAAAAAAAAAAAAAACCAAAAACCCAAATCCTTTAAGCATGCGTGTGATGGTTAATTCTGTACGTCAACTTCACTGACCACGGGGTGCTCAGATACAATATTATTTCCTGGGGGTGTTTGTGAGGGTATTTCTAGACAAGACTAGCATCTGAGTCAGTGGACTGGGTACATTGCTCTCTTCAAGGTGGGTGGGCGCCATCTAATCTGTTGAAAGCCTGAACAGAGCAAAAGGTAGAGGAGAGAGGAGTATATTCCCTTTCTTTCCTGCCTCGCTGCTTAATCCGGCACATCTCATCTCATTTTCTCCTGCCCTCAAACTGGGCAGGATGAAAAACGGGATGCAGACTGAATTAACCACTGGTTTTCCTGGGTCTCCCGCTTGCAGAGGGCTGATAGCGGGGCTCCTCAGCCTCCATAATTCCTCATAATCAATCTCTATCTCTCCATATATATACTATTGGCTCTGTTTCTGTGGAGAACCCTAATACAATGTATGACCCAAGACACAGAAAAATACTACGTATGTTTTTATTAAGCGACTTATGATTGCTCCAGTCCCCCGAGCTGAGGGCCAGGAAGCCTTCCTCTTGTGAGTCCAGACACGGGACCATCAGCTGCAGCCACCACACGCTCCTGGTTGGCAAAATCTTCTTCCCACAGAGTGGCACAAGATCTCTAATGTCCGTGCCCCAGATTCTCTGATGCCTCCAGCATTTATGGTCCTTGAAACGCAAGAGCTCTGCTGGACTCCAAGGCTGGACGGAACGAATGGTCTTCTCTCCAAATCCAGCTACGCTTCCTTGGCTGACCCACAAAGCAGTTCTGCCTAGGCCCAGAGTCTCACAAACTGTCTTTCATATTTCTGTTAGCTCAGGCTAACATGTCTGGAATCTCTTAAGTCTCTGGACAGACATTCCTATATGTTTCTGCCCCTTCTCTAACCCTATATGTTGTTTTATCTGCCGTTCTTCTCTTCCTTGCCCTTCTCTGAGCACTGGGAGGCTGGCCCTGATCAGAGTGGGCTCCTGGTTGGATTTGACCACTAGGAGTTACCAGTAGGAGAGTCCATCCAGAGGGAGGAGTGAGGATGAGGCATTTATCTTCTACCCCTTCCTTACTTTGTCTTCACAATTCCAGTATGGCCTGCAGACCTTCTAGGCTACAGCTCCTGCTGAGTGGCCCCACTGTCCCCGGGTTCCATTAAGGTCCTTTCTTCCCTTTGTTCCTTCATGCCTGGATGTGGTGTTGCTAGTCTGCTTTCATCAGTATCCATTATTGGCTTCTTCATTTCTGCTCACATCTCTGGAAGGAGTACGTTTATTCATGCCTCTCCAGTTTGTCCATGTGAGGTGCATCCTGTTTCCTGCAACAAAGGTGGTTAGTATCTCATGAGAACTCAAATCCATTCCTTAGGGCAGAGTGGAAATGGAAGCTCCCATTCTCTCCACTGTCTTGGGTTACCCCAACTCAAATGTCCTCTTGCCCTTCTCACGAAAGAAAAGATTTCATGAATATCAACAGGGTCAAACAAATAATGAGGTGGGGAGCAGAGGCAGAGATGTTGACAGTAATATCATCGGGGTGCTAGATCAAAAGGTAAACATGGCCACATACGCATCCATAAGGAGGACTCACCACCTTCCCCATTTCCCTGTGAGCAAGGCCAGAGGTTCAGCTTCAGCCAGGACAACGTCACACCAGAGCACTGAAGAATCCAGCAAGGGGTTCCGATGTAACTCCATCACCCTCTGTGAAAAATCCTTCCAACTCATTCTAGATTTGGGGGAGAATTAAAAAAAAATTCACTAATTATTACATGTGCGCATGTATCTTGAAATTGGACTTCAAGTTTCTATTTCCACATGATTTTTCCTTTGGGCCATTTAGGGTAGAAATGTCAAGTAGATTACAGGAGAAAGCATGGCACTCCCTTAAGAAGAAATGATGCAGGAGCTAAGTACATCATTATCACAAGGTCAATATACACCTGTAGTAGGGGGAGGATTTTTTTTTTTAACTTTGATGCATTTTCTTTAGAGCAGTAGTCTCCATTCAATTTAACAGTGATAGAAATCTTTGTGGAAAGGTACTTTGGCAGGTTTTAGATAGATTGATGTATAAGGTGTCCACACAGGAGTGCTAATTGAAATATTTTAGCTTTATATCTCTGCCTGACAATAGATAACAATTATTGAATGTATACCATAAGCTGAAGACTGTTCTGAGCCATATGTATAATTTAAATCATTGAATCCTCACAAAAGTGATTAAATAGGTTCTATTATTATCTCCAGTAACAACACCAGACTACAGAGAGGTTAAGAAACCTGACCAAGGTCACAAAGACCCCCCACTACCCAATACTGCCTCATGGGAATTTCACACACACAAAAATGTATGAGGGGGCAGTTAGAAAAAGCCCTAAGGTAGGAAGCATTATATATTCATAAATTACTGATCATGCAGAGCAAGCTTCATCCTACTATTACTCAAGGACTTTTGCCCTATTGTTCCCTTGGGATTCACTAATTACATGGATCATAATAACCCTGATTTAACTGTCAATAATGGTTGGACTCATTAGTCTTCTCCTTCCACTTTGTCATCCTAAAATCCCTGAACTTGTGATCTTCCCTCCCGTTCTGATAGCTCTTTTTACATCTCTCATTATTCACTCATTGAAATTGGAAACTTTATAGAGTTTTCTGTGGTTTCTTCTCCTTGCTCATCCCTGCGAAGTGCTACTTCCCAGATCCTGTTGATACTAACACCAAATGTCTCCTAAGTCTTTTTTGCCCCTTATCTGTGATCTCTGCCTTCACTTTGGCCCTTAGCCCAGCCCTCCTGGATTGCTGCAATGGACTTCGATCTTATTATCTCTGGTTTCACTTCCCCAACTACATTTATTCCAATTGTCACACCGATGTCACATTAGTTTTATTATTATTACTTAAGAATTGCAACCTTTTTATGTCATTCATCTGTTGTAAATCTTCCCATTTTATTTATTTTTTATTTCTTTTTATTATTAAAAATTTTTAATGTTTATTTTCAAGAGACAGAGAGATAGAGAGACAGAGTGTGGGTGCGGAAGGGGTAGAGAGAGAGGGAGACACAGAATCCGAAGCAGGCTCTGGGCTCTGAGCTGTCAGCATGGAGCCTGACGTGGGGCTCGAACCCATAACCGTGAGATCATGACCTGAGCCGAAGTCAGTCGCTTAACCGACTGAGCCACCCAGTCAGTTATTACAAATTTTTGTGTTTATTTTTGAGAGAGAGAGAGAGAGGGAGAGAGAGAAAGGGGAAGGGGATGAGCAGAGAGAGAGGGAGACACAGAATCCAAAGCAGGCTCCAGGCTCTGAGCTGTCAGCACAGAGCCCGACACGGGGCTCAAACTCACGAACTGTGAGATCACGACCTGAGCCGAAGTCAGACGCTCAACTGACTGAACCACCCAGGTGCCCCCAAACCTTCCCATTTTAAACTTTGAGAAGTTTTCCTATAAAGCCTACATGCATTAGCATGCTGTAGGATCTTCTGTACTGTTCCAGAATCATCACAATCCCTTATAAGTAACATTGTCAGAGTGCATTTGTCCTTGAAGTCCATTCTGGAAAGACCCAAGGCAAAAGCTCACCAAGTTTATGTTTCAAAGCTTCAACATTTAAGCTTCTTGCAGTTAATGGGAGTGATGTTTCAAAACCTGATTTCACCTTTTGCCTTGCATGTCTTGATCGTTGGTAAATGTTTGTGCTTATTTCAGAATAGACCGGAACTTCTTGATGTATCAATGATGTTTTCCCTTAAGTAGCAAAAGTATGTGAAGAGTTTGCTTGAAATTAGTGCATGAATATTTGTGGCACCTGCTAATATCTTTATGTAGGTGCTGGCTCAATGATGTATTTTGGGGTAAGCAAAACATTTTATTAACAAAAGATTTCCAGCCAATGTGGGCATACTTGGGATGCAGGAAATAACTAAAAGGTGAAGGGATACCATGGACCTTTGTAGACAGGATCCTCATTCCCGGAGTGAACCAAATAGATGAGCAGGATTACTTATAGAATGGTTTCTTAATAGGATGTTCCCCTATTAAGGATACATATGAAGTATATATAATATCCCTGCACATCACCATCTGGCATTTTAAAAGGACTGTCACATATTTCTAGTAACTACTATTTCACCAGATCAGGTTGTCAATAAATTGACCCTGAGTTGTTCTTTGGTCCAACCCACTATTTGGCATTAGAAAGAGATCCCTAAAGAGGAAAGTCTGTGACACCTCCTCTGTGACACCTGTGTTGTTGTCTGTCAACAGGAGCCCACAGGAAAACTTAGGTTCCCCAGAGGTTTACCAGATGGCTTTCTGGGCTGAAACCACAAAAACTTGTGAGATGGACTCCAGAAATCAGGTAACTAACAGCTTAACATCAAGAAACAGCTAAGCATTTTGGAGAGACAAACAGTGAGTGTGGCGGGGCTGATGGGAGGTGTGTTCCCACAGGCTGCTCAGAACTGAGATGAACACTAGTAGGGAGTACTGGTAGTTATTTCTCCTGCAAACCACAGAAATAAAAAGGTCACAAGAAAGATGCCACCTCGGTAGAACAGAGCGACCCACGTGAAACTTGCTAAGAACAGGGAAGTTATGCACACAACCTATACTCCAGCCATAGATATTACTAGAGAATTCTTCCCCAGTAAAAAGTGGACACAAAAAATTCCCAGATCAAGCCAGCCACTCACCCTATTTTTCAAAATAGAGCCAATCTCACTCTGACGAATGGCGAAGAGAAAGAACTTCATTACCGGGGTAATGGGGGAAAAAAAGCAAGAGCACCGGAGAGAGGGTGGCTAAGGATGGCTCAGAAACATTATCTCTGAAAAGTATTCATTGTAGGAAACTAATAAAACTTGAGGGAAGTTAGCATTTTTTTTTTTCGATTTGAAAGTAGTCGTTTATTAACTGACTAGATTTCAAAAGTAATCATGGTAGATACCCTAGTTCATCCTTCCAATAAGCCTATTGATCTGGTCGTGCCAGGGTGTATGGGAGCTCTGTCTAAAATTATTTCCAAATAATAGAAGAAGGAGAAGGCAAAGAAAGAAGAGGAGGAGAAGAGCCAGGATAGGTGCCGATGTTGGAGATAGGCTGAGGCTGGGCTTCAGAGAGCCTTCCACTCCAACCTGAGGAGCACACATTTTATGCTGTAAATCAGGCCCCGCGGTGGAAGGCGTCGAGCCCAGGAGAGCTGCGATCAAACCTGCAAGTGGCAAACGCACCCGCAGCGGAGGGCGCTGCCCGGAGACTCAGCGGGCAGGCGCAGCAGCACCGGGCAGGGGGGGGTCTCACCTCGGGAAGCGCAGGAAACCGGCGGTTCCAGGGCGGGCGCGCTTCGCCGCCCTGGGCCTGCGCGCAGAGTCCAGGCAGCCTCGAGGCACCGCCCCCGCGGGGGAGGGCCAGTCTCGCGGCCCTGGAGGGGCGGTGCAGACGTTGGCCACGCCTCCTGCGGGGCGGTCCCGGGGACCGTGTCCGGCCTCTTCCGCAGGACCTGCGCTGGCTGAAAGCTCTTCGGAGTGGGGCACCTGTTCCGCGCCCAGGTACTCGGACCTGTCGGAGCTGTGCTCACAAAGGTCACGGGCCTCGTCCAGACGGCTGGTTGGGATCCCCAGGGACTGTTCCTTCCCCTTCGTATAAACGCGCGGTGTAGCTGAGAGGAGGCTCTGTTCTGTGTAAGGCTTGTTGGAGAATCCGGCACCGTTCCCTGGGATGTAGTTTCCATGCCCTGGGCCACTCCTTTGTTTTGTGCTGGGGTCTGCTGTCACCCACTGCGCGCCCGTGACACTACAGAATGGGGGGGGGGGGGTGGTGGCGTTTGGGCCTCACTGGTTTCACGCTGCGGAAAGCTTACGTTGTGCTCAAGAACACTAATAGTCTCGTCCTGAAAATTAAACCTCCCTGGAGTGGGATCCACGAGTCCGGTCAAAGGCAATTAACTCGTGTGCAAATGGAAATGGGGAGAGGACACTCCATAACACTATAGGGAAACAGAGCCCTTTTAAGAAACTGTACCTCCTCTCCTTGCCTCAGGGTTATTGGGAGAGTAAGACAGTATGCCTGATGCAGCCAGTTGTCGAGGAATCTTTTAGTGGCATTGGCTCCTCTCTCCCCAGAAAAGAGGAGTGGTGTAATTCAATACTGCCGAAGGGAAATTTCTACGGTCCATTAAGATGCCTCTTTGAATGCATAGAGAATAACTTCATATAAATTTCCTCTTAAACATTTTCTGTTTTGCTTCCCTTTTTTCATGTGACAGTGGATAAATGGCAAGCAAAAAGCGAGAAATCCAGTTACAGGTGAGTATGACATTACCAACGGTCTTTACTTGGTGCGCTGGCACTTGGGGACCTCTTTACAGTGCCTTCCTTTTTGCAGACAGTCGTTAATAGTCAAAGCCTGTGGGATGAGATGTTGCAGAACAAAGGCCTAACAGGTACTGGGGCTCCCCTATTGTCCAGCCATTTGGAGTTCTGCCCAGGGCACCTGTCACCACCCCCAACACGGAGTGTACCTCCCCACTAACAGTGTAAAAACCTGCTCATCTGTGCCCTTGCCCCTGCCCCAGCATTGGGATAAGCGGCTATTCTAGATTCTTCGACTCTGTTTTTTTTCATAAATGTTCTCGTCTTCCAGTGATAGATGTTTACCAAGCCTGGTGTGGACCTTGCAAAGCAATGCAACCTTTATTCAGAAAACTGAAAAACGAACTGAACGAAGATGAACTTCTGCATTTCGTTGTCGTAAGGATGTCATTTCCATTAAACCATTATTTTCTTGATACTTTCAAATATTTCAGTATTGTCCTTAAGGACTGTCTTAATTTAAACAAACTGTCAGCTTTTCAAAATGGACAATATTTACTTGGCAGTTTTACTATATATTTAGTTCTACCGGATCTGAACAATCATGATTTTTATCCCATTCCTCTAGTATTGAAATTGTTCACCATGGGTGTGAACATTGGAAAAGTATAAAAACGTCGGTCTGTCTATTGACCTGTTTCTTTTCACCCAACTGTATGGTGAGTGTATGTGTTTTATAATAAAAGCCGCAAATGCTGTTTAATGGGTAGCATTGGGAAGGTCTCCAGTCACTTAATTACCCAGTTACTAATTATCCCAATGGTAGTGATTTTCCCCTCACTTCCCACCCGGGTGTGACGAGGGATTAAAATATTACAGCTAAACTTATTGGGCTTCAATTTATCCACATTAAGTTAGCAACTGCTTAGAGCTTTGTTGTTTAATATGGTGGCCACTAGACACAAGTGGCTTTTGAGCCCTGCAATGTGGCTACTGTGACTAACGAACTGAATTTTTTTTTATGTTTTATTTTTTATATTTGAGAGGGAGAGAGAGCAGGAACAGGGGAGGGTCAGAGAGATGGAGACAGAATCTGAAGCAGGCTCCAGGCTCTGAGCTGTCAGCACAGAGGCTGACGTGGGGCTCGAACTCACAAACCGTGAGATCATGACCTGAACTGAAGTCGGGTGCTTAATTTACTGAGCCACCCAGGCACCCCGAGGAACTGAGTTTTTAATTTTAATTAACGTAAATTAAAAAACTGATAATTCAGAAATTATCAAACTTTTTAAGTTGTTTGGAACAACTTGGGTATGTGAATCTACTTTTTTTTACTATACTTTTTTTTTGTTTTTTTTTTTTAGAGGGACAGAATGCACATGTGTGCACATACTCAAGTGAGGGGAAGGGGGGAGAGGGAGAATCTCAAGCAGGCTCCACGTTCAGTGAAGAGCCCAGTACAAGGCTCTATCTCATGGCTGTGAGATCATGACCTGAGCCAAAATCAAGAATCTGATGCTTAACCAACTGAGCCACCCAGGCACCCCAGGATAATTGATTTTTTTAATTAAAAAAATTGTTTTAATGTTTATTTTTGAGAGAGAGACAGAGTGAAAGTGGGGGGAGCAGCAGAGAGAGAAGGGGAGACACAGATTCTGAAGCAGGCTCCACGCTCTGAGCTGTCAGCAGAGGGGCTTGAACTTCAAGCCCCAGAAGAGGGGCTTGAACTTACAAACCAAGAGACTATGACCTGAGCCAAAGTTGGATGCTCAACCGACTGAACCACCCAGGTGCCCCAAGAAAAATTGATTTTTAATTAAATTAAATTAAATTTAATTTAATAAAATGTATAGTCAAGGGGTGCCACCTAGGTGCCCCAGTTGGTTAAGCATCTGACTCTTTTTTTTTTTTCTTAAAGTTTATTATTGAGAGGCAGAGAGACATAGAGCGTGAGCAGGGGAGGGGTAGAGAGAGGGGGAGACACAGAATCCAAAGTAGGCTCCAGGTTCTGAGCTGTCAGTACAGAGCCTGACGTGGGGCTCGGACTCACAAACTGTGAGATCATGACCTGAGCCGACGTCGGTCACCCAACCAACTGAGCCACCCAGGCACCCCTATATATAATTTTTAAATCTTTTTGTCCAGAGGTTGACTTTGTCTTCTGAAATAAGAGTGTTACAGTTTTTGAAAGGGCGGTGATCCATAATAGTCTGCTTCACTCTGAGCCCCCTGAGTGGATCTGGAATATGATTTGAGATTTGATCCTTGGCAGGGAGGAGAAATGGAGTTGACAGGACAGAGAATGGGGTCTAATGGGAATTGCCACATACAATAGACAAGGGGTTAAAGGACAATATCAGAAGGCTCTAACAGCTGGCAAATGGGTCATGGAGAATCAAGGGTTGGAAAATTCTTGAGTCGTGGCAGTTGGCAGTAGAGAAGTTTGTCTGGAAGTGGTAGGAGTGCAAGTTCACGGGCTAGGAATCACGGGAAAATTTCAGTGTCTAAAAGGAAATTGGGGTCAGTGGGGAGACACCAACAACAAGGCAGGCCCCCTGCACACCTGTCAGGCTACCTGCAAGGGAACTTGGGCATAGGAAGGCAAGGCAAGAAGTCCTTAGACACAGAGAAGGTGTAACATGATGCTGTGTTCCCAGGTGGTTTAGAGGCGTTAAATTCCTCTTTGTTTGTAGAGTCTGGGTAGAAACCAACTTGGGCAATATGTGTGAACCCGGCATGGCTGTGGAGGCAGAGAGATGGGGGTGGAAGGAGAATTAGATCACATAGTTTGTTGGCTCCCATTTCAGCTCAGCTCAGAGCTGTGTGAGGATACAGGTCCTAACAGTGCTTCCTCCCAACCCCAGCGACTTTGACTGTGACCTCCCATTGTACCCCAGCCAGCCAGAATTCCTCAGCCTCCTCCACAAGGAATCTGTTCTATTACTGTAGCCATCCCACTGGGAAGGGCTAGTAAGTTCTTTCCAAAATATGTTCAGATTACCACTCATTACACTAGCATCTGTTGAATTTAACAACAAAAAATTTTGTGCGTCATCGCCGAATGGTTTTTCTTGTTATGTTTGAGTGCACTCAACAATAGGACATTCATATAAATTAATGTTGTTTTCTTGCTATGACCTCCCTGAAAGGATGACAAAAATTAATATAGTCTTGAAACCGCCATTGGGAGTGACCTATGAGGTTGATTACCTATTGAAGTCACCCTAAGCTAAATGGTCAGTACAGTTTTTTGTTTTTGTTGTTGTTTTTTGTTTTTTTGGTTTTTTTGTTATGTGTCCTTTTAAAAGACTTGAAGACTTGTATTAACATTGTACCTATCTATATATATAAAAATTCAGTAATACTCTTTATTTTAGTTTTTAATAATATTATTAAATCCTTTAATTGTTAATACTTTACTACAATATGAACATAGTAATAATGACACCTAGACTACATTTATTTATTTGTTTATTTATTGATTTAAGTAGGCTCCGTACCCAGGGTGGGGCTTGAACTCCCAACCCTGATATCAAGAGTCAGATGTTCTACCAAATGAGCCCCCCCAGGTGTCTTAAGCTACTTTTAAATATAATCTTTAACTTCTGTCCTTTAATATTATAGATTAGTAACTTTTACCTCCTTCCTTTTCTTTCTTCTAAACTGTGGAAGCTTTAAAAAAAGAAAAAGAAACGTAGACTCCAGCATGCTTTAAAAAAAAAAAAAATTACAACACAGTGCCTCTGGCTGACAGGGCTGAGACCCTCTCTTGGCTTCTTCCCAGTGGTTGAGGAACTTGCAGAAATCCCAGTTTGAAAACAATTGCCTTAGGTTGCAAAAACCATCTCTTAGGGTCTTAGAGAAGACCCTACCAAATGATCTGACAGCTGGCCAAGGGACGCTGTGTTAATATGGAGGAAAACAATAATATTTAATATACAGTTATTGATCACTTCACAACAGCTTGAAATTTGTTGTTTTCCCCCAAGTTTTTATTTAAATTCAAGTTAGCTAACGTACAGTGTAATATCAGTTTCAGGTGGAGGGTTTAGTGATTCGTCACTTACATACAACACAACAAGGGCCCTCCTTCATGCCCATCACCCATTTAGCCCATCCCGCTCCTTCCAACAACCCTCCGTTTATTCTCTATAGTTAAGAGTCTGTTTTCTGGTTTGCCTCTCCCTGTCTCTTTTTCCCCCTATGTTCATCTGTTTTGTTTCTTAAATTCCACGTATGAGTGAAATCGTATGGTATTTGTCTTTCTCTGACTTATTTCGCTTAGCCTAATATTCTCTGGCTCCACCCACATTGTTGCAAATGACGGGATTTCATTCTTTTTTATGGCTGAGAATATTCATCAGTCGATGGTTGATGGACACATTTGGGCTCTTTCCAGAATTTGGCTATTGTTGGTAATGCTGCTATAAACATCAGGGTGCACATATCCCTCTGGATCAGTATTTTTGTATCTTTTGGATAAAGACCTACTAGTGCAATTACTGCATCATAGGGTAGTTATATTTTTAGCTTTTTGAGGAAATTCCATACTGTTTTCTATAGTGGCTGCACCAGTTCACATTCCTACCAACAGTGTTGAAAGGGTTCCCCTTTCTCCACATCCTGTGTTGTTAATTTTAGCCATTCTGACAGGTGTGAGGTGTATCTCGTGGGTTTTGTTTTTTGTTTTTGTATTTCCCTGATGCTGAGTGATGTTGATCGTCTTTTCATTTGTGTTTTAGCCATCTGTATGTCTTCTTTGAAAAAATCTCTGTTCATGTCTTCTGCCAATATCTTAGCTGGATTATTTGTTTTTTGGGGGGTTGAGTTTGATAAATTCTTTATAGATTTTGGGTACTAACCCTTTATCAGGTATGTCATTTGCAAATATCTTCTCCCATTCCATGGGTTGCCTTTTAGTTTTGTTGATTGTTTCCTTCACTCTGCAGAAGTTTTTTGTTTTGTTTGTTTGGTTTGTTTTTAATCTCCATGAAGTCCCAATAGTTCATTTTGGTTTTGTTTCCCTTGCTCCCAGAAACGTATCTAGTAAGAAGTTGCTATAGCTGATGTCAAAGAGGTTGCTGCCTGTGTTCCTCTCTAGGATTTTGATGGTTTCCTGTCTCACATTTAGGTCTTTTATCCATTTTGATTTTGTTTTTGTGTATAGTATAGGAAAGTGGTCCATTTTCATTCTTCTACATGTTGCTGTTTAGTTTTCCCAACATCATTTGTTAAAGAGATGTTTTTTTCCCCCATTGGATATTGTTTCCTGCTTTGTCAAAGATGACAAAGGGTCCATTTCTGGGTTTTCTGTTCTGTTCCACTAATCTATGTGTCTGTTTTTGTGCCAGGACCATACCGTCTTGATGGCTACAGCTTTGTAATATAGTTTGAAATCCAGAATTGTGATGTCTCCAGTTTTTTCTTTTTCAGGATTGCTTTGGCTATTTGGGGTCTTTTGTGGTTCCATACAAATTTTAGGATTATGTGTGCTAGCTCTGTGAAAAATGCTGTTGGTATTTTGATAGTGATTGCATTAAATGTGTCGATTGCTTTGGATAGTATATTTGTTCTTCCAGTCATGATCATGGCATGTCTTTCCATTTCTTTGGAACCTCTTCAGTTTCTTTCATAAGTGTTCAATAGTTTTCACAGTATAGCTGTTTCACCTCTTTGGGTAAGTTTATTCCTAGATATCTTATGGTTTTTGGCACAATTGTAGATGGGATGGATTCCTTGATTTCTCTTTCTGCTCCTTCATTATTGGTGGATAGAAATGCAATTGATTTTGTATCCTGCAACTTGACTGAATCTGTGTATCAGTTCTAGCAGGCTTTGGTGGAGTCTTTCAGGTTTTCTACATAGAGTGTCATGTCATCTGTGAAGAGCGAAAGTTTGGCTCCTTCTTGCTGCTTTGGATGTCTTTTGTATCTTTTTGTTGTGTGATTACTGAGGCTAGGACCTCTAGTGTCATGTTAAATAACAGTGGTGAGAGTGGACGTCCCCGTAAAGCTCCGTGACCGATGCAGAAGGAGAGTGATGTGCAAAGAGGAAGATGAAACCTCGTAGATCTGATCAAAAGAAGTGAGACAGGCCCATATGGCGGCGGTGCATTGCTGAAAGGGACCTTGGAGCCCCCAAGGGAGGCAGGAAAGTTCCGGGTGGAGCAGGAGAGGATTTACAGCAGGAGGGAGCAAGACAGGATTCTTGGAGGGGGGACACTTGTCCTGGGTTGGAAAAGGAAGGGCCAGAGCTGGTGAGGAGGGAGGAAGCATGGGTGTGGTTTGACAAATGGAAGTAGGTGAGTTGAGCCACAGGCTGGGTACCACAGAGGTGAGCAGTGAGAAGTAAGGTCGAGGCTACCTGACCCACGGCCTGAGTCACCAGTGTGTACGGTTTGATCCTGAGAACACATGTGACATCCTCAGAAAATGCTGTAGGAAACATCACAATAAAAACTTTATGTGATCTGCATTGTTTTCAACCTTGTGTATCTCATGACCTGGATATAGCTGCTTTTATTATTATATATTTTTTTTTCAGGCAGAAGCTGACAACATTGCAATTTTGCAGTCATTTAGAGATAAATGTGAACCTGTTTTTCTCTTTAGTGTTGTAAGTACCTTCATCATCCAAAATATATCATCAGATTCCAATTTAGAGTTAAATATTGTAAAATTACCGTGGTACTATTATTTTCTGATTATAATAATTGCCGATTTTTTTTTTTGCCTTGTCTTTCCTTGTCTATTAATATATTTGGTAACTTGACCTCTAGAAGCCTGTAATGGGTTGAGGAGGTTAGACTACCACACACTGAGTTTATCAGGAAAGAGAAAAATAAGACGGTATTTACCTTTCGTGAGGAAATAATCAGAAATTGGTATGCTGAATGATTATTTACAGGAGTGAAAAATGAGAAATTTCCTAGATACGCAGTAGGAGAGAATTGGTTGTAAGTATTCGTGTATAGAAATACAAGGAAATACCTATATGATCACTATTTTATAATATATGTTGCTTTGATCTCTGTATGTAGAAATGTGTAGAAGGAAGGAGACAGGAAGAGTATTCACCAAATTGTTTTTTTTTTCTCTTTTTTTTTTCTCTTTTTTTCCAACGTTTATTTATTTTTGGGACAGAGAGAGACAGAGCATGAACAGGGGAGGGGCAGAGAGAGAGGGAGACACAGAATCAGAAACAGGCTCCAGGCTCTGGGCCATCAGCCCAGAGCCCGACGCGGGGCTCGAACTCGCGGATCGCGAGATCGTGACCTGGCTGAAGTCGGACGCTTAACCGACTGTGCCACCCAGGCGCCCCTTCACCAAATTGTTAATAGCGGTTTTCTATGTATGGGGGAAGGATGCAATATTTGAGTTTTCTTCTTTATACTTTTTAATATTTTCCAAATATTCTGTGATGAAATACAACTTTAATAATCAGGAAGACATGGTAAGGGCTGTTTTCTAGAAGGAGCGTATATACAGTTAAAAGCTAAGTTATGTGGCCTGGAGTGTAGTTACTGCAGAACCCGAAAGTGAGGATAGTAAGGAAAGGCTTCCCAGGGAGGGCTTGGACTATTCCTCTGCTATTGGATACTTCGATTATTATTTTTTTTTGTATTAGAAATAGCTATTTAAAGACATTTCTTGGGTACGGGCGCCTGGGTGGCTCAGTTGGTTAAGGGCCCAACTCTTGATTTTGGCTCAGGCCATGCTCTCATGGTTCATGAGATGGAGCCCCGTGTTAAGCTCTTCACTGACAGCATGGAGCCTGCTTGCGATTCTCTCTCTCCCTCTCTCTCTGCTTCTCCCCTGCTCTCTCTCTCTCAAAATAAATAAATAAACATTAAAAAAAATCATTTCTTGGATATAACTTTTTGCTTCTGTTAAATAAGTCCCTTGCAACTATTTCAAGGAATTGAATTCCTAGGTTCATTGAATATTAGACGTTGCCTTCAGATCTTGCTCTCAGTTGGACATGTAGGATTTGATGATTTAGATGAGGCGTCAGCTGGCTTTTTCTGTAAAGGGTCAGATAGTAAGTCTTTTTAGCTTTGTCAAAATGCAGTCTCTGTGCTGGGTCACTGTTCGTTGACCCTGGGCCTAGACAAAGTTTCGGAAGCAGAGTGGGTAACACCCAGAGATGGGATTGGTGGGCTAGTATTAGGAACAGTGAGGAGACTCGTAGCAGTAGCAGTTAGGAACATGGAACCGAGGAAGACTGGCCAGGGGTAAGGCCACGTAGAGGCTGGAGCTCTGGGACCGCCATCATCACCCTGCAGGGTTAGTCAGGCCTGTTCAGTAGGCCCACCCTCCTTGACTGGACCATCCAGCCCAGTTATCTGGGCTCTCTTATCTGCAATCAGTGCCAGGAGGAGGAGTCCACCCTTCTTCCCAATCGTGCAGTGTTCATCCTTCTAATGCTCAGAATTTTCTTTTCCTGACTCAGTTCTCCCCGTTCTCCCCACAACGCTCACATTGTGTGATGTCTGGAATTGAGAGCAGCAATTAGCACACTTCCTAGGCTCTTTAGTCGTGACTCTGGGGCTTTGCTGCATTTCCTTGACTTACCTTAAATCTGGCTTCTAACTTAGGACACGTTTCTCTGCAGCCCAGAGTGGTGACTGGTGTCTCAGATTATGTGTCTTGAGGCCAGAAGTAGAATTGGTATTCCCTTTACTTCTTCTTACTTTGATAACTTGCTTTTCCTTGCCAGTTAGAGGTCTTTTCCTTGCTAATTTAGCTATTTGGCTAAACCTCCTCTCCCCCCACCCGCACTCCTGTCATTTACTGGACTTCAAATCAGTTCTGTCGATGACTGAGAACTTTGGCGTGTGCCTCAAAGGCTTCCTTTCAAACCCGTGTCCTGCCGTCACCCCAGGGACTTCAGCATCCACATTGGCAACCTGCCCAATACCCTGGCCTCTCAATTCCTGACGCCCTAACTGCCCGTAAACTTTTCTCCAGTGCACCTCAAGCAGTTGCTCATGTAGTTATGCCTCAGATTTTATCGCTCCTTGCGATAACCACACCTATAATCCTTTATCTAAGAATCTAGTCTGTGAGCACACAATCCCCATCACATCATCCCTTGTTTAAAAGAAAAAAATGTCCCCACAGGGGCTCTTTGTATTGCTCCCCACCCTTAGCTGACAAGAAATTCATTTCAGCAACTTTCCACAGGAAAGGCTTTTGCAAGGCGCATTAGAAGGCCCCCAGAATTGTTGGAAAGTTCCTTTTAGTGGGGAATGGTAACTAGAATGCCAGTATTTATTTAAGCCTTTCTCACCTGGATCCTTTGAATGTCCTTTGAAGATGGTTCAACATTTCCAATTAAAAAGTAATACTTTCTTTGGTACCACACCCCTCTCCAGCTATCACCCACCTCTTTTACCTCATAGCTAAATTTCTCAGAAGAGTTTGCATATTTAGTTTTACTCCACTTTTTTTCACATTCCATGAATTCCTCAACCCATCCAATCTGCCTTCTGTCTCATTATTCAAGCAAATTTGCTGTTGCCAATGTACCCACTTACCAGCCTGTTGTTAAATACGCGGACACTTTGAGATTCATCATGCTGTACCTCTCACATGTATTGAATGTGGTGGCCATGCCCTCCTTTTTGAAACATTGGCTTCTTTTGGCTTTGTTACTTGGTTTCCCTTTTGCCTACCTAGATGCTATTCCCCTCCATCACCTTTCCAGGTTTACCTTTCTTTAAAAATTTTTTTTAATGTTTAATTTTTGAGAGAGAGAGAGAGAGAGAGAGAGAGAGAGAGAGAGAGAGAGAGCGCATGAGCAGGGGTGGGGGCAGAGAGAGAAGGAGACAGAGAATCTGAAGCAGGCTCTGTGCTATCAGTGCAAAGACCGACATGGGGCTTGAACTCATGAACCAGGAGATCATGGCCTGAGCCAAAGTTGGACGCTCAACTGACTGAGCCTCCCAAGTGCCCCGCAGGTTTACGTTTCTTTATTCAGCCAGTAAATTTTGATCTTATCATGCTAATACCTTCCTTAGAAAATTGTCTCCACACAGTTTCCATTGTCTCCACCTGTATATAAAGAACTCAAGTTTACATCTTCAGCCGATTCCTAGACTTTGAGCTCCAGAGGTGTGTATGCAACTGGTGTTCTGACATCCTTCTTGGGTGTCTCAAGGGCGTCTCACAAGGGACTGGTCCAACACCAGACCTGCCCCCCGCCCCCCCGCCATCCCCAGGAAATGTGGTCTTCTAAGTGTCACCTCATTTGGTGCTTAACATCTTAATTTATCTACTTTCTTGACAAAAACATCACACCCAAAACACTCCAGACCTTGGACCTGTCAGTTTCATTACCCAAGTCTTTCTCACACTCATCTGCATCTTTCCATTCTTTCCATCTCCGTCACCACAGCCATAGACTGAGCAATCATCTCTCTCATCATCACCTCTAGGATAGCCCTACTTTGTATACAAACATCTTCTCCTGCTTCCTTCTAACTCTAAACATGGTAGGTGAAAGGATCTTTACAAATAACAGTTCTAATTGTGGTCACTGCCTCTGTTTAAATGATGCCTAAGGATTCCCACTGCATTTAGGTTAAAGGCTGTGCTGTTCCATGACCCACAAGGTTCTGCATGGTCTGGTTCCCCTTCACTGTTGGGCCTTTTCTCATTCCAGGCATCCCCTCACTTTCTCAGCTGGCCTTCACATTTGCCATATTCCCTTCTGGCCTCAGGATCTTTGCATCTCTATCCCTTTTGTCTAGAATACTCTTTCTTCTCCATTTTGCCTACTTATCTCTTACCCATCTTACACATTTTAACCCTGATATCAGTAAGCACCTTTGCTGATCTCTTTGACCATGACAAATTCTTGTAGATACTCCCAGTACTTTGTACCTCTCTTGGTGGTACTTGTCATGATTGTTATTTTACATATTTTGTCTGTGTTGGTTTTTTTCCCCTCCTTTTTTGTGATGTAATTAGGCCATGTACCAGGACTGCCATTCCATGCCATCATGCCTGGTATTGTGCCAGTAGACAGATTTTAGTAAATATACGTTGAAAGATGGATGAAAGGGGGCATAGTGTCAATAATAATTAGAGAAGGCAAGGTTGGGAGGCCTGTACAGAACTGTTGAATGTAATTCAGGGCTGCCTTGCCTTTGGTTGAAGGAGGACAGGCAACGTGGAAGCAGAACTCAAAGAGCTGGGATTTTTAAATCAAGACGTACTTTTACATCACTAATACTTTATTTTAAAATGGCTAATTGCAGGGGTGCATGGGTGCCTCAGTCGGTTAAGTGTCCAACTCTTGATTTCAGCTCAGGTCATGATCTCGTGGTTCATGAGATCGAGCCCCACGTCGGGCTCTGCACTGACAGTATGTATTCAGAGCATGCAGTCTCCCTCTCCCTCTCTTTTTTCCCCTTCCCTTTCCCCGCTTGCTCTCTCTCTCACTCTGTCTTTCAAAATGAATAACGAGTAAATAAATATGAAGAAAAAAGATTAAAATGGCTAATTGTAATAGCTAAAAAGAATTGATGGGGATGTGAGGCCACATGGGGTGACTTAGTCAAGTTGAATTCCAGATTTATCCTGAAAATGAGTTTACTTTATGCTTTCTTTTCCCTTATAGAATGGCAAAATTATTGCCAAGATCATTGGTGCAAATGCCCCACTTGTTAATCAAAAAATTATTAACTTGATTGATGAGGAGAGGAAAATTGAAGCAGGTGAAATGGTTCGCCCTCAGGTAATACTTTAGATTACTGACTATTTTATTCTTTAAAAAAAAATTTTTTTTAATGTTTATTTTTGACAGAGAGACAGGGCATGAGTGGGGGAGGGGCAGAGAGCGAGGGAGACACAGAATCTGAAGTAGGCTCCAGGCTCTGAGCTGTCAGCACAGAGTCTGACGTGGGGCTCAAACTCACGGACTGAGATCATGACCTGAGCCGAAGTTGGTGCTCAACTGACTGAGCCACCCAGGCTCAGGTATTTTTTTTTAAATATTTGTCTCGGGTATTTTTTAGTTTCTCTTTTGATTTCTTCTTTGACCCATTGGTTGTTCAGTAACATGTTTAATCTCCACAGATATGTGAATTTTCCAGTTTTCTTTTTATAGTTGATTTCTAGTTTATTTCTAGTTATTTCTAGGTTATTATTGTGGTGAGAAAAGACGCTTGATACGGCTTAGCATATGATATATCCTGGGGAATGTTCCATGTACACTTGAGAAGAATGTATATTCTGCTGCTTTTGAACGGAATGTGTTGAAAATGTTAAGTCCATCTGGTTTAACATATAGTTTAAATCCACTGTTTTCTCACTGATTTTCTGTACGGATGGTTTATCCATTGCCGGGTATGCTGAACCCAGGAACACTAGCTCTGCTGGCTGCCAGAACCAGGCTATAAAAGGATGTGTTCTTTTGGGGTGGGGTGCCAGGTGTGTGCTCAAGCCATGTTCATGTGGATATCAGCCACCTGGATCCAGGCAGAGAGAAAGTACAAAGATGGCGCCTGCTGGCCTCCCTGGTCTCCAGAAAGGATTGCAGTCAGCTGCTAGTTCTGTGTTAGTTTAGGAGATTGACTCCCAGGCTACAGCTTTCAAGAGTTTCAAATAGGCTTCTTTCAGAGAAAAATTGGCCATGTCATTGAGCTGCTGGTACCCTGAGCCTTGATAGGATGGCCACAGCCCGTTCTTACTGGCCTGTTAAGAACTGTTTGTTTACAGTGACCCCCTGGGACTCATGGACACAAGCCCCAGTTGGCTTTCAGAGCCAGGCATTTTGGGGACCCGTCTCTCAGTTGGAAGTCTTAAAATCTGGGGCATTATATGTTGAGTCCAAACCCTTCACTCCTCAGGGAGATGCTGGTTGTTCCCTCCCAATGGTGTGTCCCTGTGGTGGGGGTGAAGTTTATGGTCGGGTTGTATCTCAACCTCTCCTACCCATTTCAATATGGTTTTTTCCCCCCTCATTTACCAGATTGGTAGGAGCTGCTCAGGCTTTCTCTGGGTTTCTTTCAGAGGAAATTTGTTTGTATATAGCTGTAGATTTGGCGTGTTTATGGGAGGAGGTAAGTTCAGGAGCCTTCTGTGTTGGCATCTTGAATGGGAATCTCAAGAAATATTATGAGAGAGTTACAAACAATAAGACAAGGCTTAAAAACATTGAGTCATTTTCCCAGAAACAGGCAGTCAGTGGATGGCGAAACCAGAATTTCATGTCAGGCAGAGTGACTCCTGAGTATAAACTCCTAATGGCTTAATTCTATCCAGCTTTCTCTATGTGTGCTCTGTTTTGCGTTTGTATTGTTGTTGGTCTGATTGTCCTCACAGGATAAAATCCTGTTTTAACTAATAGCAGTGTGAATGTAGGAAGTGTATTAATATATTTATTTTTATTATTCCATTTTGTTGACTGCTTTTGCTATTTAGCATTCTTATCTAATTGTCTGGTCTAGCACAACTCTGTCTGATAGTAATAAAGTGCAAGTCATGTTGTGAGCCACATGCATGACTGAAAATATGCTACTAGTCACACTGAAAACAACAGAAAAGAAAGAAGTGAAATTACAAATTTTAAACCCTGTGTATTAAAAAGATTTCCACTTAAGGATGTACTCAATATAAAAATAAGGTATTCTACAATCATTTTTTTTTTTCATATTAAATCTTTGGAATGTGCTGTGTAGTTTTCACTTATGGCACATCTTAATTTGGACTAATTTCATTCCAAGGCTGAAATAATCTTATGTGGTTAGTGGCTGCCCTACTGGCCAGCATACGTTCAGCAACTATAAAGTCAGATCAATCTGAAGTTATAGCTGGCATGATTATCTGATTCCTGATTATAGTAAGAACAAATGCTTCCAGTATAGTCATTTCCATACATTTGGGGATCTTTATTTCATTGAGACTCTGACATTATGCATTCTCTTGCCAAAAAATGTATATATGTAAATGTCTATACCTTTCAAGTAGTTAAAACAGAATCACAGAAGCACTTTAAGGGATTCTCAAAAAATTAAGGCACCCCATCCCCATCCTTCCTCGTTTTTTACCCTATGGTAGAAAATTGGCTGTTGTTTTGAGCAGTACAATTTTTTTTTTATAAGTTAAGGAGGTATTTTTGCTGTTGCTAGTTTACCAAGAGTAATGGTCAGGATTAGATCTAGCAACTCAGCAAATGCCCGTTTGATCTATAACATGATAATTGTGTATTTATCGCTTTCTTACTTATTAATCTCTGCTTCTTTCTTATTTTATTCCTTGTGCTCTTCTTAAATTTTAAGGTCTTTTGGTTGTTGATCATTTTCCAAACAGCATGTATGCATGATTTCTGATAGCCTTCCCACCCCAATCATTTTCAACCTTCCTTATTTTATTTTAGTGGGAAGATCAGGAAAAGTAGTGTTAGATAAATGCAGGCACATTCCCACTTTACCTTCTATCCCTTGGATTATAGATATTTATTAGAAACAAAATTTCTAAAAATTCTTTTCCTATCATATTAAAATATAACTTCTACTTGCATTTCTCTTCCACAGTATCATGAAATTGTGTTTGTGGACTCAGATGCGGAAGATGGTGAGGAATCACCCTATGAAAGTGCCGGTGAGTAAATTTCCTTCAAAGTAATGGCAAGGGATTCATGTACATGGATGCTCATTAAGGCACTACTTGCAAGAACAAAAAGCTGGTGGTGACATCAATGTCATTGGTAAGGGACTGGTAGGCTAATATGAGACTCCGCTATTAAAAAGCAAACTTTTTTGCTCCTCTTGCCTTTCCTTTGGTCTCTGTTTCTGAAGCCTTTCTGAGGTTACCCGGGACCGGGCATTCCTGTGCCCTGTGACTAACTAGACAGCAGCTTCCTCTTATTTCATCCTTCATCATCTTCCAGAACCTCATGAAAACAATTTCTTCCTCAATGACCCACACACCGGTTTACTTTCCAGTTAACGATCTTGTGTGTGGACTGTCTGTGTAGGTGTGTGAGTGTGTGTTCATACCTTGGAGCAGAGACAAACAGCGTGCTCAGCAAGCTATTATGCACTAAAAACTCATCAGAAGAGTGTGTAGATAAATGTGGATAAATCTCTAGATGGTCAAATCCATCAGTGTGTAATTTTGCTTGCATTGTAGCTCTACTCATCAGTGATACTGAGCTGGATGGATCATGGGTGTGATTTTAATCCATTGTATTCAAATAACTAGTGCCTACCTAACTTTTTTTTTTCTTTTTGCCTATGGACCACCAATTGTTGTGAATGTTTGACCTGCATGCAAAGATAGGAGCTGCACTTTGGTTCTAAGCAGAAACTCTTTGGTAGTTGGAATGCTGTAATAAGAGCAAAGCTGTCAATGGACGCACATTCACTGGACATTAACAGTTCACGTTTATTTTTTTTTTAAATGTTTATTTATTTTTGAGAGAGAGGGAGAGAGAGCATAAGTGGAGAAGGGGCAGAGAGAGAGAGGGAGACACAGAATCCGAAGCAGGCTCCAGGCTCTGAGCCATCAACGCAGAGCCCGATGTGGGGCTCGAACTCATGAGCTGTGAGATCATGACCTGAGCTGAGGTTGGACGCTTAACTGACTGAGCCACTCAGGCACTCCATATTTTACATTTCTAATTGCCAAATCCTTCATTATCTAGACTTTGTGTCAAGAAAATGAAATTCTTCTATTTTTTTTTCCCTAGAGCAACTATACAGTATTGCTATTATCAAGCCCGATGCTGTGATTGCTAGAAAATCTTTAGAAATTAAAAAAAAAGTAAGTGATATTTTCCAACCTTACTTTAAATTAATTGCAGCATAACAACCTCTTAATTGTCAATTTAGAGACAAGCTTACTGTTTAGAGTAAAATAGAACATAACAAATTTCTGGTGCTAGTTATCTTTAAAGGCTCTGAATGTATTGTCTCTACAAAGGCTGGGCCTATTCAAGCATCTTTATTTAAATAACTGTGCTCTACCAGTGTCCAATATTAATGATAAAAATTATAGCCCTCATATTGGATTATAACACATGTTCTTCCCGTTTAGTTATTTGCAACACAAACTTGTTATAAGCTCACATTGGTTTGTTTTGTTTCCTGTATGTTGTGACAAATGCAGGGTCCTTTTTAGATACATGGGAGTGTAAGGAAGCATTTATTGTTTTGCTTTAGAGCCAAAATAAATTTTTTTAAGAGGAAAATTGCATTCTTTTTTTTATTTAAAAAAATTTTTTTTTAACGTTTATTTATTTTTGAGACAGAGAGAGACAGAATATGAACGGGGGAGGGTCAGAGAGAGAAGGAGACACAGAATCTGAAACAGGCCCCAGGCTCTGAGCTGTCAGCACAGAGCCCGACGCCTGGCTCAAACTCACAGACTGTGAGATCATGACCCGAGCTGAAGTCGGACGCTCAACCGACTGAGCCACCCAGGTGCCCCGAAAATTGCATTCTAATCCAAAGGTCAGCAGATATATAGGGCCAGAGAGTAACTGTTTCAGGTTTGTGGGGCATATGATCTCTGTCACCACTGCTTAACTGCCATCGCATTGAGAAAGCAGCAATAAGCAGGATGTATACAAATGGGAGTGGCTGCACTCCAACAGGCTTTATTTCCAAAACGAGGCAGTACTTTGCTGACTCCTTAACAATGACTTGGCGTTGAAACAGCGTCAGTGAATTGAAATTTGAAAGAATGTTGTCTGTGAAATAGAGGATGTCACCTAGGGAGCTATCAGGAGGGATTGGAGGTCTCTTGATGAACTTCCCATCATGCATTCTTTCTTTAGCTACAGCAGCGTTCTCGTTGACTGAACTACACTAAAGCAGAAGGTCCATGCTCATAGTATTTATGGTCTCTTCCATTTGTGAGTTGATTTAAGTCATATCACTCTCTAAGGGTAGCCCTTTCCTTCCAGATTTTGGTGTGTATGTTGGGGGGGCACAAAACTGTACCCCAATCCCCCATATGTTTCTTACACTTGATAAAGTTTTAAGAAATAATATCACAATGCAATGATTTACTCTTCCTTATTCGAGTGTGTTTGAATAGCTAGGACACAGTAACGATTTTTCAAGACTCTATAATTCTTTTTAATTTGGGGCAGTACAATTAATCATAAGTTCATCTTGATCTTTTTGTTGTTTTGACATAGTAAATAACATTTCAGATATGTAAATTACAAGGATCTCCTAAATACCTCACCTCTGTGGAATACAGTAAAGGGCTAATAACAAACAGGACAAAAAAATCTAAAGAGTGCTTTGACAGGGAGAGAGCGAAACCATAAGAGACTCTTAAAAACTGAGAATAAACTGAGAGTTGATGGGGAGTGGGAGGGGGGTGTGGGTGATGGGCACTGAGGAGGGCACCTATTGGGAGGAGCACTGCGTGTTGTATGGAAACCAATTTGACCATAAATTTCATATTAAAAAAAAAAGAATGTTTTGAATAGAAAGAAAATGAGCACACGATATTTTTCAATTAGGGTAAAGGAGAAGTTATTGAGTTTAAATATTTCTTGGATTTTATTTTCTGTTGTCAGACTCTAAGTAATGTAACAAAGACATGATTTGAATATTTAGAAGTTATTCAGATGGGACGGTCAGAAGAGGGTTCAGAAAGATGTAAGTAGTGCTCTGCCATATCAACAAGACAAATGAAAGCAGAACCAATAGTGTGTTGACTTTTATTTTATTTTATTTTATTTTATTTTACTTATTTATTTTAAAACACTTTTAAAAACATTTGTTTTTTAACATTTATTTATTTTTGAGAGAGCATGAACTGGGGAGGGGCAGAGAGAAACACAGAATCTGAAGCAGGCTGGCTCTAGGCTCTGAGCTGTCAACACAGAGTCCAATGTGGGGCTTGAACACACAAATCATGAGATCATGACCTGAGCCAAAGTTGGACCCTTAACCCACTGAGCCACCCAAGCGCCCCAGGTGTTGACTTTTATAATAGAAGCAAAAGGTACCTAGTGCTGGATACTCCCAGGTCAAAAAGAGCTCAAATTATTGGTGGTGTTTAATGTAATTCCTGAGTTGCTTTGAACCCGGATTATACTTATATTTCATCGTTTAGTACCTCATTAGATTTGTCTTATTTGTCTCAAACTTCTCTTTGTTTCATTTTACCATACTTGAGTGGCACACAAACTGGATTTATCATTAATTTAAGGGTTTTTTTAATGATAAATCACGACTAAATGTTAAATTCTATCCTTCCCCATAATTTGGATAGTTCTTTTTTGTTTTTGCTATAAACTATACTAGATTATGAGTTAAAGCCTCAACAAAGGAGAGCCTTTTTAAAAATGTTAAAACGATTTTGAAGATAGATGGTTAAAAAAATGCTTATAAATTTATGTTTTTATGAATGATTCAGAACATGATATTTTCCCTTGAAATTTAGTTAGTTCTTTCACATTTTGGGGAAAGTCACTTAAATAATAGAAATACTGAGGGGCACCTGGGTGGCTCAGTCGGTTAAGCGTCCGACTTCGGCTCAGGTCACGATCTCGCGGTCCATGAGTTCGAGCCCCGCGTCGGGCTCTGGGCTGATGGCTCGGAGCCTGGAGCCTGCTTCCGATTCTGTGTCTCCCTCTCTCACTGCCCCTCCCCCGTTCATGCTCTGTCTCTCTCTGTCTCAAAAATAAATAAACGTTAAAAAAATTTTTTTTTAAACAACAACAAAAAAAGAAATACTGAGGAGTCTCTGGTTCAAGCCTTGAAAACTGAAATATAGGAGGCCTGAAAAGGGCCTTCTTTGTTCATGTATTTTTAAGCCTCTTTAAACCTTATGGACCGTATTGAAGTATTTTACCTGAAAACTCATTCAAATCTGTTAAGCACAGGAAACAAATGTCCTTGACTTGTTTTACATGTGGTCCCATAACACGTCTGGATCTGACCTTCCTCTCTACTGAAAGATTCTCGAGGCAGGATTTGTCATAGAAATAGAGGATAAGAGAGTGCTCACTGAACAGCAAGTAAGGGACTTCTACAGTCGACTAGCAGACCAGGTAAGAAAATTAGAAAAAAAAAAAAAAAAAAAGCCACTCTGTTTTCGGATACAGTGTATATTTTGAATCCATATTTTATTATTTTTATTAAAAAAATATTTTTTTAATGTTTATTTATTTTTGACAGAGAGAGACAGAGCATGAGTGGGGGGTGGGGGGGGGGTGGGCAGAGAGAGAGAGAGAGAGACAAGAATCCAAAGCAGGCTCCAGGCTCCGAGCTGTCAGCACAGAGCCCGACGCGGGGCTCCAACTCACAGGCTGCAAGATCATGACCTGAGCCAAAGTCGGATGCTCAACCGACTGAGCCACCCAGGCACCCCTGAGTCCTTATTTTAGAAAAACAAACGGATAAGTCTAGCCAGCCAAATAAGCTTCTGTTGTCCTATTGGGGTCCATATCGTGGTAATGCCAAAGAAGGCGGTGATGCAGTCTCCAGTAGAAACAGTGGCAGCTGAGCAAAAGCAGATGGTCCAATTGTATTTTGTTGAAGTGAAGACCTATTTAACTTATGTCCTCTCAGACTTTCTGCATTGGCCTCTGGAAGTGAATAGCCAGGCCTTTCCTATAGATTTTTATCCCAGGTTGAAGGCTCCTTGTCATAAAGGCTCACAGGGAAGCTTTAATCCTTTCATTATCTGAAAGCCTGTGTCTGGAGCTATTTTCTCTTTTGCCTGGGGGAGTATTAAGAAAGACAGTGCTGTGTTCGAGAAAGTTCAGTGGCTTAGGGGTCAGAAGACATAGCTTCCAGAAATGTACTGTCCAATATGGTAGCCATTAGCTACTTGTGGCCATTTGAATTTAAATTCATTAAAACCAAATCAAATGAAAAATTCAGAGTCTCAGTTGCAAGTGCTCAGTAGCTGCATGTGGCTACCTCTGTTGGAGAGCACAGAATGTGTTTTGTCATCAGAGAAAGCTCTAGTGAACAGCACTTTGTCAGCTGGCTGTGACACTCCAACCATCTCTCTTGGCCCCAGGAAAAGGTTGGACCGGCTGCCTCAGTATTACCTGGGAGCTTTTGAGAAAATCTAATTCTAAAGCCCCATCCTAAACCTACTTAATCATGAACTCTGGGATTGGACTTTCCAAATCTGTGTTTCAGCAAGCCCCGTCAGATGATCTGGAAGCATCCTGAAGTTCGAGGATGGTTATTAGATCATCTTTAAGATCAATCCCTGTTAGCTGTGAACCTCTATCCTTCAAAGATGTGTTTGTTAGCAGTGGGCTTATAAAGAGAACACTCCCTTGCCCTGTGATCGTGAAGGGGAGGATGTTGCTTGAGTTGGGTGGTGGCTGCCATTTTTGTCGATCCATATCAGAAGCCTGAAGTAGGTAGTTTATCCTCTTATTTTGTAGCCTGACTTTGAAGATTTTGTCCTTTTTATGACAAATGGCCTGAGCCATATTCTAGTGATATCTCAAGGAAATGAAGAACAGCCTGTCTGGGAAGAAACTGAACCCAATCCCGAGACTGAAACTAAGGTGGATGAGGATCATCACCATGAGGTGGCCCCACCTACGCTGAGGAAGGAGAAACGCTACAGGTAACTCGAGACCATTTACATCGTATGAGGACGTAGTGAAGCGTAGTGTCCAAATACCTCAAACACATTTTGAGGTACACATTTAGAACACACATTTTTACGTTGGAACCACAAGAATTTCTTCCAGTCAGTCTAAAAAAAGTGTATATTCGGCAAAGCTGGGATTTCCCTGAAAGTGTATGTCAAGAGGATTAGAGTTTACGTTTGTCTTTCTAAAGCTGGGCACACCAGTGTGGCCTCCCAGCCTGGGGTCCCAGGGATAGATTGGGACCATGTGTAATCCCTGCCAGGCCTATCTTTTCTGCTGTCTCCCCACATTCACTCCCACCTGCCCCGGGTCCTAAAGACATCAGATGTACTCTCCCCTCTTACTTTCGGCAGTTGGTTATGAATTGCTAAGAACTGAATGGTTGTATGTTTTCACTGATGGGTTTTTAAATAGTTGAAAATGAATGTAATATATACAGTCCCGGTTTCATGCACTGGCGTTTGTGCCTTTTATTCCCCCGAAGACTCAGAAAGTCCACTTTAACCCAAGAGTTGTCGGAACTATGTCTGAAAGAAAGGTGGGTGAGAGTCTCTGAGTCTTGAGATTTCATCATGTGGCTGGACAGAGCATCTTCATTGCATTTTCTGGCCAGGAATCTCCAGAACTTTCCTTGTTGTCCTATTAATGTGTGCAGTAGCTTTTCTTGACTAGCTACATCTGCTGGTTCCTACCGATGCTTTTTAGGTAGTAGGAACTAATGTCATTCGTTGCAAGTTTTGAGTGGGATAGAGCGACTTATAGGTAAGTTGGCTGCTGACAAAGAGCTTTGTAAACAGTAGTACTTACTTTCACAGTTTTAACAGGGAATGATGGTCAGTGGTCAGAGGGAAGGTTTGGTGGGGAGAGTTGTGCTCAAAAAGATACCAGGCTTCATACCAGGACTTCTGAGCCATTAAAAAAATGTCCTGTGAAACCCTCATTGTTAGCAGCTGGCATAAAAGAAGTCAGTATTCCACTGGTGCCATTGTTCTGGGGCAAGTCTGTGTCACATCTGACTTTGGAAAGCATTTGTCTCCAAACGTTCGATACCGGCATAATCAGATGAACAACTGAGGGAATTGGCAGGGTGGGCATGGAGTGAGATGTGTTAATCTTGCTTTGGCAAAGTCTGCGGTATTTCTTTTCTGAACTTAGAGACTCCGTTTGCGTTTTGCCCGTCATTACTCTGAGCAGTGGCCACCAGCAGGCAGCATGGAGTGGTGGGGTTCAAGTTCGTTTGTCTGGGAATCTGTTTTCACAGCTCTTGTTCTGGAGGCAGAGCATAACAGGGGCTGTGTACAGCTGCTGTCATTTTTTTTTTTAATGTTTATTTATTTTTGAGAGAGAGAGAGAGAGAGAGGGAGAGAGCACAAACAAGGGAGGGGCAGAGAGAGAGGGAGGCACGGAATCTGAAGCAGAATCCAGGCTCTAAGCTGTTAGCATAGAGCCCGATGCGGGGCTCAAACTCATGAACCGCGATATCATGACTTGAGCTGAAGTTGGATGCTTAACTAACTGAGCCACCCAGGTGCCCTGCTGCTTTCATCTTTTAAGTAAATCTAAAACCTAAAGGATAAAGAACTAAAACTCTCATGAATGATGTATCCATTTGTTCACTGTTTTTCTTTATGGCCGCCCTTCCCCCACCTCAAAGCCTCCTCACCTTCCTCTATGGGTATTGGGAGGAGGGAGTACTGGTGGGTGAGGAAGAAGGGAAATTAAAAGCAGGACAATTAGACTGGGAGTGGTAGGTGCCTCCTTCTGTGAACGTGAACAGAGCTCCCCGTCTTTGTTGGAGTGTTTGCCCTATGGAGAAAAACTCACATGTGAACCCACATGGTTTGGGAGAACTTTCTTCGTGTTGTCAGTTGCCCACTGGACCCCATGGCTGGCCGGGAGGAGGGAGTAGGAATCAGGAAAATGGTTCAGGCATCCATGGTTTTCATCCGCATTCCAAATTTGTTCATGATGACTTCTGATTGTGGCACGTATATTATCTGTTTACATGTCTGTCTCCTTAATCGGTATATTAAGAACGCAAAGGTCAGAGTCCTTTATCTCTGTTTTCTGGTCATTCTACAGAAGAGGAAGGGCATGGTTCTATTAGCTACATTGTCCAGAGACATATAAGTAGTTCCTGGCCATTTTCACTAATTCATTCACTCCTGCCTTCCTTCATTCACTCATTTATTCTGTTATACATCCTTCCTTTATGTAGTATTTATTAAAGTCCTACTATGTGCCAGGTCTTGGGGATACAGAGATGGGTGAAAATTAAATGATCTCTAAAGTCCCTTTTGCTCTAAATCCTTATGACTGAGTAAAGATGATAGTTCCGACCTCCTATAATATATTGCATTTCTCTGGCCACACAAAGTGTCTATTGTATTCTTAGTAACCTATTTATCTCCTATACATGTCATAGCTTGTAGAGAGCAGGTTTTTCTTTTATAAAACTCTCATTTAAATTAAAGATAATAGGTACAATTTCTAAAATAATCTTTAAAAGTATTTCTGGGATCAGAGCAGTCTGAATACTATACCCCTACTATCTATTCCCATCTCCAGACCTTTCTTGCCTCTCTGGAATCAAAGGGAACCTGTACTAATAAGCATCTGGCCACAGGTGAGGCCTGGAACTCTGTGTACAGAATGAAAGAGAAGGGGAGGGGACAGGTCACAGGGGACAAGAATCTGGAGAAAACCACCAGCCTTGGGAAGAACAAACACAGACTTGTGACTTCCCGGGGCCAGGTTGACACTGAACTTCACTGGGCCTTCCTGACCCTCTGAAAGCCCAAGACGGAGCTGAGTGGGATTACTGAAATTCCCTGCCTTTGAGGACCAGCTCCATAATGGCTCTTACCAGAGGAACAACAACCTGCTCGCTGGTAGCCTAGAGGTCATTCTGGCCTTTCAGCCATAGGGTTTCCATCACCTAAGACACTCAAAACCAGGTGTAAGCCCCAGTAAACAAACCAAGAAAAATAACTGTCTACCAAGGGGAGCCTAGTGGCCAAAGGAAGATCTACACAAACACCAGAACACAAGTCCAGTGAAAAAGAACTACTAAGGATAGAAAAGTCCTCAAATAAAATAATAGTAATAGGAGTTATCATCATAGTAATACTTGCGATCCAAGTGCTACATACACATAAAAAGAGACTTCCCATTTGAACTATAAAATAAATTATGATTTGAACTCTGAATTCAGTCTGATAGTCATTTGAGACTCGGTTTAATGCCTTGGAAAATCAGATACAAGAAGTAGCTCAAAGGACAGAAAAAAAATGAGACAGACTTCATGAGAGCAGACCAGAAACAACGTGGAGAATGTACTGGAAAGATCAATGTGCTAATAAGAGAGATTCCATACAGAAAAGAAAGAACAGATGAACAAGCTATAACTCAACGAATAATAGGGAAAAAATTTCCTGAAACGAAGAAACACATGCATTTGCCGACTGAAAGCGTTTACGGTGGCCCAGTCTCGACTGATGCAGAGAAACACAGATACAGGAATATCTTGGGAAGACACACTGTATGCCATTTCCAGAGACAAAGAACAGCCCGTGGTGTACTTAGGATGTCCAGAACCCCAAGCAGATAATTTCCTTAACACCCCTCTCCTCTATATGACAATATTATTTTTATTTTTATAAAAATTTTAAAGGATTTTTTGGGGAGGGAGAGAGTGTGAGTGAGTGGGGGAGGGGCAGAGGGAGAGGGAGAGAGAAGCTCAAGAAGGTTCCACCAGCATGGAGCCCAACAGAGGGCTGGATCTCACAACCGTGAGATGACAACCTGAACGGAAATCAAGAGTCAGGCGCTCAACTGCCTGAGCCACCCAGGCGGCCCATGACAATATTATTTTTAGTACTAGCTATTGAGCAAGACAATAATAGCCAGAAAAAAAAAACCCATAAATAGTGAAAATTGTCCTTTACAAAATTTTGTGTATATATGAACATAGAAGCAAAAAGTAAAAAATGAATATTATAATATCAAAAATGAAACAATAGGTTAATACTGTTTAATTATACTAATATGTTTTCTTAGAAAGGAAAACATTTGCATACTTATATATATTAGTCTATCACAGAAACAAAGTGCAATTTTTGTTTGCAAGCCTTAAGTTTTGATGATTTGCTAGTGACATTCTCAAAATTGATCTTCACTGGATGTCAATAGAGATACGTAAAGTTCCTGTTTCCTGATAAATTCCAGAAATTGCAATCTGCCAATAGCTCTGTTATTTTAGAATTGATTCTTATATGCAGAGTAGAAGCTAGAGCACACTGTTTATTAAATGTAAATAATAAAAATGCCAACTTGAAGCCCACACATATATTATTAAAATTTAACACATTATAACCACAGGAATTGTTCAGAATGTGGAGAAAAGTTGTTTGTTTTTGTTTTTTCAAGGAGGAGTAGTAACATACCACTAACGCTATTTAGAATTGCTGGTGCATGGTGATGCTAAGAAGCAGCCCAACTTTTAGTTTAAAAATTGGCTTAAGGGGCACCTGGGAGGCTCAGTCGATCGAGTCCGACTCTAGCTCAGGTCATGATCTCACAGTTCGTGAGTTTGAGGCCCGCGTCGGGCTCTGTGCTGACCGCTCAGAGCCTGGAGCTCTGATGTCTCCCTCTCTCTCTGCCCCTCCCCTGCTTGCTCTCTCTCTCTCTCTCTCTCTCTCTCAAAAATAAACATTAAAATTAAAAAAAAATAAAAGAAATGGTTTAAAATTTCTTAGAGACAGTGCATCCCCCAGTGACTTGCACTTTAGGTAATCCCTTTCCACCAACTGCCTGTCTGGCAGCAACTGAGAATAAGTTAACTTACAAGGACAAATCTCGGACTGGCATGGGACTTGTCATCAGACTCCTGAGAGAAACAGACCCCCCCCCCCCCATCTTAATGAAGCCAGGATATCCTTTACCTAGTGGAGCAAAGGAAAAAGTTCAGGGACATGCTTAGGAATATATCTCCTGGAAGATATTTGAGGGAAGACTTGTCCAAACAAAAAATGAAAAGAGATACTTCCATCTGAGGGAAAAAAGCGAAGGGAAACAATTCTCCTCAGAGAGGAGAAAGACGAGATGAAGAAGTAACACAGCATTTTAAGGTTCTTTTTCGAGTTTGCAGAAGTGGAGATGGGTGGAGTGTTAGAGCTGAGCAATAGTGTGTGCCAGGATGCAGGAAATACTCAGAACATATGCGTTTGGTTACGGAAGCAGGTTAAAGATGGTGACCATTGATGCAGTGGATGAGTATACATGGGACCTCTATGTTAACAAGGGAATACCACGGAATGGATAGCAACTTGCTCAGACCCGCAGATGGGAGAAAGAAAAAAGAAGAAAGTATAATTTAAAATAAATAGTATATATAAAGTAAGATGGAAGGAATATAGTTAAGTATATGGCTATTATACTAAGTATGAAAAGGTTAATTATCCCATGAAATACAGAGATTACAAGGTTAAAGTTAAAAAAAAGTTAAAAACCATTATAGTAACAATTGACACAGAGGAGAATCCTCAATGGGTGCTAAAACCATTGCGTGAAAAATATATACACTTTCAGATTGTGTCCTCTCAGATTTCCTCTTATTTACAAAGTGGAAATGGTAGCTTTTCAATGGAGAAAACGCTTTGAAGGGAGATATCACTTCAACTACATTAATATCACCGACAATAGGAAAAACTTACATTGCATATATCATCTTGTGACAAGGACACAGATTCGTATCCTGAAAGTAATAGGAAACGATTGGTCCATCCAGTAGTTTGAAACCATCCCAAATGAGGAATAGTTCACAAAACAACTGGCCTGGACTCTTCAAAATGTCAATATCATGAAAGACAAGAAGGCTGAATATTGTTAGAGATTAAAAGAGACCAGGGAGATAGGACAATTACATGCAATGTATGGTCCAGGATTAGGAAAAATTACTATTGATGGGACACTATTTTATGATTGGTGAAATTTGAATATAAACAGTTTATGAGATAAAAGTTTTATATCAAGTAAACTTTCCTGAAGTATTTAGGAGGGTGAATGGTTAAAATATCTGCAGCCTACTTTTAAATGGTTCAGTCAACACACACACACACACACACACACACACACACACACACACAGGAGAGGGGAGGGGGATGAGAGGGATAGAGAGAACAAACGTGGCAAAATGCTAACAGTTGGTAAATCTAGAGTTCATTATCATACTCTTGCAACTTTTCTACCAATTTAATTTTTTCAAAATAAAAAGTTTTAAAAACACACTCATATATATATATATATATATATATATATATATATATATATCCAGGCAAAATAAAGTATTAGAATTGAACATTACAAGTGCTAAATTTAATAAAGAAGGACATGATGTGAAAACAACATTTATGAAGTAGATATAGTCATCAAAAAGTGCCCTGATAGAATTACATATACTCTATAAATATATGTAGCCTTAAATCCCACACATACATTTTCTTTGTTTACAAGAAAGCCTTAACACATTTTTTAAAATTAAGATTTCACCACACGCATTTGCTAGTTATAATCCAATAAAATTGGAAATAAACAATAAAAAGATGACTGGGGCGCCTGAGTGGCTCAGTTGGTTGAGTGGCCAACTTCAGCTCAGGTCATGATCTCACAGTCTGTAGGTTTAAGCCCTGCATCGGGCTCCGTGATGACAGCTCAGAGCCTGGAGGCTGCTTTGGATTCTGTGTCTCCCTCTCTCTCTGCCCCTCCCCCGCTCATGCTCTGTGTCTTTCTCTCTCTCTCAAAAATGAATAAACATTAAAAAAAATTTTTTTTAAATATGACCAAAGTGTCTTATGTATTTGAAAACACACCATGTTCTTCTAAATGATCCTTGACTCAAAGACGACCTTAAGGAAAGTAGAAACTACCTGGAAAGCTTAACATGAAGGAAAGAAAAACGTGTTTAACCATATTTTATGTTGGTCTTCTTTATCCTCCCAAAAAGTCAAAACATACATGATTTCATGTAATTGAGTTTTGGATTCGTTCAACAAAAAATTGAATTAAATGCATATTTTTTGATTTGATAGAAAGATACAACTTTACATGAAAATTTAATTTTTGTTTATTTTATTAAACCATTAAAGTATTTGTGAACTTATTACCAGTTTTAATTTTCTGGCATGGTTATTAAATTTCAGCTTACAATAATCTTAAATTACATTTTGGATTTCCACAGTTTACAAGAATATCTGGAAAGACAACATATATCTCAGCTCTGTGATATTGAAGAGAGTATAGCTAACGTTAATAAGTTTATTGATATGTTCTTCCCTGATTTTAAAAGTATGAAAAACCTCAAATTAGAAAAGATCCTGGCATTACTTCGACCAGATCTCTTTCAAGAAAAGAAAGGTAAGAAATAAATATAAATAAACCCTAGTATAATTGCATCAAAGGCTATTATTTTAAAATTTAACATTGAAGAAAAAAGCACCTGAAATAAGAAATTTAGTTAATACTAATCTAATTTCTCAATGATAAAGAATAACACATTTTTGTAGGTAAAGAGTTTGCAAATTATTTTCTAACATTTGAATTTGTTAAAGTAGATTTTAATATGGTAGGACTTATTATATAATAAAGATTGGACTTTATATCTGAAATGCCTTGAATTAATGCACCTCCTCATTAATTGTGTGATTTGATACTTTACCAAGTCTATTTCTTCATGTATAAAATTCAGAAGATTAAAATGAGGGGCATCTGGCTGGCTGAGTTGGTGGAGCGTGTGACTCTTGATCTCGGGGTCATGAGTTTCAGCCCCACGTTGGGAGTAGAGCATACTTAAAAAAAATGAGAAAACATAAAGTGCCTGGCACTTGAAGGGTGCTAGTTATTTTTTTAAGTTTGTTTATTTTGAGACCGAGAGAGTGAGTGTGAGTGGGCGAGGGGCAGAGAGAGGGAGAGAGAGAATCCCAACGAGGTTCCACATTGTCAGCCCAGAGCCCAATGCAGGGCTCAATCTGGTGAACTCTGAAGTCATGGCCTGAGCCAAAGTCCAAAGTGGGATGCTTTTAACCAACTGAGCCACCCAGGCTCCCCAGGGTGCTAGTTATTTTTAACCTTATCCCATATTCACCTGGCAGTGGGAATATGACAGAATAAGAATTCACACCATACATGCACACTCTTAGTTCTTTTTTATAGCTGGTATATATGGGAATACAGTTGATATTTGTATATTGACCTTATGTTCTTTGACTTGGTAAACTCACTTGGTTCTAGAAGCTTTGGTGTAATTTTCTTAGGAATTTCTATGTAGACCAGGGTTTCTCAACTTCAGACGTACTTACTTTGGGGGCTAGATAATTCTTTTGTTGAAAGGGGCGTTATCGTGTGCGCTGTAAAATGTTTATAGCATCCTTGGCCTCTAGTCACTTGATGCCACTAGCATCCTCTCCGCCCCCAGCGCGATAACCAAAAATATCTCCAGACATTGTCACACGCACCCTTGCAGGACAAAGTATCAGGCCAAGAGCCCGTGACGGGGACAGTAATATCATCTGCAAATCCAGACGGTTTTACCTCTTTCTTTGGAAGTGTCTTCCGCTTACCTCATTGAACTAGCTAGAACTCTCTGTGGATGCTAGCAAGATGTTAGGCTTGCTTTATGCTTTCCCTTACAGCAAAGCACTCGGTCTTTTACTGTGAAGCACAACATTAGCTCTAATATACCCCTCACCTAATTTTTAAAAACCCCACCTGTTTTTAGTTTGGGGAGTTTTTTTTTTTTTTTTTTTTTAATATCATGAATAGATATTGTGTTTTCTCAATTATTTTTTCTGTATCTACTGATCTGATTATATTTTACTTTCTTGAGTTTGAGAATATGGTAACTACTTTGATTTTTGAATGTTGGACCGGCCTGGCGTCCTTCAGAAAAGCCACACTTGGTTGTATGTTGTTCTTTTTAAAATAGCTGGATTTGATTTTTTTTAATATTTTGTTGAGGCGTTTTGTGTCTACATTCATGAGAAATATTTGTTGTTTTCCTTTCTTGTAGTGTCTTTATCTGGTTTTGGTGTCAGGGTAATGCAAGCCTTATAAAAGTGAGATAAGAAGTTGTCAGTCCTAGGGGCGCCTGGGTGGCGCAGTCGGTTAAGCGTCCGACTTCAGCCAGGTCACGATCTCGCAGTCCGTGAGTTCGAGCCCCGCGTCGGGCTCTGGGCTGATGGCTCAGAGCCTGGAGCCTGTTTCCGATTCTGTGTCTCCCTCTCTCTCTGCCCCTCCCCCGTTCATGCTCTGTCTCTCTCTGTCCCAAAAATAAACGTTGAAAAGAAAAATTTTATAAAAAAAAAAAAAAAAAAAGAAGTTGTCAGTCCTCTTCTCTGGAAGAGATCATGTATAATTCATGTTACGTCTTTCTTAAATGTTTATTAGAATTTACCAGGGAAACTTATCTGGGCCTAGAATTTTCTTCGTTAGAATGTCTTAGCTTTGTTTTCCTTCTTAAATCCTTTAAAATATGGACATATTTTTTGAATAACCAGACCATATTTTTGAAAGGTTTTAGATTTACAGAAAAATTAAGAAAGATAGGACAGAGTTTCCATATCCCTATCCACCCCCTTCCAACAGCTTATCCAATTAACACCTTATATTATGGTGAAATATTTTTATAATTAATGAACCAGTATTGAAATGTTATTAACTCAAGTTCATAGTTTACAATAATGTTCACTCTTTGTTTTGTACATTCTATGGGTTTTTTTTTTAATTTTTTTTTTAACGTTTATTTATTTTTTGAGACAGAGAGAGACAGCATGAACGGGGGAGGGTCAGAGAGAGGGAGACACAGAATCCGAAACAGGCTCCAGGCTCAGAGCTGTCAGCACAGATCCCGACGCGGGGCTCGAACTCATGGACCACAAGATCATGACCCGAGCTGAAGTCGGCCGCCCAACCAACTGAGCCACCCAGGCGCCCCCATTCTATGGTTTTTAATAAATGCATAATGTCATGTATCCCCTTTACAGTATCACACAGAATAGAATCACTGCCCTAAAAAAAAATCCCTTTTCCTATTCTCCCTTCCTCCCTCCCAACTTCTGGTGACCACTGATCTTTTTGCTGTCTCTAGTTTTTGCTTTTTCCAGAATGTCATACAGTTGGAATCATAGAGTATGTGGCTTTTCAGACGGATTGCTTTCACTTAACAATATGCACTTAAGACACCAAAAATTGTGTTGTAATTTTTTGCTTTTCAACAGTGCTGACTTTTTTTTTTTTTTTAATTTTTTTTTTTTTCAAAGTTTATTTATTTTTGGGACAGAGAGAGACAGAGCATGAACGGGGGAGGGGCAGAGAGAGAGGGAGACACAGAATCGGAAACAGGCTCCAGGCTCTGAGCCATCAGCCCAGAGCCTGACGCGGGGCTCGAACTCACGGACCGCGAGATCGTGACCTGGCTGAAGTCGGACGCTTAACCGACTGTGCCACCCAGGCGCCCCAACAACAGTGCTGACTTTTTAAAGAACTTCAGAGGAGGAAAATGTTTATTATATTCACCCAGATATTTACTGTTATCTTCCATTCCTTTTGGAAGTTCCACGTTTCCCTCTGATATCATTTCCCTTCTACTCAAAGAACTTCAGCACTTTTTTTTTTAAGAGCAGGTCTGGTGGCAATAAATTCAATTGGTTTTCTCTCATCAAAGAAGGTCTTATTTTCTTTCTTTCAAAAAAAATTTTTTTAAGTTTATTTTTTGAGAGAGACAGAGCACAAAGCAGGGAGGGGCAGAGAGAGAGAGAGAGGGAGAGAGACTCTCAAGCAGATTTTACATTGTCAGTGCAGAGACCGATGCAGGGCTTGAACTCACAAACCATGAGATCATGATTTTAGCTGAAACCAAGAGTCGGATGCTTAACTGACTGAACCACCCAGGTGCCCCAGAACGTCTTTATTTTCATTCCTGAAGGATATTTGTACTGATATAGAATGCTGGTTTTCCAGTTCATTTCCTTCAGCACTTTAAAATTGTTGTGCCACTGCCTTCTGGCTTTACTGGTATCTAATGAAACATCCGTGGTCATTCAAAGCATTTTTTCCCTTATATGTAACATAGCTTTTTATTTGTTTATTTATTTTGGGGATTGCTTTCAAGATTTTTTCTTTGGTTTTTAACAGCTTTACTATTATGCATGTGAGTATACTTTTCTTTGAGCTTATCTTTGACTTTGGGGTTCCTTGAACTTCTTGAATCTATAAATGTCTTTCACTAAATTTGAGGAATTTCCCACCATTATTTCTTTAAATTATTTGTTCCGTGCCAATTCTTTCACCATCTGGGACTCCAAAGATACAAATGTTAGATATTTTGACATTGTCCTACAGACTCCTGAGGCTTTGGCCTAAATTTGTTTTCTCTGTGTAGTTCTAATTGGATCATTTCACTTGTGTTAGCTTTAAGATTGAAATCTGTGATCTCCTTGTTGGCATTCGGCCCATCCAATGAATATTTTATTTCAGTTGTAATGTTTTTCAGTTTTGCACACCTCATTCGGTTCATTTTTGTAACTGCTGTTTCTCTGCTGAGAACTTTCATCTTTCCAGTCATTTCAAGAGTGTTCATCCTTACTTCATGGAGCATTATAATTGCTCCTTCAAATTCTTTATCTGAATATTTCAATATCTACATTGGAGTTCTTGAGATTTACTTAGTTCTTTTTTTTTTTTTAAGTTTTTATTTATTTACTTTGAAAGAGACACAGGGGACGGGGCAGAGGGAGAGGGAGAGAGAGAATCCCAGGCAGGCTCCACACTGCCAGCTCAGAGCCTGATGTGAGGCTCGAACCCACGAACCATGAGATCATGGCCTGAGCTGAAGTCCAGAGTCGGAAGCTCAACTGCCTGAGCCACCCAGGTGCCCCAAGATTTTCTTAGTTCTTTATAGGTTGCATAATTTTGTATTGTATTTTAGTTCTTGGTCACTTGAGTATTGTTATGAGACTGATGAATCGTGTTAAAGTCTTCTAGAGAATGTTGACTTCTTGTTTGTTTCAGAAGTCAGTTGGTCAGGTTAAGACCACATGTCCCATCCCACTTTCTATGGGTTGTTTCCAATGTCAGTTGCATTTTCAAAGTTTTTGTATGCTATTCTGGACTTCACAGCTTAGAGCTCACTCGGAGACCTAGGTGATGCTCGATACTGAGGTTCAATTCTCAAGCCACTAAGTTGCCACTTATCAGCCCAACCATAGTCATTGCTTGGGGGGGTCAGTCCACTACTTCAAACACAGGTTTAGTCAGTCGCTTTCCCCCCCAGTCCCCACCATCTCTGGCTGTATCTCATAAGCCTCTGTTCTTTGTCCTCTGGATGGATATCTGGAGTTTTAGCCTCCCTGTGCGATTGGGCACAGCCCACGTTTAGGACTGCCTCCTAAATGTGAGAAAAAAGTGGGGGTGAGAAAAAAAGTAACAGGGTTTTTCCCACACTGTTCAGTCCACAGAGGCCCCCCTTCCCAGTCTCACTGGTCAGAGGGAAGGACTTGCTCTCAGTTTTAGGTGCTTGCAGGGCCTCCGCTCCCTTCACAGTACATTTCACGGCTGGGGCTTGCCTTCTAGTAGGTCCAGGAGAGGGAAAAAGCAAAATCAAAACGAAGAAGGCTCCTAAAATGGGGATATCCTCCCAAGTCTCCATCCCACAAGATGGAGTGTAGCAGAGTTTTATTCCTCTCTCCATGCTCAACCCCACCCCAGTTATAATATCTGTGGTCTTAATTTTTGTGACTGTTGTTTGAAGTTTTAGTATACCGATGGTGGTGGTGATGTTACTTTTACGATGCATATCTTATCTTTTGATAATATTTTGCAATTTATATCTTGTTTATGGTCAGGTTTACAACGGGTATGTTTAGAATTTTTCTTATATAAATTGGTTTTCCTGTTCCCACAGTCCTTAGATCTATTAATTTCCCACTTTTTAATCACTTAGTTATATTTTATGTTACCTGAAATATATATATATATATATTTTAAATTTTTTAATGTTTATTTTTGAGAGAGAGAGAGAGAGAGAGAGACAGCGTGAGTGGGGGAGGGGCAGAGAGAGAGGGTGACACAGAATCCGAAGCAGGCTCCAGGCTCTGAGCTGTCAGTGCAGAGCCAGACGTGGGGCTTGAACTCACAAACCGTGAGATCATGACCTGAGCTGAAGCTGGACGCCTAACCGACTGAGCCACCCAGGCACCCCACACCTGAAGCACATATATTTAAACACGTTTTTGAAAAAGATATGTACTTCTTTCGTTTTCTGAACACTGGCATATTTAAGAATATCTTTTGTTACCTTTGTGTATAAAGGAAACTTACCTGACTGTATATTTTTAAGAAATAAATCCCCCATCCCCAAACCTATAGACTTTTTGCATTGAGGAGGAAAGTCTGTTTTCAGCCTGGTTTTTGTTTCTTTGCAGATAATTCAGTTTTTGTTATGTTTTGTTTGTTTCACTTAGATACTTGTGGAATTTTCCCTCATTACTCAAAAATTTCCAAGATTTTGTAGATATATCAGAATGAATTGGTCATGGAGCACCTGGGTGGCTCAGTCAGTTAAGCCTCCGACTTTGGCTCAGGTCATGATCTCACGGTTCAAGAGTTCGAGCCCCACCTTGGGCTCTGTGCTGACAGCTCAGAACCTGGAGCCTGCCTTGGATTCTATGTCTCCCTCTTTCTCTGTCCCTCCCTCGCTCTCACTCTTTGTTTCTCTCAAAAATAAAACATTAAAAAAAAGAAAAGAATGAACTGGTTTTGGGGTACCTGGGTGGCTCAGTCGGTTCAATGTCTGACTCTTATTTTGGCTCAGGTCATGATCTAATGGTTCATAGGTTCAAACCCCATGACATGCTCTGCGCTGTTAGCATGGAGCCTGCTTGGGATTTTCTCTCCCTCCCTCTCTGCCTCTCTCTCTCTCTCTCTCTCTTTCTCAAAATAAATAAATAAATAAATAAATAAATATTCTTTAAAAAAGAATGAACTGGTTTTTCCATATTTATTTGGTTACTAACCACCTGACTTAGCGATTTGTCTGTGATAGAGGAGATAGAAGATAGCAAAGTGCTCTAGGCTTTGAAGTATGATTTTTATGGATGAGGTTATTCCACGAAGCAACCATACAATTGCTAGGTGCTTTGTCTAGGAGTTCTCTGCATCCCCACACCTGCCACTGAATGTATGCATCAAGTGGCATCACTGAATTACTTGAGGTGACATCTGAAAAGCCTCATGGACACTATGCAACAAAATAAAATATTTATTATCATATCTATCATATTTGTCTACATTGGAATTTGAAGCGGAACCGAATCCTCGAGTAATGAGGTCAAGGAAATGCAATACCATCTTGCAAATAGTGGTACTCCCCATGCTTTTTACTTTAATCATTAGAAACTGAGGCCCCTCTGTGTTGTGTTGTAATTCTTATGATCACCCATCTGAGACAGTACCAACTAAGGAGAGGCTCATTGAGTCTAGTTTCTTTAACTTTATGGAGCTTTGCTTTCCCTAAATATTTTTCCTCAGGTTTTCTCATAAGCCATGACAAGAAGCCATCCTATGCAAATTGTTTGAGGATTTGCTGTCACTTGTAAACTGTTGGCCACTAGGTACCCTCATATGAGAAAACGTTTTTTGTTTTTGTTTTTGTTTTTTTAAATTCAGCAATGCAAAAACCTTACAAATTATTTCAGTCTCCTCTAAGGCTTCCTCCTTAAAAAAATTTTTTTTTAATATTTATTTTTGAGAGAGAGTATGAGCTTGTGGGGGGGGGGAGGGGACTGGGGAGGAGGGAAGGAAGAGGAGGGAAAGGGAAACAGGGAGGAGGAAAGGGGACAGGGGCAGGGAGGGAGACACAGAATCTGAAGCAGGCTCCAGGCTCTGAGCTATCGGCCCAGAGCCGGACATGGGACTTGAACCCACGAACCGTGAGATCATGACCTGAGCTGATACTTAACCCACTGAGCCACCCAGGCACCCCAGGATTCTACCTTTTAAAATCCAAGAACTATGTAAACATTCTGTTTTTTCTTCCTATTGTCTGTGAGCTCGTTCTGAAGCAAATTATTGCTTAAACTCTATAAACTTGTATGTTTTCTTGTTTGTTTTACTCTTTCCTGACAATGGTTTGCTTAGGCTGAGTCCATTAACTCTATTCCATGCCCAACAGGGGAGAGGATGCATTTTCAGCTAGGTTGCATTTTTGGCTTTGAGCGGGGCCCAGTGCTGTCCGGGCCCCGAGTCAGCATTTGTGTTTCGGGTTTTGCCTTCTTTGTTACAAGATGGCCTCACAGCTCCAGGCCTCATGTCGCTGAAATGCCTTAGACAGGACAGAAGGTGGTGTAGGGCAGGGAAGCCGTCCCCCCGGGTACCTCTCTCAGAAGCAGCCCCAGTCCAGGTCCTTTGTGTATCATTGGCCAGATCTGGGCAGCATCGCCACCTGTCCATAAGGAAGGTTGGAGAAGTTGAGTATTGCATTTTCTAGACTTCCACAGTGGGACGTGCGCCAGAGAAGGAGGAGACCGAGAAATACTTTTGGGTTTCCAATCATTGTGTTTCTCCCCAAGTGGGACAAGTAAAATAGGGCTAGTGAAGATATAAACTGTTTACACATACTTCTGTAATTGTGTTAACTCGTTATTTTGGTTACTGTCTATACCCACACACATGCTCGTATGTGCAACTAAGGAAAAGGTTTACTAGTGAGACACCTCTGCTTGTGTGTATGCATGTGTGTGATTCCTGTGTGACGAAAAATCAGACACAGCGTCATAAATCATAATTTGGTACGTTCACCTTAACAATGCTGTTCACCTTAAAATCTGAGAAGCTATTTTTGCCAACTTCTAAATTTCATATGAGGATGAGAGGCATTATATGCCTTCATAATAATACATTCAGTCTGGTATGGATAGCCAGCAACCCATCAGTTTAACACTTATCATGTGACTTTTTATTTAGAGAACGTTTTAGGTATCATCCATGATGAAGGCTTTAAAATACTGATGCAGAGACCAATCGTATTGTCAGAAGAGGAAGCACAAACGCTGTGCAAGGAATATGAAAATGAAGATTATTTTGAAAATCTTATAAAAAAAATGACCAGGTAAAGTAGATTTCAGGTTTAGAAGGCGCAATCTGATTTAGTCTTATTTATCCGTTTAAATTCTAGTTCGTTGACATACAGTGCGATTTTGGTTTCAGAGTAGAATTCAGTGATTCATCACTTCCGTACAACACCCAGTGCTCATCCCAGCAAGTGCCCTCCTTAGTACCCGTCACCCATCTGGCCCATTCCCCACCCACGTCCCTCCATCAGCCCTCAGTTTGTTCTCTGTCTTTAAGAGTCTCTTGTGGTTCATTTGGTTGAGTTTTGAATCATTTAAATCTTCTTCTGAACCTGCCCTGGTCAAGCTGCCACACCTCTCAGTTCTGTAACCATGTGCTGAGTCTCCTTCTTTGCCAGTCTCACCCCCACCTCAAGTCTCTGCTCAACTGTCTCATCTGCTCTCGTCCCCCTGGAATGCTACTGGAGCAATGGAAAGGCCCAGGTGAAGTCACTGGAATCCGCTGAGTCGAGTGCCAGAAATCTGTGGTGTGTGACATCATGTCCAAGTAGAGAACTCACTGACTCTCGAGGGTTTTGGTAGTCCTAGCGATCATTAGTCCAAGGAGAATAAGATGCTAGAAATCTGTCAGGTTTCTGGAAGGGTAAGTGAAATAGCAGCTGGGACAGAAATCCAGCAAGGGTACATGAATCAGCAGGAATATGGGAATACTATATAGGAACCTATCTATCAGAACCAAGGTCCTTCTCTTCCCTTCCTTAGTCTACTTCCATACTTGTATAAGGTGCTCAATATACTCTTGGGAGTACACCGATGGAAATTAGTCTTAGTCATGGTAAAAGAATTATCTCGACTTGTATTATCTATACATATTTAGCTACTGAGCCATAATATACGGCTTTTTTTTTTTCTTTTAACAGCGGTCCATCTCTAGCCCTTGTTTTATTGAGAGACAATTGTTTACAACACTGGAAAGAGTTAATTGGGCCCAGCAGTGTTGAAAAAGCCAAGATATCTCTTCCAGAGAGGTAGGATTCATACCGTGGGTCCCAAACTTTTTTCATGGGAGACACTTTAATTTTATTTTGGATGCGGGTACAAGAGCCACAGCTCCAGTCCAAGAGAGGCTCCCAGAAAAACTACTTTCCCTGATTGTGACTGGAGGCCCAGCCCAATGGCAGCTCAAATAGAGCCAAGGCTTTGCAGACGAAGGTTTTGGGATGCTCGGTGTGGGGATGGGAAGTAAGTGGTGTACCCAGCCAAAAGGCCATCTCTTGGCCTTTAGTAGGAATCAATTCAGGAGAGGAAAGGCCCATCCTGCAAGTGAGCAAGAACAGAGATGCTCTATCAGATACAGAAAACTTGCCATACGTGTTGGTATAATAAATAACAGTACTAATGAAGCATCACATGTAACCGTTGAAATGTTTTCTTTTGGGTAGGATATCTGGAATCTGACTTGTTCTGCATGGACACATTTTACCCCTTATTTAGCTCTACAATTACCATAAAGGATAATAGGGTTAGACAGTCTATAAGTAGTATGAGCAGAATGCCATAGAATCACTTAATGAAACCTAGCATAAAAGGCAAGGTATAGCATTCGAGACAGGAATTCCTATCAACACAAGGCCTACACTTCTAGCCATACTGTTCTAGAAATTACAGTTTCAAGTGTGAAGGTAGTGCACCAGCACGGAGGTACATTCTCCCGGTGAAGGCAGGCACTCAGTAACTGCTCCTCCCTACCCCACTATTATAGTGAGGATTCCAACCAAAGCCCTTATGCCCCCTATGTTGCTACAAGTTCACAGCTAATCTTGACTGTTATTTTTGGTTCCTCCTTTCCCAGTTTCCGTGGCTCCACCCAGTTCCTTCAGGTTGCTGTTAGAATAACTCAGCAGAGCTCTGCCCTTTCCTGCACTTGGGTCAGATTCAGCACTGCCTGGCTTAATCTGAAATAAGGTCACTTGCATAAAGGAGAAACACAGCAACCCTCACACTCATCACCTACTCCCTCTGTCCTATCCTCCCCTTCACACACACTTTTCTCAATAATCATGTCTAACGGCACCACGGAGGCTGGTTATTCTCTGCAGTGAACAGAGTAAGTGCTGGTGATATGTTAGGTGACACCTTATACATTCATTGTGCAAATCCCCTACCCCTGGAATCCCAGGGGTTGGGTCTTGGGTTGCAAACATCTTCAAATCAGAGGTGAGAGAACCGCCAAGGATCAAGTGGGAAGTTCAAGTTGGATAAGGCAAAAAGGAAATCTGAATGCATCAGTAAAAGCAGAGAGGCAAGAAGAGGGTCTGAGGACCGAAAGCCAATGACCAGTAAAGTCAGGTCATTAACAGGAAAGGACATTATTCGCTGTGGCTGAATTTTGTGGGTTGGCAATTCAGGACTATGTGTAAAGGGCAGAGAATGAAATAAGCAGTGTGTGTATCCTCTACTGAACCATATATAGATAAAGAGACAGGAAAAAGGGCAACTGAAAAAAACATCAAGGAGCAACAATTGATTTAGGAAGTGTATGTATTCCTCTATGGTAGAGGAAGCAGATCCAGAATAAACTGCCTAACCCAACATGTCCAGTACCATCAACCTCACTCTTGCCTCTTTACATGAACCCATCCTGTATGCTCCTCTTTTATCACCGTACTTGCTCTGCTGGACGGTTCCATTGCGGTATCTTTTGGATTCAGTGTTTGTGATTCGGGATCCACGTTATAGAGTCAAATGCCATCTCTAGAGCTCGATAATATTTAGTGATGACAGAAGGGAAATGAATATGGAGAGCTTAATAGGCGCCATATGTTTCAAATGTATCATCTGATTCCACCCTCAAAAATCTCCTTCCAAAACAGTTTTATTATTTGTATTTGAGACAGTTCAAGCACAGAGAGGTTAAGTAATTGCCCAATGACACATAGCTAGCGAGTAGTGCAGCCGGGATCGTACAGTCTGCATTTTCATCGCACCAAGGCATCCGTTCATTCTTTCAGAGTCAGCTGTAAATATTCACATCGTGGTTATTTAAATGTTCATGCTCTGTCTTCCTGATGACTGTTACCTCCTTATAAGGAAGTAATATGCTCCAAGCCACTCTGTCATTATTGCCTTTCGCATAATGTCTAGATCAGGAATGAGGTGCTTGATAACTTTTGAACAATTCGTAAAAATAGTGTTCTGTTGTGTTGGCTTATACTGTGTTATGTGATGCTCTAATAGTTCTTGACTTCATTTTCAAAGCTTATGCGTGCAATTTGCAGTGGAAGGTTTGCCTATCAACCAGTTGTATGGAAGTGATTCGTTAGAAACTGCTGAAAAGGAAATACAATATTTCTTTCCCCCTCAACAGACTTTAGCACTGATTAAACCTCATGTAACACAGGAACAAAGAGGTAAATATTTAGAAATGAAAGTCAATGTATACATCCCCTTCAAATTTTGTGAAAATTTTCAAACTATGCAATGAACACCCATATCCCTTGATCTCGATGTTAACAATTAGCTCTTGTCATATTTGTTCTGTCTCCCTCCTTCCCTCATCCTTCTTTCTGTCTCCCTTATAATCAAAATGATGATGAATTTTGTTCAAGTCCTTTTAGAGTTGATGGAGATGACGATGTTTTTCTCCATAGATATATTACCACGAAAGATCATATTAATGATATTTCTAATATCAAGCCATTCTTCCATTCCTGTATAAATTACACTTAATCGTGAGGTATTTTTAAATGTGCTTTTGGATTCTAGTTGCATATATCTTATTTGGGATTTTTCACATTGAGACTGACAATGATATTGGTCCGTCCTTTTCATTTTTTTTGTGCAAGGTTAAATAACAATGTAATACTTCATAAAAAATGTGAATGTCTTTGTTTTCGGCACTCTGGAGGAGTTTAAGCAGCAGTGGGATTGCTATTTGAAGATTTCCCATGAAATCTTTCCCATGAAAATTTCTGGGCCTGGTTTCAATGGTTATTTCTACCCTGTCATTTCTTAGTTTGTTGTCTCTCAAACAAACAGAATTTGATTCATTTAGGAGTTAGTTCTCTTTTTCTAAGTCATTACTTTCTGTTGTTGTTTTTTTTTAATTTTCACCTTCCTTTGATTCTCTAGTAGTTTTAAAAAATGTTTTTCTACCTTTTTAAATTAGATCTTTAATTCATTTATTTTCATTCTCTTATTTTTGTCAATGTAAAATTTTGAAGTTATATGTTTTCCTTGATTACTGGTTTAATCTTCTGATTATCCCATAGATTTTATTTTATTAAAAAAATTTTTTTAATGTTTATTTATTTTTGAGAGAGAGAGAGAGAGAGAGAGAGAAAGCCAGGGAGGGGCAGAGAGTGAAGGAGACACATTTTTTATGAAGCTGTCAGCACAGAGCCCAACGCAGGTCTTGAACTCAAGAACTGTGAGATCATGACCTGAGCCGAAGTCAGACGTTTAACTGACTGAGCCACCCAGACGCCCCTCTCATAAATTTTAATACATAGTGTTGTCATTAACGTTATTTTTTTGAAATTCTGCACTGTTCCTACAGTGTTCTTTCTCTACTTGTCTGCTTGGTGATCATCTCTTACCGTTTCTGTACTTAACACAAAGATCGGCCTTTCTGGAAGTCATCTCTGATCTTCCCAGAGAGAGTTAATGGTTACTTGCCTGTGGTTGCAGGAGCCTTTATACATGGCTCTTTCTTTACAAGCTGTGTTTCCAGGCCAGGCCCTCTAAGCAGACAATATCTAGAAGAAATGTTAATGTTCCATTCACATTTGTTCCCACAGTGCCCCCCCTAGGGCAGATCCTGGTGACCCCCTTTATAGAAGTCCAGTCTTCTTCAGTCTTTCTATCAGTTATGCCCAACTTGACCTTTAGAAACCAGTACAACACTTCTAAGTGTTGGACCAAAGAACAGACTGTTTTATCAGAAAGCGCCCAATCCCTCAGTTGGCTCACTAAATGTAGCCCTTAAAGGTTAGGCGGCTGGTGAGATTTTGACAAGATTTACTTTATTCAATTCCCTCCATGGTGCCTTGCTACTTCAGAGAGAAGAGTTCAGATCGGCTCCCTGCTTCAATCCATATCTAGCAAGGAGTTCCTTGACATTTGTAGCATGGACGTGAAAACATGACTTCACTTTCGGCACAGAGGCACATCCCTTCCCCTCTCCTTATAGTCTATGAGATGTTGTCAGTGCATCCTGGAAAAGTGCACCTCAGAGATTGAACATCTGCATTAATGTGTTAACATGGTGCTTTTCAGTTCAATTTCATTTTGCATAGTTTTTGCTTTTTAAGCCACACTATGCAAGTAAAATGATTACTTTCCATAGTTATTTCAGTCTACTTGAACATGGAACAAAAGTGGAGGCATTCTGCAAGATTACCAAATATCTCTTTTCCCTAGAGGAGATCTTGAAATATATTAAAGAGTCTGGATTTGAAATCACACAGATGAAGGAAATGCTCCTAAATGAAGAAGCAGCAGACAAAATTTACTCAAAAATAAAAACAAAAGACTTTTATAAAGATGTACTGGAAGTGTTATCTGAGTAAGTTTCTGATATATAATCCTTTGCAAGATAAAAGTAGTAAATATTCATTATAGAAACTGAAAAATACAAAATGTAATGAAAACATTCCATCTAATTTCATTCATTCAAAGACACCCTGTTAATATTTGGGGTTCATTCTTCTTTGTTTCCTTCTTTCTCTATCTTCTTCTCTCTTTCCTTCCTTCCCTTCTCCTTACCCATCCTTCTTTCCTTCTTTCTTTCCTTCTTTTCTTCCTTCCTTCCTTCTTTCCTTCGTTCCTTTGTTCGTTCCTTCCTTCCTTCCTTTATTCCTCTATTTCTGTAGGTCTTCAACATTATATAGAGGTGATATGGGTTTCAATTTCTGGTTTTAAGTTTCTGTTTTGCCAACATATTTAATCTGTGTCTCGATTGCCTTATCTATAAAATGGGGATAATAATAGTATCCATCTCATAGGTTTGTTGTGAGGGTTATATAATTAGTACATTGGACATACTTGGAACAGTGTCTGACACATATCTCTAGACTTAACCTATAGCACTCATGCAGCACAAAAACCTGTTCTCTCCCCAAAAAGGGGGAGAAATGGAAAAACAGAAAGAAAGTACAAGGGGTGCCTGGGTGGCTCAGTCGGTTAAACGTCTGACTCTTGATTTGGGCTCAGGTCATGATCTCATGGTTCGTGAGATCAAGCCCTGTGTCGTGAGATCAACTGGGTTCCGTGCTGACAGTGTGGAGCCTGCTTGGGATTCTTTGTCTCCTCTCTCTCTGCCCCTTCCCCCACTAATGTGTGTTCTCTCTCTCTCTCTCTCTCTCTCTCTCTCTCTCAAAAACAAATTAACATTTAAAACAACTTAAAAAAACCCACAAAATCACAGTGACAAGGACAAAGAATAAAGATCAAGTGTGGCATTCTGTGTTTAGCTGTGTATGCAATCTCTACAGGTGTAAATAGCCAAAATCTTCTGAAAGCATTCTTCTTTGCAGAGGTCTGTCTTTGGTCATGATTCTGACCAAGTGGAATGCTGTTTCAGACTGGAGACGATTGATGGGTCCTGTAGACCCAGATGAAGCAAAACTACTGTCCCCAGATTCTATCCGAGCCCAGTTTGGAACAAGTGTTTTGAAAAATGCTGTCCATGGATCATCTAATATCCATGAAGCAATGGAGACCATCAATCAAATGTTTGAAGTGTTGGTTCCCGAGAACCCTGAGGGAAACTAAAGTACGGTACCTTTTAAATGATTGTTTTCTTTTCTTTGCTTGTTACTGTGATTGAGCCCAGGACGAGACTGTCCCAGAAGGACCAGAACTTTTCCCATATGTCTGAATCAAACTTTATTTCTTGCCAGACACACTGTGCTATTCCATAACAGCCTTGAAGCTGCATAATATGTATACGGATTGAGTTTGCTTAGCTGTTGATAGGAAGCTTGAAAACTTTTCTGTCCTGGGCCATGTGGGAGACAGAGCCTAAGTTAAGTGACTTTTCCCATAAAACCTACTTTCCTTCTTTATTTTTAAAGTGGGCTCGCATACACTTGTGTGGCTCTGACTGCTGACTGGAATAGGACTGTATATGGCCTCTTCACATGTCGAGGGTTGTCCCCCCTTGGATGACCCAAACTGAGAGTCAGTATCCAGAACATAATGAGAAAGCAGTGTGAAGTGGAGAAACCCATCTACACCCAGCCAGGTTCCTTGGGGAGAGAAGATTACCTTTTTCCCTTAATATTGTCATTTAGGCTATATTTCTCCAGGTATAAGCACATTGTATGAAAATATTAGATGCATAAAATAAAAATAAATTTGGGCAAAGGGAGCCTCATTCCATACGTCTCACTCAATTACAGACCGAGGCATGAGTGTACAACCCATAAACATTTATGTTGGGAAAATATGTATCGTGTGTCTGCTTGAACTGTAGGTTCTTGGTTGATACCAAAAAAATGGCTGAGTGAAGGATGTTACCTTCAGGAAAGGGCAAATCTAGCGGGGAGTCAAAACTCACAGAAACAACATCTGATTATAATCACTGTGGGACAGTACATTATTAAACATGTCACTGATGGATGACTATGTGGAAATAGATGTTATAGCAATTTGGTGTAGATCTATGCTAACATCTGCATATCCCTCCTTTTTTTGATGAGGGGAGCATTATGAATAATATAGAGGATTTCAAATTAGTGTATAATTAAGTGCTGAATTGACAGGTGTATGTTTGATGGTTAGGCGCTGGAGAAGGTAAGGAATGAAATCAGACTTGAGAAATAAGGAGGATTTTCAAAATCAGAGGTAAGGAAGCAAGAAAGAGAATTCAGTGTTGTTTTTTTATTTTTTAAAAATTTTAAGTTTACTTATTTTGAGAGACAGAGAGTGTGAGTGGGGGAGGGACAAAGAGAAAGGGGAAGAGAGAATATCCCAAGCAGGATCTGCACTGTCAGTGAAGAGCCAGACGCGGGGCTCAGAGTCACAAACTGCAAGTTCATGACCTGAGCCGAAACCAAGAGTCCACGCTTAACTGACTGAGCCCACCCCAAGAATTCAGTTGTTTTTTCTTAATTTTTTTTTTAACATTTATTTATTTTTGAGACAGAGAGAGACAAAGCATGAACGGGGGAGGGGCAGAGAGAGAGGGAGACACAGAATTGGAAGCAGGCTCCAGGCTCTGAGCCATCAGCCCAGAGCCCAACGCGGGGCTTGAACTCACGGACCACGAGATCGTGACCTGAGCTGAAGTTGGACGTTTAACCAACTGCGCCACCCAGGCGCCCCCCAAGAATTCAGTTTTAAAAGTTTCAAAACTATCATATATGCATACACTTGATGCTTATATATAAAGACACGTTGCTGGTTTCTGTCTTACTATGTCTACGATACCATATCTACTATACTCTATCATATCACCTTAAGGTATTGTTGGCCTGTTTTAGACATTCAAGAATAAGTTATGCAGCTCTTGCTATATGCCAGACGTTGTTGCAAGACTGAATGTACACAGTTCTTGTACTGAAACTCTAGAACTCTAAAAGAAGGAGATAGAAAATTTACATGTGTTCTACGGTTCTTAGGGGGTAAGCACATAGGGGTAAGTGCTCCATGGAGGAGATGGAGAGGCAAAATGAGATGCAGGCTCTCCAGGCAGAAGGCATTGTAATAACATGAAAGATTACAGCAACCCGAACTAAGGTAGAAATGGTGAGTTAGTGATAAGGGGAATGATAAGAGAATTGTTAGAAGTCATCAAGACTTGATGACTGACTACCACTCTACCAAATAAGTGGGAAAAATAGAAGCTTCCTGGCCTGAATAACTGAGGAAATGACCTAACCATTTCCAGACAAAGAACCCAGAAGAGAGAAGTAGGTTGGAAGAAAATATGATGAGTTCTGTTCTGGTCCTGTTGGGAAGAAGGCATCTGAGTTGAGAGTAAGTGTGGCCCTCAGAGCAGGGGCGGGTCAAGAGGGCTCCATTGGAGTGATGTCAGCAAGATGGTGATGCAGGCGGCTCCAAGCTCCCATCCTTCTGCAGGAATAAACAACCAGAAGCTGTCAGAACCAACTTTATCAGAACTCTGGAAAACACCAAAGGTTTACAGCCAGGTGTGTGCTGAATCAACAAAAAGCCAACTTAAAAATGATATCGTTTTGTGACATTTTAATGTACCCTACACTTCCCCAGCATGGTGACAGTCTTGAAGACCACAGCCTATTCCTGGTGTGTAACCCTTGTCTCTGGCTCCAGAGAGAATAGAACAGATACCATTTGCAAATTACTATGTGTTTTTCTGTTCTAACCTATCTAGAGGCTACCTGAAGGATAACACAAGGCACTCATCTCTATTTCACCAAACCTGGAGACAACTCAGGGAAGAAAGGTGTTGGGCATTGATTAAAAACACTGTATGGTGGGCACCTGGGTGGCTTAGTTGGTTAAGTGTCCAATTCTGTTCAGGTTGTGATCTCACAGTTCATGAGTTTGAGATCCACACTGGGCTTTCTGCAATCAATACAGCGTCCATTTTGGATCCTCTGTCCCCTCTCTCTCTCTCTGCCCCTTCCCTGCTTATGTTCTCTGTCTCTCTCTCTCTCAAAAATAAATACACATTAAAAGAATAACATTGCATGGTGATCAAAAACCCCACTGCTGTCTGAGGCCAAAGATTATGTTTGAGACATACAATGGAGCACCTAAAGCCAGGGAGGAAAAGCTGGGGAGTGGGATTTTCTTGGGGAAATTGGGGCATTCAAAAGCAGTAATGCATACTGGGGGTACATATTCGGAAAATATTTGAGAGACCCTGTGTTTTCACTACTGGCTGATAGGTAGGCTCAGTACAAACAGGAAGTTAAGGGTGAGACAGAATTGTAGAAGGCCTGGCTAAGTGTTTGAAATGCTGCAGCACAGAGTCAATCTACAAAGACTTGGAGAAGTGGTTTGTTGTTGTTTTTCAACTCCTGACTTTCAAGGAAGTCTTAGTTAAAACATTGGCTTAACACAAACCAAGTCTTCACCAATCAAGAGCAAACCCTGGGGAAAAGGGAATATCTGATTTCCAGAGTTACCACACTGTAATAATTGAATGTCCAATTTTCAATAACAGCAACAAAAAAATCAGAGAATAGAAAATATGGCCCATTCACAGGAAAAAAAGTTGACAGAAACCATCCCTGAGGAAGCCCAGACATTGGACTTACTGGATAAAGACTTTAAATCACTGTCCTAATATGCTCAAAGAGTTAAAGGAAACCATGGGACAAAAACTAAAGGAAATCAGGAAATCAGAAAAATAATGTATGAACAAAATGAGAATATGAATAAAGAGAAACCAACAATAAACCAACTAGGAATCCCAGAGCTGAAAAATGCAATAACTGAATTGAAATATTCACTAGAGGGGTTCAAGACAAATTTGAGCAGGCAGAAGAAAAAAATCAGTGAACTAGAAGATAGGACAGTAAGAAGTTTCCAGTCTTAGGAGTTGAAATAAGAAAGAAAAAGAACAAAAGTGGACAGAGTCTATGGGATCTTTGGGACACTATCATTTAGGCCAACATATGCATTATGGGAATTCCTGAAGGAAAAGGAAGAATACTTGAAGAAATAATGGCTGAAAACTTCCCAAATATAATGAAATTCCTTAATCTACACATCCAAGAAGCTCAAAGAATCACAAGCAGAATAAACTCAAAGAGAGCCACACTGAGGCACATTATAGTCAAATCTCAAAAGCCAAAACCAAAGAATCTTAAGATTACTAAGAAAGAAATGACTTACTATGTACATGGAATCCTCAATAACAGCTTGTTTCTCATAAGAAGCCACGGAGACCAGAAGGCAGTGGGATAACACATTCAAAGTATTGAGAGGAAAACAAAAACAAAAACAAAAAACCTGTCAACCAAGATTTCTATATTTGGCAAAAGTATCCTTCAGGAGTAAAAGTGGAATTAAGACATTCCCAAGTTAACAAAAACTAAAGGAGTTTGTTACTAATAGATCTGTCTACAAGCAATGCTAAAGGGAGTACTTTAAACTAAAATGAGGGGCATCTGGGTACCTTGATCAGTTAAGTGCCCTATTTTGGCTCAGGTCATGATCTCACAGTTCCTGAATTTGAGCCCCATATTGGGTTCTCTGCTGTCAGCACGGAAATTGCTTTGGATCCTCTGTCTCCCTCTCTCTCTCTCTGCCCCTCCCTTGCTCGTGCTCTCTCTCTCTCTCTCTCAAACATAAATATTAAAAAAATAAACTGAAATGAGAGGACCCTAGACAATAACTCAAAGCCATGTGAAGAAATAAAGCACATTGGTAACAACAACTACATAAGTAAATGTGAAACCCAGTAAAATTGCACTTTTGGTTTCTAACTCCCCCTTGTTCTCCTAGAATATATAAAAGACAATGATAAAATAATGACGATAAACATATGTTTATGGGCACACTGTATACAAACATGTACAATCTGTGATGATAATTATATACAAGAATAGTAGAGAATACTATTGAAACTAAATTGATATTATTCAAACAGGGTTGTTATAAGTTTAAGTATGCTAATTGTAATTCTCAAGGTAACCACTAAGAAAATTATTTTAAATTACAGAACAAAAAGGAATAAAAATGGTGCACTACACACAAAAAAATCAAATACAAAAGAAGCCAGTAGTGGAGGGAAAATAACACATAGGACATATAGAAAACATACAGCCAAATGGCAGAAATAAGTCCTTTTGAATTGGTAATTATTTTAAAATGTATGTGGAGTAAATTCTCCAATATAAAGGCAGAACTTGGTGGAATGGATCAAAACATGGATTCATCTATATGCTGTCTATAAGACTCACTTAAGACCCAAAGACACAAAGAGCTTGAAAGTGAAAGGATGGAAATATATATTTAATACAAATAGTAACTAAAAGAGAACTAGGGTAGCTTATCAGAAAAATATATCTGCTGTCAAAAAAGTGTACAAGAGACATAAGAAGACATTATATATTGAGAAAGATTCATCAACAAGGTATAACAATTAGAAGCATACACATTCATAACAACAGAGGCCCAAAATATATGAAGCATCCTTTGACAGAACTGAAGGGAGAAATGGACAGTTCCACAATAATAGTTGGAGACTTCAGTGTCCATCTTTCAATAATGGATAGAACAAGACAAAAGATCAATAAGAAAAGGGAGGACTTGAATAATGCTATAGTCCAATTAGACCTAAAAGATATGTATTCCACCAATCAGCAGTAGAATATACATTCTTCTCAAGTACACCAGGCATATGCTCTAAGATAAACCATATGTTAGACCACCAAAAAGTCTTAATAGATTTTTAAAATATTAGAATCATATGAAGTATCTTTTCTGACTATAACGGAGTGATACTAGAAATCGATAACAGAAGGAAAACTAGAAAGCTCATGAATATGTGGAAACCAACACACTTTTAGAGCCAATGGTTAGAGAAGAAATCACCAGAGAAATTAGAAAATGCTTTGAGATGAATGAAAGTGAAATCACAATACCAAAACGGGTGGGATGCAGCAGAAGCAGTGTCAAGAGGGAATTTTTGAGCAATCAAGTATTAGATTAACAATCTCAAATTAACAAACTAAATTTGCACTGTCAGGAACTAGAAAAAGAAGAAACAGATTGAACCCAAATTTAGCAGAAGGAAAGAAATAATAAAGATTAGAGTGGAGGCAAATGATATGGAGAATATAAAATCAATATCAAAAATCAACAAAATCAAAAGATTGTCCTTTGAAAAGATCAAAAACCTTGACAAAAGAAAGGTCCTGCCAGCATGGTAGTGGAGAAGGTAAAACAGGACATGCCCCTGCAGCAGGGTGGTGGGGGATGGGGGGTGGTGAGGGGGTGATGGGTCCATGACTACAAGTGAAACCTTCTGTGCTGGGACTGTTGAGCTGCAGGATGTTTGCTGTGGGCTTCGGGACCTTGCTCTTTGGGTACTGGAACATGATGACGTAGAACCCAGTGTAGGCACCTGAAGATTAAGGACTTCAAGACCCTCATGGCACTGATGCCACTGTTTCAGACGGAGAAGGAACAGAGGGTCCTACAAGATGCTTTGGGAGAACCTGGAGGAAGAGACCTCCTGGAAAGACGTGCCTGCCTGGAAGGTGGGTAAGTCTGTGTTTTACACAATGTGCTGGGTAACCCCTGTGATGGGCAAGCTCTAAGGGCTGCCCATGAAGGAGGAGATTTCTCAGCTGCCTATGGCTTCATATGGTATCCATAGGGGCTTGCACCACTTGGAACACTGGACCCCTGCATCCTCCCCACTGGGAAAGAATAAGTGCTCAGGAGACCTGGAAAAAAAAAAAAGAAGATGAAAATTACTAAAATCAGAAGTGAAAGAAGGGACGTTCTGCTGAATTTACAAAAATATAAAGGATTATAAGAATTCTACAAACAATTGTATACCATTAAATTGGATAAATAAGGTGAAATGCAAATTCCTGGGAAGACACAAAATGCCAAAACTGACTCAAGAAGAAATAGAAAATCTGAATAGACCTATAACAAGGAAGGAGATCAAATCAGTAATGAAAACCTTGCCAAAAAAGAAAAACCCAGAACCGGATGGCTTCAGATAGAATTCTCCATTCATTGAGAATTCTATCAAACAATTAAATAAGAATTAACTCCAATTCTCAAGCTCCACAAAAGAATTGAAAAGGTGGCAAAGCTTAACTCATTCTGTGGGGTCAGCATTACCCTGATACAAGAGCCAGACAAAGAGGGAAAAAGAAGACTACATAACAATAAGTCTTATGAATATATCAACTCTAAAATCCTCGGTAAAATACTAGCACACCGAATTCAACAGCATATTAGAAGGATTATATACCATGATCAAGTGAGATTTATTTTAGGAATATGAGAGTAGTTCAACATATGAGTATCAAGGAATGTAACACACCACACTAATAGAATGAAGGAGAAAACAGATATTATCTCAACTGAAACAGAAAAAGCATTCAGCAAAATCCAACACCCCTTCATGATAAAAACACTCAATAAATTAGGAATATAAAGGACTTCCCCAACATGATAAAGGCCAAATGTGAAAAACCCACAGCTGACATTATACTACAATAGTGAAAGACTGAAAGCTTTTCTTCTAAGATCAAGATCCTGACTTTACCCACTTCTATTTAGCATAGTATTGGAAGGTCTAGCCAGAGCAATTAGGCAAGAGAAAGAAATAAAAGCATCCAAATTGGAATATTATTAGCAGGTAGCATGATCTCGTATCTAATAAACTCTGAAGAATCACACACATACAAAAAATTGTTGGAGCTAATTCTCTAAAAGTTCAGGATACAAATCAACACACAAAAATCATTCATGTTTCTATATACTAACAATGAAAAAAATCCCAAAAGGAAATCAAGTAAGCAATTCAATTTACCATAGCATAAAAAAAAAAAAAATAAAATACTTAGGGATAAATTTAGTCAGTGTACAAGCACAAGACTTTTACACTGAAAGATATAAAACAATGCTGGAAGAAACTAAGGAAGATGTAAATAAATAGAAAGACACTCTGTGTTCATGGCTTGGAAAACTTAGTATTGTGAAGATTACAGTGCTACGCAAAGTGGTCTACAGATTCAATGAAAGCCCTAAAAAATCCCTTTGGTGTCTTTTACAAAGGTGGAAAAACCCATCCTAAAATTCATATGAAATTTCAAAGCACTCAGAATAGCCAACACAATCTTGAAAAACAACAAAGTTGGAGCACTCCCACCTCCTGATTTCAAAAGTTATTACAAAGAGACAGTAGTCAAAACAACGCAGTAGTGGCATAAGGATAGACAAATGGAATAGAATTGAGAACCCATGAATAAAACTTCACTTTATGGTTAGTCGATGTTCAACAAAGGATGCCAAGATCATTCAGTAAAATGAGAACAGTCTCTTCAATAAATAGTACTGGAAAGACTAGACATCTACATTTAAAATAATAAAGTTGGGGGGCACCCCAGTGGCTTAGTCCATTGAGCATTCGACTTCGGCTCGGGTCATTATCTTGTGGTTCGTGAGTTCGAGCCCTACATTGGGCTCACTGCTGTCAGCGCAGAGCCTGCTTCAGATCCTCTGTCCCCCCCCCCTTCTCTGCCCCAACCCCACTTGTGCTCTCTCTCTCAAAAATAAACAGTAAAAAAATTTAAATAATGAAGTTGGACCATTACCTTACACTATATACAAAAATTAATTCAAAATTGATCAAAGATCTACTTTTAAGAGCTGAAACTATAAAAGTCTTAGAAAAAAAAAACATAGGGGTGAATCTGTTGGACCTTGGATTAGGCAGTGATTTTTTAAATATGCCAAAGGCACTGGCAACAAAAGAAAAAATAAAATGGTCTTAATCAAAAATAAAAATTTTGTTCATCAAAGGAAACTATGAAGAGAGTGACAAGACAACCCACAGAATGGAAGGAAATATTTGCAAATTCTACGTCTGATAGGGGTTTAATATCAGAAATGGAAAAGGCTTGAACAGACATTTCTCCAAAGAAGATCAACAACTGGCCAAGAAGCACATGAAAAGATTCCCAACACAATTAGTCCTTAGAGAAATGGACTATAACAAGTGTTGGTAAGGATGTGGAGAAATGGGGACCCTTACACATGATGGTGGGAATATAAAATGGGGCAGCTACTATGGACGACAGCATGGTAGTTCCTCAAAATGTTAAACATAGAATTATATGTGACCCAGCAACTCCACTCCTAGATATATAAACAAAAAAATTGAAATCAGGGATACAAACATATACTTGTAACACCAATATTCATAGCAGCATTATATACAATAGCCAAAGGGTGGAAACAACCCAAGTGTCCATCAACAGAAGGATGGATAAACAAAAATGGTATATACCTACAATGGAATATTATTTATTCCTCTCTCTGTCTCTCTGTCTCTCTCTCCTTCTGCCCCTCCCCCCTCGCATGTGTGCACATTCACGCTGTCTCACTCTCTCAAAAATAAAAAAATAATTTTTTTAAAAAAATTTAAGAAAGGAGGGGCGCCTGGGTGGCTCAGTCGGTTAAGCATCTGACTTCGGCTCAGGTCATGATCTCACACTCCGTGAGTTCAAGCCCCGCGTTGGGCTCTGTGCTGACAGCTCAGAGCCTGGAGCCTGTTTCAGATTCTGTGTCTCCCTCTCTCTCTGACCCTCCCCCATTCATGCTATGTCTCTCTCTGTCTCAAAAACAAATAAACGTTAAAAAAAAATTAAGAAAAAAAAGAAAAAAAATTTAAGAAAGGAAATAGGTTGTGATAGTTGCAAACAATGCAGACATACTTAAAACCACTGATTTGTATACTTGAAAATAGTTAAAACTGTAAATTTTATGTTCTATATATTTTACCACAATAAAAATATCTTAAAAGTAAAGGAGAATAGTTCCTCAGGAGAGCACAAAGATCCCTCCCAACAGAGTTCTCCAAACCCCCTCCTCAAATGATACAAAATGAAGCTTGCCTCACAACACATTAAAAAAAAAATGCGTGTAATCCCAACATCAAATTCCTTAAATAAATAGTAAGCCTTTACTAAAGTTTCTTGAAGAGATACCAAATAAAGGATTTTTTTTTTTCAAACGAAATATAACACCACCACCACCACCACCAAGAAATTCCTAAAACTCCTTGTTGGACACCTCTGTCCCCAGAGTCCTTCTGGGCCCTGAAACTCCTTCCCCAGTCATCACCTCCTGCTCTTGACTTTCCTGCATGTTCCATAAAGAGCTGCACACTCAGGCCTGTTGTCTTTCGCAGCTCCCTCCAAATTCTATTCCCCACTTCTGGCTTAACCAGCAATTCTGAATCCTTGAAAGGATCAGGTAGAAAGCTGCAGTTACTCACAGTTAATGTTTTTAATTAACCCTGTCCACAGAATTTGTTCATTCACTTATTGGGTTGAAAACCCATGCTGATTGTTTACTTGCTGAATCAGGCAGTATTCTCGGCAAAGAAAAGAGACCATCTTCCAAGTGTGATTGTACCACGTGTCAGGGATTTGTGTGCAAAATGGAAACCACAACTGCTCTAAAGTTAGTTTTCTGTGTATCTCATCAAGTATATTCTTTCTTTCTTAGAACTTTGAGAATATAATGCATGTAAGATCGCACTGACATACGAGCATGTGGCACAGCTTCCTGGGAGGAATAAAACGGAAGATACTCTCTGGAGGAAAACTCAACGTTACCTCAAGTTAAAAACTCACCTCAAAGTGAAAAACGTGTGGGTGTGCATGATAACAATAAAACAGGTAACCTTCAAACAAATCTTAATGTTTATTTTTACCCTATCTTTCTGAGGGGATTTAAGGTGGCTTGTGTAAATGCCGCCCGGATCCAGCAACATAATTGGGGAGGAACGTGGAATGTGGGGAAGAAGAGTGTAGGATGGATCCAGTGAAGCCAGGAGTGGAGTTGTAGACGAAATGCATACGAGGCCCTAATGTGTATTTAGAGGTTGGCCAAAAATTTGACTCTAAGCCTTTCAGCAATGAACTCTGAAGAGGTGTCGTGTCAGTTTACATAATTTGCCATCTAACTACAGGACGGTGAGGTCATGCGCCTTGTTTCCTGATGCTAAGACAAGGCAAGTCTCTTCAGGGATGCAGTCGTTAAAAGCCGGAGTTTTCCCTGGTTTTGGCATTTCCTCCTCTCAGGATGTAATCTGATGATGGTTACTACGGTAATGCGCTTAAGCTTTTAGCCAGAGTTAGGTGTAAATCCCAGCCTGCTGGCTCTGAACCCTCCTTTTCATTCCACTCAAGAGAACATACTGGAAAGCAAGTGAGCAGAAATGATGTTCTTGTGAGATTAACTTTTCATCCTGATTTTTAAACTATAATGTTAACAAAGATACAAACTTTGATCATTTAGCATTCTTTTTATTGTGATAAGAACACTGAACACTGAGCTCTATCCTCGTAACAAAATTTTAAGGGTACAGTGCTTTATTGTTGGCTTGTAGGTACAATGTTAAATAGCAGATCTCTAGAGCTTATTCATCTTACTTCGCTGAAACTTTAGGTCAGTTGATTAATACTCCCCATTTCCCCCTCTCCTGGACCCCTTGTAACCACCGTTCCCATCTTTGATTTTATGAATAGGACTACTCATGTGGAATAACGTAGTTCTCATTTTCTGTGTCCGCCTTATTTCACTCAACGTACTCCTTTCAAGGTCCATCCACGTTGTCACATTTTGCGGAATTTCCATATTTTTTAAAGGCTAAATAATATTTTATTGTACGTGTACAGCACATTGTCTTTATCCATTTATCTGTCAATAGACATTTCGGTTGTTCACACGTTAGCTTTTGTAATTAGTGCTGCACTGAACGTGGGAAAGGTAATATCATGATCCCGTTTTTAATTATTTTGGATACATACCCAGAAGTGGGATTCTTGAATAATATGGTGGTTCTATATTTTTTTGGTAGTTCTATTTTTTAATTTTTGAGGAACCTCCGTACAGTTTTCCAAAGCAACTGGGCTAGTTTGCATTCCCACCAAGAGTGCCAGCAAGGTCTCCAGTTTGTCCACATCCTAACAAAGACACACATATATACCATCCCAGCAGGTGTAAGATGGCATCTCACTGTGGCTTTGATTTGCATTTCCTTGGTGATAAGTGACAACGGACATTTCTTCATATACCCGTTGGCCATTTGCATGTCTTCTTTGGAGAAAAGTCTGTTCAAGTCCTTAGCCCATTTTATTTATTTCTTAAAAAAAATTTTTATTGCTTATTTATTTTTGAGAGAGAGAGACAGAACATGAGCTGGGGAGGGGCAGAGAAAGAGAGAGACAAAGAATCTGAAGCAGGCTCAGGCTCTGAGCTGTCAGCACAGAGCCTAGCGTGCGGCTTGATCTCATAAACTGTGAGACCATGACCTGAGCCAAAGTTGGAAGCTTAACTGACTGGGCCACCCAGGTGCCCCCTTAGCCCAGTTTTTTAAAGGAGTTATTAGGTTTTCTTTGTTACTGAGTTTTATGAGTTCTTTATAGATTTTGGAATCAGATGTATGGCAAATATTTTCTCCCATTCTACAGCCTGACTTTACATTCTGTTGATTGTTTTCTTTATTGTGTGGCAACTTTGATTTAGTCCCACTTGTTTATTTTTGTTTTTGTTACCTGTGCCTTTAGTGCTGTATCTGTGAAGTCACTGCCAAGACCAGTGTCATGAAGCTTTGCCCGTTTTTGTTTGTTTGTTTGTTTGTTTGTTTGTTTTCTGGGAGCTTTACCTGTTTGTGTCTTATGTTTAAGCCTTATTTAAAAAAAGTTTAAGAGAGAGAGAGAGCACAAGCAGGGTAGGGGCAGATAGGGAGGAGGGAGAGAGAATCCCAGGCAGGCTCCATGCTATCAGCACAGAGCCCAATGTGGGGCTCGAACTCATGAACTGTGAAAGCACGACCTGAGACAAAATCAAGAGTCGGGAGCTTAACTGACTGAGCCACCCAGGCACCGATAAGCCTTTGTTTTAGAGCAGGCTGGACCCGGCAGGGAGTGGCCTGCAGGTACCCACACTGCTGACTCAGCCTCCTGTCTACACAGTCCAGACATGGGGATGGGGACCTGGCCTGCCTGGATTCTGGGAGTCACATGGCAGTGTGCAGTTTGCTCCCCCACAACCTAGTGTTGGGTATCCATGCCCTGTAGGCCTGTGTGGCCACGGCCACCCCGACCAACTGGCCATCTGCCTGGGGCAGTCGGTTCCCTCTGCCGTACCTCCTGCTGCAGAGGCTGGACAGATTGTTAGGGCCAAATCCCATGTAGCCCTGCTGCTTTTACCAGATGCCCCTCTCCAGACCTGGACTTTCTTATCTGCTCTCTCTGCACTGGGAAGAAGGGGAAGCTACGGTGTCTGCCATCTCTGTACTCCTCTGTGGTAGATCCGTCCAAGCTCCAAGGCTGACAAGACCTAGGCTAGTCCTCTGGGATCCCTCTCAGGAAAGTTGGGGCACTGGACACCCAAACCAATTCCTTCCTCCCCTTGGGAGAAGGCAAGAGTTAGGGGGTTTCTTCCTGATCATATGCTGCTGTGCCGGATGCAGGGACTCTGGGCAGAGGGTGTCCCAAATCTCTCTACTGGCTTTGGGGATTCTGGCTTCACGGTCACCTCGAGTGCAGGAACTTTCCACTTAGTTCCTGGATTGCTTGCAAAGGAAATTTGTTCATGGACTGTTGTTGAGTTGGTGAATTTGCAGAGGGAAGGATGGTCCAGGGCTTTCTACTCTGCCATCTTGCTGACATCACCTCTTGATTATTTAGTATTAGTAATACCTTTGCTCACCTCAAAACTCTAGTGTTCCAACATTATGTTTGAGAAGCATGTGTGAATTAACAGTAGGGATATTTCTCAATTTTTCTTCAGAACGCATTAAAAAAAAAAACTAGGGTAAATCAATTACTGGCTTTTTTTTTTATTGTGTAGAAAAATAAGTAGAGTAAAAATCTTCACCTTACTTCCTTCATATTCCCCACTCCTTCAGATCAAATACTATTAGCTGTCAAGTGGCACAGTGGACCACTCTGGAACCGTCCAGAACTTCAAAAGCATTAAAACAACAAAATTAACAACATATTTCACCAGCAGATGGCATGTTTCCCTCAGTTGTCTATATATGTGTTCTTCTCTATATGAAGATTTTTTTTTTTTAATTTTTTTTTTCAACGTTTATTTATTTTTGGGACAGAGAGAGACAGAGCATGAACGGGGGAGGGGCAGAGAGAGAGGGAGACACAGAATCGGAAACAGGCTCCAGGCTCTGAGCCATCAGCCCAGAGCCCGACGCGGGGCTCGAACTCACGGACCGCGAGATCGTGACCTGGCTGAAGTCGGACGCTTAACCGACTGCGCCACCCAGGCGCCCCTATATGAAGATTTTTATAAGCAAGACATAGATAGGGAAAGGGTATTTCTTTAGGATTATAGAATCCCTTTTGAGCTAAGTGGTCAGAAATCCACTAATCAACGTCCAAAGAGATATACTCAATTAAACCTTAATTTGTGTTGGTGCTGGTCTTGAGATTGAAGTTAGTGGGTGGCAGCACAGTGAGGCAGGCACATGGGAGTTGGGGTTGGCAGGACCTGCGGATATCTTCTTGCCCCTGTGGAAGAAAGGTTAGAAGAGGCTAGAAAGTTGTCAGTGCCCCAGCTCAATGGGCCGATCTTGAATCTCAGCTGGACAGAAAGCACCTGTCTCAGAAATCTCAGCCACTGAGGCTGAAGCAATTGAGGACAGAATCGGATTATGAATTACACTCTACAAAACAACCCCTTTCTTTTAGGACTGGCTCTCTTATGCACCTTGACCCTGAAGCCACAGGTTTTTTGATCACCCCACTTCGTCCCTATAGCCACCTTTTAAGACAGGAGACCTGAAGCATTCTTGGTTGGAGCTGAATACATTCCAGAATCCTCTGATTGGATCCCATTCTCTGTAAATAGATGCCCTCAGGAACATGGACGGGTTTCCTAAAATATACTATGCCCCATTCTATGGCCCTCTTCCCGGACTCTGTTGGTGCCCTTTTTGCTCACTGGGGTGGATGCCCCTGGTACTGATTCTTGCCTGAACTGTGTTTGAACTTGCTCATCCCTTGGAAACTACTTTGGATGACGTCCAAGGTCAGTTTTTTTAATGCTTTTAATAAAGGGAGAAAGTTAACTAAGCAATTGTTCATGTGATCTTCAGCGGCCGAAATATTTCAATGACATAATAAATATTTGAAATTCTTACAGGACTAAAAATGTTAATGAACTTTTAAAAAATGCATCAGTTTGGTTCAACAACAGCATTTGAAATATCCCTTGATACCATGATGGAATTTTATTCATAATACCATTTTTTGCTGAATCCCAGTTCTTTGCACTTCATCATGTGATTCATGTTGTTACAATGTTGTGACGCTTGTAATCGGCCCTCTGGGTATGAGTCTTCCCTGTTAGCTAAATTTCATTGCTAATGAAGTATGCTCGTTTCCCCTTTCAAAGTACATCACTAATGCGATCCACGCTCACCATTATAAAGTGGTTCTCATCTAGATATTCCAGCTACATATTTTAGGATTATCCAGTTAGAAAATGGATCTCATACAAATATTGAGCTAGATACACTGATGCTTATATTTTTGTGCTGACACTGTGTGGACCTGTAAAGGCAAAATTACACATCATGGACTTTATTACTGCCATGAATTGCCTTGTTAACTACCTCCTAACTGCCATTCTTTACATTCTAGTACAAAGAAACCTCTCTTAGGTAGAAGGGTGAATACCGTAAGACTGTAGCCGTGATCGGCACATTTTCCCTTCAATAAATTTGAAGTAAAACAAAAAAGACGTGAAGACATTGAAGTTTTGGGGTCTTACAGATTCAAATAGTTTATAGATGGCAATTTCCAAAGTTGACTGGAACATTTGTTGCTTGACACCAACCATGGGGACCGTTACTGACCAGGTATCCAGACACCATGGTCTGAAATGCATTGCTAACATTGTGCCAAGACCAGGCTTTCACGGACTGGTTGCCGTCCATGACCGAGTGAGGCAGGACAGAGGGCAGAGCTGCTCCCGGGAGATGAGGGACTGGATGTATCGCTTGTCTCAATGCTCCCCAATAGCCTTGCCAAATTCTCCTTAAGACATTGAGGAAGTCTGGAGTGCATCCACTCAACCTCTCTTCCCTCCCGTTGCCCTGTTCATCTCCCCTCCCATCTCTCTCAGTAGGTGTTTCCTCGAATGGAATCCTTCCATGCTTAACTCCATTTTGTGCCTGCTTCTCCGAGGACCCAGATCAACATACATGTCATCGACGAAACCGTTTTCACGTTTGCGTGTCTACATGGCTTACAACCATACGACATTCCATTTTGTTCTCTCTCCCTTTTTCTCTCTCTCATGATATTTTTGTAGCATCTTCTAAAAGTAACATGTACTAAAAGTAACAAAATACGCAAAAGCACTTACGCTTTGCGCTCTTGTGCTCATTTTTTTTTTCTCGTCCTGAAAATTCAATCCGAGTGGAAAATTATTTGTGTCACAAAAATCTGGCATGCCTTAGGAACCACATTTAAACATCCCTGCTCACAAGTAACTGGCAAAATAAACTCTGGTACCTCTAAACTATGTGGTTGTAGAAAATGAAAATACAGTTTTATTTCTTTATATGGAAAGGCAGTCATGTTACATTATTCTATCATACACTCAAACAGAGAGAATCTGGAAGGGTTGGCATCAAAATGCTGATTTTAACATTTGGAGTACTTTTCTCTCTGTCTTTTCTCTACTTATCTCTGTTGTTTGAATAACAAAAAGGGGGGGGGATATTTCATTGCCATCCTAGGGTCGAGCGTTCCTTTGGAATACTAATGTTAAGGTAAATACACCATCCCACATACTCTGTTGATCTGAAGAACACATCATTGCTTGCTTATCAGTTAAGTCACCAAGTTGACAATTCACTAACATTTTTGGTTGATATGGCTGTCATTGTTACATGATACATCTTTTAGAGTAAAATGCTTTTCAAGAATTACTTTCCCATTAGGAAATATGATCAGTATTGGTGTATATTATTCTATAACCGAAGCAATGATTGGTTCCTATTGCTCTTTGTGTGGTGATACATGAGCCTTCCCTCGAATAGCCAGGCTTTATGTTACTGGCCAAGCAGAGCACTTTGGCCTGTTAAGTTAAAATTGAGTAACTCTGGGGGCCCAGATCTTTCTCTAGCAACATGTGAGGTGTCAGATAAGCCCTAGGATGGCCTTTCTCTTTTGGGCTGGCTTATGAGTTCTAAGGTCCCATTCAACTTTCTCATTGCACACTTCCAAATAACCACTTTTGCTTTTTGAGTTGGTGATAACAGCAGGTAGAAATTTGTGGTTAAAAAAACAAAACAAAACAAAACAAACCAACCCCCCAAAGCCAAAACAAAAAACAAACAAAAAACAAACAAACAAAAAACCCCAACCACATGCCCTTTTTTTTTATTTAGGAACTAGTTCCACCCAACAAAAAGTACCCTAAAGCTAGTTCAAGTAAAGGAGTTTCATTGTAAGTTTGCAATGGATAGTTCTTTAAGTATCCAAGGACAGAAACCAAAAGTGTGTTCACACTGCATTGGTTTTAACTAAAAAGTAAGAAACTAAGGTTATTTATCCAAATTCTCATGTATCTTAAAAGAAGGCTGGGCTGAGAGCAAATCTATTGACATGTCTGTTACACCCTAATTCTTTGGTTTCTCTAGCTGACTGGTTATATTACTAAATTTGAATCATTAAAAGGATTGAGGAGGTTGTATAGACTTTCCCAAGTCAAGAGATTTATCATCTATCTATCTATCTATCTATCTATCATCTATCATCTAATTTATCATCACCATCTATCATCTATGTATCTACCATCTATCATCTATGTCATCTATCTTATCTATCAGTCTATCTATCTTATCAATCTATCATCTATCTTATCTGCCATCTATCATCATCATCTGTCTATCAATCATCTCATCATAATCTATCAATCATCTGTCTGTCCATCAACTATATCCTCTTTGAAGTGCTTCGTCACTCATTCCACAGCTTCCTGAATATTTGGAGTGTTGAGAATGTGGTCAGTGATAGCTCACAGAGGAAGAGCAGGGCTTTGCCCAAGACGACATCCGGTTTCCAGCTAAGATTTATAAAGAAATATTGGCAGGGCAAAACAATCTTAGTGAGGATTTGGAGAGTCAACATTTTTACCTATGTGTGGTCCAATATCCTGATGGATAATTGACACCATAATCAAGGACTTTCCTCAGTGAACATAACTCCATGGCCCAGCAGTGCTACTTAAACTGACTTATCCCAAGGGACCAATGAAGGATGTGCACAGATACTAGTTATCAAGATGTTGACTCAGTTATTCAGTATGTTCAGTTAAGAAACAACATCAATGCCTCATAACGTAAGGGTTGGTAGAGCAAAGCAACCACGGACTACAACAGAGCCATTATAAATGAGGTGGCATCAGCTTTATTGACATGAGAACTCATCTCAATAAGAGGCTGAGTGAAGAAGGAAGGTTAATGAACAATATGTATAATAAGCTCCTGGTTTTTTTTTTGTTTTTTTTTTTTGTTTGTTTTTACTCAAATCATTATATAAATGCGTAAGAAACACCTGGACAATTGTATGCCAAAATACTAACAGCAATTACCTCTGCATAGTGATGATAGGATTAGGTAGGATTATAATTCCACTACTTGTATTTTATGCACATATTAAATACTTTCTAGAAAATACATGTTTACTGTATTATTGAAAGACCAACAAAATTATTGAAAAAGTAAATGCCTCCCATTGTCCTTAATTATGAAATTTGTTGATCAAAATATTGCAAAAATGCTATTTTGTCCTCACATAAGCAATCCAACCTTCAAATAATTCTCATTTCAATACCTCAGCTTTCCTCTCCACATATTAATATTTACTTCCTCTCACATGTATTTGGATGGAGAAAATATTTAAGGGAGAAAAATAAATCTCTGATCCTCACACAAAGACCACTACCACACTTGTTATATTACTCTTAGTGTGGGCTGATGTTTTTGACTTTTTCATAATAACTGGAGGCCTGCTTAACTCTTTTATCGATTAATCAAACTGATACACACACCCGATTACATATCGTATGATGTATAAATGTGCACAGTTAAGTATCGTATAATGTATCGTTGTTCCTAATGAAGTAGCAAGTTTTGTGTAATATTCAGTATATGATTTCAGTTAAATATTTTAAGTAAACAGTGCTTGAGTATGTAGTCATCCCCAAACTCTTATTTGTATTCAGTATTGCACTGAAAATAGTGTTGACTTTTGTTTTTTCATATGTGTTTGTTTCTCCATTCCCACGAAGAGTTCCATTTCTGATTCCCTTCCCCGAAGAAGCCCTACAATGCTAAGGAGGTAAGCTAGGCTGCCAGGGCCTTTTAATGGCCTTTCTTTGGATGCTCTGCTAAACACATATCTGGCAGTCCTTAAGGGCCAAGGAAGTTTGGCCTTTCATATAGCAGAAACATACACCGAGTGTTTCTTGGTACCCTTGTGTCAGTCCATCTACTGGATTCCTTTAACTCTGCCGCCCTGGGGTGGTGGTGACACAGGCGTCCTGTTACACTTTTAGGACGAGAGGGGAGCCCATGCCGGCATTCTTACTAGCCCTGTTTCTCCACTCTCCCCTGGCTTACCCACACACCTCATTTCTGCATCCCAGTGGCTTACAGAGGTGAGATTAGATCATGTGTCTGATGATCTTGTGTGAGTGCAACATGTCACTTACTCCTTCTCTGAGAAGCAGGGGCAATGGTAAACCTAAAGGAGATTTTCTGTGTAAGCTTTCAGGTCGTTCCTCTACATCCTTGAATGGAAGAGTGAACGTAGTTGCCTTTCCAGGGGCAGAGCTGGTGTGGGGCGGTGGCTGAGAACCAGGGGCTTTGGAGTCCTGGCCCTCCCACACTGGGCCCACAGCACCTCTGTAAGCACCAGCTACCAGCAGAGAGAAAATTCTTTCAGGCTTGGCATCAAGATGCCTAGGGCATCCTGGGAAATGACATGAGCATCACATACACCCGTGTGAAATTCTTGGGGGTGGAGTCGTTGGCATATAAAGCATCAGAGGAGAAACACACTCTGTTTCTGGTGCCATGTAATGGTTACTAACGAGAAGCGTCAAGGAATGTAAATTCAGAGCCTTTCCACCCAACGGCGTGGTAACCAGAAAATAAGGATCCGGATGTGGTATGTCTGCCTTTCCCTTTTATTTATTTAGTTATCATCATTATTATTTTAGTTTCTAGAGTGTGTCTAGCTAAAAACTCTAGGTGAAAGGCTTCTTTGTAAAAAAACAAAAACAAAACCAAAAACAAACATTACAGTTTTCCATATCCTACTTTTCTAGATTGTTCGAAAATTCCCTTTCATCACAGAAATTCTTGTGCAAACAGTAAACATAGAAAGATCTTTTAAGACATTCATTCTTCATTCCTCTTGCTTCCCTCCTTAGAATCATTGCATTTTCAATCACATTCTGAAACATGACGAACGTTCTAACAACAGAAGTCAAGCTGAAATACAACATATTGTAAAAAAAACCAAAAAATGGGGGGGGGTTTGTTTGTAATATGGCATTCATTTTACAATGCACATATTAGGTCAAATGCTAAGGACCAAAGCACCCTTTCCCCACCCAGAGATCTCACAGACCACGCACCACGAAGGCTACTCTGAATGCCGCTAGAAGCTTTGTCCACCAGCTCTCAGCTTTCATATACCTTCCATACCAAAGGACATACCTACCACTAGGGTTTTGTGGTGGCTTAAAAAGAAAAAATTGAAGCGTATCACTAAGAAAACTGCTGTACGATGTGTCTATGGGGAGGACTGCAGTCGTTAAGGCGAGGAGAGGGGCACCTCGCCCCCCCAGGCTGGCTGGGGGGTGCTTGGCCTCATCCTGAGAGGCAGTCTCCATTCTGGAAAGCAGGTGGCTCACACTTTTTTCGGGTTTGTTCTCTTCTGGGCACTCCTAGCTTTGACGGTCTTCTTGGGGCTGGCCGGTTTGGGAGAGGGCGGCTTTCCCTTTGGTTTCTGGGCGTTGCTACGACCGGTACGCCCAGCCGTTCGCTTCTTGTCCTGAACTGTCCTCCGCTGCTCCCGGAGCCTCTCTTCCCACTGCTGGGAGGCAATTTGCACACATGACCATCAGATGCATCTCATCATGTCATGCTGTTGCCCTAATATCAGAATTAATGCAATTTTTTCCCGCTGTAATCTATGAATCGTGACAGCAAATAAAATAGCTACCCTCCGTTATCGAGCGCTTAGCATATACCAGATGATTTGAGAAGGGCTCAGTATGGGAGGAAGTTTTGATAAGCGTTCGTTTCACTGTAACAACAGCCTTCTAGGTGGACACCACGGTCATGACCAGGAAACGAGCACACAGAGCTTATTTGTAGATGGTCACACAGCTGATAAATGTCAGAACTGGGATTCAAATTCACCCAGTCTGACTCCAGAGCCCAAGGCCCCAGCCCACAGGCCCTATGATGCAACATTCCTACACAGCAAAGCCTTCTAAAAAGGCTCTGACATATGGCTAAGAGCAGAAATTTATCCAGCCTCCCTAGGAAGTCCAAAGGTCTATTCCCACATTTATGGATGGGCTCACCTAATTCTCTTACATCAGAAGGAAAACAGAGACCCCACTCATGTCTAGTAATCCACTCAAGTGCTAGCTACCCAGAACCCAGGAGAAATGAGGCATTCTGGGTAGTTGTTTCCTTGATAGAAAAAGATATACCTCTTATTATAGAAAGAAATACTATTTATTTAAGTAGCTGCATGTAAGAAAAAACTGAAAAAGGCTCCTTGAATAGACACTGCTTTTTATTGTAACACAAATGCCCCTACTTTGTTATATTTCATTCAGCAAAGAGTTTGAGCATGACCACAGGCCAGACATTGCTCTAGTCACTAGAAATACAATGAAATGAGAAACACTGTCCCCACCTTCCCAGGGCACAACTCTAATCTGTTCTAAAATAGTAAACATCTTACATTTGCTATTATATGGTGATATCTTCGAATTCTTACTGAAGTTTATTAGAATATTTGCTGCAAAAGTGAATGGCCCAAACAGCTAGGATTCTTTTCTTTTAATATTTAAAAACAATTTTTTAATGTTTATTCATTTTTTGATAGAGAGAGTGTGAGCAGGGGAGGGGCAGAGAGAGAGGGAGACACAGAATCCGAAGCAGGCTCCAGGCTCCGAGCTGTCCGAATAGAACCCGACGCTGGGCTTGAACCCACGAACCATGAGATCACGACCTGAGCCAGTCAGACGCTTAACTGACTGAGCCACCCAGGCGCCCCTAATTATTTTTTTAAAGTTTATTTATTTTTGAGAGAGAGAGAGAGAGAGAGGGAGAAAGCGCTGGTGCGGGAGGGGCAGACAGAGAATCCCAAGCAGACGCCATGCTGTCAGTGTGGGGCCCAAAGCGGGGCTCAAACCTACAAACCGTGAGATCACGGCCTGAGCTGAAGTCAGACACTTAACCGACTAAGCCACCCAGGGGCCTTTAAATAGCTTTGATTCTTGAAAGCTTTCTTTCCTCCCAGGTTCTCATGGTGGACTTGCTTTCTACACTGATGCCTCTAATCCACTGTAGTCTTGGAAACCAGATAACCCATCCTGCTAGAATCTTCTGTCCAGTAAGGCTAAGCGTGCTCCTGACAGCTCCACGGTTTTCAGCTCAGATGGAAGTCATGTTATTCTGAAATGCACAGAGTAGACGAGGCTATGTTCAAACTACCTTCTCCATTAAGTCAGTATTAACATAGACTTCTTCCTCACACAGGCAGTAGTAGGACCTTTTGTGAACCTGACAGCACAAATTCTCCTACATCTATCTAAACGTATTTACAGGAGAGGGAATGCTTTAAACATTTCAAACCAATGACCTGATTTCTTTAGTTCTGGTGACAGCATATCTCTGGGCAAAAAATTATTCTAATCCTCTAACTGCATTGCGAATATTTCTATGATGATACCACCAAAAATCATGGATTTGGCCACAAAATGATTACAGTTGGTATATATAATTTATTTTGACAAAAGTCTCAAAACTATTTTAAATATGGGGATAGATTATGCTTTGTACAGAGACAGTAGCATGGATTTTAGAATTGTGGGTTCACACCATTACATGTATATGTCTGTTTTAATCCCGCTGGATGTGAACTCTGCTCAAGTGCCTGACTGTTTGCTAAAATAGTTAAAAACAAACAAACAACAAACAAGAACAAAAACCAAAAAAACAAACCCTAATTTAATCTGGAAATAACCATTAGATGAAGATTGAGTGTAACAAAATCATCTTTGAGGTTGAAGTGAGAATAACTTTGTTCTTAACTACTTATTCGAAAGACAAATACTGATGCTATTTCAACCTCCTATGAGAGCCTGGAGATGGAAGAAGGTGAAGGAAGAATCCCCAGTTCTATAGAATTTCTTTACCTGCGCTTAAATCCATATGCGCAGGGTTGCTAATTATACTTACTATGGATCTTTTACTAAGTTGGTCTCTCCATTTTTCAACTAAACAGTTTTCAAGAAGCATCATCCTGAAAAAAAAAAAAGGAATTTATTTTAAGCAATTCTGATTATGAAAGGAAAAAGTCAAAAAAAATACAGAAAAATTGTCAAATCCAAAATTCGTTGTTTTTCTTTTCCCTTTCCTTTCCTTTCCTTTTCTTTTTTTAGAGACAGAGAGAGAGTGTTCAAGCCAGGGAGAGGGGCAGAGGAAGAGAGATAAAATCTTAATCAGGCTCCATGCTAAGCATAAGACGTGAGGCTCCTTTTCACGACTGTGTGATCATGACCTGAGCCAAAATCAAGAGTCAGATACTTAACCAACTGAGCCACCCAGGTGCCCCTACAAATCAAAATTCTTTATAACCCTTAACTCTACAATCCACATATCCCCCATTTATATTTTACTAGCATTTCCTTTTATTCTTCCTTGTACCTATATTCTTAAATCACACTATATATTTAGATCACACTGTACAGTTCTTTTTATCATTCTATTATATGCATTTTCTCATATAATTAGAATACGGCTTTAATAACCACATAATATTGCAATAATGATACTTAGGCCTTTCTCTACTGTTGAATCCCTTTCATTGCTTCGCTACTATTAACAGCTTTTTGTTGAATATCCTTGTATATTTACTAGTGTGCACTGGGTTATTATTTCCTTAGGACAGATTTCTTAAAGTAGAATTACTGGGTCCAAGAGTATGTACTTTCTCAAAGTTTTCTAAATTGTTTTCAGAATGGTTGAACTTTCATTCAGATCATGTTTTACTCTGGATTGGAGAATTAAAGAGGTAAATTTATTTACTCTTTGTATTTCTTCTGGAACGTGTCCATATAGATTTATGTACATATCATTTATATATTGTAGTCTTAATGTGTTAAATATTAACTTATATGAACTCTTTATAGAGTAAGACTACTCTCCCTTTGCCATAACTATTGCAAGTATCTTTCTCAACTTTTATTGGCTTTCTTTGGTGATTTTTATGTCCATGATATAATATCATCAAAGGTATGTATTGACATTTCCTCTTGTAATTTTTTACATTAATTTCATGTTTGCAAAGTATTTTGTTATTCAGATTTCATACATCTATCTATTCACCTAATTTTACCCTCTATGATTAAGTTTTAAAAAATATCTCTTGAATCCATTTGAAATTCATTTTATGGTATTAGTATAAAGTGAAAATATGTACTATTTTTCCAAATAAAAACATTTGCAACATTTACTAATATACTCACGTCTAATGGACTTGCCCTTTTTCCTTCCTAATACGGTACTTTACGCATTAGCATCTGTCTCAAGAATGCTTCCTCTGTTTTATTTATCTGCATGTCTACTCTTGCACCACATGGTTTTAGCAGTCTAGCTTTGTTCCAGTTTTCTGTTTCTCCTGAGGCAGAAACCGATTTCCTTCCAAACGGTTATTTTCAAAATGTCCTTTACACGCCCTTGCCAGTTTGTGCTTCCAAATGATCGTTGTGTGAAGACATAACTCCCGATCATTCGAAAATATTTTTTACTGGTATTTTCATCAGAATGTAATTAAATCTATAAATGAACAGAAAGGATGACGGGAATCCAAATAGAATTTGATGACTAGCAGTCTGGTACATTCCCAGAACTGCACCTAATCCTGTAGCAGGTACAAACACCATGCGAGAAAAGAGCCCAGCAACATTCAGTCAACATTCATTTGTTCTTTAGAGAGACAAGATATAAGGAGAACAGTTTGAAAGCCAAGAATACCCCCATGAGGCACCTGGGTGGCTCAGTCGGTTGAGTGTCTAACTCTTGACTTCAGCTCAGATCATGATCTTACAATCGTGGGATCGAGCCCCAAGTCAGGCTCTGCGCTGACAGGGACGGAGCCTGCTTGGGATTCTCTCTCTGCCCCTCCTTTGCTCTCTCTCAAGATAAATAAATAAACATTAAAGGAAAAAAAAAAAAGCCAAGGGTACCCACGGGAGGGTACAGATCAGGAAAGACAGAATACAGATCAGGAAGGTATTCAAGTGAGGTCAGTTGCAAAAGGTGTTTTGAAAAAACAGTCCACAGCTGTACCCAGAAGAAACAGATGAGCATTAATGGCAGGGAATTAAAGGGAACACTGGTTAATAAAATATGAATGATTCTGTTGGAGATGTATACTGCAGCCAGTTAGGGGGCCCATCCCGCACCCTGGTCTGAAGAGTCTGATTTTTACATTCTAAGGAATGTACCAATATATAAAAATATGCCAAGAAAAGAGATGTGGGGAAACACACTCCCAGCTAGAGGTACGCGGATATATGTGTGTGAGCGTGAGTGCGAATGTGTGTGTGTACGCAATGATCTATCAAACAAATGTCATGTACTTATATTGTGTGTAAGGAAATGTGGACCTGTAGTCTCAAATGGCCATCTTTACCTGATCATTAAAGAGCTCTTTAAAAAAATTAACGTATTTGCCACACCAAGATTGATTTGAATCATTTGAAAAGAATTGTTTTCACTCATAGTAATTTATCTGCCTACGATTTTTGAAGTCCTTTAACGAATTCTGAAATTGATTTTTAAGCATCCCACTCAAATACTCATATTCTTACTGTTCCTTAATGCCACAGGGAATTAAATGATATTTAGGCTATGTGATTATCGCAACAGAGGCATCTGTTGAAATTGTATTTTTATTTACTGAACTATTTTTAATTGTCTATTTATTTATTTATTTAGAAAGAGGAGGGAGGGAGAGAGAGAGAGAGAGAGAGAGAGAATCTTAAGCAGGCTCCACACTCAGCACAGAGCCTGACGTGGGGCTCGATCCCACAACCCTGGGATCATGATCTGAGCCGAAATCGAGAGTCGGGTGCTCAACCTACCGAGCCACCTAGGCGCCCTTTAAACTGCCTTTGTAAAAAGAACTACTGGCGTCGTTAAAAAAAAAAAAACAAAACAAAAAACACCACGACTGGTAAATGGGATTCACGTTTCCATTAAGCAGTGTGCGGTTTCCTCCCTCCCGCTCCGTGCCTACCTGGAGCGCCACTCGTAACACATGATGAGCACGTCTTGATGGGGCAGGATGTGGGGGCACTGGCAGGAAGAATTGGTAATGAGCGGGACCTGCGTCCGAGGGATGGGTGACGAGGACTTGAAGATCTCTTTCACGTCCACCACGGTCGTTACTTCGTTACAGCCACTCCTCTGCACGGCTTTTATTTTGGCGTGAATGACTGCAATTTAAAAATTGATGGAAGTGTTGATGAGGCCTCTGCAGACAAATAGGGATGGTGTATTCACGCCAAGCCCTGAGCCTCTCTTAAAGAATCCCTCCTGTAATTATGGTCATGTCCAAGCTGCCCAGATGCAGGCCAAAAGCCCACACAATCATACTGTCAGCATTGTCTTTAAAGTTCTGGATCAGCCTGCAAGACGTAAGAGCAAAGCGACAGGCGGGCTCGGTCTGGGCTCTGCCTCTGGGTCAGCGGCTGCTCCTTCCTCACTGGGCTACAGCAAGGATGTGAAAAGAGGATCTCGCAGGTTTTTCTCAGCCTTAAAAACCTGACGTCAGTTTTGTTTGGACATTTGTTTGCCGAGAACATATCAGGAGATTCAGTTACATAGAACGTCAGTAAAAATTTCATAGAAACCAATAGACTCTGCCTTGTGATTATCAGAAGTGAGAATCGTATGTTCTCAGAGTCACAAGCCACTTTACAATTTGTATGGTCCAACCACCCGTCCGATGCTGGGACTTCCTGTCTTCCAAAGGAAGTTATTAAAGCTGTAACATTTGTGACCTGGACAGAGTCTCTGAAGATCACTGTTCTTAATCCTTTAATTTCACAGACTGTCAAAGCGAGGTCTGCGGCGAGCAGATGTATAACTGTTATTACGGATAGCTGTTAAGTAATCACTGATCAAGCTTAAAATTCTGGCCCTTTTGGTCCCTTGCTATTACTGCCTTCCATGGAATTGTAATCAGCCTAGCATGGATCTCTGTCTTGGATTCCGTCCTAGAAAGCTGGTTTAGGAAGAAGGCAACGGACTTAAATAGAAAATGGTTTCATCCTCAAAGAAGTTATGTGGCAGTGACACCGTGGACAGCAAGACAGTGAAACTCAGATTAGCAACTAGGGCTGGATAGTGTCAGAGGAGGGGCAAAATTGTTTAGATTAACGTAATATCTACAAAAAACAGTTTTCAAACGACAACAATAAAAGCTACCAGAAAAGTCAGTTGTTTTTGTTTTTTTTTTTTCTGTTTTTGGTAGAGTTACCCACATTGGCTATAATCTCAAATCTAACAACTTCACTAAGAGGTTATTTTTTCAGCCCTTTATATTGCCACGATCTTCCTACTTTCACATGCGATATGTAACATAAGGTTTATGATTTCAAATTTCAGTTTGAAATATGGAAAACAAAGTTAACAAATAAAATGACCATTTTGCCAAAATGGTTCTGTTATTCCAGCAGAAGTAATTTAAGGAATGCAAAGGGGGGGGGGGTGCCTGGGTAGCTCAGTCGGTTAAGCGTCCGGCTCTTGGTTTCAACTCAGGTCATGATGTCAAGGTTTGTGAGTTCGTGTCCCGCACTGGGCTCTGTGCTGATAGCAGGGAGACTGCTTGGGATTCTGTCTCCCTCTCTCTCTGCCCCTTCCCTGCTCGCTCTCTAGCTCTCTCTCTTAGAAATAAATAAATAAACATTAAAAAAAAAAAAAAGAAATGCAAAGGAACATAAAACAAGTCAGATATTTTAAAAGAACATATTTTCAATTAAATTTACTTTCAAATGAGAACAGTAGAATTACATTTACTTAAAAAAATTGAAAATAGCCGTGTTGACTGTTCTTTCAAATAAGAGAGGAGGGCATTTAAACGATGTCAATACTTATAGCCAGAGGGTCTCATGATTAACCTATTTCTCTACAGTTTCTTTTAGGTGTTAAATATCTATAAGTGTTTATAACTAAAAAGAAACATGGGCAGGTCTTAGTTCCTGGGCTTCTGGGCCTCAGATAATCAAATCCATGGATCACTCACCTATCCTTCCTGCAGCAAAGAAACCTCAGGATAAGAAAAAGTCAGTTGGGCTGTCCTGGCTGAGTGGCACCTCTCACCGAGACCAAGAGGACCTTGATGTCACATTTGAGCCCTGAGCCACATCGCTGTTCTCCCTGGGTAATTTACGTTGTTTTTGCTTGATTTACCCAGAAGAGCAAGGCATTTTATAGTTGTTATTGTGCCTTCCAGAACCCACATCGTGAACCACGTTGGGATTGGCTTTCTTTACTTTGGGATTGGCTTCGTGACTGGCTTTGTAATTGGCCAACTTGTCAAGTGAACGGCTTCATCGGACGACTTACCGTAGCTGTAGTTTTTGCTCAGATACGTCGCCAGAGTCGGCTTCACCTTTTTGCACTTGCAGCGGTCTGAAGGAGACGAAAGAGAGGCAGAGAGTCGGAAAAGTGTTTGGAAATCATCTGGGGAGGAGGCAAAAAAAAAAAAAGGGACTTCGAGAAGAAGGAACTCACCAGGGCTTAGGCGTTTACAGTCAACATCAAGAGGCCTCTCCTGTACCATCATATCTGGCGTGATGTCTATCCACTTAACGTCTGAAACACACACACAGCCACATGGGTGTGGTCAGTGACTTAGCCCATTCACCCCCTGGAATAAAGAACCATCTGGAGAAATGAACTAACACGGCGTTACCAAAGAATAATACTACGTTGTAAAAGTGGCATCGGCTTGTCAACTACTTCTTTCATACAGACATTCTTGGGCTTAGAAAAGAAGACTTTTGAGTGAGGTTTTGCCCATCCAGCACAAATTGATGTGAATGCCCGTCCATTTGACTTGGCTGACACATACAGCTAACTTTCCCACCCAAATCCATTTTAAAATGTTGGTTTTTCCAAGTGGACAGTTGACACTAATCAAAATATCCCGAATATTTCCAAATCTCCACCTCTCATTTCCCAGTGCAGAAACAGTCCACAGCTATATAAGACTCCCCCCACCCCCCCACTGGCCAAGGCATAACCCTCTATCATTTATATAATTTAAGCAACAAATATGTTTTTCTCTAAAGCTCTGAATTAGAGAAGAGTTTCGATTTTCCCTTCCTTATACTTCTCTTTCTTCACGTTATGGACAATGCTCTGAGACATAACCTCAGAAACTACACTAAGGCAACAGCATAATCTCTTTAAAAGTTCAGTAACCTGGGTCAGGGATAAAAAAAGCATGCAAAAATATTCTTAGGCCTGACTTCAAGAAGTGGACTTAAATTTGTTCCTTCGTCCTAGAAAAGCAGCAAAATGACCGAAAAAAGGAAGCGGAAGTTGATATCCAGTTAACCAAGATGCCGCAAGATAAGATGTTGACCGTGAAACAGACATCACAATTTTCCAGAAGGACTAAATTTACAAACTGCACTCCTCCTGGGGAGTGATGCCTGCTACTGCTTTTTTTTCCCCCCCAAAAAGAGTTTTCAAGAGCTAGCACTAAGTGGAGAACCCTGATGGGGCTGTTTTAAGCATTAAACCGTACACAGAAAGCGCTGAACACTGGCTCGGACCCCACCTATATATGTGTTCGTTGCTATTATTCTATCATTGTCAAGGAAAATGCTAATGGCTCTCTTTAGAAGCACCTCCCTACCCGCCCCCCCCCCCCCCTTACATTCTCTATGGGACATGGTGTTCTTCCGCCCCCTACGTTTCTGTAGGGAGAACAGACTTGTACCCACATCAGGTCACCGCCCTTCCCACCTCCTCCAATTGTTGGAAGTGAGATTGGGTGGCGGGGGGGGGGGGGGGGGGTGGCTGGGGGGACCGACAGCCCACCCACCCACTGGCATCGGTAGAAGGGGCCGCCCGGTGGGTTCTCCCGTGGAAGCCACAGCCAAGAATGCCCCCTCATCCCCCTGGGTCCTTCCTTTCCCTCCGGCTCAGGCTCACCCTCGGGGAGGTCGGTGACGATGGCCTCCGGCGAGATGCACACGCCGCGGTCGTAGACCGGCAGCTCTTCGCAGGCCAGGCTCTCGGGCCAGCTGTGGTTGTACATCTTCATGAGAGGCTCGCAGTCGTCGCGCGCGCGCTGGCACACCGACTTGCACGGCTTGATGGGGTCGTGCAGGAACTCCAGCGTGCAGATGGGCGCGTACATGGCGCAGAGGAAGAAGCGCAGCACCGCGCTGCAGTTCACGTCCACCAGCTCCTCGTACTGCTCGATGGCCAGGATGGCGTTCTCCTGCGTGCTGTGGTGCAGGTGGTTGGGCATCCGCGTGATGTTCCAGGGCATGTGCCGACACATGGGGATGCGCACCGGCTCGCAGGGCGCGCCGCGCACGCCCAGCGCCAGGCGCAGCCCCAGGCACAACGCCGCCAGGACGGAGAGCAGCATGGCACTGCCCTGGCGCGCTGCCGCCCCGACAGGCAGAAGGGGCCCTCGGCTCCCTGCCCCCCTAGGCTCTCGCCCTCCCTTCCCCGGGGAGGAAGTCCCGCGGGGCACCGGAGAGGCTCTCCGTCCGCGCTGCCGTCGGCGGCGGTGCTGGGCCTCGCGGGCCGGTCGGGGGTATCCGGCGTCCGGCGCACCGAGCGCGAGCAGCGCCGGCCCTCAGCCTGCTCCAGTCCCGGCCCCGGCAGGGGCAGCTCCAGTCCCGGCCCCGGCAGCTCCGAGCGCGGCCGGCCCCGGCCATTGCGGGACCCTATTTATCCCGACACCTCCCCTGACGTGGGCTCCGAACGCTCCCTTGGCAGCGGCGGGCGCGGCGCGGGCTCCCCCTCGGCCGCCCCCCCCCTCCACCCCCCACCCCCCACCCCCCAGCCCTCGCTTCGTCGGAGCGGTGACATCATCTCCTCCGGGCCGCAGCCCAGGGCTGGAATCCTGCATTTCCCCAAAGTCCCTTCCTTTTTAGTCTGGCCAGTCCTTTTTCTTCGCACCAAGAGAAAGAGTCTCTGGCAGTCGTTTGGGACGCCGGATCCAAGAGGTGCAGGAGAGGATTTCGGGAGAGGGAAGGACGCGATCTGGGCCCAAGCTGAACTTTGCGCCCTCTGCATTAGAGGTTCCCCGAGTACAGAGTTGGAGGGGAAGGAAAACTTCGGCCGCCCTTTAATTCTGAAACACGCTTGCTTTCTCCAGGAGGGGGCGTGAGGAGCGCTGAGCGGCGAGACGACTGTGTGGGACCCGGGAGCCATTGTTGGAACAGGATGGACACCTTGTAGAAACAAACCTCCCCCAAGTCGCATGCAGTTGGGTTTTGTTATTGTTGTGTCTAGAAGTCAGTAGCTGGGGCTCAGGTTTTTTCCAGAATGGCATTCGGTCTGTACCTGCTCCAGCAACAGAGCTGCCAGAGGTGTAATAATAGCATCTTCCAGTGTAGAAATGTTTTCCATCCACCAACGTTCCCCTTCCTTCTTCTCACTCCCTATTCCTCTGTCCAACGTGAACGAAACCCGGGAGAAGGGGAAGAGTACCGACATGACAATATGAAAAAAAAAAAATTTCCCCCCTCGTGCCCAAAGCGATTTCCAACCCAGCAGCCTAAATTCTTGATTTTTGATGTGCTTGGAAAGAAAGTATTTGAATTGAGTGAGAACCTGTGTACTATGGAAAGCAAGCGTGTATATTTTGTTTTCTTTTTTCTTGTTATTAGGAAGAAGTGATAAAACCGACGACTGGCTCAGGTCTCCACAAGAACCAAAACAAAACAAAAAGGAGGCTTTATTGTTGCAAGTATATTAATCTCCAGGCAGTAAGAATTCCGGTATGTGGTATTTTCTTGGGGTGTTGGAATATGAAAATGTGGTTTCTAAATGTAAATCTTTAAAAACATAGTCTAATTAGAATACTGAACACACAGTAGGTAATTGGTTTTGGTTTTTTTGTTGTTGTTTTGTTTTTTTGTTTGTTTTCTTTCCAAAGCTTAGCTTGGTCACAGCTTAGCTGTCGTCACATTGTGACCCACAACGATAGTTTAGTTTGACTCTGACCAGGATTAAGAAATAAAAGGAACAGAAACTACAGCTGACATTTTATTGAGCATTTACAACGGGCTAGGTATGGGGCTAAGCACTTTAAATACACCGTCTTATTATTATTTTTTTAGGGCACGTAAATTAAACATGGCAAGTGGAGAGGACAAATGACACAAATATTATTTTGAGATTCATCCAAGGAGTCAGGTTCTATTTAGGGGAAGCCAGAGCGTCCAAACACAGCGTCGCCAGTCGCCAACTCGAGAGGTATGCCAGTTTCAGCTAGAACGGGACCCAAGCTCCCAAGATGCCAAACCAGGCCAGCGAAATATCAAGCACAGGGGATAACCTGGATGACATCAGAAGCCATTCCCAGCAGTAGAATCCAGTGAGTCGAAACCCCCTGGCTTAGTGAAAAATATTTGCAGCCCAAATTCCTACAAGGGAAGAAAGTACAGTTTTGAGAAATGGCTGAACTCCTGACCCTTTTCCTGCCAGGTGGCTGAAGAGGCAAACTTGGAGAGGCTCTTCCTTGCGCAGCCGGTTGAAACTTGCTGCCTCTGTTTCACCGCAAGTCCCAAGTCCCAACGCTGCAGGAATTTCCCTTTCTCCATGGCCTGTCTTTTGAGGAAGGCTGAGAAGAAGGTAAGAGGCCTTCTCTATAAAGCTCTTTGGCGTCCCCAGGGGGTCCACTGGCAGCCAGTCTGTGGCGTTTCTGCTTGGGGTGCGGCAGCAGTGAAGGATTCATCTGGAGATTCCCTCACCGGCCTCCCTCTTCAGGCCCTGCCTTAGCACTTAATCCATTACCCTGTACTTGACAGTGATTTGCCAATAGCTCACGTAACAGGAAGTTTCCCTGGTCAGTGGCTTCTCTCTGATGGTTCCTTTTCAGCCTCCTTAAAGGCCTGCTTCTCTGCTAGGGCTCCATAACCATCCTCTTCCTGCTCTTCACACACCCCCATCTCCAGGTTTTCTGGACCTCAGCACTGCTGACACTGAGGTCAGGTAATTCTTTACTGGCTCCTGTGCATTCTGGGAAGTTTAGTAGCCTCTCTGGCCTCCTCCTACTAGATGCCAGTGGAAGCTCAGCCCCTACCCCACTATGACAATCAAAAATGTCTCCAGATATTGACAGCAGTACCCCCACCCCCACCCCCTGCTGCTCTACTCTTGGCTTCAATTACCACCTAGATGCCAATAGCTCCCTAAACCAGACCTCTGGCCCTGCTGGTTTCTGGAAGTGCTTATCCAATGGTCCCTGGGGTATTTCCACGTGCCTATCCCACAGGCATCTCACAGTCAGCCGATCCTAAACTGATTGTCTTCTTTCCTCATTCAGGACTGAACTCCCAGTGGCCCCAACCAGAAAGCTCTTCCACCTTCTCTGTAGTTCCCAGCTCCGCTCACCCTCTCCCTTCCACCACTTGAGTTCGGATGTCAGTATCTGTCCTCTGGGTCATAACAGCCTCTCCCACCTCCTTCGCACCCCCACCCCCCCATCCTCTACACTCAGGCCAGAGTGAGCTTCCTAAGGCTTACACCTGATGGCGCTTCTCCCTGGGTTTCAAGGCCCTGAGCGATCTGGCTCCAAATCACTCTCCTTAAACACCCAGCGCTTCATCCATTTTCTCTTGTCCCCTTGTCCTTCATCCAGGAATGTTCTCTCCCACGTCAACTGGCTCACTTCCTCGTCCTTGAAACAGAGCAACCGAAAAGATGCTACAGACTTGGAAAGCCAGGGTCTTTTTCTGTCTTTTAGTGTTGCTTCTTTTTTCTTGATTCCATGTGGTACATCCTGATATTACAAAACAGGGGCACCTGAGTGCCTCAGTCGGTTGAGTGTCCGACTCTTGGTGTCAGCTCAGGTCTTGATGTCAGAATTGTGAGTGCCAGCTCTCCGAAGAGCTCCCTGGTGGGCTCTGTGCTGGGCATGGAGCCTACCTAAAAAACAAAACAAACAAAACATAAGCCATAAACCCAATTATCTTTGTTCTTGATGCTAAACTCCCAGACTCACACACCTCCAGGGTTGTGGTGTAGTCAGGTGATGGGTGAGGGCTGCAGTCTCACTGCAAGCGTATCCTGAAGACAAGGTCTCTGAGTCCTATGCCCAAGGGTGAGGGCTTATCCCCTAAATACCCCGGGCGCTAGACTAAGAGCGGTGGCTTGAAAATGGCCATGATGCATGACTGCTATCATTCCTTCCAGAAGGGACCCTTCGATTTCTAACTTGGAGGAAGAAGGTGTCAATTTTGACAAAGGGGCAAGGTGTGGGGGGCACAGCAAGTGAAGCAGCACTGCCTTCCCGACTTCGAACTTGAACTTATCTCCTAGTTTGTGGTTATCTGCTGCGCGCTTCAGTTACTGGAGGAAACGAATTTCTTCTCACCGTCCTGCTCCCCACCCCGCCCCCCCTTTAGAACGCGGATGCCCTTCAGGATGCTAGTGGCACCGCTGCCACTGCATTTCCTGTTGGCAGCAGAGAGCAAAGCGAAAACACAAGCCGCAGCGGGCAGCGGCCCAGGCAGAAATAGCTCCCGCGATTCCCCGGAGCCTTCCCGGGCCGCGGCCCCGGCTCCCGCACCGCGCGCGACCTGATCCCAGCCGTGGGCAGAGGCCTCGCGGAGACCACACGCCCGCACCGCCCCGAACGCGGCGGACGGTTGCGCGGCGCCGGGACTGCTCAGCGCCCCCTGCGGCTCGCGCCGGCCCTCGGGGGGGCGGCGAGCGCGGCGGACGGCGATGCTGGGGCGCGCTCCGCTCCGCGTGGCCCGCGGGGCCCTGGGCGCCTGGCTGCGGGGCGGCCTCTGGATCTGGGCGCTGGGTGGCCTCTGCGCCCTGGGGGCGGCGGCGCTGGGGGCGGGGGCCGGGGGCGCCCCGGGGACCCCGCGCCCGTGCCAGGCGCCGCAGCAGTGGGAGGGCCGCCAGGTTCTGTACCGGCAGAGCACCGGGCGCAACAGCCGCGCCCTCCTCTCCTACGACGGGCTCAACCAGCGTGTGCGGGTGCTGGACGAGCGCAAGGCGCTGATCCCCTGCAAGAGGTACGGGGGCCGCAGGACGGGCGGCGGGGGCGAGGTCGCGGGGGCCGCGTCGGGCCGCTAGATTTACAGCCGCTGGCGGCGCCTCCCTCTTACCGAGGAGAAACTTCGCGGGGAGGGTGGCCGGGGCCAGCCCGCTCGGGGGGCTGGGAGGAGGGCTGGCCCCACTGCGCTCTGAGATCCCCAGCGGGGCGGTGGTGGGTGAGCAAGGAGGCAGGGGCGGGATCGCATCCCGGCGTCCCGGGGCCCAGGTTCGCCCCGGTCCGCACGCTGCTGAGTCAGGCTCTCGGAGCCCCCTTCAGCCTAGGGCGTGTCACCTGCACTATCTCCTCTCTTCCAGGAGCCATCTGCGAAGGAGGCGCGCAGGATGTGTATATTTTAAGAATTCTTGTTGCATTTTAAAAGCATAGGGCAGCACTGCAAAAGGTGTGGGGAATCAAAGTATCATCACCCCGTTACAACAATTGACATTTTGGTCAACTTCGTTAAATTTTTCTAAAGCAAGTTTCACACACTGTGATTAGAAACCATGAGCTTTCTTTATACAAGCTCACTTACGCGTTCTTATTTGCCATTTTATTGGCTGCCCCCCCCCCCCCCGCCGAGCTATTTTTAATAGCTGCACAATATTCCACGGAGGAGCGATGCCATTTTTTTTTTCAAGGCCATTGGTCCCATGATTCACCTTTCCACGTCTGCTACGACAATGGACGTCCTCTTCCTGAGACCTCCTGTTGCTCCTGCCCCCTTTGAGACCTGATTTCTATTTTGGGATCACCACCTGTCAACTCCACAGCTTTCCTGTGGAAATTCGTATGTGTGTGGGGGGGTTATGCGGGCCCCCCTGTGTGGCATTTGCATCATCAGGAGGTAGCATGTGACCTCCATGGTTTAAGGGCCCAGAGCAGTAAGATCTGGGGCAAATCTTGAAGGAAGTACCAAGGGAACAGAACCTTTCAGAGCAGTATATCCGAGAATGGGAGCTAATGCATCTGGAAAGGTAAAACGTGAGTCCTGAGGAGATCTGGAGCAGCTGAGTCACCATGGGGGCCTGGGAATATCTCTGAGGCCTTTAAAGAACATTCTGGTTCCGTCTCAAAGGACATAGTAGCAACAACCAATGTTTGAGCGTTTATTACATACCTGGCACAGTGCTGAGGACTCTCCACGTGTTACATGAAAATCTTACAACAGTTTACCGGTGGAAGCTTTATGGATCTCTGTGTTATAGACAGAGAATCTGAGGTCTAGGGAGATTCAACATGTTTCTTTCAAGACCCCACAGCTGGGACTCGAGGAAGCTAGGTGGTTTCTGATACTTGTGCTATATTACCAGGCTCTCATTCATTCATCGTGCATTTTTTTCATGGCAAGCACTTTGTTCAAACAGCGTGGGTCCTGGGCCTCAGGGAGGTCACAGCCTGGGGTTGGAGTCACACGAGGAAAATTTCCACTCGGTGAGATGAAGGATATATAGATGGGCAGCTAACCCAGGCTCCCTGTGGGAGCTGAAGCATGAGTGAGTCTCAAAGCCAGTGCCAGTGACCGGAGAAGGGAAGACTGCCGGGGGGGGGGGGTAGGGTGGGGTGAGGTGGGGTTGCGGGTATATTCCGGGACATTCTGGAGCACACAGGGCTGGATGCGTTCCAAGAACTGCAGACGGATCACTGTTAGGACTGCAGACAGAGGATGTGGAGAGGTTGGGACCCACTGAAGGATTTTCGAACAGTGGAATGTCATTATTGCGTTACGGACTAGTCACTGGGCATATGGTTTCGAATAAAGGAGAGCAAGAGTGGAGGCAAACACGTGATCTAGGACACTCTGGTCGAGGTCCGGGTGGAAAATGGGTAGCGGCCATGGAGGCAGTGAGAAGCAGACTCGTTAGGAAATTATGGAAGGGGTTTACCCACAGAGGAGGTGAGGAGAGAGGAGAGTCAAGGAGAGGTGGCCATTTTTGACTTCTGATGGCATGCAAGAGATACCTGCGCGGTTCACTGAGATAGGGTTGGCTTTGTGCGCTTCTGATCCAGGAGAAATCGCTAACCTTTAGCGCCCTGATGGGCAGGCTGGCACAGTAGTGGTGTATTGATGAACAAGGTCGTGTTGCAGCCGGACTGGAATGGCCCAGAGCACACTGCTGAAGCAGAGTAGTGTGGCCAGGAGAAGGGTAAGGGTCCATTCCCCCAGAGGTAGTATTTTCACCATGTAAGAGGTTAAGCTTCAGAGTTGGATAAAGCTGGGTGGAGTGCAAGCGTCCTGAGGTGGGTCTTTGGGGGAAATTGCTAAAGCGTTGTGAGCCTCAGTTTCTTCATTTACCAAATGGCAATATCAGTGGTGTCTAATTTACTGGAGTGTCCTGGCGTTTCAACCAGTTCAAGTACGTAAAGCACACGGCACAGTGTATGACACATACCAGGTGCTCAGTACGTGGCTGCAGCTGTACGTGGCCCGCCTGGTCAGTTGACCCTGGCCCAGAGACTCGCTGCCAGCCCGTGGGCTCAGAAACTTGATCAAGGGCCCTTCCTTTGGGAGCTGACTCACAGGAAGCAGGCTTAACAGCTAAAACGTATATTTGAGTGAGTGCTATGGCTGGCATGGGGGCCAGAATGCTCAGATCCACAAGACGAGGTCATTCTCTCCCTGTAGGCAAGCCAAATTATAATCAGGAGGTTGTGAGCAAAAAGTGGGAGCCAAGTCACTGAATCTAATGATTGCTTGCTCCAGGCCAGGCTGTATGCGCAATGTTGAGCTTTCCATCCTGAAGGAGACAGGCCAGCCCAGGGTAGTGGGGCTGAGATTAAGTGATGCGTTCATTTCCACCAGACAGATGTCTCGTCACTGGTTCTCTGCTACCCCAGCCCTGCTGGTCCCGACTCCCTTCACTCCGCATGGAGTCTTGGTGAGTACTGCTCAGGCTGTCTTAGCAACCTTTCTTCATCTTTGATTCCATGATCGATTACTATAGCCTTTATGTGTGTGTGTTATGTCTTTAGTGGGGTTGCAGCCAAATCTTGCTGGCCTAGAGGTTTTTGTCCCCATGCGGTGATTTCTCATTTCTCTGTCCTGACCTATCAATTGTTGATTTCACAGTTTAGTTTTTAGAAGGCAATTTTATTCCCCATCTTCCCAGTTTCCTGGCGAGGTTCCGTCTCACAGTCCCATCTCTGGCCTTAAGTCAGATGTAGAAAAGAATGTTTAAGTGCGTAAATGCATTTTTAAGCTCTTTAAATGTAGATTTGCTGGAATAAACTCAGAAACTTTTTCAGGTATTAGCAGTCCGGCCAAGAAACCAGATGTTATTTGAAGAAAATATGGATGGGTTGTCTCTTCATATTTATTAGTAAGCTGAGAAGTAAGTTTTAGAATTGGATCAACTTCTTAAGATTTTTATTTTGCGTCCAGATAGTTATGGAAAATCCCACTGATAGTTACTGTGGAATGACTAGGATTTTCCAGGCTCTCTTTTCCCTGAGATGATGGAAAAGATTAAACAACTTTACAAGCTTCAGATAAGACAGCCTCAGCAGAGAATGGGAAATATTAGTAATTGATACTATTTTGTTCTCTGCTTCCAACAATCCTTCCTGACTCCTTGGCTAAACTCACAAGTATTACATCTGGAAGACCCAGGAAAAGAAAGAAGATTATTTTCATATTTCAGCGGATGTGTTGAATTTTGTTGGGCCACCAGTAGCTTACCCCGCCCACTTACAAAATGGTGGCTTGGCGGTTGGAATTAACGGTGCTACTGATACAGAGTGAGCCGAGAGGGGTTAAGAGAATATGCCTGGGTGTGGTAGGGATCATATCATATCTTAGAAGACTATTTGACTACCAGTGCCTACAGGTTCAGGGATTTTGGCGGGGTGGGGGGACGGGTAAAAGATGAAAAGAAAATAGATTCTCATTCAAATTCTGATCAGTTCATGTCAGTCTCAGTTTTCCCTGAGAATTCTATTCTCGGAGAGCAGAATATCATTTCTGTTTTGTATTTTTAGAGAAAGCCACATAGTGTTGTGTAGAGAGCACGGACATGCGGTGAGAAAGTCATGGGTTGCCAGACATGGCCTCTAGCCCTGGCTTCACCACTTGCAATGCGATCCCTTACTTCTCAGGATATCAGCTTTTCATCTTTGAATTTAATTTTAATGATCTACAATGTTTACACTAAATACTCTTAGGCCTTCGTCCTTAGAGATTAAATGATACTAATCATTTAATGATTTAATGATACTAATCGTGCTTTTATTACATCAGGCTGATTCCTGTTTCTACCATGACACAATGAACTTGATATGGATTCAAATTTTTTTCTCAGCTTGTCCCTTTGTGTAGACAAAACCAAAATGCTTTTTCTTTCTTCTCTTTTTCACCTATACCTGTGTTCAATGGGTAGAGGAAAGAGGGGCCACCCTTAAATGCTTTGGTTGCAAACTCAGAAGGCTCTCCTCTGCGTGGGAGCCCCGAGTACACCAGGGCATGAATAGCACTGCTTCCAGAGTGTTCCTCCACATACCTGCTTTGAAAGATTAATTCCAAAGGCTGTTATCACACTAGGTAACTCCAACGATCATTGTGTTTCAACAACAGGATAAGGGTTTTTTTTTTCCCTCCAAATATCAAATTTTATTTTATTTTGCAACCATCCTGCTCTTACAGAAAGGTCACAGTGATAGTACACAGCCAGTTTTTCCCCCTGAATCATTTGAGAGTGAGTGGCCCACGTGCTATCCCCACGACCCCCAGGTACTTCAGCATGATTTCCTGCAAACAAGGATATTCTCCCGCGTGACTGCAACGCAGCCCTAAGAATCAGGAAATTAACATGGATTCATTTCTACCATCTGAAAGGCAGTTAGTTGTTCTTTTATGTTGTGTATCGCAAAAAGGACCCAGTTTCTATTCAAGCGTTGCATTTAGGTGTCCCGTCTGGAACAGTTCCTCGGTCTTTCTTGCACTTTGACGACAAACCAGTTGTTTGGTAGAATGTTCCTCACATTTGGGTTTTTGGTTGAAAGTTTCCTTACGTTGATATTCTAGTTATTCACCCGCGGCAGGAGTATCACAGAGGTAGTACTCTGTTCTTGCTGTACCCTGTGATCGCTTGGTTCTCTTTGATCGCTTGTCGCTTGGTTAACTGATGGCTGCAAAGTTTCTTCAGCATCAAGCGACACCTTTTCACTTTGTAATGAATAAGTATTTTGTAGGGAGATATTTTAAAACCACGTACACATCCCATTTTTCATGACACCGAATTTATTCACTTACTTATATCAGCACACCCTCAAGGATTCTCACTGTAATGCTTTTGCTCTCATTGTTTGGTTTGATGTTCACATTGTCCCAGATCTGGCCAGTGGGCACCACTCTAAGTTGGCTTTTATGTTCTTTTAACAAGCACCTCTCATTCTTTGAGCACTTTTTTTGCTTTTTTTTTTTTTTTTTTTTTTTTTTTGCCACCATAAGACTCCCCAAACCATCTGTACTCTCTCTGCTAGAGTCTTGGAATAAGCCAAGATTTGAGCCATTTCTCAAGAAGCTCTGGTTACTTTTACTGGAGGATAATATTTGGGTGCCAAGATTTCTGCTTTCATTATGCTCATGGCTATTAGGTGGCTGTGCTCCCAGACCCCTCTCAGTGGACAAAGGAAGGGGATGTAGATTTGAACACACACACATGCACGCACACACACAGTCACTCACTCATACACATATACATAGATTTACATGTACATACGTTGCTAAGCTTCCAGTTCTGATCCTTATATGTATTTGCCTAGAACCTTCAGTTCCACCCTGCTACCACATGGTTTGTTTTCGTAGGCCCCTTCTCAGAGAAAACTGGCTCCCATTATTCAGTTGGAGTAGGTCACTGATGGTGCATTGCTGTGATGTCCCTTCCCGACATGGGCGCCTTCCTCACCGCACTGGACTCTGCACCCTAGGCCAGGCCATGCAGATGGCTCTCTTGCTTGGCCCTCCCTTGTGACTTTAGACGACATTGTTGAACGAGGGGAAGGCAAAGATCAGTTTATGTTTTTTTATATGTTTGCCTTCTTTTGGATTTCTCAGGGTGGTATGGTTGTAAATCCTCAGAATGCTTCTGTGTGGCTGGGGGAGGTAAATTCGTATGAAGGGCTCTGTGGATTTATTTCATCACCAACCTTGTTTTGCATAGATGAGGGCTTCCATCTTAAGAAATCACACCTTTCAGAATTTCAGAATGACTCTTTTTTGCCTTTATTCCCTCCTCTTGCTCTCTGCTGAGATCAAGAGCCAGCATTTTCTTTTATTATTAGCTCAGGAAGTCTGACTGCTTGTGGCCTTTTGATCCTCGAAAATAAACCATGCTGATTTGCAAAAGTGAGTTTTTCTTCAAGGAAGAGATGTTCTTGGAAGCCTGTAAAGTTTGCTTTGAGTCTTAATTCAGTGGGTGTGTTGACCCTGGATTTCAGAGAGTTGATGCTGGGAGGCAAAGGAGAAGCAGGCAGTGAGGAGCATTTAGTGCCAAGGAAGACAAGCCCCACACAGTAACAGGGCTGGTGGGGTGTAAGACCAACTTATAACTAGAAGCCAGAGGTGGCCCTCCAACTTTTGTGAAAGCGTCTTTACTTCTCTCCATCAACCTTGAGCTGTTTCTTCCTGATTCTGCCCTCGAAGATGGCGGTCGGGGGCACAGTGCCCAAAGATCTGAAAATATTCTACCAATTAGTGGTTTGTTTTTCCTGGAATGAATGGGATTGTCTTCTATTTCCCCAATTCCAGTAAAAATCTTCTAGTTTCCCCTTTATAATTTCTTTTCTTTTACCCATCTTTAAAGAAAAAATTCCTCTCTTTATCCCACCAGCTGAAACACCATGCTCCCCTTCTATTTAAAGCAAATCTCACGTTAAGTCCAATTTTCGTGCCCCCTCCCCGCTGCTCCCTTGAGCCCCCTCCGACCAAACTTAGAGCATCACACCTCTGCTGAGATTGCTCTGCTCAAGTGCAACACGTTACTAATCGAATGATCTTTTATCAGTCCTCCTTTTATGGTGCTCATTTCCTCCATTTTGATATCTTTCTTCACAGGGCCTTCAGGACCCCACATTCTGCCGGTGTCCTTTCTTCTACGTCATTTCCTTTTCTTCTCAGTTCCCTTTGCTCTTCCTCCCCTTCCTGCAGACCATTGATGGTAGAATGTCCCAGGGCGCAGGCTTTCCATCCCTTTACTTTTTTTCTTTTTTCTTTTTTTTAAACAATTTTTTAAATGTTTTATTTTTATTTTTGAGAGACAGGGAGAGACAGAGCATCAGTGGGAGAGGGGCAGAGAGAGAGAGGGGGGAGACACAGCATCCAAAGCAGCTCCAGGCTCCGAGCTGTCGGCACAGAGCCCGACGCGGGGCTCAAACCCAGAAACCGTGAGATAATGACGTGAGCTGAAGTCGGACGCTTAACCGACTGAGCCACCCAGGTGCCCCTCCTTCCCTTTACTTATCTGTCTACACCCCTCTGTTGGTGCCCTCAGCTAGGTCATGGCTTCAGATGGCATCTCTGCACGGAGGACTCCCACACGTGTGTCTCCAGCCTTGAGTTCCCCCGTGAGTCCTGTGTCCTCTCCCCTGAACCTTTATATCCAAATCCTGAGTTGACCTCTTCCTTTGGATCTCTGACCGTCATCTCAGACTCAGCATACTCCAAACCGATGCCTCCTCTGAAAACAAACAAACAAGCAAATCAAAAATAATTCTTCTTGCAGGTTTCTAAAGTGCAGCTAACTGCAACTCCGTTTGCTCAGGACCAGCTCATAGGGCCATCTCTGATTTCTTCTTCTCCCACATGCCACAAGTAATCCATAAAGCAAATCCTATTGACTCTAATTTTGATAGAGACTCACCATCTGACCACATGTTTGCTACCATCCTGAGGGTCAAACCCTCATCGTTCTTGCCTGGGCTTTTGGCACTAGGCTCCTAATGGGTCCACCTACTTCGACCTTTGCCCCCTTTCTGTTCTCAGCACGCCAGCTTTGAATGATGATTCTGCTAAAAATATTGTATCATATCGCTTGTCTGATCAAAACCCTCCAATGCCTTTCTGTGTCTGAGGGTAAATGTCCTTACACGGGCCTGGCCGCCCTAAGGGGTCTGCTCCCCACCCCCTCCATCCCTTGTCCCTGACCTTGTCCTGCAGCCTCCCCTGGTTGCCAGCTTGCTCCCCCGCTCCTGGCACTTGTGTTGTTGTTTCCTGTGCACAGAAGGCCTTTTCCCTAAAAAGCTGCATGGCCCCTTCCCAAATTCGACGGTCTCTCCTGCCAACATTCTCCTACACTCCGCGTCATTGCCTTACATGCTCAAGATGCTTACCGCTATCTGACTTACTATTTAATGTTTTTTCAACCTGTTTTCTCATCTCCTCTGCCTCCCCTTGCCCCAAACAAGGCTCCATTGTTAGGACTTTTGCTTGGGTTGTTGCTGTATCTCTAGCACCACAGAATCAGATTTTGGGGGGAATACTTGAATGAGGGGATGACTAACAACGGTGACATATATATCTATTGTAGAAGGATAAGCAAAGAGGAAAAAAGGTACCCCTAACTGCTCAACCAGTAAGACTACATCTTCCGAATAGCCTAGGAGATTTTTAGATGCCCAGCACGCATACTGTAGCACATACTGTTTCACAACAGGCTTATTTTCACTGAACAACACACTGGGCAAGCTCATCCATACGGACTAGTCCCCTTCTCTCATCTTTGAACTGGCGTCTCCTCCTTCGGGTCTCAGCTCACCATCTCCTCAGAGGGACCTTCTGCGACACCCCCCACCAGCCACTGTCCGTCACATCCTGTTCTGATTTCCTCGGGGCATGATCCCTGTGTGACATCGTCTGGTCAGTTCATTTGGTGTTTATTGTCCATCTCTCCACCGCCAGTGAGAGAACTTTATTGGTTTGGCCGATCACCCAAACCCCGGCACCTGGAAGTGCTTGGTATATCATAAGACTCAGTTAATGTGTGTTGAGCAAGTAAACACCGTTTTGATGGCTTTGGGACGACTAGCGTTATATGTGTTCATGGTGGAAAATCTAGACAACACAGAAGAGCAGAATAAAGAGAGTAAAGATCGCTTGTAGTCCCGCCATATAGACTTAAGAACCCTGATGCATGTGCTTCTGGATTTCTTTTCCTACTCCTGTGTATGAAATTTTGAAATTAAGAGGGAAACATGGTCTGCATTTTTTTTATTTAACAAAATGCTGTGCATGTTTCTCATGCTGTAAGTACCCATCAACGGAACCATTTCTTTCTTTCTTTTCTTTTTTAATGTTTATTTATTTATTTGAGAGAGCAAGAGAGGGAGCGCAAGTGGGGGAGGGGGTAGAGAGAGAGAGAGAGAGGGGATCTCAAGCAAGCTCCATGCTCAGTGCGTGATCCCACGACCCTGGGATCACGACCTGAGCCAAAATCAAGACTCGGATGCTCAACCAACTGAGCCACCCAGTCGCCCCAGCAGAACCATTTCTGATGACCGTGTGGTATTCTAGCTAATGGATAGAACACAGCTTCTTTAAGCTGTCCCTTATTATGGGATAGTTATGTATCTTTCCCCTCTATTGTCCACATAGCATTATCAACTACAGGTGAGATGGAACTTAGGAGGGATGAACCACAAACCCATGACTTATGAGGCCATGAACCACCAGACTAGCTGGCGAGGCATTCAGGTTCAGCCATGATGAATGCAAGGCCTTTTGAGTTTGCCTGAAAATACTTGCAGGGAGGACTATATAGACTACTACATGTATAACCTTGTATTTGTGTGCAGTTCTACGTGTACCATTTTTTAACGCATTTTGGATACATTCCTAGGTAAGAAAATGATAGAAAAGGGATTTGCACAGTTTTAAGTTGTGATGACTTTGCCCTTCAGGAAATTGTTCCACCTGGCAGATATTTCAGCTGGCAGAATGTGAGTGGTCATGTTTCCCACACTCATGCCTGTAGGCGGCTATTTTTTTTAAGATTTTTAAAAATGTTTATTTATTTTTGACAGAGAGTGAGAGAGCAAGGGAGGTGCAGAGGGAGGGGGGGACAGAGGATCCAAAGCAGGCTCTGGGCTGACAGCAGCGAGCCCGATGCAGGGCTTGAACTCATGAACAGTAAGATCATGACCTGAGCCTAAGCCAGACACTTAACCGACTGAGCCACCCAGGCGCCCCAGGAGCCTAATTAATTTTTTTAATGATTTCTAATATGATAAAGAAAAAACAAGGGCAAAATGACATGCCTGTGGTGCTGTCACAGCCCTAGTGACTCTCATTGTGTTGTGACTGTTTCTGAAATTTTACATGTAAGTCTCTTACGGGCTGTTGGTTTAACTAAGACACTCCATCATGTTCAGTAAATATTTTTCTGACCTATTTTATAAAGAATTTATTCTAATTGGGATGGATATGAAACTTCACCAACCTGGTGGTTTGTACTAATAGATTGCTTTACGTTAAACCAACTTGGCTCTCCTAAAGTAAATTCTAATTTATCATTATGTATTAGTCTTTTAATAGTCTGCCTGATTTGACTCACTAATATTTAAGATGTGGTTTTAATCCACAGCCACAATTCAGCTTGTGTTTTAGTTTTTTATTTTCTTTCTGTATTTTAATGTAGAAAAATCTTTGTAAAATGATAAAAGAATTGGCAAGCTTTCTATATGTCTCTATTGCTGTATAGCCTTGAGGTTGGAAAACATTAATTCCTGAAACCATTAGGACCCAACTCCTTTTGGAGAAGTAACTCTTTGATCTCTTAAACATCAAAGATCTAAAATCTCACTAGACCTCTGTAAGAGTTTTTTTTACCCGCCTCTGGTTATTTATTCACTTAATTGTATGCTTCATTCTGCATTCGTTTTGGTTATTTCTATTTTCCTAGAAAATCTTCCATTTCATCAAGATTACATTTATCACCCTAATACATTTGTATGTGATGTTCTCCGAACTCTGAAACAACTCCACCTTACCTATCAATATCCTTTTCTTCTTCCCAATATTCTGCATTTGTATTTTCTTCTCCCTCAGGATTACATGTTTAACAATCAACTTGTGGATTTATGGAATGGTTTCATGGTGTATTAATTATCGTATTCTACATCATGTATCTCTTTTGTCCAGAACAATTCTTGACACCAAATGGCAGTGCCCACCCATATTTTGAAAAGGTCTGTAAGCAGGCTTGAGGTGGATCCCACCTAGGAGAGCATACCAGGACCTCCAGAAATGGATCCTCCGGGTTCCTTTCATCCATGACCTAGTCCCCAGCTCTTCCCTCATCAAACACTATCTTCAGTGTTTCTCTTGCTCCACAGTCCCAGTTTTGGAGAATTTTCCCTCATATGGGCATTGAGAGTTTCCCAAGTGCTGATGGCTTCCTTCAGAAGCAGTGCCTCTTTGAAGGGAGAGGCCGTGTGAGGAATCTGACCCCCAGCAGGGTGCCCCCCTGGCCCTCAGACCCTCCAAACAATGGAGAAGCTTTTGGACAGAGGGCTTCTAAATAGGAGGCAGCTGTTGCTGGACAAAAAGGCTGTGCTGCCCCATTCACGGAAGGCTGCTTTTGTTGTGGCTGACACTAGATCAACTGGGAAAGTTCCAGAGTGTGAGCTCTGCCAATGAGTGAGAACCGTCAGTTTGCCCAAGAGGAGGCACCAAAGTAACCCCTCCAAGCTGCCACAGTGTCTTAGTTCAGGCTGCTGTAACGAATACCAGAGACCTGGTGGCTGATAAGCAACAGAAGTTCATTGTTTACAGTTCTGGAGGGTGGATGTCTGAGATCAGGGTGCCAGCATGGTTGGGTAAGGCCCTCTTCTGGTCGTAGACCTTCCGTTGTATCTTCACATTGTGGAGGGTGCCAGCTAGCTCTCTGGGGCCTCTTGTATAAGAGCACTAATCCCATCCATGAAGCCTCTACCCTCAAGACCTCATCACCTCCCAGAGACCGCAGTCCTCCTGCCATCACCTTGGGTATTAGGTTTTCAATATCAGTTTGGTAGGGTTAGGGGAGGAACTGAAACACTCAGATCATAGAACCCAGAGAACCTGCTGTTCTGGAGCATCTCAGAAGTTGCCAAGGAAGATGCTGTCAGATGGGAAGATGGTGGAGGTACAGGGCCAAGGGCACATCAATTTCTTGGGCTGGCATAGCATCATCAGCTACAGGTGAGATGTAACTTAGGAGGAATGTATGAGGCACCATGAACTACTACGCTAGTTGGCGTGGCATCCAGGTTCACCCCTGATGAATGCCAGGCCTCCTGAGTTGGCTTGAAAATACTTGCAGGGAGGACTGTGGTAAGCGAGACCATCTGCATTGACTCCAAAGCTTCTAAAACAGTCCTCCCACCCCCACCACCTCACCGAGTCCCTTACTGAGATACATTTTATATTCCCAGGAATTATAAATCCTTTTTCCCAGAATGTCTCACCAAGGAGCTGATAATCCAATCAAGTTGTGAAAGGCAGATGTTCCTCTGAGGAAGATGCCAGAGAAACCATTGAGTTCTCTGAGTTGGAACAGGGCAGTGGACCAGTAGACAGTTTTACCAGCTCACCCTCTGGGGAGGAGAGGTGCTGGGGAGAGAATCTGCTCCAGATTTAATATCCACTGAAATGCCATGTTGAGCGCCGTGTTCTGATGTGGCTTATGTGTTTCTTCTGCATGTGGGAGTCCTCTCTCTCTGAATTGAGCCTTCTACCCATCCCCTTTGTCATACACTGTATTTTGGATCATGATCCCCCCTCACCCCCCTCCGCCCCCACCGCCCCACCCAGCGCCATGTATTGTCTGGCTTGCCCTGAGGACCCCCAAGGAGCCACCCTCTTGATGTCTCAGTTCCCCTAAGGAGTTAGAGGGTGAAACTTGGGAATCCACTTTTCTGTCACCAGAACACAATTTCTTTTGTAAAGGACGCGTGTTTACTTAGGTCCCACTCACTATGTCGAAAAGAATTTAAAGTGTTTGGATGGTTTCTAGTGTTTCCTTCTTTCACTAGGCTGAGTCAAGCCTCTATAAGGTCAACTTCTTCACTTGTTAAGCACAGAGGACTTTTTATTTTGTGAGTGTTTGTACAAACTTCTAAGTAGCTTTGTCACAAAAGAAACGTAGATTATTTTATTCCTTTTATTATTCGCTGCAATTTCTTTTATGCTAATATTCTTACTACCTGAATCCTTTATTTTGATTCATGTTTATGTCAGCTAGAAAATGTATTCAATTAATTTTCCTCCGCAAGGGTACTGGTGCCATGGTATACTTCCAGAAAGTTTGAATGTCTGAGAACATCTACTTATTGCTATTTTGCATAATGGTAACTTTGGGGTGTATACAATTCATTGGATAATAGGGGCACCTGGGTGGCCTAGTCACTTAAGCACCTAACTCTTGGTTTTGGCTCAGGTCATGATCTCACAGTCTCCTGAGTTTGAGCCCCGTGTCAGGCTCTGTGCTGGCAGTGCAGAGCCTGCTTGGGATTCCCTCTCTCTCTCTCCCTCTCTCTCTATCACTCCCCTACGCATGCTGTCTCTGTCTCTCTCAAAATAAATAAGCAGTTCATTGGGTAATAATGGTATTTTTTTGTTTAAAATTTGCTGTGGCATTTAGAGCTCTAGAAGAGAAGTCTGATACCAAACTGATTTTCGTTTAGTTTTAATAATTTTTTTTCTGCCCTAATTTTTGTCGGTTGTTTCTATTATTATCCTGGAACATCATTAACATCTCCAGGCTATGTCTAGCTCTAGAGGAAATTTCATCTGCTGTTTCTGGAGGCTTGATACTCTCCAAGCAAGAGGGAAGACATTCTCTTTGTTCCTTTAGAATATCTCTCTACTTACATGTATTGGTTCTCTTACATCTGTTCCCCCAAATTTCTTTTTTTTAATATTTATTTATTTCTAAGAAAGAGAGGGAGAGAGAGCAGGGGAGGGGCAGAGAGAGACAGAGTGACAGAGGATCTGAAGTAGGCTCTACACTGTCAGCACAGAGCCTGACGTGGGGCTCGAACTCACAAACCATGAGATTGTGACCTGAGCCCAAGTTGGATGCTTAACCAACTGAGCCGCCCAGGTGCCTCATGTTCTCCCAGATTTCTTAACTTGTAAAAAAATTTTTTTTAAATGTTTCTTTATTTCTGAGACAGAGAGAGACAGAGCATGAGTGTGGGAGGGGCAGAGAGAGAGGGAGACACAGAATCCGAAGCAGGCTCCAGGCTCAGAGCTGTCAGCATAGAGCTCGACGCGGGGCTCAAACTCATAAACCGCGAGATCATGACCTGAGCCAAAGTCTGTTGCTCAACCGACTGAGCCACCCAGGCGCCCTGATTTCTTATCTTTCCATTAGCCTTTTCATCCCTTCCTATGTTTTTCCTAGAGTTCTGGAATCATACCTTTTAATGTGCTGTTCTGTTGTTTGTTTGTTTCCTATAGCCCAAGTATTCTGTATCATCTCTGCTACATTTTCTATTTTGATAATCATGCTTTTCATTAGAGAGCTATCTCTGTGGTCACATATTCTTTTTTTTTTCTTAAATTCAGTATCATCCCAAATCCCAGTGAAGGTAAAAAATAAGATTTATATTTTAGAGTCATTAACGTTAGCTGGAAGAATGTCTGTGTTCATATTTACACACAGTGGCAACTGAGAAGTTTCTACTGAAAAGCGGAGTGCTGACGGTATCAACCTGACTGTCCTTGTACCCTCCCAACCTTCTTAATACCTTCTGATGCGTAATTCCAGAAATCACTATGTACCATGGCAACATGGGTACCTTGGTGCTAATGAGGATCTTTCTTTTAATGTTGAAAAAAAAAAAGACAACTTGAACTATTGTCTCATGATAATTTTTCATTATCTTCCATCAGCGGGAAGAATATATGCCTGTGCCAGTATTCCTCCTGAAATATTTTTTTGGGAAAAAAAAACCGCTTCAATTTCTTGAGCAGGCTTTTCCTCGTTTGAACTAGAATCCAAGCAGTGGAGGCCCGTCACCTTAACAGCTTTTTAAATTGCATGCAAAATTATTCTTTGATTTTACTTTTCCTAGGGCTGCATTCTCAAGTAATTTAATATTCCTTTTGTTGTATGTGGTTGGTATCAGCCTACACAATGAGTTTGTGTCTAACACAACAATTTTGAAATAGCGTTTTTCTTTTATGTCTCATAATTACTGTAGGGTGTAACTCAATCCCGGTACACGCCAGAATGGCAAGTGGCCGAAGCTCCATTCTTCCGGCCTCGAGTCACAGAGCTGGCATGAATTGCTAATATATTATATTGCATATTAAACGAATCCAGGGTTGGTCCAATTTCTTCCATAAAAGCCAAAGTCCTTTTGAAATCACAATATAATATCTGTACACTCCCTTTTCTGTAATTTAAGATATCTTGGATGGCCAAGCAGTTATATGTGGATGGGAAGAATCACAGTGTTAGTGAATTAGGACGAATCTGATAGGAGATCAGACCTGGAGTCCAATCCCGGCACATTATTTACTACTTAGTTATTCTCTGAGCCTCATATTTTCTCATCTGGTTAAAAAAAAGAAAGAAAGGAAAAAGCTAATAACGTGTCAGCCAGCCGAATTTGCCAGTCTGTAACCTCTGCCTCAGACTGTATTTTTTTCCCCTTGACTACTCTGATTCAAGACAGAAAAACAGTTGCCTCCTGGCTGTACGGGCAGTAGCTATTAAGGTTTCTCCACACCCAGGTCAGGCTCTGGTATTGTGGGTCCTGGGATTAGCCAAATCCTTGGGCCCTGCTCATTCTGGAATGAAGGGCTCCCAGAGAGTTGTTAAAAAAAGCATCTGATAGATAAGAACTATAAAGCAGTGGATTTTACTTATTTCATCTAGGGTGCTTTCAGCTGCACGTGTCAGAAAATTGACTAATGGGGGCTTAAACTACGAGGATGGTTTTAGTTTACCTCAGAATTCTGGTGATACTTGTTCCTAGGTCTGACTCAACAGTATCATCGAGGCCCCTGGTTCTTCTCCATCCATTTACTCTAGAATGTTGGCTCAGAGTTGCAAGATGGCGCACTGACTTGTTGCCTCATGGCTTTAAGATGGCTATCTCCACTCTAAGCATTATAGCCTTATGTTCAAAGACAGGAAATGAAGGACATAGAGTGGGACAAGGAGTCTGCTTTTTTGGGAAAAGAGAAATCTCCAGGGCATTTCTTCACCCAACAGACTTCCTTTTATATCTCCAAGGCCAGAACCAACTGTACTCCCAGCTCCAAGGGAAACTAAGGAAGTGAGTAGATGAGTGTACTTCCTCAACCTCTATATTGAGAGGCAGGCAAGAGAGAAAGGGTCAGATGCCTGCAGGGCTGCTACAGAGGGGTCCGCTATTGCATTCAAGATTGGTCTCCCCTTCATCCTTCACCCCACCTAGATGTACTAGACCTTCTTTGTTACACAGCCGATCTGGTCTTACGTACACAAGTCAAATGCGTAGTTTCCCTGTTAAACATTAACGGGTGATAGTAAACGTACCCATTGCCAGACTTTTCTACAAAGCTATAATCCCTTGCATTTATGTAACAATTTTATGTCTGCTGTCTCAAATCATCTTCATAAAAATACTTTGAGCTTCAAATTTTTGGTCTTTCTTTACATATGAGAAACAGGGAGATTAAAATTATGATTGCAGGTCACCAGTAGGAGATTGGGAACCTGGATTTCTTCTCCTCAGCTTTTTTTACAGTGCAGTTCATGCTGTCTGTAAACCTTATCCTGAATTAGACAGATTTTCCCCTGCCTTAGTATAGTTGGGCAAACTTTTTAAAAAATGTTTATTTATTTTGAGACAGAGAGAGAGGGCAGGGGTGGGGCAGAGAAAGAGAGGGAGAGAGATAATCCTAAGCAGGCTCCATGCTGTCAGTGTGGGGCTCAGTCTCTCAAACCCTGAGATCAAGACCTGAGCCGAAACCAAGAGTTGGACACTTAGCTGACTGAGCCACCCAGGTGCTCTTAGTTGGGTAAATTTTCAGTACTTTTTTTTTTTTAATTAAAAACATTTGTTTTAATGTTTATTTATTTTTGAGAGAGAGAGAGAGAGAGAGAGACAAAGAACATGAGCAGGGGAGGGGCAGAGAGAGGGAGTCACAGAATCTGAAGTAGGTGCCCGATGCAGGGCTCGAACACACAGATGGCAAGATCATGACCTGAGCGGAAGTCAGATGTTTAACTGACTGAGTCACCCAGGCACCACCCACCAGTACCTTTCTAATGAAAAAAAAAAAAAAAAAAATGAATGAAGCTCTACATCCAGTTAAAATTCCTTTTGGGAAACAGTATCTTGTAAAATATAAAATGGGAATTTTATTTGATCCAACAATTCCAGTCTATAAACTTTTCATAGAGTTGTAAACAGAGAAAGCCAAAAGGGTTTACCTCCAATTTATATTCAGCTTTGTTAATATTAACAAACTGTGGAAATAATCTAAGTGATCACGAGTAGGAGATCACTAAAGCAAAACATGGTATGTGTGTGTGTGTACAGAAACACACATGTGATGCATGTGCATATATACACAAACACATACACACACATATATACATATATACACAAGCATATACATATATACACATACATATACACACATATACATGCATATGTAAACACAGCATTCAAACACTAAGGGGGCACATCAAAGTCACAAATACCAGCTGGAAGCAGCTCCCACTGAGGGAACTTGGGACAATTTGAGCATCAAATGGAATAATGACTTTGTCGTGCATTGAGTACATAAAAATCCTTGCATCCTGGGTGGTGATTGATAGATAAATAGATAGATGTCATTTGTTATACCATTGGTACCAATCTACCAATCTCCAGCGACAATTGATTCAGGAAATGGTTTTACCTAAAACCATGAGGTGACAATTATTGGCTAACGGGCTGTTCCCCAGCTTCACCAAGTATTACTGATCAATTACTTGCTAACTGCGAAAGGAAGCACCTCTATGCTGAAGGCATCTGGAGTAAGGACAGGACTTGGTGATCAGAGTTGGTAGCATTGATAGTGGCATGGGACATCACCTGTCTTCTGATGTGATGCACCAGGAGGTACACAGCCCACTCAATTTCTTTCCAAAAATCTTTAGCCAAAGCACATCAAGACTTTAGAATCCACGTCTAGTTTGGAGGAATGACAGGATATAGAGGAACAAGTTAAGTTAGGAAACTGACAAAAATGTAGAATGGGGAATATGTGGGGATCTGGAATCTTCAGAGAGTCAAAGGCCACATTAAAAATAAAAAAGATAGTAGTGTTCCAGATTTTTAAGACAGTAGAAATGTAACAACCAAATATATTGCTTGAGACTTGACTGCATTCTGATTTTTTTTTATTTTTACTTAAAAAAAATTTTTTTTAACGTTTATTTATTTTTGAGACAGAGAGAGACAGAGCATGAACGGGGGAGGGGCAGAGAGAGAGGGAGACACAGAATCAGAAGCAGGCTCCAGGCTCTGAGCCATCAGCCCAGAGCCCAACGCGGGGCTCGAACTCATGGACCGCGAGATTGTGACCTGAGTTGAAGTCGGACGCTTAACCGACTGAGCCACCCAGGCACCCCGACTGCATTCTGATTTTTAAAAAAGAGTTTAAAATACATTTTGGGGGGACAATTGAATATGGGCCAGATATTAGCTGGCATTAGGGAATGAATTTTATTTATTTATTTATTAAAAAAATTTTTTTAATGTTTATTTACTTTTGAGACAGAGAGAGACAGAGCGCGAGCGAGGGAGGGGCAGAGAGAGAGGGAGACACAGGATCCAAAACAGGCTTCAGGCTCTGTGCTGGCAGCACAGAACCCAATGCGGGGCTCGAACCCACGAACCGTGAGATCATGACTTGAGCCGAAGTCGGGTGCTCAACTGACTGAGCCACCCAGGTGCCCCTGGGAATGAATTTTAATTTCTTAGGTGTGATAGTGGTAATGTGGCCAGAAAGCAGAAAGTCCTTGTTTTCGGCAAATAGTTAGAAAAAGCAAATATAGCAAAATGTAACAATTATTGAATCTAAGTGGTAGACACAAAGGTGATCATTGTACTAGTCCTCCAACTCTTCTGCATTTAAAAAATATTTCAGGGGTGCCTGGGTGACTCAGTCGGTTGAGTATCCGACTTTGGATCAGGTCGTAATCTCATGATTCGTGAGTTCGAGCTTTGCGTTGGGTCTGCTGCTGTCAGTGCAGAGCCTGCTTCAGATCCTCTTTGCCTCTCCCCTGCGTTCCCTCTCTCTCTCTCTCAAGATAAACATTAAAATAAAAAAATTAAGGTAAAGTATAGGTTAGAGAACATTATATTCACCCATTAAAAAAGACATTAGATTCACTCATTTTTGTAAAATGTGTCTAGTACACATAATGAAAACTCAGTACGATATTTGCACAGCCATGTTCATAGCAGCGTCATTCACAATAGCCAAAAGATGGAAACAACCCAGGATCTATCCACAGATGAATGGATAAGCAAAATGTGCTATATGCATTCAATGGAATATCAGCCTTAAAAAGAGAAGGAAATTCTGACACATGTTATAACATGGATGAAACTTGCAGACATTATCCTCGGTGAAATAAGCCAATCACAAAAGGACAGCTACTGAATGATTCCACTTGTAGGAAGTCTCTAGAACAGTCAAGTTCATAGGGACAGAAGGTGGAAGAGTGGTTGCCAGGAGCTGGGCGGGGGAGAAATGGGGAGCTGTTTCATGGGCATAGAGTTTCAGTTTTGCGAAACGAAAAGAATTCTGGAGACTGGTTGCACAACAATATGAATGTACCTAGCACTGTTGAACTATGCACTTAAAAATGCTTAAGATAGTAAATTTTATGTTCTATTTTACCACAATTTTAAGAAATTTAAGTGAAAATATCACTATATGTTTAGCCACAGAGGCAAAGAGTTGTTATTTCTGTAAGTTCGAGTTTCTGGGCAATTTTTACTTCATTTTCCATTTCTGTACTGTTTGGATTTTTTTCTTTTTAAACTTTGAATGTGAATCAGTTTTACAAAAACCAGACATCCATTTTCAAAAGATCTAAAACTTCTGCAGGTTTTCAGTGTTTTGGAGAACATGCGGGTGGTAGAGGCTAATATTTAGGAAAATGGATTTTCAGGAAACAACAGAAATGGTCAATGTAGCCTGAGAATTTTGTCAGAAGCAACAAAAATCCTTGGTCCCATGAGGCGAGCGGCAGAATGGAGCCCTGCCGGGGCCCTGCGTCTGCATTGAGGCTGCTGTGAGAGCTCAGCCTGCTGACCCCTTGGCCAGGCCTGGATGGCCTGACCTCGCTCACAGCCCAGGCCTGGCAGGGCCCTCCCGGGAACTGTGCTTTGCTTGGGGTCTGGCCAGCAAGGAGGAGTTTGCAGGCTGTTGTTGACCCAGGCCTGGCCTGCCCGCCTTGTCCTCCAAGCCCTTTCCAGCACCTCACCTTGCTTGCACCCCGGGGGTGTCATTTGTGACTCCCATCCTTACAACTTCCTTTGCTTCAGAGCCAGGCTTTGATCTTGCTTCCCGGGATCGAGTTTCTGTTGAAGACAGTCAGTCCTTTGGGTCTCCGGAGGTAATAACCCGCACAGCATCCCAGGCAGATGATTCATTTCAACCCTGGCTGATCTCTGCATTTTGACCTAATGGCTCTATCGGGCTCCGGAGCCTGTATCCTATTTGCGACGGAGAACCTTACGTCTGAACTATGAATGTGTTCCCATAAACACCCAACCCACAACAGCACTGTGAAAAGCTTCTTTTCCAAAACTTCCTATGGATCAATACTTGCTTTTCTACCCATATGGGATTTTGAAAAACAAAAAACAAAAAAACAGTTATACGGTTGTATTTGGTTTCCCGTTGAATTAATATTTTCTGTCTTAAGGCACTGTCAACATAACCTCGGTATCAGATTATGGCCTCTTTTGAAAATACTACATATTTTGAAAGCAGAAAAGTTACAGAGAACACTGTAACAAACACCTGTGTTCAGACCACCCAGAAGTAATAAAGGTTAACGTTTTGTAACGATTCCTTCAAGTCTAGAGTTCTCATTTTGAAATTAAATTTTACCTCTGTGTGTGTATGGGCAGAGCTGGCCTCGGGACAACGGCGCGGCTGGCAGAATTCCTTTCCCGCTGCCCCTTCCTTTCCCCAGCTGGTGGCTGCCCGGGCAGGCGGCGGTGGCCAGGGGTCCGCCATGACACCGCATGACACACAACACAGCTGTCCCAGTGGCTGTTCTCCAGGGCTCTAGGTGGAAACCGCGGAGTCTTCAACTATCTTAGAGATGAGTCCTGGTTATGAGTCACACAAAAAGTTCCAAGCAGAAGAAAGGAAAGTTTATTACAACAGAGGACACAGGAATGCATCCAGGGGGGACCAGCTGTTGGAATCTCCGCTTCCTGGTGCCTCTCTCTGCTTCATTCTTCCCTCTTGCTCAGTTCACATGTTGGAAACAGCCTCCCAGAGCTTCTGAGTTTACATATGACCTGTGCAGGCGCAATTCCACATGTTTGTGGGTGAGGATCTGATGGTCTTGCCCTGGGTGGGATGTTCACCTCCGGTCACGTAAGCTCCGTGGAGGGGGGCCCACCCAGGTATGGCCAGAATGGCTGCCAGGCTCCCACCTTCTGCGACCTGTGGGTTTGGGAGCTAAGGGTTGTTCTCAGGAAGGACCCCACACCTCTCCCGCCCATGGTGCGTATCTTCCAGGGGGCAGTCACTACGCTTTGAGAAGCACGCCATCGGGGTTTCAGCAAAAGTGACGAATGGCTGTCTAGGCTAATGCCTGGGACTTGGGAAGGCACAAGGGGTGGGTGCTGATGGTGAGGAGAAGAATAAAGAAGACAGTCACCTCTGAGGGCACACGGTGTTCTATGGGGCCCGCTGTCAGGGAGGATCGTAGAACAGGATCTCTGTACAGAGTCCCGTGTTTATGAATGGACAGTGCTCTAAAATTGATATGAATGTCTTTGTACTCCTTTTTTTAAAAAATAAATATTTACTTAGAGTATGTGCAACTTGGGGAGGGCAGAGAGAGAGAGAGAGAGAGAGAATCCCAGGTAGGTTCATGCTCTGTGTGGAGCCTGACTCGGGGCTCAAACTCATGAACCACGAGATCATGACCTGAGCAGAAATCAAGAGTCGGACGCTAAACAGACTGAGCCACTCAGGCACCCCGGGTGTCTGTGCTCCTTACACAATGTTTAGACTGATGTGCCAGGGATTTTTCTGGGCATGAGAAGACAGTGACAGTCCAACCCCATCTCCTTCGAAGGGCTTTCAGTAGGGTGTGAACCCTGCATGTGTATTATAATGAGAGGTTGGCTCCACGTTTATGGGAGCACTGTCGCAGCAAATGAACACTTCCTTTTCTTTCTGTGATCACTCCCATTTCTAAAAGTCTGTGCATGGGTTTGACCCTCATAAGCCATTTCAAGTGTTTCCTGGAACGAAGCAGGATAAGTATATACCTAAATCTATAAAATGAGGTCATGTGTACATTTCCATACTGGCTCGGTAGAAAATGGAAGCATAACGCTAAAATAGTGATACTATTTTTTGACCACATAGACAGTGATCATTTATAATAGTTTTTCTAGAAAATGCTTTTTAAGCTCGGACTTGGGATGGCAAACATTCGCCCTGGAGGCAGACGGAGTCTGTGATGTGGAGTGAGCCTCACATACCACAGATAATATGTTGGTTGTCTTTTATTTGCCCATCGAAAGCACCCTCTGTAGGCTCTTCACTGTGTGAGTTCAAGGCCTGCAGTCTCACTGTGCTGGACCAGCAGTGGCCCGAGTCTCAGACTGACGATCAAACACATTTCGGAAGCCCCCCCCCCCCCTTCCCGTCCCCCACTGTTGGCTTCACCCAGCACCAGGATTGCTTAGCTTTAAGATTGACGCAGGGTTGGTGACAATGCCGTGTGCTGGGAGACAGGGCGCGTCTGCAGACTCCTGGCCCAGCCTGGGAACACCTCTGGCTCGCTCCACACATGGGGCATGCATGTGGGCAGGAGAGACGAGGCCTAGAGCATGTGGACAAACTGTGTGGAAACCAGTCGTTCTGGGGTCCCCTCACCTTCTGCCTGCTTGTCTCAGCCTCCTCCAGATGTGGGAGGAGGGCCCCATTTTCACACCACTGTGCCTCACCCCGAAACCCATTACTCATGACTGACAGTTGAGACAGTGGGGCACAGGTGTGTGGTCTGATCTCAGCGGCTTCTCGATGCCCTACATAGGGCACCCTGGTAATGCCCGATTCAGTGCTGCAAGGAGAACTGAACCAAGCCAAGGGTCAAATCCTCCTGCGTCCCTGTGCTACAATGTCACAAACCAGCCATTAACCCAGGGCCCTGTCTTCCCCATGTTTGTAGCCTAAGCACAGAGTCTGGGATATAATAGGTGCTCAGTTATTCAATATTCAGTTTTGAACTCTTAGTTTTAATTATTTTGTATTTAGGTTATCAAAGTGTCTAGTGCTCATAAATAAATAAATAAATAAATAAATGCCTAGCAAGCCAAACTGTTTTTTTCTGCTTGTTCTATTCCAAGAGTAATTCATATTGCAGGCCTTTGGACGGTGTGCTGACAAAAGGCATGACGACTGACAATAAAGTCCTGATATGGTCTCTCTATATCTGTCTTTCAGATTATTTGAATATATTTTGCTCTATAAGGATGGAGTGATGTTTCAAATTGAACAAGCCACCAAGCAGTGCTCCAAGATCACCCTGACGGACCCCTGGGACCCTCTAGACATTCCTCAGAATGCCACCTTTGAGGACCAGTACTCCATAGGGGGACCCCAGGAACAGATCACTGTCCAGGAGTGGTCTGACAGAAAGTCAGCTAGATCATGTAAGGCTTCAAAAACTATCCAAGTGCTGCGTCCCAGAAAGTATGATGGGAAAAAAGGTTAAGTTCACTAAGGAAGGTAGTTAAGGAAATTGACAAGCTTAATCAAATTGTTTAATGTCCCCCCGCATGTGCTTTGAAGCCCCCTGTGTAATCTGCTAGTGGTTTAGCTCCAGGGTATACGCATCACATTTGAAACACCTCTGCCTTCCAGCACCACCTGTACATTTCTGCCACCTTGGCTGTTACGGGCTTAGCCTTGGCTCTGACGTTTAATGACCCTGGATCTATGACGCAGAAGATGTCTGTCTAAGGTATACGTTCGAGTCCCCATATCACTTCCTGAGGTTACAGTGATCAGATCTTCTCCTGTCATTCTGAGTGTCTGCTTTTGCGTATAGACGGAAAGCTGTTCTTGGTGGTGCTTCCATATGCCCACCCCGAAGGTGTTTCGAATACACAGGCTTTATGGTGCCTGCGGGAAACAGTTGAAAATAGTACGAAAACAGTTCCCTCCATCCCCGCTGCCGAGTTTAGCGTAGAAGTAGCATATGACCTAGCGATTCCACTTCTGAGTGTATATCCAAAGAAACTGAAAGCAAGGACTCAAGAAGATATTTGTGCACCCATGTGTATAGCAGCATACTTAATGACAATGAATGAATGAATAATTCCTCCAGATGGTGGAAACCAACCCAAGTGTCCCCCAGCAGGTAAATGAATCCCCGAAACGTGGTGTAAACAGACAATGGAGTATTATTTAGCCTTAAAAAGGAAGGATATTCTGTCACACGCTACCATGTGGATGAACCTTGAGGACATTACGCTGAGTGAAATAAGCCAGTCAGCCAAGGAAAACTACCATATAATTCCACTTACATGAGATGCCAAGAATAGTCGCGTTCCCCGAGACGGAGAGTGGAACGGGGGTTGCCAGGGGCTGGGGGAGGGGAACGAGGAGTTAGTGTCAAAAGGCACAGAGTTTCAACTGGGGAAGATGAAAGAGTTCTGGAGATGGAGGTGGTGATGGCGTAATGCCGTACTTAATGCCACTGAACTACTTAAAAATAGTTACAATGGTAAATTTTATGTATATTTTCCCACGAGAGAAAAAGAAAGCAAACAACACAGGCATTTTGCCTTACCTTCTACATTAAAAAGTCACCCCCAGGGGGCGCCTGGGTGGCTCAGTCAGTTGAGCTTCTTACTTTGGCTCAGGGCGTGATCTCACGGTTTGTGAGTTCGAGGCCCGCGTCGGGCTCTGTGCTGACAGCTCAGGGCCTGGAGCCTGCTTCGGATTCTGTGTCTCCCTCTCTCTCTACTCCTCCCCTGCTCATACTTTGTCTCTCTCGCAAAAATAAAGATTAAAAAAATTTTTTTTAAGTCACCCTCTCTTTCTCTTACAGATGAAACCTGGATTGGCATTTATACAGTCAAGGATTGCTATCCCGTCCAGGAAACCTTCACCAAAAATTACAGTGTGATATTGTCCACGCGGTTTTTTGACATACAGCTGGGTATTAAAGACCCCTCGGTGTTTACCCCACCGAGCACCTGCCAGATGGCCCACCCGGAAAGGATGGGTGAGGATTGCTCCTGGTAAGCCCGTGAGCACAGAAGTGGTGGCCTCCGACGTCATCCCCACCTCGAGAGGGATTTGAGGCTTTTGAGAAACGAGAACCTTCACTGGAGATAAATGTCATCATTGTAGGAAGATGCACATCGATAGGGGGTTCTTTGTATATACGATTTTTTTGACGATTCAAGCTTTGTTTACAGAAGGGAGTGGACTGGAGAATGTGTGGTGACAGGAATGGGAAGAGAGGGCAACCCTGGGGATTTCAGACAGGTGCACAGCCTGTGCGGGCGCTGTGTGCTTCTGCGTGTGCAGGTGTATTTAAGTGTGCTCTCTGCCTGTGCAGGTGTACCCAAGCGCACTAGCGTGCACGGGCGGGGGTCCGCAGGAGCACTTTGCCTTGGCAGGGAGGAGTGTTTCAGTACTGACTTGACTGAGAACTGCTGGACTGCTGCCATGTGGTGGTAATAAAATGCAGGACGATTTTGGTCAGCTTTACTATAAATTTTTATGTGCTCTACAGATAACAGCTCCTTTATTGCCCGCACCGGGGTGGTGACTGCTCCCCCAGCCCCGCCTCCTGCTCCCATGACCACTGACAAAGTGATTCCTTAAAATCCCTTCCAGACGTAAGGGCTTTGTGGCATGACCCCACTGATGGAAATGTGGGGAGGAAATGAGAGGCCGTAATGCAAAGTAATGATTCCTCCAAGAGACACTGTAAACAAGAGGGTTTAAAAATCTTAACGTCTGTACCTGGGTAAGCATGAGCCACGTATGCTTCCTTTTTTTCTATGCAAGAGTATTGATATGTATGTGCCGAATCACCACATATTTGTCAGGGGACCTAGAAAGATGGATAGTATTCTCCAAATAGCATCGAATTGGAAGTCAGGAGACTGCTGTCTTCAAAATCCAGGAGAGGAGTTCCTTTGTACTTGAACTCCTTGGGTTAACGAAATGCACTGTGCTTTCCCTCACCCGGGCCTTCCCGGGGCACTGTTTCACAACCTCTTTGTCTATACGAGCTCCGTGTATCCCTGCCAGCTCAGCTCGCACTTGACCTTCAGAGAGCTGCTCCTGAGCCTGGATCGGGTGCCCCCGATAGCTTGAGCACGCTGTTCTCACAACACTGCCTCGGCCGTGTGTTAATTTCCTGCTTACTGGACACTATTGCCCACTAGCCTGGCTACGAGCTCCTTGAGTACGGGTACCACGTGGTGTTAGCTTTTATATGCCCAGCACCGAGTAAGTGCCTGGCACATGGTCAGTGCCCTAAACATTTGTAGAGTGGACGATGCCAGCCTGTCTGGTCCTTAGTTTCCTCATCTGTTCAAGGGTTGGGTTGGGTTTGCTGACCTCTGGGGAGAGTCTCAGTAATAAAATGTATTATTCTAGATTCTTCTTCTATCGTGTTTCATCTGGCTATCATCTGTTAGTAGGAGAAACGTGTGACATCTATAACCTGCTGAAAACAATCTGTACTACAGTTTATTTCAATAAACAGATTTAATCGCATTTCGTGTTCTTTCATATATTTAGTCTTGTCATATATGTGGATTCTCCTGGTTATTCAGGGGTTCAAACTCCGCTCCGATGAATAATGTGCTTCTAGTGATCGTTATCCTCTCTCAGAGGCTTGCGCTTCCCCTCAAAGCCCAGTTGCCTGGGCTGGAAGCCTCAGGGGCGTTCTTGGCCCATTTCTCTCCTTTATCCTCACAGGCGATCAGTGTCCCCATTCTTGTCAGCGTAGCTCCTACACATGCCCTCAGCCTCCATCCAGGTCCAGGTTCTTCTGCTCACTGGCCTTTGCGAGATCTTCATAGCTTCTGTCTTGCCCTGCTCTTTTCTCTTCAAAGCCATCCTCTGCTCAGTCCATCAATCGGTCAGTTCCAAGGCAGTACTGAGACCCCGTTATCTCCAGGGCCCACACCCCTGGAGTCTCAGAGCAGAGCGAAACCCGGGCAAGGCCGGCATCTGGAATGCGCAGATGGGGACTTCTAGCTGCCTTCGAGCCGGTCCAGCCTGGTAAAGCCGTTGTCACAGCGTCTGCCCACTTCCCATCTCTCCATCCACAGGATGGTCCCCAGTCCTTGCCGAACTGCCCATGTCCCCTCAGCTCGGGATCTCTGTCTCTGCCCGCCCCAGTGCACATCCCCACTGGCAGGAGAAAGGAAAGGAACCCCTTTTACTTTGTGCAGGGACAGGCAAAGCCGGTGCCCTTTCATTTTGCCGTCGGCCTATTTTAGTAGTTAGGCCATTCTGCCGGTATGAATACAAAGGCCCTCTTGCAGAAGGATTTTATATCTGCGGGACTTCACCTCTGCTGGTGCCCCGTCCTCTGGGTCCCCACTGTGTCAAAGTGAGGGGGAGGCTCCTTAGCGTGGTGCCCCCGGTCCCGTGGATCAGGCCTCCCTCCTTTCCCAGCCTCTGCTCACACTGCTCTTTCCCAACTGCCACCTGAGCCTGAGAAGCGAGGCCTGGGTCCCCCTGGGTGGCAGGAGGCCTTCCCTAGTCACCACTCTCTGGGACATCAGAGTCAAAAACAAGAGGGTCTCATCTGTCGACGTGGCATTGCTGACGACGATCCGGAGAAGGACCCAGCGCCATGTTGGGCACACCCTGCGTCATGTGTCTCTGACGGTCAGGCCACCTGGGAGCCAATTCTACATCTCCCGAGACAAGTTGCCAGGACCCACGAAAGTGCTGGCATGTTCTCTACCCTCTGCCTTCTACTCAGAAGGCCCATCCCCAGTCAGAGCCAGCCCTCCTGCTCCTGCTGGCCCACGGGGAGGCGAGGAGGCCTGGCCTCTCTGTCCCCCACTGCTCCCTTATCAGGGTGACTTTCTGGCAGGAGGTCTTGCTTTTGGAGATAATGTTGCACTTCCTAAAGTTGGGGCACGTTTTAAAATTATTCAAATGTGTCAAGAAGGCCAAAGAGTTGGGATCTCTGAGGGTGTTTCTGACAAAGTACTCTTAATTTGCCACCGCACCTAAACTCCACACCCTTTGGTAGGTCATTTACTTACCTCTTGCTGCATTTCCTTTATAAACTCCACCTGCTCAGTGTTCCCTCTGTGATTTTATTTTTGTATATTTTTAAAAGTCTATTTATTTTGAGAGACAGAGAGAGAGAGAGAGAGAGAGCATGAGCACAGGAGGGGGGCAAAGAGAGACAGGGATAGAGAGAGAGAATCCCAAGTATGGAGCCCAACTGTGAGATCATGACCTGAGCAGAAACCAAGAGTTGGGTGTTCAAAGGACTGGGCCACCCAGGCGCCCCACCCCTCTGTAATTTGAAATCCCTTTGCCTGTGTGTTCACCTGTAATACAAAGGGTGTTCTTCACTTTTTCCAAGTATGTAGGTCTTGTCTTCCTCCTTCAGTTGAAAGCACCTTCAATGCAGGAATGGTGTCCTGGCTGTTCTCATTGAGCTAAAATGACATCAGCTGGAGGAGGCAAAGAGCTGCCTCAAAGTCTCATGAATAATGTATGAGATTTAAAGGCATCTCTTTAAAAGACAAACTTGGCTTTATATATGGATATTCCGGCATCGATAATCTTTTCTACCAAGAACTGTGCTAGGATAATGACCAAAATACATTTTTATTTGCTTTATTTTATTATTATTATTTTTTTTAATTTTATTTTTTATTTTTTTAAATTTACATCCAAATTAGTTAGCATATAGTGCAACAATGATTTCAGGAGTAGATTCCTTAGTGCCCCTCACCCATTTAGCCCATCCCCCCTCCCACAACCCTTCTAGTCACACTCTGTTCTCCATATTTAAGAGTCTCTTATGTTTTTGTCCCCCTCCCTGTTTTTATATTATTTTTGCTTCCCTTCCCTTATGTTCATCTGTTTTGTCTCTTAAAGTCCTCATATGAGTGAAGTCATATGACTTTTGTCTTTCTCTGACTGACTAATTTCGCTTAGCATAATACCCTCCAGCTCCATCCACGTAGTTGCAAATGGCAAGATTTCATTCTTTTTGATTGCCAAGTAATACTCCATTATATATATATACCACATCTACTTTATCCATTCATCCCTCGATGGACATTTGGGCTCTTTCCATACTTTGGCTATTGTTGATAGTGCTGCTATAAACATGGGGTGCATGTGTCCCTTTGAAACAGCACACCTGTATCCCTTGGATAAATGCCTAGTAGTGCAATTGCTGGGTCGTAGGGCAGTTCTACTTTTAGTTTTTTGAGGAACCTCTATACTCTTTTCCAGAGTGGCTGCACCAGCTTGCATTCCCAGATTTTTATTTGTTTTAAAGCAGAATTATTAGCTCAGCTACAGGTGAGGAAAAAAGGTTGGGCCTATAATTTGGGGGAAAGTGATGCTCACTTTTACAGAATCCCAATTTAAAAGTTTACATTGTTTCCATTAGAGCAAAAATTAATGCATATTTACAATATATTTCATACTTAATGGTGAAAAACATAATATAGTCTCAGCAATTGAAAAGTGGGCTATAATTATTCTATAAGTTAGTAACAGTTTTCAATGAATACAACATACACAGTATTTAGGTAATCTGAACATATGTGTGTGTGTGCTAAGCTGCCATGGCAGCTACCTTATTCCCAATGGCATACTCTTTATTTATTTTAACATGCATTTGTTCAAATCACACAGTTAAGTGTTCTTATCCTTCCTTAAGATAATTTGTAAAAAATTTTTAAAATATTTATTTTCGAGGGAGAGACAGAGCATGAACAAGGGAGGGACAGAGAGAAGGTGACACAGAATCTGAAGCAGGCTCCAGGCTTTGAGCTGTCAGCACAGAGCCTGACATGGGGATTGAACCCACAAGCCATGAAATCATGGCCTGAGCCAAAGTCAGTCACTTAACTGAGCCACCCAGGCACCCTCTTAGGATAATTTTTGATGGCAAAATAGGTACTCTTCTTACGAAAACATGACTGCCATCAGTGTAATTTTCAGCTGAGCTCTATAGTTTCAGCAAAAAAAATTATCAAAAAAACAAATAATAAGTCAAAGGGTTATTTTGTGAAATGGTTTTTTGAACCTGAGGTACTTCATTTAGTAACTTCTCAATCTGCTTGTACTCAGTCTGCGTACTAGTTTCCCAACCAGGAGGCACCAACCTAAACTACTGAACTTTATCATTAACTAATATATATATTATATATATATATATATATATATATATATATATTATATCATTGTAGGGTCTCTTGGTTTTGTTCTACTCCTTGTGGTGGAAATGGTATCTTTGCTTGGAGTCATGCCATATTTGTCCTATCTTATGGAATGAGATAAGTTTCTCATCAAAGACAAGTTTCATCAAATTCCATTAGGATATGCAGAATTTCAGGAAAAACCAAGTTTTTAAAAAATTACATTGAAAACTTTTGATGAGCAACAGACTCAGATAAAAGTTATTTCTCGGGTGCCTGGGTGGCTCAGTCGGTTAAGTGTCCAACTTCTGCTTAGGTCATGAACTCATGGTTCTTGAGTTTGCACCCCACATTGGGCTCTGTGCTGACAGCTCAGAGTCTGGAGCCTGCTTTGGATTCTGTGTCTCCCTCTCTCTCTGCCCCTCCCCGGCTCATGCTCTGACTCCCTCTCAAAAATGAATAACATTAAAAAAAAAGTTATTTCTGAAACATTCTGTAATCACATTGGTCAATACGTATGTGTGATCAACAGTCGTAAGTTTGTCTCTTTTCAGCAAGGCTCTTTGTTTTGGCAGAAACTTTTGAGCCTAAAGTGTTAAACGATACTTTCTTAGTAGCTCTAGCCTCTTTGAGGGCTTGGGGATAATAATAAAGTGAATATATAGATTGGTCTGTCTTGCACAATCTCAGGAAACTTTAATGATTTATGGTATACATTAGCGTCATGGAAGTGATGATGAACTCAAAGTGATGTCTCAAGCCCAACAAAGCTGTATGCTCTTATGAAGTTTCTTTTTGGTTAAACTGCCCTTCACTTAACCAGCTTGTATAATTTCCCCTCAAATCAGCAACTACACACAAGTTCTTATCACCAGAACTCATGCTACATAAAAAGCAACCAATAGCACTGCAAAAATTTCAGATGGGTCCCAATACTCCTTATGTGTCCTATGTAATATCATCACATATCATGATTATAGAAATCCTATACATTCTAGCACGCACGATGTATATCCCAAATAGCAAAGAGAAGTGAAAAATAATGATAGATTGAGGAGGAGAAAGGGGAAGGGAAGGAGAGGAAAAGGAAAGGAAGAGGAGGAAAAAGAGGAGACATCATTTGGTTTATCATCATAAATTCTCAATCCAAAGCTATTGATGTGTATTGAATAAACATGAGAATAGCTCAAGCCATTACTGAAGCAACACTTTAGTGATTTTCAGTTCAGATAGCTCCCCTTTAAGTTAGCATTTTTATAGTGACAGTTCTTCCTTGAACCATGAACCGCTGGCCCCTTCTACCAGAAATTCAGAATTATTCCCATGCTTGGGATCTCTGCACCTAATAGTAGATGTTGCCATTTAATGAGGAAGGAAAATAGCTTGAAGGAGAAAACCTACTGGCCTGGGGAATATTGCTTTTCAGTTCATTAAATGTAAAATGATTTTTATTTTGTCTACTAAGAACAACTAATGTTCAGTATTCTGGTGTGCTCAGATGTGCAATAATTGAACCTAGTGGGACACTTTTCAGTTTAATCTTTATGGAACTGTATTATTATGCAGACAGTTCTTGGATCACAACGGGTTACCACATGACTTTGAAAACTCACTAGTCTATCTTACTCTTCCTTAACCCCCTTATCTTCCTAGTTTACGCATGAGAACTTTGTATTTCCTCAGTCAAGGGCTAGGAAGAGCGGGAAACAATTTAGATAATTCATATAGTTTGGATAATAAAAGAATTTAGTATGGTATTTGCAGTGGATGTTCCTGGAATGGAGATAAAGTTTTTTCCAGATTCTTGCTATATATAGTCATTCAGTACAAGCAGTCTGTTAAAAAATAAGTTTGTTAATAAATTGTCCATTTAGATGAATCCCATATGTCGCTGGAAGAAGTAACACTTTTACTGAATGAAGTCAGACATAAATGGGCTAAAACTTAGTTGCCTCCCAACTTGGAAATAAGGTTAAACTCTGTGATAGAAAGAATAGGACCAACTCATAACGAATGGATAAATGAGCTCTTCAGAGATTCAAGCCACAGAAGGAGAAAGTCTGCCTGCCCAGGGCTGAAAAACTGGAGAAATCATAAAGTTCAACTAAAGCAAGATTGCCACAGGAATGCAGTCCCAGCCAGGTGCTGCCAGAATGGGGTGGGTGCACTGGAATGTCATCGTTTTGTTTTAGGACAAAATGTTTTAGCAGAAAGAAGTTGGTTTACATGGAATTTAGTTAGGAAATTAAAGACCAAGGGGGCGCCTGGGTGGCTCAGTCGGTTGGGTATCCGACTTCGGCTCAGGTCATGATCTCGCAGTCCATGAGTTCAAGCCCCACATCGGGCTCTGCGCTGACAGCTCAGAGCCTGGAGCCTGCTTCAGATTCTGTTTCTCTCTCTGCCCCTCCCCTGCTTGCCCTGTCTCTCTCCTAAAAATAAGATAAAAACATAAAAAATACATATATATTAAAAAAAAAGAAATCAAAGACCAAGGATTTGGCAGTGTTTACCTGTGTCCAGGAAAGAAAATGATGGGATCTGGCAGATACATGGAGAATGTTGGGGACAAGTATAAGATTAAAGTCGTGTGTTGTTACTTTGGCCAAGATCCAGGAATACCCAGGTTTTACTTCCTTCTTTCTGTCAAGGATCCACAGAGGCGCGAGCTCAGAAGGCAGGGCCAAGCGAATCATTACCATTATTGAGCTGGGGCTTTGGCCTCCAAGTACTTCTGTAGAACTCTAGGGAAGTAGGCTGGACCAACTAGAGGAAGTAGAAGCCAAAGAAGCTTCAACCTGGAGCAAACTAAATTATTAAGTCTGTCTACTATATTAAGAACCGCAGCTCACATAAATCTTAGCGTTCCCAGTTGAGCAAAAGGGCATAGAGAGCAGACCCACTGGCCCCAAAGGAAAGGAGCAAGAGCATGGGAAGAAAGTATCGGCCTCAGTGCCTAATGCTACCTTCCTTAGACGTTGGCAGGTCAGAGCCATAGCCAACCTGCACGAAGAAGAACGCTCAAAACCAAGAGGAAGATTTAGCCAGGTGTATGGGTCAGGCAGAATTTAGTACACTTCGTGGCCTGGAATATTCTTACAGACTTGGTGGATTCCTTTCTGGTTGAAAATTTACTTCTCGAGAAATCTCATGAATGTCTTAAGTGGCAGATTTAAGTATTCCACTCACTGGAATGGCTGAAAACACCACTGTAAAATAATGCATTGTTGTTCTAACATATATACCAGCCTCTTATCAAAGTTAACTTGCTTACTATATTTCGGCATCTGAGAAAGGCTGTGTGGTATAATAGAAAGGACGACGATTTGAAATCATCCATACCTGAGTTCAAGTGCTGATTAGGTCACTCATTACCTGCGACAAGTTATTGAAACTCCCCATGAGCCTAAGTTTTCTCTACTTACTTCTTTAAAGGGTTTTGTTAGTATTAAATGAAATCCCATTTATAAAGTGTGTAACAGGTGGCTTGGCAAGTAATAGGCACCCAGAATGTTAGATGCTTCCCCTGAGAGTCTGACCAATCCTCCTTGGTGAATTTTGGTGAATTTCCCCTGAGAGTCTGACCAATCCTCCATGAATCAACAAAATCAAATTTTTGTGACCTTGTAAGTCATAAGAGGATTAGATGTGGTTTATAATGACCCATGAAGTTGGTGCCCTCTAGGGGCTCACCTTGGCCCATTAACTGGCCTGCTTTCTGAGATACATGTCTATTCTCCATTGTTTCATACCCACAGGCAGAATTGTGTGCCCCCGAGCCACACTCAGGTACAATTAGGGATATGATAACCTTAGTTTGTAAAATAACAGTGACCTTCTCTTAATATTCATGGTTCCCATGGTTCTTGGCATTTTACATACAATGCACCAAGGATAAAGAAAATCAAAATAATATTAACCTCAATCTTACAGAACATTAACCAGCACTTACTTTTTGTCAGGGTCTCCATCAGAGTTTTATGCTGATTATCTCATTTAATCTTTACAACAACCTTTAAGCTAGATACTATTATTATTACCATTATTCCTATCTCTTAAATGAGAAGACTGAGGTGCACTTCAAATGCCTTTGACTTGGGAGGATAACTGATAACAATTTTAAAGTATTATTTTATCTGGTAGGTGTATGCTATTAGCATGTTACTTATAAGAGTCACATTTATTAAATGAAGAAAAGGCTAATATAAATACATGAAAGCACAATTCTCTACCACCAGTTTTGAACATGGGCTGAATATAAAACTATGTCACTATCACTTCTGTTTGATTGCCAGCTGGGTTGTGGTGGCACCTTCTTCTCTTCCCCCAATTTCATGGTCAAATGTCCACTTAAACAAACAAACAAAAATATAAAGTTACAATAGTACTGGAAATAAGAAGTGTCCATCAGGAGTTTGCCAAGGTGTGTAAGAGTTATCACTAACTAGCCATTAGAGCGCTAGGCTGAGCAAGGGTCATGGCCATTTCACTTCTGAGGCTTTGAAGAACAGAGTAAGTATGAATAAGGTAGAAAAGTGTTCCCACCAATGACTACCACTCCTGCCAAAGGTCTGGCCTGATCAGTCAGAAAGCAGCTGGTGTCTCCCCTACTGGGAAACAGCTATTTTCTGAACTCCATCACTGGTCCAAATTATCAGGAACCCCTTCATTCATTAAGCATTACTGAGACCCTCCTGTGTATGAGACTTCCTTCCAGGCAGTGGGATACAATGAGGGACAAGACAGGTACTGTCCTACCTCAGGGAGCTTCATTCTGGCAGTGAGCGGGCAGGCAGGCACAGATGGACCATTTACAAGCCAGAGGGTGACAAGAACGACACAGAGAACAAAAGGAGGGTGATGGAACAGAGTGAATAAATAGCTACTTCCAATGCAGATGGTCATGCCAAGGCCTCTGACAAAGTGCCCTTTAACTAGACATATTAACATCAAGAAGCAACTGGTCATGGAAAGATCCAGTGTCTGTGTGCAAGGAGTTCATCTTGTTTGAGGAAATGTACAGGCCCAAGTGGATGGAGCTTTGTGGACAAGACCTTCAAAGAGAGTGATTCTAGATGGGGCTGAAGAGACAGGCAAGGGCCAGATCCCAGATGCTTGGGGGCCATAGCATGGAATGTGGACTTTAAAGTTCTTATTGGTTTATTATGAGAGAGAGAGAGAGAATAAACGAGAGGGGGGTGGGCAGAGAAAGAAAGAAAGAATCCTAAGCAGGCTCTGCACTGTCAGCACAGAACCTGACGTGGGGCTCAGTCTTAGGAACTGTGAGATCGTGACCTGAGCTGCAAGTCGGACGCTTAACTGACTGAGCCACCTAGGAGCCCCAAGGAGTGTGGACTTTATTACGAGGACAATGGGGAGCTGATGGAAGGTTTGCAGCAGAGGACTTGAAAAATCTGACCTGTATTTTAAAAAAAGATCCTTCCGTCTGCTGTGTGAAAGTGGACTATAGGGGAGTGGGAGGGAAAGTGAGAACAGCGGAGGCTGTCGTGGTTGCCCAGGGGAGGGATGGTGGCAGCTTGCACAGGGGTGGCAGTGGTGGGCTGGGGAGAAGGGACCAGAGTCAGGATGTGTTTGGAAGTAGAGCCAGTGGGATGGGTTGATGGATTACACGTGGAAGGTGAGGAGGAAGAAGGAATCAAGGATATTCTAGTCAAGTGTTGGTCACGATTCAATGTATATCAGGTTCAGAGAACAGGATAAAGAAAGCAAGAGAAAATCTTTCCTCGGTCTAGAAGAGTAGTGTATGCGTGTGTGCATGTGTGTGTGTGTGTGTGTGTGTGTGTGTGTGAACTATTAGCACTATAAGGAACACCGATTAGTTACAATGTACATATATGCATGGCCATGTCTGCCTGTGATGCTGCGTAATAGGTTATCCGATTGAATTTTTTTTCTTTGCATGAAATTGTGCTGAGGACAAAGTTTAGAGAGCCACCAACACTTGAAGCCAGCCACTACCTTCTTTTTTGTTTTTTAATTTGTTTTTAAATGTTTGTATTTATTTTTGAGAGAGAGGGAGAGAGAGACAGAGACAGAGCACCAGCAAGGGAGGGGCAGAGAGAAAGGGAGACACAGAATCCAAGGCAGCCTTCAGGCTCCAAGCTGTCAGCACAGAGCCAGACATGGGGCTTGAACCCACAAACTGCAAGATCATGACCTGAGCCGAAGTCGGACACTTAAGCGACTGAGCCACCCAGGCGTCCCCCACCTTCTTTTACTACTGGAGAATTGGCCTGCTATAGATCGAATATTTGTTTCCTCCCCAATTCATGTTGATATCCTCACTTCCAAGGTGATGATATAAGAAGTTGCCTTTGGGACACAATTAGGGGAACGGGATTCATGTTCTTACAAAAGAGGCCCAAGATTAAGTGTCCGACTCTTGACTTTGGCTCAGGGCATGATTTCACGGTTCATGGGTTTGAGCCCCACATGGGGCTCTGCGCTGACAGTGGAGCCTGCTTGGGATTGTCTCCCTCCTCTCTCTGCTCCTTCCCAACTCTTTCTCTCTGTCTCTCTCAAAATAAATAAAAAAATAAATAAATTAAAAAAAAAAAAAAAGAGGCCTGAGAGAGATCCCTTGCGCCTTCCACCAGGCCAAATACCATATAATCTCACTTATCTGTGGAATCCCTCCCACCCCCCAAAATCCTAACTTATAGATACAGAGATCAGGGGTGGGGACTGGAGGGGTGAAATGTGTGAAGGTGGTCAAAAGGTACTAACCACCAATTATAAAACAAATAAGTCATGGGAATGTAATGTACAGCATGGTGACTGGAGTTAATAACACTGTATTATGTATCTGAAAGTTCCTAAGAGCAAATTTCAGAAGTTCTCTTCACAAGAAAAGAATGGATGTTAACTACATGTGGTGACCACTTTGCAATATGTACAAAAAACAAATCATTACGTTATATAGCTAAAACTAATATAATGTCACGTGTCAATTGTATCTCAATTAAAAAAATAAAACTTATGTTGAAAAGCTTTTAATCACATTTCCGCCGGTGTTTAAGGGACACTTTGGTAACAATACCAAATATTTTGGCTTTAATACCCCACCCAGCCAGACCCGGACAGTCATTTACTACTTTTTTTTTTTTTAATTTTTTTTTCAACGTTTATTTATTTTGGGGACAGACAGAGACAGAGCATGAATGGGGGACGGGCAGAGAGAGAGGGAGACACAGAATCAGAAACAGGCTCCAGGCTCTGAGCCATCAGCCCAGAGCCCGACACGGGGCTCGAACTCACGGACCGCGAGATCGTGACCTGGCTGAAGTCGGACGCTTAACTGACTGCGCCACCCAGGCGCCCCTATCATTTACTACTTTTAATGTGAGACTGTTTCACGGATTCCCTGCTAGACTTCATTTTTCTCAAGTGCGGTCCCTGTTTTAAACTTTTCTTACATTCACTCTAGTTATTCACATAAGTAAAAGATCAATATAGATTTGCTAATTGAACTAAACTTATAAAACAATAAACTCTGAGAAGAAAGAACCTCTAGAGGGTTCTGGGCCCATAACCACAGCTACAATTTAGGATTTAGGGCTTAGCCCCATCAAGGAATGTCACCGAATCCCCATCTTTCCATTATCCCAGTTGTAGCTGAGGATAAGCTGAATAAACTTTGAGGTTGAAGATTTTAATGACTGTAAGTCTCCTTTAGAATTCTCTGGATGTACTCTACTTCAGGATGCCAATAATAATGGTAGATAATCATGGGACAGAGATGGTATTATTCAGTTCATCCCTATCCTTAGTGAAGTTGTGGGGGAAACGGGAGGGGGTGTGACAGATGCAAATAATGGAATGAGCTTTTACTGGAAAACAGTTTTTAAAAACCAACAGTTCTCATGTATCTGCCTGGGAGGATTCTTCTTCTTCTTCTTCTTCTTCTTCTTCTTTTAGGGAAGGTTTCTTGGAATGAGATTTCGTGGTTGCATACTGAATATTCTTTGTCTTTTAAAAAAAATGTATTTATTTGTTATATACGTATTTACTTTTATCCCAGAGACCTTGGGCAATATCCCATTACTCGTGAAGCCATCTGTTACACACTTTATAAATGGGATTTCACTTAATACTAACAAAACCCTTTAAAGAAGTAAGAAGAGAAAACTCAGGCTCATGGGGAGTTTCAATAACTTGTCCCAGGTAATGAGTGACCTAATCAGCATTTGAACTCAGGTATGGATGATTTCCCCTGACGAAGCTACTCTTTCTAGTTATAATAACAGTAATGGCCAACTTGTTTATAGCATTTACTAATCACTAGGCACTGTTTTAAGAATGTTGTAAGTCCTAATTCACTTAACTCATAACAGTCCTAGTAGATGGATATTTTTATTATCTATTTTATAGTTAAGGAACTGGAAGCACAGCAACAGTCAGTAGCTAGGTCAAGGCCACAGAGCCAGGAAGTGATACAGCCAGGATTCACACAGGTCAGGCTCTAACCACTATGTAGAGCTTTGGGCCTAAAGCAATGAAGCTGAACTACAACAAGGGACAGGGAACCCGTGGGCTTTTAAGTCAAACCACCCATGTGAGATTCTGGTCCAATCTATCGACCTCTCAGGGTGACATTTTCCATAGCCATAAAAATGAGACTCCTAATAATTACTTGACCAGTTTATCAGAGTAAAAGATAATGTCTGGGCAAAGAACTACAATAGTGCCATGCAGGCACTCAGCACATACGAGATTCTGTCTTTAATGAAATAAATCTTCAGAACAAGGAGAATCTGCTTTATCTGGTTCCCATACATCTCTGGGTTCCATCCCCATTCTCAGATGCCTGATGCTGGAGATGAGAACAGCATACATGTGACCTTAACTTTCATCTCCCATGGCACTGCACATTTGGAAGAGCTGTCACTCATACTCACATGTATTTTGGCTCTAAAATTGCACCTGAAGGAGACAAGAGGGAAGGCCTTAACTAAACTGAATTTTCTGACATTTTTCTACGGCAAGTGAAGCAGGGTGATAATTTTAAGTATTACCTCCTTCCAGCCTCAATGAAGCAAAACCCAAAAGCTTTTAAGTTTTTTTAGAAGCTGCAAAACAGGGGAACCTGGGTGGCTCAGTTGGTTGAGCATTCATCCCACTTTGGCTCAGGTCATGATCTCTCAGTTCATTGAGTTCGAGCCCCACATCAGTCTCGCTGCTGTCAGGGTAGAGCCTGCCTTGGGTCCTTCGTCCCACCCCTACCCTTTTCCCTCCCTTGCTTGTGCTATCTCAAAAATCGATAAACATTTTTTTTTAAAGCTGCAAAACAGGGAATTATGGCATAAAGATTCAGATGCGTTCAGACGTTCAGTAAAACCATTACAACCATCCCACAACCCCAAGTGAGATTAGCTTTGGTGAGCTCCAACCTGACAGAGAGTGTGGGCCTCCCTGGGCCACTGGCCCACAGCTCACCATTAAATGCCTTATACCCTGGACTCGGCCTGCTGCCCCTGCCCAACGAATTGCCTGTGGACAGCCTGCCTGTGACCAACTAGGACCTTGACTGTGAGGATGGTAGAAGGAAATACCTCACTCTCTGACCAATAGGCCACACCTGTTGGAAACTCGTGTATGATCCAGCGGGGCTATGGGCCCAGCACCACTGCCACACTTGCCATCAAGGAGCAGTGCTCAGGAGACAGGTGCAATGAAAGGTGTCGTGTTTGGAAAACAGCACCTGCCAGTGACACAGGCCTCTAGCAGGTCTTGCCTGTATTACTATTATAATACAGGAGCTGATGCTGCCGAAAGTATAATTCTCGGAGTACTCCATGGAACGAGTCATTTAGTCTCTACGATGGCCTTTGTTACCTCTTATGGTGAGGCAACTGATTCCCAGAGAGGTGAATTGACTAGCCATAGCCAGTAGCCCTCTCTCTAGTACTCTGTCCTCTGTTGCCAATCTGTGATGGCTTCCCACAGCTCCTGATTTCTGGAGGAAACCAGAGACAGCTCTATCACACAGCTGCTTTCAGGGACCTTTAGGGTCTAGCTCCTGCAACCCCCTCCACTGCCTACTTTTTTGCCCTTCCTATTCCACACTCAGGATGTGATGAATTGTGTTCATGTCTTCAACTGTATTATATTCCCTGTTGCCTCAGGACCTTTGTACATGTTTCTTCTGCCTGGAACCACCTCTCTCTCATCTCCTGGTACCAGGGTAATCATTATTCAGACGTTGGGATAAACTTAGGTCCAGTTTTCTACCCACCTAGAAGTGGGTAGTTACCCCACTACTTGCTATGTAGTACACTCTTTCTTGCTTATAATACAACATTTAACTTCATTGTATTGACTGCTATGACTTGGTTTCCCCCTCTAGATGGAAGCCTTTGTGTGGCCAGACTTTGTCTGAAGAACATGGAGCCAGCCACTGAGTGGGTGAGTTTTTTGATGAATGAGAGATTGACTTGCTTTGCTGTCTCATCCATACTACTGTCCCATCCCTAAAAATCCTAAACTTCCTATTGATAATTACCATCAGTATGACTTAATCAATCCTTTGTTGTCTCTATCTTTGCCTAGCAAGGCAAAAATCCTTCTACACCAAAATCCTCATTTCAAAAGAAATTATAGTGGCACACAACGAAAGGAAAACAGTAGAAAGGAAGAGTCTTTCTTTAGTTTTTTTTTTTTAAAGCTATTCTCTTGTTTCCCTCGAAGCCACTGACACATGTATAACCCTGGTCTCTCGGTAGCCTCATAACCCCGGAAACCACACATCATGTGCTTTGGATCTCACATATCACTCATGCTAAGAGGCAGGGTAAGAATGGAAAAAGCATTGGTTTCAGGGTAAAACAAAGTCAGGCCATATTCCCAGCACAACTGCTCTCTAGATGCATGAACTTGTGCATGATGTTAAGTCTCCCAGGGTCTCGATTTCCTTCCGTCTGAAATGAGCATACTAACATCTACTACACGGAGTGGCTATGAGGGTTCAATGGAGAAACAAATGCCAAGTGTCTAACTAAGGCTGAACATGTAGAAAACAGTTACTGATGCCAATTTTCTTCTCTCTCTTCTCTCTTTGCCCTTATCCCAGGGGATTTGGGTGCAGGAATATTACAATGTCTGTGCAGGAACTATTAACCTGGGCTTTAGTGAGTCTGTGGCCACCCTGAAGCTACGTGCAGAGTTGTGTGATACAGGGGCTCTGTATTAGTTTCCTGGGGCCGCCTTAACAAAGGACCACAAGCTCGGTGACCTAAACAACAGAAATTTATTGTTTTGTAGTTCTGGGGGCTAGAAGCCTCTTTCCTAGATTCTGGGGTCCTCAGGTACTCTTTGACTTACAGATGCTGCTTATGCTGTCTCTTCACATCATTTTCCCCTGTATGTGTCTGTCTCTGTGTCCAGATTTCGTCTTCATATAAGGACATCAGTTATATTAGATCAGGGCCCATCATAATGGCCTCATTTTAACCTTGATCATCTGCAAAGGCCTAATTTGCAAATAAGATCACATTCACAGGTAACTGGGGGTTAGGATTCCAACATATCTTTTTGGAGGAGACACAATTCAACCCAATGCAATATCCATAGCTTTAACTGGATTCTTAAAGGAGTCTATAGCCCTTCCAAAGATTAAAAGGTAGTGGCTAGAAAATCAGCTTTATGGCTTATCTTGTATCAGCCGAGCCAGGCTTGAGATGTGCCAGGGTGTATCTTGAGTACCAAATCATGGAGAAACACCACGGTGACTTTGATGGGGTTGCTTAGGCATATATTAATGGTCAGAGAATACATAAAGTCTCTTTCCACACCAGACATGATTATGATTGGCCATAACTACTATTTGGTTAAAATCCTGAGGGCTGTACTAAGAGTCTCGCATTCAAAAATTACATTACAATCTGGGGTGCCTGGGTGGCTCAGTTGGTTAAGCATCTGACTTTGGCTCAGGCCATGACCTTGCAGTTTGTGAGTTTGAACCCCGCATCGGGCTCTGTGCTGACAGCTCAGAGCCCGGAGCTTGCTTCAGATTCTGTGTCTCCCTCTCCCTCCGTCCCTCCCCGACTTGTGCTCTGTCTCTCTCTCAAAAATAAATTAACAATAAAAAAATTTAAAAAAAGCTTACAATCCAGTGGGTGAAATATTTTTATCAAATAACACAAATGAATGAAAAATTATAAATTGAGATTAGTTCTAGAATAGAAAGAAATATGATTTTATTATAGCATATAATTAAGGAATTGACTTGGCCTGGATATGTCAGGAAAGGCTTCACAGAGGAAATGATGCTTTATCTGGAATTGCAAGGACCAATTAAAGTGCACTTTAGGGGAAGAGTATTCCACGCAGAGGAACAGCATGTACAAAGGCCCTGTGGTACAAGGGAATGTGATTCATTACAGGAACTAAAAGAATGCTCTATTAAAGCTTCCATTAGAGGCTGGAAAATAGAGTTGGAGGTAGGAAAATGAAAGAATGGCATGAGATGAGGCTGAAAGGCATTTGTGCATAGTGAAGAATTTGAGAACTTATCCTAGGAGAAAGAGGAAACCATTGAAATGTTTCTCCATCTTATTCAACCTGTATGTTAAGCTGTACTCTTAGGCCCCTACCACTCATAATTTATGGAACTTCTTAGCCTTGGTTGTTTGAAGATACTAGTTTATTCTGTTATATTCCAGTTACTCTGACTAGCCTTGCAATGTAATTTTTCTTTTCTGCTAAAATATTGCTTTCCACCCTCTTCCTGAGTGATCTCACCTGTTGCATGGTTTCAGCCACCACCCTTCTGCAAATGCCTCCAAAAGTTTTCCCTGGGTTGAAGTCATCCTTCTCATCTGCTCATGAAAGAAATACTGCACCCTTTTGGTCATGTGAATGTCAATATGGTCTTGAACCCTGTTTTATAACTCTGTGGGTAACTTCTTTTTAGAAGATATTACCAAATCCACATCCTTTGGACTATGAACATGGATTTGCCACAGGACAAAGGGGAATGAGTTACCTTTAGGGAGGCTTGAGCAGTGATTGGAGGGGTGCTCTCAGCAAGGTCTCCCGCATCTGTAATGGAAACAGTTGATGGATGGTTTTCCCTTATGCTGTCTCCTGACATAGAAAACACATGCTTTGAGTTTTCTGAGGTTTCTGCTCCTCTTCCCTGAGGGACCCTGACTCAGGGTTACAATCACCCTCTGCTTACGTACATGTGGGCATAGAGCATCACCCTCACTGAGCTGGTGTGGGAGGAAGCCAGCAGATTAATGCACTTGAAGGTCACTGTGGCAAGGTCTATGTGAGTACTGGAAAATAAGACTGAATTGGCAGTCTTGGTGGGTTTGATGCTCAGAGAGTGATGCTTCTAGGGTATCTACTGCAGAGGGTAAACAGCAAGAACAGGGGAAAAAAGGGAGAGAGGGAGGGAAGAAAAAAGGGAGGGAGGAACAGATTTAAACCAGTATTTACTGAACATTGCATAATCTACTTTCACAGATATACTTTATTGTATCCTCACGAATGGTCTAGAAAGGTAGGCATTTTTTTTTATCTTAATGTTTACAGGCTCAGAACATAAAAATGGGTCTCTTGAAATTAAAAAAAAAAAGACTAATAACTTATCAGATGAATTGGGAATCCACCATTTTTCTTTCTTTTGTTTGATGTTCTTTCAATGGTACCACAAAGCCTAGGTCATGGATTTGGTGAATTAGCAAGAACGCTTGAGTCATATTGGTTTCTGTCACTCCCATGAGGATTCAGCCCTCATTGAATTCTCTGGGCTGTTTCCTCAAGACACTTTGTCCTGAACCTATATATTTAAGTTGAACTAGCTCATCCAGAAACCCAGGGTCCCAGCAGCTTATTGGAGACAGTCACCTCTGTGCTATCTCTGAAATCTCTCTCATTCGGTGCAGTTCTTAACTTCCAGTCAAGTTTTTCTGCCTGATTTGGCTCAGTTCATAGTCTCTGACACTTGGACTTATTTTTTTCCTGGCTGTAACCTAGTACTAATTAAGGATTTGCCTCCTGGGCCACTCTTTGGTCATACTGGACTTATTTTAGGTCCTTAAAATCTTCATGGCCCTATCTGAAAGCAGAATTCTCATACTTATCCTACCTGGCTGATACTCCACGTGGTCCAATGCTGAACCCCTTTAGGGGAGGAGAGAGCTCAGAGAGAACCACATAGGGAAGATCTTCGAAGGGTTTGGGGGGCTCTTCCAACTATAGCTTCCTTAAAGAAATTGTACCTGCCCCACAGCAAGAATGTTTTGTTAAGGAATTTGAAGTGAAGTTTGTCCTGCAAGAACGCTCTAGTCATCATTAATGGAATGTGTTGGGCAAATGCTCATTCACCAGTATGTAGGATGAATTCCATTTTACTCAACTCAGCTATTCGGTCCTTAAATCCAAAAGGTGTTTTTTTGTTTTTTTGTTTTTTCACAAGCCTCCATTAACAATCACTTCCCAGCCATGAGTTCCAGTGTTGAGTAATCCCAATACATGAGTCTCTTGTTCTGGATTTGTTTTTCTTCCATGACCAGCATTTTGCCTTCATTACCTGTGTACTGTGAATTCCTGAAGGGGTACCAGTTCTCACTGTCACCTCCAGTCATGGCTTGCAGACACTGCTGAATCATTCTCTGCACCTCACTTGCTGTTATTCCATATTATCCATATTTTGGCACTGATGGAGGCATGGATCCAACCCCTTTCCGTTATTTCTGCAAACAAATTATTCAAGGTCTTTACTGCAGTTGGGGGAAGACAGAGGGAATTTACAGACAACAGAGAATGCATCCCAAGATCGAACATGACAACTTAACAGTCTCTTGGAAACTGCCCCATGTTGCTTGGCCATCTCTTGAGCAACTGCATCTTCTTCCTTTTCTCCTCTTTCCAGTTCCTATTCCTGCCCTTTTCTAATTGAGAGCAGCGTAGGACTTTCTTTCTTTCTTTCTTCCTTCCTCTTTCTTTCTTTTCCTTCCTTCCTCTTTCTTTCTTTTCCTTCCTTCCTGCTTGCTTTCTTTTTCTCTTTCTTTCTTTTCCGTCCTTCCTGCTTTTCTTCTTTCTTTCTTTCTTTCCTTCTTTCTTCCTTTCTTTTCCTTCCTTCTTGCCCTTCTTTCTTTTCTTTCTTTTTTTCCCTTCCTTCCTTCTTTCTTTTTCTTTCTTTCTTCCTTTCTTTCTTTTCCTTCCTTCCTTCCTTCCTTCCTCCTTTCCTTTCCTTTCTTTCCTTTCTCCTTTCTTTCCTAACCAGTGCACTCAGTGACCATCTCAGCTGCTATCCCAAGTGGTTTGTCAAGGTGTTTTGCTAAGTTAAGGCAGCTGTTTCCATAAGAACCAGTGACTAAGATGATAGTTGTCTCTGACAGAAGGTAAACACAGAGCAGTTCTTGTAACTGTAGACGTGCACCCACGTGGTTAAAAGTGGAGACCCACCAAACAGCAGATCTGTTTTGCCCTACTCAGCAGGTGTTTTTGTCTGTTTTACCAAAGAACTATACTCCAGTCTGGGCACTCATGTCTCTTCAGAAGAAGCATATTTAAGTCACTCCATGTCTCTTCCTTGCAAGCAGCATGACGAGGAGCATGTGGGGCAAATGCACAGCCCGGGGAATACTTCTGACCAACTCTGGGATGCTCTCTGTACCAAAGTCTCATGCCTTGGCTTCAGTGACGAACAAGAAAATTCCCCAGCTGTCAAAACTTCAAGGTCATCCTGGACTCTAAAATTTAGGCAGGGGAGTATTTGAATTGCTTTGCCTGACAAGCAAAACCAAATCAACCAGGTATTAAGATCATTTTTAAAATCCTCTACATCAATATTTGAGCCACTCTGTATCTCTGGAAACTCAGCAGAAGTCGGTTGGAGGGAGTCATGAACTTGGAGACCGGAAGCAGGAAAGCAGTGGACGCTTTATTGTGGTCCTTGTGAGTTATTAAAATACATAGGCTTTAACAGAATTACATGTGATTCACCTTGGTTTAGTCTTCTCAGTGTGAAAGTTCCTATAATTTTTCCTCCCTGGTGTGTTCTGAGAAATTCGATCATTAAGTTTGAGGGGCTTTCTGAATTATGATTATTTCTAAGTTACCCCACTCTTTAACTCTTGCTCTCCTTTAAGTGCCAATAAATGTAGATTTAATGAGTGATTGAATAAACAAATGACGGAAAAAGGCAGAGAGAAGGAAATAGGGGACATAGGCAGGAGACAGTGAGAGAGAGAGAGAGAGAGAGAGGGAGAGAGAGAAGAGAGAAAGAGAGAAGGAGTCGATTTGAGTAATTCTTTTAATTAAAACATTATGTAGAATAATCAATATCACCAAATAAAAATGTGATATTTAAGGAGGACACCCATCCCATCGGTAATGAAAAGCAGATATTATATTCAAGATGATATATCATAAGGCAGCTCGGTATATCTTATTAATAAGATCATTTGATTAATAACAGAAGGAGCCTTTCTGGTTAAATCTAAGGAAAAAGTATGAGGGAGGTCCTAGAAACAAAAATCAGTATTTGCTGTCCCTTAGAGGCTTGCGTGCATCTGTTTTACTTTTTGTGGGAAAGGGGAAAGATGATTCTGGATGGCGCTACTTCCTGTTTCCATGACAACCCTCCCTCAACGTTCTCACAGTACAGTAATAGTGTTTGAAAGATCCACTGATCAAATACTGTTTTATCTAAAACTAAACTAGAAAATATCTATGGAGAAAAAAAAAAGGCCATCTCGTGGTTTTATCCTCATCATTTTCTTTTCCTTCTTTCCCCCTCCTGTCTTCAAAACTACCAATCAGCATAAGTACAAAAGAACCACGGCCTAACCACAGGGTTTGATTCAAGGAAGGCAGAAATTTCAGCTCATAAGCCCCAAAATAATAAAGCCAGTGATTCAGTAAAGAAAAGGAAAGTAATATTCCCATGGAGAAAATGTTACCTTCTCATATGGAATTACAGCTTTCAGCTTAGGCTGCCCCAAAGACTTGACAGTGACCAAGAGGAATGATTTCCCAGGTAGCTCCCGGAAGAACTGTTACCAAGTGCTTTCTGTTCTTCCCTGCCCTGAGGTTGTGTCTGGTGTCACAGCTGAAGTGAGGCCCATGGCTGCTTTGGAACTGTTTGAGCTTAGCCTTGTTTGGGCTGAGACACAAAGTGAGAGGCGTGGCTGGGGCCCCTTTGCTCAAGCTCCATATGACACTGATTGTCATGTGACATGTGTGGGGCCCTCTCTTTGGTTTTGTCTCGCACACATTTTAGGACACATACGAAGCGGTATTAGGATGTCAGAAACCAAGGGGTATAGATAATCAAGTTTCATAGAGGCAAATGACTCAATTTTCATTTCTGAACAATGGTGTAGCAATAAGTCCAGTGGCAATACTATTTCTGGAGCTTTTACTTTGACTCAGATATTTTGCCAAACGTCTTAATATGCATCGTGATATTCAATGACCATCATTCTAGAAGGAAAGGACTATTATTATCACATTCTGGTATCCAGAAGAGGAACCTGCGGCTTATACAGGTAAATGAATGGTCTCAAGGTCATGGCAGAGCTTTGGTAGGAAGTCAGGCTGTCTGCATAAAAAGCTTGTGCTTTTAACTGCTATGAATTTTACATATTTATTAAAGAGAAATATTTTTAAAACTCAGATATGAATACATACATTTGTGATCCGTAACATTTAAAGTTTTGCCCACTGGTTTTTGAGCTGTGCCCAGGTTTAGAACCACTGACGGTGGCTGTCAGGGATGGTTCTTTGGCTACATTTTCTTTCTTTTCTTATATATATATATATATATATATACATTTATATATATACACACACACATATATATATACATATATATACACATATATATAATATTTATATTATAATATATTTATATTTATATTTATATTTATATTATATATATACATATATTTATTTTTGAGAGAGAGAAAGAGAGCACAAGTGGGGGTTGAGGCAGAGAGAAAAGGAGACACGGAATCTGAAGTAGGCTCCAGGCTCTGAGCTGTCGGCACAGAGCCCGATGATCTCGCGAACTATGAGATCATGACCTGAGTGGAAGTCAGACACTTAACCCACTGAGACACCCAGGTGCCCCTTTGGCTACATTTTCAATCCCATTTGTAGCCACTCCCACACCACTACTACAACCACCCTCAACTACAAATCTTCCTGGAATATACTTTATGCTGTTGTTGAAACTGTGCCATCTGCCTTAAATGCCCTTCTTTTTTTCCAGGAGCCCAAGTCCTACTGACTCCTTAGGGTCTAGCTCAATAGTCACCTTCACTCAGTAACTGGGAAATGGCAGGATGCTGAAGTATGGGTCTTGAATGACACTGTGAACCTAGCATGTGTTTTGGTGCAACTGATCCTGGTTCGAGTGAAGTTGCACTGGTTTAATGGGTCCTTGTGTTTGCCAAGTGAGGGCAGACAGTTCTCATTTTCGGCATCCGCTGTAATTCTCTAAGAGCAGAGGAGGATCTCTCTCTGGGACAGGGAGAGGGAGGGTGGCTGCAAACGAGGCAGCGGTGCAATCCTCTTAATTCTCAAGAGAGAAGATTTAACCATGAGGGAGGCCAGCGCGTTCCACATAAATGGGAAAAGTAGTTTGTCCAATGGGCCACGGGGTCCTCATGAAACTGTTTATACTCTCTGCTCCTTTTCTGCAGTTTAGCTGTATTAGAATGACCTCATAGATGGCATATTGGGTTTCTGTGCCTTTTGCAAGGAAAAGTAATAAGCATGTATATGCATTTGCTTTTTTTTTTATATCACCATCGTTGGGTATCACATTAGGCACCTTCTGTACAGTAATAAGCAAGCCCTAAATCCCAGCGACGTAGACCAAAAAAACCCCCACTTGGCATCTGTATTTACAGATTAGCAGCTGCTCATCATCTTGGCAGCTCTTCTCTGTCAGTCTTTTCATTCTGGGCCTTAGGTTGAAAGAGCAGCCCTCACTTAAGACATACTGTCTCTGGGGGCGCCTGGGTGGCTCAGTCAGTGGGGCGTCCGACTTCGGCTCAGGTCATGACCTCATGGTTCGTGGGTTCCAGCCCTACGTCTGGCTCTGTGTAGACAGCTCAGAGCCTGGAGCCTGCTTGGGATTCTGTGTCTCCCTCTCTCTCTGCTCCTTTCCCACTCATGCTCTGTCTCTCTCTCCTTCAAAAATAAGTAAAAACTTTAAATAAAAGAGACATACTGTCATTGTGGCAGACGGAACGAGCAAGAGAGTGGTGAAAACAATCAGTGTCTCTTAAAGCTTCTCCATGGGAGTGGGGTACACCACACACACTCACGGACCACCGACCACCAAATCAACTCACATGGCTGAACCGAGGGCAGTGGAGCATGAATGCGGATCCCACCTCCTGGAGCTGCCAGTCAAATTGCAGATGGGGCTGTATGCTCTTAAAAGAAGGGTGAGTGAGTAGTTGTTAATGGTTATGCAGACTGCCAAAGCTACTTAGATACTACTTACAATGTGTGATGTCTATTGTTAATTGTGATTGGCTGAACTGTGTTCCCTCAAAATTCACCTGGTGAAGTCCTAACTCCTAATACCTAGGAATGTGACTGTATTTCAAGATAGGATCTTTAAAGAAGTGATTAAGGTTAAATGAGTTCATTGAAGTGGGCCCTAATCCTATGACTGGTGTCCTTAGAAGAAGAGGACATTAGGGCACAGACACACAAAGAAGGAAAACCATGTGAAGACAGGGAGAAGATGGCCATCTGTAAGTCCGGGAGAGAGGCCTCAGAATGAAACTAACCTGCTGACACCTTGATCTTGGACATCTAGCCTCCATAATTGTAAAAAAAATAAATGTCTCTTACTTAAGCCACCCAGACTGTTGTACTTTGTTATAGCATCATCCTATAGGATGATCTTAGGGATGAACAAATTAACATATTTAATGACGTCATTATTTCCTCTTTTAGTCAACTAACATCCGTAAGAATAATAATCCCTAATAAATATTAAGTACTTATTATGTGTTAAGAATAGAATTAAAAATTCTACATATATTATCTGTTTTATTGTCTCAAGACAATTCTATGTTGTAGGTACTAATATTATCCACATTTTGTATATGAGAAAATGGTATACATATGGCCGGGAATAGCACCTGGGTGGCTCAGTCAGTTGAGTGTGGACTCTTGATTCTGGCTCAGGTCATGATCTCACAGTTTATGGGATTGAGCCCTGTGTCGGGCTTTGTGGGAACAGTGGGGATCCTGCTTGGGATCCTCTCTCTCTCTCTCTCTCTGCCCCTCCCCAGCTCACACACACACACACTCTCTCTCTCTGTATCTCTCAAAATAAATAAATAAACTTAAAAAAAAAACATGGCTGGGAGGGTTTCAGTGACTTGCGCAGGTCTGTCCCCCATGTGGAGAGGCATGATCTCACTCTACGTCATCTGATTACAGAATTAGCTTCCTACTGCTGCCATCAAGGGACATTAGGACATCTCATAGTATTATTAATCTCAAGAAAGTTATAGGAATGTAAAAATGTGAGTGAACCACAACGTGTGTCTTCAGGAGTTGGCTTTCCAGTTAACAAAACAAGAGAAGAAAACAGCTATAATCCTAGGGAGGATAAGAAAAATGTTATGTAAAAGGCCCTATCCAGAATTATTTATCACTTGGATGAAGAAATAGATGGCATGATAATAAATGTTGCTGATGATGCAGCTGGAAGGAGCAACGTATTCCTTGGATAACAGACTCAAAATTTTAAAAAGAAGATGAAAGAAAACCGTCTTGTCAGAGAGGAATGATTGGCCAAATCAAAAGGAATGATGTACAATGGATAATTAAAATGAACTCTAAGTCCAAAAAACAGCTGGATCAGAACAAAAGATGAATGTAGACTGTTATGTAAGCAAAGGGCATTCTAGCTTTACTAGCCAGCTTGTCACTCATTGTGGACTAAATCATTCAACAAACATTTACAGAGTGCCTCCTCTGTGTTTGGAACCAGAGACAGGAGGATGAGCAAGTGGAACTTAACACTCTCAGGGTGCCATCAGTCCAGTAGAGACAGAAACAGAAGTACTTCATTATAAAAGAATCTGGTAAGGTGCTTTTGAAGGAGTCTGGATGCTGCATTCACGATATACAGAAGAGAGAGTAAATAACTTCTATAGGGTCAGCAGAGGAAAGTTGGGATGACATTTGAAGTTGCAATGAGAAGGAGCTTGCAGAGAAGGGAGCTCATAATAACCTAGAAGGAAGGACCCCTATGTAACAATTCAACAGTATGAAAAGCTCAGGCTTAGAACAGCTCAAAGTATAGGTTTAATCATGGGCTATGTGATGGCGCTAAAATATTGGGCTGGGGCTGGGTTTTGAAAGACAGTGCCAACTACAACGTTTGACCTTTCTCTAATATGTAAGTAACAAAGGATGATGAAAATTTCGAGAGTAGCAACATCACAACCTTTGAGTTTTTGGAAGATGGTTGTTGCAAGCAATGTAGAAAAAAGATGGGAAGTTGGGTATTTTCACTGAGATCAGTTAAGTGGTGATTGTAAAAAAGTTGAAGCCTGTCTGAAGTATGTTCTGCTAATATTCATACTAAGGTAACAAGAGTGGGTAGGTCCCCTGTCTTGTCTCAAGATGAAGTTTTGAGCTTTTGTGCTCATCTGGCATTACCGATGTTTAAGGGCTGGTTCCTCATACCCCACCACCGTTTATTCAGATGTCCAGGGTTTCACCTTCTTTTAAGGAGATTTAGAAAGTCCTAGACTATTAAAAAGGAATGTGGTAGAGTTAAAGTAGGCTGAGTAAAACCTCAGGATATACATTGGTGACACCCCTTTATGGATATGCACGGGTCAGGGTGAGGTGCACACAGCTCTCGCTGAAAGACCTTCATGCTAACATTTCTCCCAGGCAGGATGACAGGCAAGGCTCTGTTGAATGACGATGGGTAGCTCTCAGCAATGGCTTGGCTTCATCACCTGTTCCTCAGTTGGCCATCATGGTCTTTCTTCCAGTAGAGACTGAGTTCTTTCTAAATGTGATCTCTGCTCTTCTCTCTGTGATCTCTCCAGGTTGTTCAGAAGGTCACTCTGACCTCCATCTTTGACAGATTCTCAATCGTCCTATCTACTCCCTGGAATACTGCAGCCCTAATTTATTACTTATAAGCTAATTTTATAACTTGATCTTTTAAATCTTTGTGTTTCGGTTCTCAGAAATCATTCCCTCAAAAAGCTTGGTTCTTATAAATCAAAAGCTTTCAAAACTATCATCTTCAAAAAAATTCACTATTTTTCTTTATGTTGAAACAAAACTTTCCTTAAACTCCCCTCTTCTTATTTCCCTTAGAATGAAGGGCATCTCTGACAGCTTTGGTCCTAAATAGGGACATACATGATCAGGCAAATATTGAAAAGAAAAGCATATTAATTAATTTTTTTCAAAATACAATCTGATTAAAATAATTTTTTAAAATGTTTATTTATTTATTTTCAGAGAGAGAGTATAAGCATGGGAGGGATGGGGCAGGGGCGGGGATGGGGGAGGGGCGCAGAGAGAATCCCAAGCAGGCTCCGTGCTGTCAGCACAGAACCTGATGCAGGGCCCAATCTCACAACTGTGAGATCATGACCTGAATGGAAATCAGGAGTCAGATGCTTAACTGAGTGAGCCACCCAGGTGGCCAGACTATCTTAAAATAATGATGCCAAGTTTTAAGTGTGATGCCTTCAAGGATCATATATAATTCCCATAATTAACAACTTGCTCTGAAGCATTGGCTTTCAAAATATCTAGGTGCAAGAATCACTTGGGGACTTTAATAAACATATAAACTCCTGTTTCCCTATCCTCATCTTCTCTTGGAAACTTTGTGGCAGTAGTTATGGAACCGAAGAATCTGAATTTTAAATAAACAGATGCTTAGAGAACCATGCGATCCTCTGAGAAACCTGTCTAAAGCTGTGGTCTTTAATGTGAAGTAAGCATGAAAAATCCAATAGGGTGAGGAAAATAGTATCACTTTGTGGTGGTACTATTTGTTTTACTGATTGACCTGTCACCCTCTCTGAGTCCATAGGTCAGGTGGCCAACCTACACACATGGACTGGCAGAGAAAGGTCCTTGGAGAAAAATATGGGAGCCACCTGGCCCCTCCCTCTCACATTTGCCCTTACATACTGCACTGCAATTTTCCTGGGTTACATTATACAGTTGTTAGTAAATGAATCCCTACAAAATGGACAAGTGGCATGATTATATTCCTGAATAGAAGCCACAGATGGAAGAGAACACTCCTAATAAGATAATATTTTTCCTACTTGTAGTTCAAAGAAAAGACTTCATCAATCATGTTATAAAACACAAAGATGATCTAACCAGATATGAAAAACATCCACCCATATAATGTTAAATGATTAAAAAATGTTCCTGGTAGCTAGGAGCCTACACATAGCTTCGACAACAAATCTTACCCCAAGTGTGCATTGTACCTTGTGTATTAACTAAGAAAAGGATGAGATCATCAGGATACAGGACATTTAAAAATCTAAGCATCTAGGGGCACCTGGGTGGCTCAGTTAAGCGTCTGAATTCAGCCTAGGTCATGATCTAGTCTGAGCCCCTTGTCGGGCTCTGTGCTGACAGCTCAGAGCCTGAAGCCTATTTCAGATTCTGTGTCTCCCTCTCTCTGCCCCTCCCTTGCTCACACCCTGTCTCTCTCTCTCAAAAATAAATAAACATTAAAACAAATTTTTAAAAAGTCTAAGCATCTAGAATGTTATTAATTTCAGTTATAGATATAACTTATAGATTAATGATAATACATATATTCCAGTTACATCCTAACATCATTTTTCTCTTTTGGCTGATAAGTATGCGTCATCAAAAATGTTAGACTTCTTCTTCAAGCAGGACTTTTCAAAGTGTGGTCCGTGGACAGGCAGCACCCATGAACTATGTGTTGCAGGTGTATGATAAATATAGCAATTGAGATTCAGTGTTTAGAAACTTTTATAGTGATTTGACAGAGTAATTTCATGTCTATTAAATCTAACAATAAATAATTTTAACTTGTATCTTGATTGTTTTTGTTTTTTTCATTTCACTTTTTCTAATAATTCCTTTTTATTTTGTTTTAACAAAAGTAACAGTGCATGATGGATTGGAAACTAAGGGGAAAAAGGCCTTTAACCATAAATCATTTTATATAGTATAGAAAAACATGTAAGCTATCTTAACATTTTATAAAGCTAGCATATTCCTGATAACTAAAACCTGACAAGTATCTCACAAAAAGAAATACACCATGGACTATTATGCAACCATAAAAAAGGATGGGATAGTGCTATTTGCAACAACATGGATGGACTTAGAGGGGATTACACTAAATGAAATAAGTCAGACTAAGAAAGACAAATATCATATGATTTCACTTATATGTGGACTCTGAAAAAAAAACTAAATGAATAAACAAACAGCAGAATCAGACCTATAAATATAGAGAATTAACTTATGGTTTCCAGAGGCAGTGGGGTGGAGGCAGGGGCAAAATGGAGGAAGGGGAGTGGGAGATAAGTCTTCCGGTCATGAGAATAAAAGGTGCAGAACAAGAAATAGTCAATGATATGGTAATAGCATTGTATGGTGACAGGTGGTAGCTACCCTTATGGTGAGCATAGAATATAATGTGTAAACTTGCTGAATAACTATGTTATATACCTGAAACTAATGTAACATTGTGGGTCAGTGACATTCAAGTAAATAAATTTTAAAAAGACATTGTGGGTCAGTGACATTCAAGTAAATAAATTTTAAAAAGAAATATGCAGATTAATCCTAACTATGTTATAAGTAAAATATTAGCAAATCAAGCCAACCTTAAATTAAAATACTAATAGGCTATGACCAAGTAGAATTTTGGTATTTTTTTCTCTTTATGTTTTGAATTATAAGATAGTTCAATATTAGAAAATTCATCACGATATGTTGTTATAGTTTAAAAGAAACAATAACATAATTATCTTGCTTTTTTGAGAGAGAGAGAGAGAGAGAAAGAAAGAGAGAGGATGAGCTGGGGAGACAGGGAAAGAGAGAGAGAGAGAGAGAGAGAGAGACAGAGACAGAGACAGAGAGACAGAGAGAATCCCAAGCAGGTTCTGTGCTCAGTGTGGAGCCAGACGCAGGCTCCCAGGTCAATCCCTCGACCCTGGGATCATGACCTGAACCCAAATCAAGAGTCATATGCTCAACTGAATGAGCCACCCAGGTACCCCTAATAACATAATTATCTTAATAAATACACAAAAATTGTTTCATCAACAAAGCAGATTATTAAACAGTGAGGAGTACAATTTTTCATAATTATATATCTAAATATATTTATTTATATAAATGAATAGAAAAACATCTGTACAATTACAAATCAAAATGTTTACAGTGGCTATTTTTGTTTTGGTTCACATTTCTCCTCTTCCTCCCCGCCCCCACCCCCAGCTTCACCAAGATATAATTGGCATATAACATTGGGTACATGATGATTTGATATACATATATATTATGAAATGATTGCCACAATAAGGTGAGTTAACACACCCATCACTTTGCACAGTTACCTTTTTGTGTGTATGTGTGTATGGTGAGAACATCTAAGATCTACTCTCTTAGTAATTTTCAAATAAAAAATATAGTATGGTTAACTATAGTCACCATACTGTATATTATCCACAGAATTTATTCATCTTATGACTGAAAGTTTGTACCCCTTGACCCAAATCTCCCCATTTCCTCCACCCCAGGCCTTGGAAATTGCCAATTAACTCTTCTTTCTAAGAGTTCAGCTTTTTTAGATTCCATGTGTAAGTGAGATCACAGTCATTGTCTTTCTCTATATGACTTATTTTACATAGCATAATATCCTCAAGCTTCATACATGTTGTCACAAATGGCAGAATTTCTTTCTTTTTTGGGGCTGAATGTTATTCCAGTGTGAGTGTGTGTGTATGTGTGCGTGTAACATAATGTCTTTATCCATTCATCTGTTGATGGACACTTAGGTTGCTTCCATGTCTTAGCTATTATGAATAATGCTGCAATAAACATGGGAGTACAGCTATCTCTTTCAGATACAGATTTCACTTCCTTCAGATATATACCCATAAGTGGGATTGCTAGGTCATATAGTTGTTCTATTTTTAATTTTTTGAAGAACTTCCATTCTATTTTCTATAGTGGCTGCACCAACTTACATTCTCACCAATAGTGTACAAGGGTTCCCTTTTCTCCACATCTTCAGACAAATAAGCATTTGTCATCTCCTGTCTTTTTGATAACAACAATTCTAAAGATGTGTGATGATACCTCATTATGGTTTTTATTTGCATTTCCCTGATGATGAGTAATATTGAGCACCTTTTAATGTACTTGTTGGCCGTTTGTATATTTTCTTTGGAAAACTATTCAGAATCTTTGCCCATTGTTAATTGGATTATTGTTATTATTATTGCTTTTGAATTGTATGAATTCTTTATATATTTTGGATATGAACTCCTTCTCAGATATACAGTTTGCAAATATTTTCTTCATTCTGTGAGTTGTCTCTTCGTTTTGTTGATGGCTTCCTTTGCTGTGCAGAGCCTTTAGTTTGATGTAGTTCCACTTTTTATTTTTGCTTTTTTTGCTGTGCTTTTGGTGTCATATCCAAAAATTCATTGCCAAAACCAGTGTCAAGGAGCTTTTTCCTTATGTTTTCTTCTAGGGACTTTACAGTTTCAGTTCTTACATTTATATATTTAGTTGATTTCAAGTTAATTTTTGTCAGTGGTATAAGATAGAGGTGAATTTCATTTTCTTGAATGAATGAATATCCAGTTTTCCCAACACTTTATTGAAGAGAGTGTCCTTTTCCCATTGATTATTCAGCTCTAATCAACTGGCCATATATGCATGGATTTACTTCTGGGCAATCTATTCTGTTCCATCGATCTACGTGTGTTTTATGCCCATTCCATACCATTTTGATTACTATAGCTTTGTAATACAGTTTAAAATCAGGAAGTATGACACCTTCAGCTTTGTTCTTCTTCCTCAGGTTAGCTTTGGCTATTCAGGGCCTTTTGTGGTTCCACAGACATTTTAGGGTTGTTTTTCTATTTTTGTTTGAAAATGCCATTGGAAATTTGGTATAAATTGCATTGAATCTATAAATGACTTTGAATAGTATGTGTATAGTAACAATATTAATTCTTCTAATCCATGAACATGGTATATCTTTCCATTTGTTTGTGCCTTCTTCAATTTTTTTAATCAAAGTCTTGTAGTTTTCAGTATACAGATATTTCACCTCCTTTGTTAAATTCATTTTGTTGATTTTGATAGTATTGTGAATAGGATTTTATTTACTTTCAGGATACTTCACTGAGAGTGTATACAAATGTACTCTCTCTATGTATATGCACTTATATATTGACGTTGTATCCTGAAACTTTACTAAATTTGTTTATTAATTCTACCAGGGTTTTTTTTGTGTGTATTGAGCCTTTAAGATTTTGTATATATAAGATCATGTCATCTGCAACCAGAAACAATTTTATTTCTTCCTTTCTGATTTGGATGTCTTTTATTTAATTTTTTCTTGCCTAATTGTTCTGGCTAGGAGATTCAGGACATTATATACCAAAATTTTTACTGTGGTTGTTTTTGTTGTGATCCAAATTTTTGATAGCTACTTTCTAAACTTTCTGTAATAAGTGTAATTTTAGGTAATAAGTTAAAACAAATATAGAGCTTTGCATATGTATGGAGTTTAAGTTCCCATAAAACATGTAAAGAATTAATGTTACTTAGAATATTACATATTTCTACCAACTTGTTTCATTTATTTATTTATTCATTCACTCATTAATTCATTTTTCTTTCATGTTTTATATATTTATTCTTTTATACATAATTTTGGGAGAGGGATACCTGGGTGGCTCGGTTGGTTAAGTGTCCAATTCCTGATTTTAGGTCAGGTCATGGTCTCACAGTCTGTGTGATCAAGTCCCACATTGGGTTCCTCACTGACAGTGTGGAGTCTGCTTGGGTTTCACTCTCTCTGTGTCTCTCTGTCTCAAAATAAATAAATAAAATTTAAAAAAAAAAAGAATTTTGGGAGAGACTCTGAGATTGATTTTTCTGTTCTTATAGTCACTCTGCCACTATCTCCATTTTCTTAGAAAAGAAAAGGTATGCATAAAACCAGACTTAGTTTTTAGGGGAAAAAAAAAAAAACAACCCTCGTGGAGATTTATCTGGTTTTATGCATATATTTTCTTCTTTAATATTTCAAGGGGTGGACATTGAGGTAGGATGTGAAAAATAGAGGCCTTACTTGGGTTTTAAGAGCTTTGTTCCAAATTCCTGAGGTCCAGCCACTTTTTTGCTATTGGAGTCCTTGAAACACTCTACTATCATTATAATAAATCTCATTTTGCATTGCATTTTAATTCCTAATTAAAAAGGTCTAGTGCAAGTTTCCTGCACCTATCATCTTATTCCATAGCCTCATACTTTGTTTTAAGTAAACTTTTTCTTTTACGGGGTGCCTGGGTGGCTCAGTTGGGTGAGCGTCTGACTTCAGCTTAGGTCCGTCCTTCTGCATAGGTCATGATCTCGTGGTCTGTGAGTTTGAGCCCTGCATCAGGCTCTGTGCTGACAGTTCAGAGCCTGGAGCCTGCTTCAAATTCTATGTCTCCCTCTCTCTCTGCCCCTCCCCGCTCATGCTCTGTCTCTCTCTCTCTCTCTGTCAAAAATAAATAAACATTAAAAAAATTTTAAAAATAAACTTTTTCTTTTAGAGTGGTTTTGGATTTACAGAAAGGGGGCTAAAATAGTTCAGAGTTCTCATATATTGAGCACCTAGTTTCCTCTTTTGTTAATATCTTACATTGGTACAGATTTTGTTAATATCTTACTATGGTACATTTGTCAAACCTAATAAGTTGTCATTGGTATATTATTACTAACTAAAGCCCATAGTCCAGTCAGATTTCCTTAGTTTTTACCTAATATTTTTCTTCTGTTCCAGAATCCCATCTAGGATACATTACTTAGTCATTCTGTCTTCTTATGCTCCTCATGACTAACAATTTCTGAGTTTCCTTGTCCTTGATAGTTTTGAGTCGTTTTATAGAATCCCTGAAGTTGGGATTGCCTGATGTTTTCTTCCTAGATAGAAAGGGGGTTTGGGATGTTGGGAAAACCACATTAATTGCTATTCCCACAACATTTTTATCAAATTACATACTATCAACATACTTAGTACTGATGATGACACAAGCTTGTTTTAGGAGTAAATTTGCTCAATGGCTTGTTTCAATTTTGTTTTCACGAATGGGCAATTTTGACAAAAAAAGTAACAAAAAATATCTTTAGCATCTCTCAAACTACTGTTTTAAACGTATTCACATAACAAGGACTAACTTTTGTTCTCTGAAAATCATCAAGTCTTTTACCTCCCTACATAAATAAATAGTCATGCTTACTTCTCAGATAAAGAGGTCTGGCAGGGCCAGTCTTCTTCCTTTGAAATTTACTTCCCCTACCAGCTCATTTCTGCCTTACATCCTTACTTATGTGATTGCTCTGAATTTTCTGATGTTTTTTTCTTTGCCACTTACCTACCAAACGCCTTTTCTAGTAGCTTTAGTCATCACTAAACACCTTTATTATTTTATTGGTCAGTTAAACTACATGATAACGTTATTTATTATAAAATCACTAATGCTCTCTATATATTTTGCTTAAACAATTTAGTTCCCAAGTACCTTTACTTCTATGCATATTTATATTAGATTCCTCAAAGAAACCATCATTTCCTTTAGAAAAAATACTTCAGTCACATAAAAAGAAAGCCAATAGCTATTGTGTTAAGTGAAAAGAACGAGATGAGAAATTGTGAATATGGTATCGCATCTTCATTCATTCTTTCACAAAAATATTTGCTGAATGCCTACTCATTGGTCACTCACTGGTGATATCACAATTAAACATAAAATATGGAATCTTTGTCATCAAAGGGCATACATACATGGATATGTACATATATAAAATAAATATCAGGCTGCAATAAAAATAATAAACAGTAAGAGGACAGAGGGTATACTAATTAATCTTTATGTATCCAGATCTACTCATCTGCCTTTTCTCCCTGACTCCTGTAGTTTCCTATTTTCCACTGGGTATGAAAAGCTAACTCCCCTGCTCTTCAGGGATTTATCATTGAGCCCCCCACATGGCTGGCCAAGAAAGTAGAGCCCATGCCCATTAATGTGGCACTTAATCTAAATATAAAAATGGGTGGAGGTGTGCAGCTGATAGGACATTTGCAGATTCCTAACAACTCAAGGGGGTCAAAAAACATGGCAGTGGTATGGCATGGTCCAGGAGATAGGTGGCATCTCCAGAACAAAGGAAATAAGGGCGTCTGAGGAGACATAAAAGGTTTATGTTCAATATAGAAGGGTCTCTATAGAGGTGCCATTTTAGTCAAAGTCTCACTAAATTGAGAGAGCAAGTCATTCAAACAACCAAGTGAAGAGTATTCCAGACTGAGGAAGCCACATATTCAAAAGAAAGTTTGATGAACAACAAGAAACTTAATGCAGCTGAGTGAAGTGACTGAGGGGGTAGTGATAGGAGATGAGGTTGGAGACTTATCCAGAGGAAAGCTGCGTAGAACCTCTTAAACTATTTTAGAGATTAAAAAAAATTATGGGTGAGATGAGAAGCATTTCAAAACTTACAAATTTACCATTTGGGAGTGACAAACTATGATTTGAATTTTAAAACTATGACAGTTAGCTGTGTGGAGCATAGATGGTCAACGGCAGAAGTGGAAGCCCAGGGACCTAGGACATTACTAGAATACATGAATCATGATGAAGATTTGCACAGGGGTACAAGTGGTTGGAGGTCCTAACTAGTCAGATTTGGAAAAGGTAGAGCCTCCAGGATTTGCTAGTACACTGGAGAGAAAGTGTGAAATTGAGGATGGCTATGATTTTGGCTTGAACATCTGGAAAAATGGGGTTGATGTTTATTGGAATGGGGAAGACTGTGGGAAAGATTTGGGTGAGAAACACAAATTCTATTTTGGGCATGTTGAGTTGAGATGCATTCAGTATATCGAATAGACTTAAAGGATACACAGCTGGATATTTGAATTTGGAGTCAAATGGAGAAGTTAGGGATGAAGATAAAATGGGTTCTGTTGCTGTATGTGGTATATAAAGCCAATTGGGTTGGATAAGATCTTTTAGAGAACAAATGTAAATTGATGAGCACTGAGCCATGGGCATTGAAGCACTGTGAGGATGGGAGCAGGGCCAGCCTCATGGGTGCACAACCTGTGTGGCCACACAGGACACTATGATTCAAAAGGCCCTGTGCTTGGTTCAATGCTCTGCTCTGTCCTGAAGCTGTTAATATATTTTATTTTATTTTATTTTTAAATTTTTATTTAATTATTTTTTTAAATTTACATCTTCATTAGCATATAGTGCAATAATGATTTCAGGAGTAGATTCCTTAATGCCCCTTACCTGTTTACCCCCCCCCAAAAAAAAGCCTCCAGTAACCCTCTGTTCTCTATATTTAAGAGTCTTTTATGTTTTTTCCCCTCTCTGTTTTTATATTATTTTTGCTTCCCTTCCCTTATGTTCATCTGTTTTGTATCTTAAAGTCCTCATATGAGTGAATTCATATGATATTTGTCTTTCTCTGACTGACTCATTTCACTTAGCCTAATACCCTCTAGTTCTCTATCCACATAGTTGCGAATGGCAAGATTTCGGTTTTTTTTTTTTTTGATTGCTGAGTAACACTCCATCGCGCATATATATATATATATATATATATACCACATCTTCTTTATCCATTCATCCATCGATGGATATTTGGGCTCTTTCCATACTTTGGCTATTGCTAATAGTGGTGAAACTGTTAGTATATTTTAAAGAAGGGTCCAGCATTTCCATTTTGTATTGCACCCTGCAAATTATGTGGCAGGTCTTGGTTGGGAATAAGAGGATTCATCAAGGTCTAAAGCCAGTGAAGTAGACTGAAAACCAAGCAAGTATGTTAGTGGTGTCATAAAAGCCAAATAAAGAAATTGTATGGAGATGAGTAGAGCGATCAACAGTTGCAAGGCCAAGTTATCTTTGGCCTTAACAGTGACCACTGGATTTAGCAACCTGGATGTGATTGTTGCTCAGGTTGACCTATGTTGTGGAGAGAAAAAGAGAAGACAGTAAGAACAAACACTGAGCATAGACAACCCTGGCAAATACCTTCTCTGTGAGTGGGAAGGCTTCAAACTGAACAGGACTAGATAGATAGGGGGTCAAGTCAAGGCTTTTCTAAAATGGAGATATGGCATACTTTTCCTCTGGCAATTACCCACTAAAGAAGGGGAGGAAATGACGAGGCAGGAGAGGAAATAATTATAGGAGCAAAGTCCTTGAGGAGAAGAGAGGAATGGGATCCAGTACAAATGGAGGGTTTATCCTAGGAGCAGATGGAAGGAAAATTGCAAGGGAAGATGCCTGTGCCTGGTGTATTTTGGGAAAAAAAAATCCATTCTGATTGCTTCTGTATATGATTCAGTCTTCAGCTGAGAATAGAAAGGAGAAGGGGGTTACGGAGGTTTGGGGAAAGAGAAGAGAATGTGAAGCCATCCTCTGTGAAGGGGCTGGAACTGACAGGCAGCACCAAGGTTGCTAAAGGGCTATGTGAAAATACAGATTGATGGTACAATACCCTAAACTGTTGATTTTGGGTAACTCCAGTGATTCTTTCTTTTGCAGTTTTCTGATTCCCTAATGGGCATATATTACTTCCATAATTAGCCTTTTTAAACTGTATGAAGGGGTGAAAAACAGTACTTATAATGTACAAGAGGTGTTTATGATTTATGACGGGTGAATGGGGAATCAGAAAGAGCACGCAGGTATCATTTTGGTTGCCTTGAAAAGCAATGCCCACATAACAGGTGAAGAGCAGTCCAGTTTTGTTTTTGTTTTTGTTTTTTTTTGCAGAAATGAGGAACAAGACAAAATATCTTTGGCCCTTTTTCAGGCCTTTGGACTTACTCATTTCCAGGCCTGAGCCACCTCTTGTGTTTTCCTAGTTGAGTTTGGTTGGCCTAATGGTTCTTCCCAGGGTCTGGCACCAGGCTGGCTGTCATCCTTGATTTTCCAGCACGGATGTGCCACTCACCCCGGGTCTGGGTCTACAGGGCTGTTATAGAGACAGGCTGAGTGAGGCTCCATCAGGGACTAGCTAGACATCTCTTACACCAGAAATATTTTTAAATGTTCTTGTTAAAAGGGTTAAAAGTAAATGTCCCTTAGAAGTTGAGGTCCTTGATGTCTGCTTTCAGAGTGTCCTTAGTCACTCACTATTTGTCTTGTTAACAGCTATGGCTGCTATTTTTTAAAATTTCAAATCAAGATCATTGTTCCCAAAAGACATTTCAGAGATAATACATCGTTAGGAAGGGGTTGTTACTAATTCCAAAACATTTTCACCCTGTTAGACCTTGTATTATTAGCTCATATGTGCTTTTATTTTGACCCATGATAGATGGGATGATGAGTGGGGAATTTCAGGGCAACATTTTAAAATAAGTTCCTCTGCGCAATTTACCCTCATCTTTCTGTTGAAATCTTTATTGGGATCATAAATCTCAGTTCTCAGAACAAGATGTGAGAATTAGATCCTGTGATTGCTAAAACACCCCATAGAGCTCAGCTGTGTGGGCGCAGAGGCAGTAACTCTGCATGGGGTTGTGAGGTAGGGTGTGTGTTTGGAACCCTGAGGGTGGTGAATGGAAGACCGCAGAGCCAAGGGCAGCCGTGGGAGCCAAGTCCAGAGCTTAACATCAGGGAAAAGGGGTGAATATTTCTCTTGTGGAGGAAATAATATTTAACTTAACCATATGCATTTGCATCATGTTACTCTTCACAAAACGCACCAACTCGTTGATAATTAAGTTCCTTCATAATAAATTTTTTACATAAGAAAACTGTTTGATAAATTTACCTACTATTCATATTCATACCTGAAAGTAAGTTCTTAAAAGGACAGAACAGTTACCTAATATTACTTTATGTATACTGCTATTGAGAACAAAGACAAATTTTACTCTCTGAGCACTGGGGTCTAATTTGAAATACATAGCAAATTAAACATGGCTTATGTTAGTGGAGCTATCTACAAGTCAACCGAAGGGAATTAGGTGCAACTAGGCAGTTCTTTTCCTGAAGAAGTGTCTGTAACTTCTTACATTAGATGGACTGAGATGGGAAGTAAGAGTTGTTGTGAGTGAAAAGTTCAAGATATGCTTAGAAGCAGATGTTTAGAATCTTATGAAGAAAGGTTAAAGAACAGCATGTTCAGTAACTGGAAGTTGAGCTGAAGATAAGGAGTTTTCCCGAAGGCACCTGAGTCCTCATTCAGGTTGCCTGGAACTGTTGACAGTCAGGTGAGCTTAAATTGGTGGCTTTGAGAAAAAAAACAGTGAAGTCTCATTTATCACATTTGTGTAATGAAAATAACACCTACTTTATAAGTTGGTGAGATTTAAATGAGAAGATATTATACACACACTCACACACATCCTGGATATAGCACAAGTTCAAAACCCTGCAGTGTGTGATCAGGTTGATGAGAGATGCCGTATGTGGCAAAAAAGTCATCAAAGCTAGCCCTCTAGTTGGCTTCAGGGACAAGAGAGGGGTCCAAATACATGCAGCATGTGGGAACGTGCCCTCTCTCTTTTCTTCATGGGTAAAACTGAAATTCGGTTATGATTGAAAGACCTTCTCTTCAGACCTGCATTCCTAGGTGCTTTGGGACACCTATGGAGTTTTTCCAACAGTGGTAAAATAAAAGACTGCAGTTCCCTCTTCTTTCTCACAGCTAGCACAGAAAACTGACCTCAGGCTTTTTTTTGGTGGGGGTGGGGGTGGAGGTGGGGGTGGTGGTCTTCATCTGAGGATGAGACCATGTAAGTCACAGAAGACTTTGTCAGTTGGGTGGAGGGTAAATGCAGGCCCTGCATGGCTGGTCGGGGACTCAATCACCGGCTCAACTCCAGCCATCCAGGGGTCTGGCGGTTGAGGAGGATCACAGGGTGATCTGATAGAGAATTGCCAAAGGGGAGGATCAAGTCAACCTCTTCCAGATTCATCACAGTCCCCTAAAGCATTGATGACCTTTTTCTTAATACTTATATGGGGAAAATTTTAGTTCATTGACATTACAAATAATTATGATTCTTTGGAAAGCTTTTGTTCATGGAAACCGGGCAGCACTTTCAGACATTTCAATAATGTTTATTATCTTAATAGCACCTGTCCTTTACCCTGCCTGCATACTCCAAAAAAAAAAAAAAAGTTAGCTAAAAGAGAGCATGATTCATTTTATATCCTCATGTTTTCTTATGACCACAGCTGTGGCCACTTCAGTGTCCAGCAAAGTATTTCTTTGGCGAGTGATTTAGGGAGGGGTGGAAAGTGAAATGGAAGCAGTCTCTGGAAAATCTTTAACACCGGGGCGTATTCTCTCCCTGTTTGACTCCAAGGAATTCCCACTCGTGGAATCTGGCCTATCATAAAGAACTTCTCTTTTCTGTGTTTGATTCAACTTCAATAAATTATGTCAACCAACTGTGGTGAACGATGTGTGTCCTTCACGCTACAGAACAATAGTCTTCCTAGTTAAACTTCTGGAAGGGTCTGAATCTATCAGTTCCAGTCCCCCCCTGCTGGGCACAGTCTTCTGTGTCAGCTGGATCCGCTTGTTCATAGCCCCTCCCCTAGAACAAGTTCTTTTTTTTCTGGCACCTAAGACACCCTGACACTCATCCCTCCTCGAACTGCCTTCATTGGCCTTAATTCTGAAATAACATCTCCTCAAGATACAGAAAATGACTCTTGTCATCAAAAAAAGCAAATCCTCAGTGAGAATAATTTGTCTTTTAAAAAAATCATGCCCAAATCAGCCAGATTTAGAAAATGCAGAAACTCTTCCACCCTTTTTAAAAGTAGGCTTTAGAAAATAAATTTGTCCCATGAAAGAAATGGTAACTGGTGCATGAGATGGTATGAGAATGAAAAGTATTTCCTTTATTCTTATCAATAACAGTCTGTGTGTCTGTTCCAACCATATTGCAAATCGTCCAATTTTGTGCCATCATAGCTGATATATCTGAATCTTTCCTAAATAATCACACTGTTTCCAAAGGTCACAATCCTTTCTTTCTAAACCAAATTTCTCCTGGAGTCTGTGTCCACACAAAGGTTCTCTTACCAATTTTCTTCCAATAACTTTGTGCTTAGTTTGGCTCCCCGCTAAGCACACCCACCAGTATCTCCAACCTCGTACTTCACAACCACTCAATCACGGTCATTGGAATTTTACTTCATTTCATGTCTACCATTTTGTTTTTCTTCTAACTGTCATCATCCTGGCTCAGATATACAGGTGGTCCCCGTGTGCATGGAAATGAGAGACCATTAAAATGACTACACGAACAAAAACCATGCAAAGCAACCTTACCAACCAAAGGAGGGGTGGGGATTACAACTGTTTTGGGACCTTTAAGATTTTTTTGTCGACACATTAAAACCTCTTTTGCTGTAGGTTATAAACCTATAGGGAAATTTAAAGATAGTAAAACTAATATTTAGTACACTGTAATGTAGTTATGTTTTATTTTAGCACACTGTAACTTAAAACATTAGAAACACTTAGCAGTGAAGTGTTGGCTTTTTCTGTGTAGAAGTCATACTGAGCAGTTTGAGCAGTGCTAACCTTCTTGTTCCCATTGTATTGCATACAGTATGGAGTGAGCATCTCCATTAGGCCTTGGAAAACTGTCATACTCTTTTCTAAATTTGGATCGGCTTCGGACTATCCATTGTGTCTTCAATGTCAGGGAATACCTCTGAGAGTTTCTTTAATGCAAGTGTTGTGTGTGTGTGTGTGTGTGTGTGTGTGTCCAGTGTGTTTCTTCTGGGATATCTTCATCCTTGTCATTTTCTTCATTTGTGTCACTAAGTTTGCCTTCCCTGAGTTCTTCTGGTTGCACATCTGCGAGTCTCTCACACAGTGACAACTGTCAGCAATTTCTTCCAAATCTCCATTTATGTTCAATTTGAATTTCACTTGCAGCTTTATCAGTTCTTGTATCTTTGTTGCACTTCCTTTCTTAGCCAATTTCCTTTCATGGTTACCTGTCTTTTCAAACATTGTGTAGGTTCATCCCTGGAAGACAACTGGGTGACACAACTTCATGCTTTGTTATCTGTGAGCTTAGTAATAGATATGTGGTGCCAGTCATGGGTAGACTTTGCAAGAAGTGATGTGACTGGTCACTGATCATGATGTGCATTTCTTATTTATGCAGTGGTTTTCACCTTGATGATGCAGCAATGAAGTTTCTACTTTATGCAATTAGAGTGGTAACTGAAATCTGAACTGTCTTATTGGGATACTGGTATCATTTAACTAAACTAGTAACTGAAATCTGCTTATTATTGGAACTGTGCAAAGCAAGGATGGCCTGATGATAATACTAGGACAAATACCTGCTTTCTTTTTTCATCTTTAGTGTTTCTAATACACCTGCTATTCACTGGTCGAGAGTTTCCTCTAGGTTAACAACTGCCTTATTCATCATATGGCTACCCAAGGATCTAGCAAAATCTTACATGTAGTTTTTACCCCAACATAGGCGGTGTATAATTATAACCTTCTCCCTGGTTGGCCTAAGCCCCTGTACTTACATTATGAGGTTGCATCACTCTTATGCTCCCGGGGTAACAGGTGTTCCTCAACCCTGCCATAGGATTACAGAATTGAGGCTGCTTTGTTGCTGTTGTTCATGATGGCTTCTATAGGAAGTGAGTTAGAGGACTCTTTGCTAAACCTGGGTTTTCTGGCTGTCTTGTTTGAGTGACATCTCCAGTAAGGTGGATCCCAAGAACTGTCTCTTTGGTTTTCGAAACTTCTGCACAAGACTTGGTCTCCAAATACCCCTGAGACTGTGAGAGTGACTGCTGAGCTCCCAAGTAATAAACACACAGTTAGACTTTTCAAACTTGTTGCTTTGTAGTCAACAGTAACAGAGGCACTCTGTGATGGTTTGAGAGGCCATCTCCCAAACCAGAGTCCGGGAAGAGTAATTTCGCCTCGGTTGTTTACTTCAGCTTACACCTCTCTTATGTACTGTTGTAGTGAGGTACAAATGCCTCCTTTTTCATGGTCTCTTTTTGGTTCCTGGGAAACAGGACAATATCCCTGAATTTTTCTTTGTATATACTGTAAAACATCCTCTGAGAACAAGAGGTGAAGAGGAAGAAGCTTTCTGTCTTCTTATTCTGAATGCCCACAGGAACACTTATAGAGTCAACTGGACAGACCTTTGTGACTATCTCAGCCAATAGAGTATAATGGAAGTGATGCCACATGCCTTCTGAGGCTAGATGATAAGAACACCTTGCACTTGTTCCTTGCCTTCTTATGATACTTATTCTTAGAACCCAGTTCCTATGTATGCTGTGAGGAAGCCCAAATTAGTGCACAGGCAGAGGCCATGCAGAAGTAATTTGGCCAGTAGTCCAGCCAAAGGCAGCATCAACTGCTAGACATTTGAGTGAAGATGTATCCAGATGATTCCCACCCTCAGCTGTTAACTTATCCCAATCTTTGAGTCTATCCAGCTAATGCCCCAGACATGGTACAGCAAACATAAACAGGCTTCCCTGTGTCTGGACTAAATTACTGATCCACAAAATCAGTGAAAAAAACTGTTATTTTTAATACAATTATATGCCACTAAGTTTGGGGTGGTTGCAATAGTAACTGGAACAGAAATGCTGGACTCTGTACAACTCTTTAAATGATCTGAGTGGTGAGACAGGTGAATTTGTCTCTTCTTAGCTATGCTTTCTAACATTTCCACAATGTACATGGGTAATGAGTGCAGTCAATAGGGACATAATGAAGTGACTGATTAGATGTGGTTGAGAAAGAGAAGGGTCTGGGATGCTGCCCAGATTTCATGTCCTTGGATGCTAGCAAGAAGAGGCTGTTATGTGTTGTTTCCCTTACCTCATCTATATAAAGGACACTGATAGGACATTATTTCTTGTTAAATAACTTCTTTAGAAATAGCCCCCAAACTGTAATAAAATGTGATCTGGTAATTTTCCACCATCCCCAAATACTGCCAAGATTTAGAAGTTCCTTATCCCTTGTAACAAAATGGTTAAACAGAGGAGAGGCCCATCTGAATTCTACATACCCCACTCAGTGGTCCAACTGTAGACCACCTTTCATTTTCCCTGTCTCATCTCCTGATTTTGTGGTTGAATTGATACCCATGAAGATTTAGGGTCTTTGTGACAAAAATCAAGTGAGTCAGCCAGATAACTATGGCCCTTAGAAGGATACAAACAAAGCCATCCGACTAACAAGTAAGGATCAATTTGACTACTAGCTCACCAAAGTCAAAACATTACCATCCAGGAATAATACAATTGCTGGCATAAATGCAGGTGCCAAGAGTTGTTGGTTTCAACTAACAGCATTCAGTAAATCATTGCAACTAGATAGTGAGGTGATTCTAAGTACTTCGTTTATCCTTAGTAAGTGAATATAACTTACTCTTCCATCTCATGGGGGGAAAAAGCATTTTTCATCTCTGAAATGGATTAAGAGGAGACCCCCACAGCATCAGCAGAAAACAAACTCCATGGGCAAGTCTCTCGACCATCAGCACTTTAAAATTATATTCTTTTGTTTTTTAAATGTTTATTTATTTTTGAAAGAGAGAGAGAGAGAGAGAGACAGCATGAGTGGGGAAGGGGCAGAGAGAGAGGGAGACACAGAATCCAAAGCAGGCTCCAGGCTTTGAGCTGTCAGCACAAAGCCCAATGTGGGGCTCGAACTCAGGAACCGCGAGATCATGACCTGAGTTGAAGTCAGATGCTTAACCGACTGAGCCACCCAGGCGCCCCAAAATTATATTCTGATGGTACAGTTTAGAAAAAAGAAAGAAGTAAGGTTTTACCTATATGATAAATTAGAGGCCAAATGGTTTCTTTCCATATTCTTATAATCTTAAGGGAGATAGTTTGTGACAAATCTAAAAAGTTCTATCTTGACCATTTGGGCATAAAATAGGTGGAGATTGAAGGCAGGAATGACAAGGCCCTTGGAGGGATAAAAAATGAAAATAACCAAAATTACATCTTTGTTACATGAGTGGCCAAAACCAGAAAGCTCCATACAAGTTTTTTTGTCTTGGCAGAAATTATTGCCCTTACACCATTGAATGTCATTGCAATCATATGGTATCAATAACAAATGAATTGTGGCCAGAATGTCTAAGGTCTGTTCTTACAGACATTAGATCTGAGTTCTCCTTCTCACAAATCTCAAAAGCCTGTTCATTCTGAACTCTGGCCAGTTTTTTGACCTTTCTGCTGACCTGAAAGGGTTATGCAGCAAGGGTAAGACACAAACTAGTGCTTGGAACACCCCTCAGAGTGGCCAAAATATTTTCTTTATGACTATGAAGCAATTTCCAAATCACATTGCTTTCTGTTGCAGAGCTTTCTGGAATTGTACCGTATATCCTAGTATAATGGTTTTCAATTTCTGTCTCAAGACTTGTGTTATGCTCTTTCAAGATGGCCTAAACACTCTACCAATTGATAGCATTATGCTGGGCCTACTGAATTAGATTTTATCCCAGAGGCTAGACATGGGAGCCTATGTCTATTACTTATACCATTTTTATTGGTCTTTGTGTGCAGCATGGTTAAGCCATAAAAACTTTCACCAAGGTGGTAGGAATGGAGGAGAGAAAATAATGTGAGAGCTTAATGACATTCTGAAAGTGGGCTGAAGGGGAAAAGGAAACAAAGTTGACTAAGTCTTATGGGTAACTGGGCTAATAATAACATACATTAGGTAACCCAGATGATTTAGTTTTGGATAGTCTCTTGCCAAACTAAAAAATAATGTATTATTAATAAATTTTATTAATAATAAGTACTATTAACATGCTTTAGCCAGGTCCTAGATTTATTTTAAAAACATCCTTCATATAGCAAAACTGTTGTCAAACACTGTTGTAATTTAAACACCTCCTTCTAAAACAGTGACATATATTTCATGAAGAGTGTATATTCCAGAGTTATTTCCTGCTGGATCTCAAAATTAAACCATCTCAAAATTAGGCTACTCACCAAGTGTTCTAAAACTCAGAGCCAATGAAAATGTCCACACTTCCAGCTTTTATAAAGGCCCCTTTGCTTACTTAGCAACCCCCAGTGCAGGAAATTCTCCTGTTACCAGCAAAGACAAACTGCTTTTTATTTATATTTAAAAATACTGTATTAAAGTGAAACTAAACATTTTTAAACTTACATTGATTTAAAACATTAATTAAAAGTCTGTTTAAACATCATACTTACTGGTGAATTATTAAAGGAATTCCCACTGGGAAGAGGAAAAAGTATGACTACTTTCACTGATATTCAATAGTGTTCTGATTTTATTACCAATGTAATATGACAAGAAAAATAAGGTTTATATTAGAATTAAACACGGGGGCACCCGGGTGGCTCAGTTGGTTAAGTGTCTGACTCTTGGTTTCAGCTCAGGTCATAATCTCATAGTTTGTGGGATTGAACCTTGAGTTAGGTGCCACACTAACTGTGTGGAGCCTGCCTGGGATTCTCTCTCTCCCTTTCTCTCTGCCCTTCCCCTACTCTCTCTCTCTCCCTCTTTCCCTCTCTCAAAATAAATACATAAACTTAAAAAAAAAAAGAATTAAACATAAATTACTTGGCCCTGATATGATTTCCAGGATGTGAAAAAAGCAGTAAGTTAAGGGAACAGATAATACAAAAGTCAGTTCTCAGACTTCTGGGAACACGGAAGAGTAGGAGGATCCTAAATTCACCTCATCCCATGGACACACCTAGATAGCAGCCCCAGCAGTGCAATTAACCCAGAAAACAACCCAGAGACTGACAGAACAGACTTTCTACAGTCAGTCATAGAGGGGCCATGGAAAAGAGTAGGTGGGGTAGAGACTCAGTTGGGAACCAAACTCCTGGACAGAATAACCACAAATGGGACAGACATCACAAACATGGAGAAGGGAGAGGAGCAGACCTCACCCTAGGCACCCAAGGTGTGGGAGAACTACACTGAGAAGATGAGCCCCCATAACGTTTGGCTTTGGAACACAATGGGGCCTAACTTCATGAGGTTTCACAGTCATGAGGGCTTAACTCCAGATACTTTAAAAATCAGTAGGCTTAACTCTGGGAGTGCTAGTGGGTGATAGGAAACTTAATCCTCACCCTTAAAGGGCCAGTATAAAAAACAACCCTGCCAAGATACAGCATAAAAGCAGAAGTTTGAAAAGTGCCTGGGGTATACATGAGGAAGATGTATTTACTAATCTCAGAACATTCACTGGATGGGCAGGGATCTCTAGGAAACTTTATCAATAACAAAAGAGCAGGTGGGTGCCATTTTTCCTCCCTTACCATCTATCTCTTGCCTAGATAGCTGAATACTTGTGGGAACCAGCAGTAACACTCCCCACTGACCTTGCTAACACTTGCTATACCCTGCCCTGGCATTCTCCGAAGGATATATCCCATCCAACCTGCCCCACTCATGATGTATCCCTCCAAAGTGGCTCCTGCCCTGGGGAGAGGAGAAGATAACCACACACTGGTGCAACTGCAGCTACAGCAGACTGGGGATGGGCATCTGGTCTGCCAGCCCCACCCATCAATAAAAACCACTCAGGGGGTAACACAGGGAAAGAGCCCTGAAGTTTGGGTAATTGCAGCCCTGGCAGATGGCCTGAGGGCAGGCATCTGGTCTGACTGTTAACACCATACAACTACAAACCCATGGCATTCCAAGACTGGCCCCTTAACAGCACAGGGACCAAACTTGTCCAGTGTGCCTGCTAAAGGCAAACTGGGCCATTGCAACATATTGGACTGAAGATAGGAGACATCCCTAGAGCACCAGGTTCTGATGAACAGGGGACAGTGCGCTACAGGGCACATAGAAATGTTTCTTTTTCTTTCTTTTTTTTTTAAAAAAAATATTTTCTCATTTTTATTTTTTAAAGCTTATTTATTTAGAGACAGAGAGAGAGAGGGAGAGAGAGAGAGAGAGAGAGAGAGGGAGCATGAGCGGGGGGCAGAGAGAGAGGCAGAGAGAATCCCAAGAAGACTCTGTGCTATCAGCATAGAGCACGATAAAGGGCTTGATTTCACAAACTGTGAGATCATGACCTGAGCCGAAATCAAGAGTAGGATGCTTAATTGATTCAGCCACCTAGGTATTCCCAGAAACTTTTCTTTATAAGGTCACTACTTTCAAGATCAGGAGGCATAGATGACTTTCCTAATACATAGAAACAAACAAAGAGAGTTAGACAAAATGAAGAGACAGAGGGATATGCCCCAAATGAAAGAAAAGGATAAAACCACAGCAGAAGAGCTAAATGAAATGGAGATAAGCAATATTCCTGATAAATACTTCAAAGTAATGGTCATAAAATACTCACTGGACTTGAGAAAAGAGTGGAGGATCTCGGGGTAATCTTCAAAAAAGAGACAGAAAATTAAAAAAAAAAAGAACCAATCAGAGATGAAGAATTCAGTAACTGAAATTAAAAATTCACTAGAGGGAAGCAACATCAAATTAGAGGATGGAGAATGGATCAATGAGCTAGAAGACAGTAATGGAAAGCAACCAAGCTCAACAGCAAAAAGAAAAAAAGAAGAATAAAAAATGATAATAGGTTAAAGGAGCTCAGCAACATCTCAAGTGTAATAATATTTGCATTATAGGGATCCCAGAATGAGAGGAGAGAGAGAGAAGGGAGCAGAAAATTTATTTCAAGAAACAATAGTTGAAGATTTTCCAAATCTGGGAATAGAAGCAGACATCTAGATCCAGAAAGGATAGAGAGCCCCCAACAAAATCAACCCAGTGAGGTCCATACTAAGACAAATAATAAATAAAATGGCAGAAAAGTAGTAATAAAAAGAGAATTTTAAAAGCATCAAGAGAAAAGAAAACAGTTACATACAAGGGAAATCCCTGTATGTAAAATCAGCTATCAGTTGATTTTTCAGCAGAAACTTTGCATACCAGAAGCAAGTGGAATGATATATTCAAAGTACTGAAAGGAAAAAAACCTGCAACCTTCTTCGTTGCTCTATCCAGGAAGATTATCATTCAGAATAGAATTAGAGATAGAGTTTTCCAGACAAACAAAAGTTAAAGGAGTTCATCACCACTAAACTAGCCCTATGAGAATTGTTAAAGAGAATTCTTTGAGTAGAAAGAAAAGGCCATAATCAGGAGTAAGAAAATCAAGAAAGAAAAAATTTCACAGGTAAATGCAAGCATAATAAAAGTGGAAGATTAAACCAGTATGGTGGTTAAAGCACAAAGCAGTAAAATCAATTATATCTACAAAAACCAGTCAAATGACTCACAAAACAAAAGGATGCAAATTATGACATCATATATATAAAAAATGGTGGAGGAGTAAAAATTTAGTGCTATTAGAATGAGTTTAAACTTGGGGCGTCTGGGTGGCTCAGTCGGTTAAGCAGTCAACTTCGGCTCAGGTCATGATCTCGCGGTCCGTGAGTTAGAGCCCCGCGTCGGGCTCTGTGCTGACCGTTCAAAGCCTGGAGCCTGTTTCAGATTCTGTGTCTACCTCTCTCTCTGACCCTCCCCTATTCATGCTCTGTCTCTCTCTGTCTCAAAAATAAATAAACGTTAAAAAAAAATGAGTTTAAATTTAAGTGATCATCAACTTAATATAGACAGCTATATGCATAAGATATTATACACAAACCTAATACTAACCACAAATCAAAAGCCTGTAATATATACACACAAAAAAAAGTTAAAAAAGAAGGAAAGAATCCAAACATTTCACCTTTTGTTTGGCTTTGTTTTGCTTCTTTTCTTTAATACAAGAGGTCTGGCAAGTTGACAATCAATGAGGAAATATCACTCATAATGTAAGTGATAATATAGTTGGTACAACATTTTGGAAGAATGTTTGGCAGTATCTACACTTTAAAATGTTCTTAATTTTTAACCTAGCAATTCCACCTGTAGCAATTTTTTTTCCTACAAAATAGACACGGAAAAATATAAATATATATGGAAAGATGTGTAATCACAAAAATTGGAAACTAACTTGCATGTGTTATAATTCATTTCAGCTACAAGTGGCAGAAAAACAAATGTAGCTCAAAGAAGAGGGATATCCATTTCTCGCTCATGTGAAAGCTCAGGTAGACAGCCCAGGATAAGTCTAACACTTGATTATCTCAGGGCCCATACTCCTTATATCTTGTGGCTCCACTGTGTAGGCCTCAACTCAATATATTAGATGGCAATCTGAGATTATAGACAGCAGGATGGAGGAAGGGGGGTAGAAAGGCAGAGGTATAGTCATCCTGTCTCCTAGAAAGCGTTCTAAAATCGGCTATTTGATGCTCTATCTACACTATATTGTCCAGTACTTAGTCACATGGCTACATCTAGCTGCAAGGGAGACTGGAAAGTACAGTCTTATTCTGGGAAGTCATGTGCCTAGCTAAAAATGTGGAGGAAAAAAGGGATAATAGAAAAAAAAAAGACAATAGATTTTACGGAACGACTAGCAGTCTCTGCCACGTGACTGGATGACCAATAAGGGGGAAATATGATATAGAATATCGTACAGTTAAATATTATACAATTATAACAAAATAAAGTAATTCTATGTGGATTGACATGGAAGGCTGTTACAGAACTGCATTATTCAACAATTTCAAAAACGCTTGTGTGAGAAATGCCACCATATGTTCACCCAAAGACATGTTAATATGTTCATTTCAGCATTATTTAAAATAACCCCTCTGGGGAATAAGCTTAGGAATTCCCTGAGCTTGCATCAATGGGATAACAAGGCATAAAGAACTAGAAAGCCATAGGGTATACACACCCAAGTTTGGGTAAACAAGATTAGGTAAATAAGATTAGGTAAATGGGGCAAAAGTCCCTAGTATCGGACAAAGATATAGAAATAGGAAACCTGTGGATGAAAACATCCAAGATTGGGTAAATAAGATTAGGTAAATGGGGCAAAGGCCCCCAGTATAGGACAAAGGTATAGGACAATAGCAGAAAGCTGCTTTCACAGGAAGGAAGGACCAAATTAGGTAAACAGGTAAATAGGGCTATAGATGGCAGCAGGGCGAAGTTGCCCAGAGTGGAGCTAATTAGCAAAAGAAAGGTGCCTTCTTGATCCTGAGGTAGCATGCTCTTTCTTGTCCCCTAGACCAGTTCAGATAAACAGAGGTGGCGCTGCATGTTTGCTGTAAACAACCTTCCATCCAGCACGAGAATCTTTTTTTCTATTGGCCCAAACCCCTAACACCACATATCTCCAAAACCCCCTTTTCCCCCTTTTCCCCACATCCATGAGTTAAAGTTCATGGTTTAATTGTCTCTTTGTGCACATCCATCATGCTTATAAGCCTTCTATCATGTTTATAAGCCTCTGATCCTAATAAAAATGGAGCAAGGACCCTTAGTCTTGTCTCCTCCCAGACATTAGCCTCTCTCACATTTTCAATCCTGCATCCCGCTTTCTTGCTGGACAAGAGAGAACCCCAGACCCAGAGTCTATAACAAACCCCAAAGTGAAAATGCTAAAAATGTCCACTAACAGTAGAATGGTAAGTATGGCATATTTGCCTCGTGAAATGCTATAGGTGATGGGAATGAACACTGTTGCCATATGCAAAAATATGGATGATTCTTAAGACACAATGTTAAGCAAAAGAAGCCAGGCACAAAACACATAATGTATATTCCACTTTAGATAATTTCAAAATCAGGATAAAGTTACCTTTAAGAGATGGTAGTGACAAGAAAGGAGCACGAGGGAGACTTTTGTGGTTCTGGTAATATCCTATTTCTTAAACTGAATGCTGGTTATTAGGGGATATTCACTTTCTGAAAATTTACCAAGTTGTACAATTTTTGTGCAATTTTTAGTATACATGTAACATGTCAGTAAGATTTTTAAAAAGCATATGTATATTTGCACATTTGTAGAAAATCTAGAACAGTATAGGCCATATTAGATTAGAAGTTGACAAACTTTTTCCTTAAAAAAACCAGATAGTAAATATTTTAGGCTTTGCTAGCCATATAGTGTCTGTCACAACTACTTAGTTTCACCACTGTAGTGCAAACCAAGCCTTAGACAATACATAAATGAATAGGTATGGCTGTGTTCCAATGACATTTATTTATTTAAAAAAAAAAAAAAAAAGGTGACAGGCTTTAGTTTGCCAGCCCATGTATGAAATTGTCCATAGTGGTTGTCTCTGGAGCTAGAGGAGAGGAGAAGGATGCTTTTTTACTCTTTCCATGTTTCTATAATGTGTAATATTTTATAATTAGCATTTTATTTAAAGCATCTACTTTTATTAAAAGCTCATTCTTATGAATGTTTTCCTGAAACAAACGAAAAGAAACGGATCTAAGTGCAACCAATGGACACCTTAAGGTAGCAATACAAATCTGGTGCAAGTCAATCAGCAAAGTATTCAGCATATTATTTGTCACCTAAAATGCCCACAAGGATATAGAAAATTTTGTTGCCAATTACTGACAGAATTAGCATCTGTTCATAATAACAAATCTATTCACCAAGATTCTTTATCTATACTTGTAACATTCCAGTGAATCACAGATATTAGCCATGACATTGCCATAGTGTCAACTTTCCATGTTGTAACAAGAAAGTCATTGCTTTTACTCTGTATTTGGAACATGTGTTTTGATCAAGGTACAAGCATGCCAGGAGCATCAATGTGCATATGCAAAGGAAAACTATGATTTATGGGCTAGAAAGTATTCACAAATAAACTCACATTTGCTTTTGAACTTTGTCAAGGTACATTTCAACTATTTTGCCTTAGTAATAGGAAAACAAATGTAAGCCAGAGCCCATGGCTTCTAAGGATTTAAAATCCACTTACAGACCCAAGATATACACAAACAATAGATAATTAACCTTAGTCTGTGCCTCTTCTTTTGGCAGGTATATACCAGTGCTATAAAAAACAAGAAAGAAAAATATTGTGATTCAGTGTAGAGGAGACTGACTTTTCAAAGAAGCAAATAAGATTTGGGGAAAGGCAAAAGAAAACCTGATTCTCCATGCTGGGGGGAATAGCAGGGGAAACAAAGAATAAGGTTCCACATGAGCATGACCTCCTCAAAGGACAGTGAAACCAGTCTGCTTTGGGGGAAAGCCAGTTTAAAGAATATAGATATTTTCCAGAGTTCAGTGAGAAGGCAGTGGGAGATTGAGCAAGGAATTAATGAGTTCTTAAGAAGATTAATTTTGAGACTATGTGTACAGCTCATGACCTTCTCCCTCACTCCCTTCCAAATATCCAGCCCAACAACTGTAAAAATTCAGGCCAGTATTTTAAGCCTGAACCAGAAGCCTAGAGGCTCCAATCAGAATAATGTCAGTACACATGGCTAGAAAGGGCAGGTAGTTTAATTTCCATGTCTGAATGATCAATGCTTTTAGCAAAACTGTCATTGGAGAAAGCAATAGTCCATGCTGATGCCATTCTTTGTCAACTAATTTATTTTGATGTAAGTTTTTTCATCTCTATGATTTCTATCAACATCTCTAAGTTTTATTCAACCTCAAATCTTAAGAACTTCTAACAGGTCAGATCTCTAGCAAAAACATTTCTTAAGTACGATGGTTTTTTTGGTAGCAGTTCATTCTTTTACCCCCATAATACACTGTGCCCAGCCTTCTGGACCTGAACAACATTAGAACTAGGCATAGTCTCGCTGAGGCTTCTCTCCTCCCCAGGAAGCTGGTGTTTTGTTTCTAATGTTTTCAGGGATAGTTCTCTATGACAGTAGGAGAAGGTTAACCCAGCTGTTACCTACACTGATATTCTACCCTAAACTACTTAAAATGCCTATCATTCCTAACATGTTGAATCAAGCAAGACCCAGGCCAAGACACTTTGGGGAGGAAGAGGGAAAGGACCTAAAAGAATTCTGTATTCTCTCATTAATACGTATGGTATACGTAGGTATAAATACGAGGGTCAAAAATACAGAGGGAAATGGAGTCAAAGCATGGCAACAATAAACTTCAGGAAAGAGGCAGCACAGCCTCTTAAGGGGGGAAACACATCAAAATGAAGTGCCTTGGGCAAACAGATATGATAGGCTCAGGACGGCAGGGGTGAAAGGGACTGGGTGCAGTAGGTTTTTTTCCCCCATAGATACACTAGTTTTTCAAATCCTGGGGGAAAAAAAGGTTGTTTTATCTTCAAAGAGGAAGTCTTTTGGAAAATGAGATGGTGGGAACAAGTCCAAACTGGTTTGCTGTCTTGACAGACCATGGCTAAACCATCTATTTTAGCCAGCTTCCAGCTTCACATGGCCACATAATTACAGCATAAGGTGACGGTTCAGTTCTATGGGATCATAGCTCTGACCACGGCCCTCACTAACCATTCAACCTCTGGAGTTCCTGCCATTTCCAGGTCCTTATTCCCAGGCTCTTTGAAGGCTATTGTTCATTAGAAACATTTTCCAATTAAAGTTAGGATTGTTTGCATGATATACATTGTTCCATATTTTTACTATTAGATTACCTATATCTATAAAGTGAGTTTCTTACAGACAGCATATAGTATTGAGACACATATTTTTATCCACTTTAACAATCTCTGTCTTTTAATTTATGTGGTTAGACCATTGACATTTAATATAATGTCAGTATTTTTGCCATTTTAATTATTTGTTTTCTGTTTGTTACCTTTTTATTATGTTTCCTCTTTTCTATTTCTTTAGGGTTATATGAACTTTTTTGGTGTTTAATTCCACCTATTGTGCATTTTACTCTGTCTCTTTGTATAGAATTTTTTTATTGGCTAATCTAAGGATTATAATATACCTACTTAACATTTCACAGTCTACTTAAAATCAGTATCTTATCACATCAAGTGGAAAGTAGAAACAATACAATAATATAGGTTTCACCCTCTTCTCTTTGCATTATAGCTGTCTTATGTATTATATCTACCTAATATTGAAAACTCCATCAGATAGTATGGATGGTCTCTCACTTATGATAGTTCAACATGCAATTTTTTTGACTTTACCATGGTGTTAAAAGCAGTATGTATTTAGCATAAACCATAATTAGAATTTTAAATTTTGATTTTTTCACAGCTAGTGCTATGTGTTACAATACTCTCTCATAAGGCTGAGCAGTGGCAACAAGCCACAGCTCTCAGTCAGCCACACAATCACAAGGGTAAACAACCAATATACTTACAACCATTCTGGAACCATACAACCATTCAGTTTTTCGCTTTCAGTATAATATTCAATAAATTACATGAGATATCCAATACTTAATTATAAAATAGCCTTTGTGTTAGGTGATTTTGCCCAACCATAGGCTAATGTCAGTGTTCTGAATATGTATAAAGTAGGCTAGGCTAAGCAGCAATGTTTGATAGGTTAGGTGTATTAAATGCATTTTTGGCTTATGATATTCTCAACTTATGGCTTTATCAGGATGTAACCCCATCATAAGTTGCTCTCAACCATCAAACATATTTGAATGAACTCAAGAGGAGAGAAATAATCTATTAGAATTACCCAGATATTTACCATTTCTGTTGCTCTTCTTCCATTCCTGAAGTTCCAAGTTTCCTTCTGATACTATTTCCTTCCATCTGAAGAACTTTCTTTCGTAACTCTTTTAGTGTAGGTTTGATGGGAAAGAATTCTCTTCGTTTTCTCCCAGCAGATAATGTCTTACTTCATCTCCATTCTTGGAAGATATTTTGCTGCATGTTGAATTCTGGATTGACAGTTCTTTTCTTTCAGCACTTGAGAATTGTTAGGTCACTTTTGCTTGCTTTCTCCATGGTTTTTGATGAGAAATCCAATTATTAAAATTACTGTTTCTCTGTAGATGATATGCTATTTTTCTCTGGCTATTTTTAAGACATTTTCTTTGCCTTTAGTTTAAAAAAAAATTGGTTATGTTGTGCCTGGATATGGATTTTTTTGTTTATCCTGTCTGTACTTTGCTCAGCTTCTTGATTCTGTACATTTATGTCTTACACCTAATATGGAAAATTTTCTTCAAATACATTATCTTCAGATGCTTTTTTTGTACTGCATCTTTCTCTTCTCTTTTGGTTTCTTTAGTGACATAAATGTTAGACCTTTTGGTGTTATCATTCAGGTCCCTGCAAAATTTTTCTTTTCAATTTTTTTTTCTCTTTGTTATTTGATCTGGATAATTCCATTATTGTTTTTATTTTCAAGTTAATTGTCTCCTTCCTCTGTCACCTCCATTTGACTACTGAGTTCATCCAGTGAATTTCAAAAAGTTTATTTTATTTTTAGTTCTAAAATTTCCATTTGGTTTTCCTCTGTATCTTCTATTTATTTGCTGATGTTTCCTATCTTTCCTCATTCTAAGAGTATTTGCTCTTACTTTCCAGAGAATTTTTATAACATATGCATTAAAGTCCGTGTTAGATAGTTCCAATACTTGTGTCATCTCAGCACTGGCATCTGTTGATTGTCTTTTCCTGTGTGAGTTGAGATTTTGTTTCTTCACATGCTGAATAATCTTGGATTGTATCATGAACACTTTGAAAATTATATTATAAAATTCTGGGTCTTGTTTAAGTCCTATGGAGAATGTTGGTATTTTGTTTTATTAGGCAATTGATTGGTTGGATTCATGTTGCAAGATCCAAGCAGTCTCCTGTGGTTTCAACATCAGTTCCATTTTTAAAGCCTTTGCAAAGCTATTTAGGTCTGTCTTGAATGTGTGCCACCCAGCGGCCAGTTTGGGACATGGGCAGTGGCCTATATCTCTTCATTCAGTTCTTAACTGAACAACTGTTGGTGGGCTATTTAGGATCAGATTCATGTATGTGCAGCTTGGGAATGAGCCCAGGAGTTCATAAACTTACAGGGGTCACTTACCCAACTCCTCCACCTCCATGATTTATCTGTTACTTTTTGGTCTTCTGTGGCTCCCTTTTCAGTCCTCCAGACAGAAATCCAGGGTTTTATCTTCCCTATTCTGCTGTACACTTTCCACAGCTCAACCATATTTCAGCTAAGAGGTAGGAGAACAGAGAATAAAAAAGCAATGGGAGTTCACCCCACTCTCATTGCCGGAGTCCAGCTCCAGCAGGTCCAGGGGTTCCCGAAGGATGAATGGCGTCGGCGAAAAAGTGAAAATAAAATAAAACAAAAATAAAATGGACACAGACAACAGCAGTGTGTTAGACTGACCGCTTTATTGTGGCAAGCGTGGCATTATATGTGTTTGCAATTTCCTTGTAGCATGCGTCATCTATGTTTTCTGGCATTACCTAATTCTAAAAATGTTCCTTTGTGTAATCACCCATTAAGGAACAACATGGTTATTTTCCTGTAACATTCCTTCCTGCCCTTTGCTTATTGATTGATTTCTTTCATTGTTTTCATTATGTATCTATGTTTATCTATGATCTATAAAGCATTTGCTGTGCTGTTTTCATGAAAGGTCATTTATCTCTCAACACCTCAAGCGGAACAGTTACAGGGACACGACCTCTTAGTTGTTTCCCTGAACCACTTGTGGCTTGAGGAACAAAAGTGTTCACCTCAGTCTGAGGTTTCAGGAGGGAACCAAGAGGACCTTAGGAACCCATGCCTTATGCATTCTCAGAGAGACAATGCACCTAGGAACTAATGAACCATTCTGTAGGGGGCCAAGTGAGCCTAGGGGTTGGAGTAACTTGTGCCCATAGATACACTCCTTTGCCAGAGTGGGGCTTTTTTAAAATTTTTTTTTAACGTTTATTCATTTTTGAGACAGAGAGAGACAAAGCATGAACGGGGGAGGGTCAGAGAGAGGGAGACACAGAATCCGAAACAGGATCCAGGCTCTGAGCTGTCAGCACAGGGCTTGAACTCACGGACCGCGAGATCATGACCTGAGCCGAAGTCGGACGCCCAACCGACTGAGCCACCCAGGTGCCCCCAGAGTGGGGCTTTTAAATCCATTTATTCCTTCCTTGGCTGGGAAATGTATGGGGCTATCCTTCTTTTGGGTAAAGGAGTCTTTATAGGGGGTGGCGAGGGCTAGATGTAGGGCTGCACAATTTCCTTGCAGAACATTATTTCCTTCCCCAATGGTTCTTTTCCCAGGGGAACTGTCAAGGGCAATTCCCCAACAGACAATTCCCCAGGTACTTTTCTTAAGGCCAAATTACACAAAAGCGGGAGTACAAGAAGCTTCACTGTCGGTGGGTCGCCCTGCAGTCCCGATCCATCCACCACCCGGGCCCTGCCAACAGGCTGGTTGGATAGCTCGGCTTCTGGCATCTCATAAAACCACAGGTCTTCTCATTGGAGAGTAACATCCCCTTCCCTCAGAATTTAAGACACCTGCAGGTCTCTGCTGCTCTGGCTGTCCCTACTGTCATTGCCATGGAAATGGGATGTGAGAGAACCAAAAAATAAGACAAAAAGAAAGAAAAGTAAGGAATTTTCTCAACTGTCCCTGAGGTCTCAGAGATCCCTTTCTCATGTCTTAGACCAGATCTGGAGGATTTCTCCTGTAGCTCATTCTGTGTCAACATCCACCTCTGGGTTTTAGGCTGTCTTGAGTCCAGGCTGGGGGATACTGGAGAACAAAAGAATTCATTACTGGTTCTATAGTATTCCAAATTTTGGTCTTCTCTAATCTGCCTGCCATTTTACACTTTTGGAATCTTCAAACAGCTGCTCCAGGCATTCTGCACAGGTTTCATGGGTTCATTCAGTTAGAGAGATAGGATGGATTGTATTTTGTCTCAGTCCAATATTTTTTTTTAATAACTAACATGACACAGCATAAAAACAAGGATGAAGTGAACAGTGTTGCATACCAGATTTAGTTGCAAGTAAAAAATTGACATTTTAGTTCTAGGTGCTAAAACTATCTTAATGTTTTGTCTTCTGCACGGTAAGTGGTGACAGGAGCCAGATCTGGATTTCCTAGTTCCACAAGGCAGTGGAATTCTTTATAAAAACCAGCATTCTTTACTCAGGCTTACTAAATTAACTTGTTTGCTTAGGTTTCCTGAGAGTTTAGTCTTGCTTTGGATCTGCTCTACGCTGGGCACTTTCACATGCCAGAAATCACTTGTTAATCACAACTCCCTGATTAGGTGGTGGGAATCGCCTTCAGATTAAGTGACTTGCTTATTAAGTGACTTATTAGGTGAAAAATGCTGCCAGATGGATGGGGGGTGTGACTGACCTACTGAGTGGAAATGTGGAATCTAGGTAACTAAGCCTTTTTCTCATCCCCTGAATGAAGTGGGATTTACTTGTTGGCATTTACTTTCTATCATCATGAGCAATCCAGATGCTGCAAACAGTATAAATGGATAAAAAACTAACTACCTCTACCAGATCAGAGTGTGCTGACCTTGCTCACCACCCCAACTTGTCCTTATACTTCTAGACTCTAAACTTTCCATGTCTGCTAGCTTCTCTCTGCCTTAACTTAATCTGCCTTTCCAGGTGGTCGACTTCTCTGGCACTAAACGCTACTCGGTACTTAGTATTTTTTATGGTCATTTGTGTTTAGTGTTTAATAAGAAAAAGAGACCACTCTAGGTTATAAGTAGGTGTTTATGAAACCAATGAAAGCCTAAAGTAGCAAAAGTCAGTGGTTTTCGGTTTAGGGTTATAGACAGACAGCGTTGCTGCCAGTCAGCAATCTTCAGAAATCTGCCACAGGTTTCAGAACCCCTTCATGGCATCCACAATGGTGAATGCTGCTACAAAAACTCATGCTTGGGAAACCCACCTGCACCCATGGTCACAGAGTAGAGCATGAAAATACATCTCATTGGTGGGATCTTCAATAAACTCAATACCCTGCTGGCAAGGGAATCTTGGAAGTGAAGCTCCTTCCCAGCGTTTTCAGTCCTGGCCATTCAAGAAGGGAACTAAAGGGGTATGAAGAATATTGAGTGCCAGCAGTGAGTAAAACTAATAATGTTTAATTCCAGGATGCAGCATTCTGTTATTGGTATTAAATGATCTGTCTGCTACAAACTGGTGTAGAAGACCTCTAAAACACAAGGGGTCTATAATTGAAATTATATTTCTGGAAAATAGTGGGAAACACCTGAATTCACTGTAAATTGAGTTAATGTGGATATTTGTGATAGAGAGTTTTATTTAAAATTACTTAAAGAATAAAATGCACCCAGAGTTCATAGTAAAATATGCTAATTATAGAAGTACCATAAAAAAAGCATGATGCATGTGCACATATTTTTCTGTAAATAAGGGAAGTATTTTTTTTCAATTTTAAATATCTGAGCAACAATAAAAGAAAAATATTTTAACTTGTGGGTATTTTATTCCTATAGATGTGCAAATTCCAGTAGATTTGAGTAACCCTCATATCACATTTGAATTTAACCATTTAAAATCTACCATGGTTTAAAATCATGATGAATTAAAAATAATTAAAAATTATTCTAGTGGCCTCAAAATGAGTATTCCAATCCTTTAGCAATCTTCCAAAACAGGACACTTATTCATTTTCTATTATATAAGAGAATTATTGAAACATTTAGTACAGAATGGAATACATATGTACATGCAGATGAAGCATTATGAAATTAAAATACCTTCTGGAGGAATGTTAATACTGAAAATAAGATGGAAGGATTTCACTTACTACATTAGAACAGTATAAAATAACATAAAGAGTGGATACCATATTACTAAATGTATAGGCACGCTTATTTTTTAAAAGGGATTATAGCAAAATAAAACACAATTTGTGTTTCTATAGGTCAAAGTAAACTAAGCAATGGACAAGCATGTAAAAACTGTAGTTTGGTGCAAATATGTTCTTAGATTTTAACTTCAACAGAACTATACACAGCTTATATATTGACTCAATTGATCTTGGCAGTTTGTTTATTCAACACGATCTTCACCGTAAAATTGCCTCCTGAAGTCATTTCATACTGTTTGCCCTAGCCACTCTACAGAAAGTGTTGAATGATCATTTTCTACTATGCATTACTAAAAGACTAGGTGCACCATACCTTCAGCAAAGATCTGATGACCATTACATAGAAACTGTTATCCAAGTTAGAAAAACAACAACAACAACAACAACAACAACAACAATACCCTTCAGGATACAAAATATCAACCAAGACAGTACTAACTAAATCTGACCTTATAAAAATTTTCTTAGTGTATCATAATTCATATTTTTTTATTTTAAATTATTTTAAGTTTATTTTTTGAGAGAGAGATACAGAGAAAGTGAGCAGGGAAGGGGCAGAGAGGGAGGGAGAGAGAGAGAGAGAGAGAGAGAGAGAGAGAATCCTAAGCAGGCTCGATGCCAGGCTCGAACTCATGACTGAGATCACGACCTGATCCGAAACCAAGAGTCAGACATTCAACTGACTGAGCCACCCAGGCGCCCCGTATTTCATATTTTGAACTTTAACTTATGCCTCCTAAATCTTTCCACTGTGGTTATAGCTTGGAAACAAGGTTGGCAGAGATGCTAAGATGGCCTACAAAAGGTAACATGTTAATGCACAGAAATAGTATCATATTCAAAATAGAATCTAGTGGATATACTTAACTGGAACTATTTTTATGCTTCATGCTTCTTTAGTTTTCCCTGTGAAGAGGTCTACACATGCCATACCCACATGACTTGTGCTCTGTCTCTACTCTTCAATATCAGTGGATGGTCAACATCTCCCAGGGTTACAGAGCACGAAACTCAGAATTGAAGGTACTGAATCTTGAAGCTAAAAGTTCTCCTATGACACTCCAATAAATGGTGTGGGTAATCATCATTATTCCTTTAAGGATTGTTGGACTCATGAAAAAAATCTAGCATGGGCCCAACCTATGAATTGTGGTGTCAGTGGATCCCTTATACAAAATCATTATGTCCTTCGATTTATTGCTGAACCCAAAGACCTTCCTCCTTAATCTGTAGATCTTAGTCCATCCAGGTAGGCAGAGTCCCTCGTGGCCTTACAATATAGGCTTTTACAGCCTCAGCAGTCCTAGCTCTAACAAAGGTCTCCCAAAAGTTTGAAAGCTCTGTTAGCATTGATGGCAGCAAAGAAGAAAACATTTCCGATGAACCGTGTCCTGGTTTTTTCAGAAATATGAGCACATAGGTTTCAGTTTGAAGAGCCTTTTCCTCCCAGTTGATTCTGGAGTTGTGTGAGGCAGATGTTGGACTGTTTGACAACTCATCCAAGAAAGAGCTGTAACTTAATTATCCTACATGAGATAGTAAATAATAGATGGTCTTGAACTCAGAGCTCCTAACTCAAAGATCTCATGATCTGTCCACCACTGATATCGGTTCTCAAATCTTGTTTCCGTTTTGTTGACTACTCCCATTGAAATCCATGGAAAAGGTATTAATATTTCCCTACTCTACCCTTAAAAATTCTCCTAAGAATTTCTTTGAAGCATACATGAAAACTATCCACAAGTCACAACGCCAATGAGGGATGCTGTTCTATCATATGAGGACACCTCTAATCATGCTTCCACTAGGGCTTGGGGAGTATCTGGAATGCGTGTGTAAAGTCAACAATCGTGGAATTACTGTGGCTAGCCTCTCAGACTTGACACATGATGACCTCCCACTCTACACTGTAAACAGTACTTCACTAAATTCCTGAGTGTCACCTCTTTCCTCTGTAGTTTTAGAAAGTCCTAGAGAGTTCAGAGAATTTGCTTCAATGACAATAGAGCTCCTCAGGAGCACTGTAATGACATAATCAGAAGGAGCTGACCGTCATAAGTAGTTACCTTCTTATACCACAGTGATTACGAATCCATGAACTCTTTTGAGTTTCCAGACCCAAATTAAGTTTTAGTCATGGCCTGCATTCACATCTTGTTCCTACCTTTAATGGGAATGTTTCCAATATTTTATTGTTACGGGAATACTGAATGTTGATTTAAGACTGGCTCTTTATCATGTTAAGAAAAGAGCTCTCCATTCCTAGCATATGAAGTTTACAAAAGGAATGGGTGTCTTATCAAAGGCCTATTTAGGATCTTGATTGACTCACACATTTGGCTAATCCCCTAATCCTAAACCATTTTAGTAGTAAACCCTTACATAATCTAATTTTCATTCTTTTAATATCCAGCCTCCTTTATGTCATTTGTGACAGCTTCATGAAATAAGTAGGAAACTTACAGATTTTTATATTCTGCAACATTGTCAATATTGGAATTATTACATAAACATTATGAACAATTCATCATTAAATCTAACCTTGGTGTATTGGGTGTGCTTTTTTGCTACTATTTGTCCAATTTATATTTTCATCATTGCTCATTATTTTCCCATATCCTTTCCTGATTCCCATATAATTTTGTTTTCTGAACCTTTTATTTATGCCTAGTTTCAGGCTCTTCTTTTGGGGGAATCCAGGCCAAAACAGTATCTTCCAACATACCACTGGATATTTATTCTCTAGAAATAATTAAGCAAATAGCTTCCTCTGTACCCTGGCACTGTTGAGAAAAAAGTGAGTTTCTATACAGAAAATAGGAGCTTAAATGAAAGTCAACATGATGAATGGTGAAACCTAGAGGTCTTCTCTTTAACTAGGTACCAGAATCTATTACCTTGGCTGATACACTGTATATAGAGGATTGAAAATTTTATTTTATTTAAAAAAAAAATTTTTTTTAACGTTTATTTTTGAGACAGAGAGAGACAGAGCATGAACGGGGGAGGGGCAGAGAGAGAGGGAGACACAGAATCCGAGGCAGGCTCCAGGCTCTGAGAAATCAGCACAGAGCCGACCGGGGCTTGAACTCATGGACTGCGAGATCATGACCTGAGCCGAAGTCGGAGGCTTAACCGACTGAGCCACCCAGGCGCCCCGAAAATTTTATTTTTAGGGAAGTTTCTTTTTATGACTAAATTAAAATGCCTACAGATATTGACATTGTGGATTTCTCCAAACACTGGCCAAATCCTGCTCTGCCACCCTTCAGTGAAACCCACATGTTAATGAGTCCTATTCTTACACACATAGCTCGCAATCAGCTTTTTAGTGAAATTCCTAAGTAGAAATGGATAGGGACAGACTATCAGGCTATGCAGCACCAGAAAGCAGCACCCAAAAGCATCTAATGTGAAAACAGAGATTAAACCCAACAAGAAAACAGGAAAAATGAATATGGAAGGTCATAGGCAAAATAGAGTGCCCATAGGGGGAAAAAAAAAAACAACTCCAAATAAAATTGTAACATTCTCAAAGATAAGAATATATAGGCACCTGGGTGGCTCAGTTGGTTAAGCATCCAACTCCTGATTTCGGCTTAGGTCATGATTTCATGGTTCATAAGTTTGAGCCCCAAGTTGGGCTCTGCACTGACAGTGTGGAGCCTGTTTGGGATTCTCCTTCTCTCCCTCTCTCTCCGCCACTCCTTTGCTCTTGCAAATGCCCTCTCTCTCTCTCTCTCTCTCTCTCTCTCTCAAAAATAAATAAACATTAAAAAAAGAATATACTGCATCCATAAAACAAGACATAGATGCTATACACATTTTTAGAGAATAATCAGAAATAAGTAAGATATTTTAAAAATTGGTTGTAATACAAACAGAGAAGAAGCGATGTAGAAATTATGAATAGAGAATAGGATGGAAATAGAAATGGGGTAGGAGATAGAATAAAAGAGGAGGAGTCAGAGAAATATGGTTAAACAGAGAAAATGAGAAAAAGGGAGAATACAGGGATGGGAGAGGAACAGTGAAGTAATGAGGGTGTAAATCTACAGGGAAGAGAGGAAACAGAAATCAAATGAGGTAAAGAAACAGAGAAAAAGAGAGACAGATGGAGGAGCTGGAACCGATGTGGGAGAGACAAGAAAGGGAGGCAAAACAGTGATGGGAGAAAAAGAAAATCAGGGAATAGAAATAAGTGTGTATCAGGAGGAAGGGCAGAAAGAGACAACAAAACATGTGGGAAGCAGAGACAGATATTGAAAAAGAAAGCATGAAAAGAGAAAGAAGCATGAAAACAGAGTAAGAAAAACCAAAGAAAGGGAAATCAGAGAGGGGAAGAAAACTAAGGAAAAGAAAAAGAGAGGAAAATAGAGGGGAAAACAGATGGATGGGAACAGATTGAGGGGAGAAACAGAGAGAGAATAGATTGAGGAAAGAAAGTTTTACACACACACACACACACACACACACACACGCACCCCATATCCATATATTCTACCAACAAGACTAGGGTATTATTATTATTTTTTTTATTAACAGAGGGTTGGAAAATGAAGCTGAGGAAATTTCACAAAATGTCCAATGAAAAGACAAAGATAAGGAAAACAGGAGACAATTGGGATTACAAAGCAACCCATGAAGTGAAACGTGTGAATAATGGAAGTTCCATAAGAAAAAAAAATGTACAAAGGAGACAGGGAGATGAAATTATCAAAGAACTGATACAAGATATTTTCCTATAATCGAATGACATGAACTTCAAGATTGAAAGGGACCACCAAGTGCCTGATATGATAAATGAAAAATGACAAATAACTAGGAATGAATTAAGTAGATCCCTAAATCTTCCAGTGAGATAAAAGAGGTCAAGTTCAAAGGATCCAGAATTAGGATGATTTTCAACTTCTTAACAGCCATCTAGAAGAAGACAAAGTACAAGTGCTTGACAATTTGTGCAAGTGATTTCCAACCTAAAATTCTATAAGCAACCAATGATATTTTGAAATACACACATTTCGTAAGATTTACCTTCCATGTACTTTTTGTCAGAAAGCTACTGGACAATAAACTCCAACTATATGAGGGAATAAACTATGACAAGGAAGGACACGGTCCAGGACACAGGGAATCCAACAAAGGAAGTAGGCATAGGGAATTTCCAGAATGTGAATGAAGGGAAGCCTTGGGACAACAGTTGTCTACTTTGGTTCTGGTTAAATCCTCCCAGTGGAATTTTAAATAGAGTATTTGTTAGAAAAGTTTTAGACTATAGAAGAACTGAGAAGAGAATACAGAGGATATCTATATATCTTATGCCCAGTGTTCCCTATTATTAATATCCTGCATTAGCATGGTATGTTTGTTATAATCGAAGGACCAATATTGATACATTGTTATTAAGCAATGTCCATATTTTTCATATTTCCTTAGTTTATACCAAGTGTCCTTTTTCTGTTTCAGGATAGCACATTACATTCAGTTGTCCTGTCTCTTAGCTATGGAAGTTTCTTGGACTTTCCTTGTTCTTGATGATTTTGACAGTTTTGAGGCATCTTGGGCAGGTATTTCATAGGTTACCCACTATTGCAATTTGATGTTTTTCTCATGATAAAATTGAGATAATGGATTCCTGAGAGGAAGATAGCACAGGCGAAGTGCCATTTTTATCACATAATATCAAGGGTACTTATTACCCTACCAGTATGTTGATGTCGATGTTGACCTTGATCACCTGGTTGAGGTAGCATTTTTCAGCTTTCTCCACTGTAAAGCTTCTCACACTGCCTCCATCTTTGGAAGGAAAGCATACTATACACACCCTGATCTAAGGAGTGAGAAGATGTACTCTCTCTCCTTGAAGGTGGAGTACCTTCATAAAATATTTGGAATTCTTTTGCGTGGGAGATTTGTTTTTTCTTCCACATTTATTCATTTATTTGATCATGTATTTGTATCAGTTCAGATTCATGGATATTCATTTTATACTTTAGATTATAATACAATACTACTTTATTAACTTTGTTGCTCAAATTGTTCTAGCTTTGGCCACTAGGAGCTCTTTTTTGTTAACTCCTGTGTACCTTTGACATAACCCCATCAATGCGCACGCGTGCGTGTGTTTCAACATTTCCTTACTTGCTGCGTGTGTCTGTTTCCTTACTGCCTCTAAAAATGCTTTAGGCACATCTTGTATATTTTCTGTCTTAGTCCAATATTCAGTCATTTCTCTGAGGAGACTTGGTTCCTTTTATTGGAGAATGTTATTAAAAAACAAGATCTGAGCACTAAGTATGCTTTTGGCTAGTGGGTTATCATTTATTTGGGGGCTTTTCAGCTAACAGCACAGAAATGTACATATGTAAACTAACCTGTTGTATATAGACATATCTGCGATTATGTTCTATTTAACTATCTGTATTTATAGTAATTAAACATGAGCTCATTCTGATGTCTCCAGCTCTACTCCATTACCACGTGGATCATTCAGGCCTCCTTTGGTTACTTATCTGTAAACTCCCATTGCAGCAGTGAAAAATCTGGCCCCCACCATCTGCCATCCATTTTTTCAATTGTTCAATTCCAGTATATATGGGTAGCAGTAAGGAAATTGTTAACAGATAGCCCAGTGGGAGAAAACTTCATCAACTGAATGAATATAGTTCTTAAGTGCCGTTAGTCTTATAGACTCCTCTTCCTACCAGAGTTACTTACATCAGCACCTGTCTCCTTCAGCCCTGCAGCGAGATTGTTTCATATGTTTTCATACAGTTAGTTGCTCTTGTCACAGTCTGAATTCCTTCCCAGCATCCCCAAACCTTCTAAGTGATTTTTTAAAAATATCGTATCGGGGCGCCTGGGTGGCTCAGTCGGTTAAGCGTCCAACTTCAGCCCAGGTTGTGATCTTGAGGTTTGTGCGTTTAAGCCCTGCATCGGGCTCTCTGCTGTCAGCGTGGAGATACTGCCTCTGTCCCCATCTCTCCTGCCCCTCCCCAGCTTGCACTATCTCTCTCAAAATGAGTAAACATTAAAAAATATTGTATTATTAATGTTCTTTGTGCTTTTAAGGTCCATGTATTTTGACAAAAGCATTCTCATGTGTCTACCTTACAGCATCCTACAGAACAGTTCTATTGTTCTAGAAATCCCTTGTGCCTCTCCTATCGTAGACCCCTTGGCAAATTCTGATTGTTTTACTATCTATACAAGTTTTCCTTTTCCAGAATGTCATATGATTGGATCATACATTCTCCCTTTTTGTGGTTTGGTAGCTCACTTGGTTTTATTGCTGAATAATATTCCATTTTACAGATGTACCACAGTTTATTTATCCATTCACCTATTGAAGGATATCCTTCAGTTTTTGGCAATTATCAATATGCTGCTATCAACATATGCATGCAGATTTTGTATGGGCATGAGTTGTCAATTCAACTGAGTAAAACCTAGGAAAATAGCCAGGAGCATGATTGCTGGACTGGATTGTAAGACTACCATTAGCATTGCATGAAAGTGCCACACTGTCTTCCAAACTGTCTTTCCATTTCCAACAGGGAAGAATGAGAATTCCTTGTGTTCCACACTCTCACAATATTGTCGGTGTTTGCTACTGTCTGTTTAAATTTTTGCTTCTAATGGGGCATAGTGTTATTTCATTGTCGCCTTAATTTGCAATTCCCTAATCACATGCAATGTTGCATATCTTTTCATAAGGATTTGCCATCTGTGTGTCTGCTTTTTTGGTGAGGCGTTAGTTCAGATCCTTTGCCCATTTCTTAATTGGGTTGTTTGGTTTTTTATGGTTGAGTTTTAAGAGTTCTTTGTATGTTTTGGAAACAAGTCCTTTATCAGATATGTGTTTTACAAATATTTTCTCCCAGTCTGTGGCTTGTGTTTTGATTCTCTTAAAAGTGCCTTTCACAGAGCAGAAGTTTTAAATTTTAATCAAGACAGCACTTTATTTTATGGATTCTGGTTTTTGTATCATATCTAAAAATTCATCATAAAACTCAAGGTCCCTGAGGTTTGCTTCTAGGAGTTTTATAGTATTGTGATTTATATTTAAATTTTTTTAATGTTTTTATTTATTTTTGAGACAGAGAGAGACAGAGCATGAGCAGGGGAGGGGCAGAGAGAGAGGGAGACACAGAATCTGAAGCAGGCTCCAAGCTCTGAGCTGTCAGCACAGAGCCTGATGCGGGGCTCAAACTCATAGACCATGAGATCATGACCTGAGCTGAAGTAGACTGCTCAACCGTCTGAGCCACCCAGGCGTCCCTGTGATTTATATTTAGATCCACATTTTTAAATTTTTAGTTAATATTTTGTGGAAGGTGTAAGGTCTGTGTCTAGATTTATTTATTTTTGCCGATAATTATTCAATTGTTTCAGCACATTTTGCTGAAAACATTATTGTTTCTCCACTGAATTACCTTTGTTCTCTTGTCAAGGATCAGTTGACTTTATCTGTGTAGGTCTACTCTGGGCTCTTTACACTGTACCACTGAACTATGTGTCTATTCTTTTATCAGCACCATGCTGACCTAAGCAAGCTTTGTAATAAGTCTTGACATCGGGTAGTGTCAGTTCTCTGACTTTGTTCCTCAGTATTGCGCTGGCTATTCTGGGCCTTTTAACTTTTCTATATAAACTTTATTTTTATTTATTTATTTATTTATTTATTTATTTATCATTTGTTTATTTTTGAGAGACTGAGAGGCAGAGCATGAGTCGGGGAGGGGCAGAGAGAGAGGGGGACACAGAATCTGAAGCAGGCTCCAGGCTCCGAGGTGTCAGCACAGAGCCTGAGGCCAGACTCGAACTCATGAGCCGAGCCGCGAGATCGTGACCTGAGCTGAAGTAGAGGATGCTTAACTGACTGAGCCACCCAGGCACTCCTCTATGTAAACTTTAGAAACAGTTTGTCAATATACACAAAATAGCTTGATAGGATTTTTATTGTGAATAAATGACAGTGTAGATTGAGTTGGTATGAACTGACATCTTAACAATATTGAGTCTTCCAATTCATGACTGTCTTTACATTTATTTTTTTTAATTTAAAAAAAGTTTGTTTATTTTTGAGAGAGAGAGACAGAGTGTGAGTGGGGGAGGGTCAGAGAGAGAGGGAGACACAGAATCCGAAGCAGGCTCCAGGCTCCAAGCTGTCAGCACAGAGCCTGACACGGAGCTCGAACTCACAAACTGTCCTGAAGTCGGATGCTTAACCGACTGAGCCACCCAGGTGTCCCTATTTTTACATTTATTTAGCTTTTGATTTCTTTCATTAGAGTTTTACAATTTCCAGTATCCATATTTTCTGATATATATATATATATATATATATATATATATATATATATATATTTAATGTTTAGTTATTTTTGGGAGAGGGAGAGGGAAGGGCAGAGAGAGCGAAACAGAGAATCCCAAATAGGCTCTGCATTGTCAGTGCAGAGACTGACCCGGGGGCCCAATCCCACAAACTGTGAGATCATAACCTGGGCCGAAATCAACAGTAAGAGACTCAACCGACTTACACCTAAGTGTGTCATTTTGGGGTGCTACTGTAAATGGTATTGTGTTTTTAACTTCAAATTCCAATTGTTCATTTCTGGTATATAAGAAAACAATGGTTTTTGCATATTAACTTGTATCCTGCAAACTGGCTATAATCTGCTCTTAGTTCAGGATCTTTTTTTTCTTTTCTTTTTTTTTTTTTTAACATTTTCTACAGAGACAATCATGTCATCTGTGAACAAAGACAGTTTTATTTCTTCCGTCTCAATAGGTATACTTTTATTTCTCACTTTGTGTTATTGAGCTATCTGGGGTTTCTAGTACAACAACGAAGGGGTAAGAGAGAACATTTTTACCTCATCCCTGATTAGGAGGAAAGTATCTACTTTCTCACTATTAAGTATGATATTAGCTATATGGGTTCTTGTAAAAAAAATTTTTTTTTAAATCAATTTGAGAAAGTTCCTGTCTATTCCTAGTTTGCTGAGAGGTGTTTTTTTTTCTTTCTTTCTTTCTTTCTTTTTAATGAATGAATGGGTGTTGGATTTTGTCAAATGCTTTTTCTTCATCACTGAATATAATATATGATTCTTCTTCTTGTCAGATCTTCAGCATGCAAAATTTGGGGAGATCCTGGAGGTAAAACCCAGGAAAATGTGGGGCAGCCGTGAAGACTGGACTGCCAAGAAAGATTCCTTTTTAACTCTCAAGCTAGTCCACATTCAGCCTCCAGCAATTCATTAAAATTAACATTTTGGTCTTGTGTTAAGCACACAGCTGCAACAGCTTCTGTTCTGGAGAGCTGGTCTCTGCTGTTATTCTTTGTATTCACTCGTCTCTTGAGATTTCAGAGTGGCAGTCTCCTCTGTGATCTTAGTTCCCTGATGAGTCTCATGAAAGTCGCTTTAGTTTGCTTGATTTTTTTTTGAAGAATGTTATCACAGTGAATCCTACCAAACAGTGAAAGAAGAATTAATTCCAATTCTTCTTAAACTCTTCCAAAAAATAGAAGAGGATGGTTCAACACCCGTAAGTCGATGTGATACACCACATTAACAAAATGAAGGCTAAGTATCACATGATCAATAGATCCATAGATGCAAAAACAGCATTTGACAAAATTCAACATCCATTTATAATAAAAACTCTCAAAAGAATGGGTGTGGAGGGAATATACCTCAACATAATAAAGGCCACTTATGACAAACCCACAGCTAATATCATACTCAGCAGAGAAAAGCTCAAAACTTTTCTAAAGACAAGGATGTTCACTCTCACCACTTTTATTTTTTATTTTTATTTTTTTAATGTTTATTTTTGAGAGAGAGAGAGAGACAGAATGCAAGTGGGAAAGGGGCAGAGAGAGAGGGAGACACAGAATCTGAAGCAAGCTCCAGGCTCTGAGCTGTCAGCACAGAGCCCGACGCGGGGCTCAAACCCACAAACCAGGTGATCATGACCTGAGCTGAAAGACATTTAACCAACTGAGCCACCCAGGAGCCCCGACTCTCACCACTTTTATTCAATATAGTACTGAAAGTCCTAACTAGAACAATTAGGTAAGAAAAAGAAGTAAAAGCCATCCAAATAGAAAAAGAATAAGTAAAACTCTCACTATTTGCAGAGGATATGATTTCACATATAGAAAACCCTAAAGACTCCACAAATGAACTCTTAGAGCTAATAAACAATTTCAGTAAAGTTGCAGGATACAAAATCAATATACAAAAATCAATTGTGTTTCTATACACCAATAACTATTGGAAAGATATATTTAAAAAAAAATCCAATTCACAAGTGCATTAAAAAGAATAAACTCTCTGGGAATAAATTTAACCAAGGAAATGAAGGACTTATACATCGAAAACAATAGGACATTGATGAAAGAAATTAAAGAAGACACAAATAAATGGAAAGATATTCTGTGTTCATGAACAGAGGAATTAATATTGTTAAAATGTCCATATTACTCAAAGCAATCTATAGATTCAGTGCACTCCTATCAAAATTCCAATGGCATTTTCCACAGAAATTAAAAAAAAAATCCTAAAATTTGTATGGAACCATAAAAGACTCCACATAGCAAAAGCTATCTTGAAAAATAAGAACAAAGCTAGAGACATCATATCCTGATTTAAAACTATATTACAAAGCTGTAGTAATCAAAACAGTATGGGTTGGGGATAGATAACTAAATCAATAGAATGGAATAGAGAGTCCAGAAATAAACCTATACATCTATGGTCAATTAATTTATGACAAAGGAGCCAAGAATATACAATGGGGAAAGGATAATCTCTTCTTTAAATGGTGGTGGGAAAACTGGACAGCCACATGCAAAAGAGTGAAACTGGACCATGATCTTACACCAGACACAAAAACCAACTCAAAATGGATTAAATACTTGAACATAAGACCTAAAACCATAAAACTACTAGAAGGATTTTTAGGAAACTCCTGACATCAATCTTGGCCATGATTTTTTGGATTTAACACCAAAAGCAATAATAAACAAGTGTAACTACATCAAACTAAAAAGCTTCTGCACAGTGAAAGAAACCACCAATAAGATGAAAAGGCATACTACCAAATGAGAGAAAATATTAGCAGACCACATATCTGATAAGGAGTTTAATATCCAATATATATAAGAACTCATATAACACAATAACAAAACAAACAAACAATCCAATTAAGAAATGGGCAGAGGAAGCAAATAGACATTTTTCCAGAGAAGACATACAAATGGCCAACAGGTACATGGAAAGGTACTCAACATCACTAATCATCAGGGAAATGCAAATCAAAGTCACACTGAAATATCACTTCATTCTTGGTAGAATGGCTATCATAAAAAAGACAAGACAGTAGAGGGAAAAGGGAACTCTTGTGCACTGTTGGTGGGAATGTAAATTGGTACAGCCACTTATGGACAGCAGTTATGTATGGAGGTTCCTCAAAAAATTAAAAATAGAACTACCTTATGATTTTGTAATTCCATCTCCGGATCTACCTCCAAAGGAAGTAAAAACAAGTTATTGAAAATATATCTGCACCCTCATATTTATTGCGGTGTTATTCACAGTAACTAAGATGTGGAAACAACCTTAGTGTCTGTCAACAGATAGGTGGATAAAAAAGATGTAATATATATAATGCAATATTATTCAGCCATGAAAAAGAAGGAAATTTTGTCATTTTTAACGACATGGATGGACCTTGAAGGCATTATGCCAAGTGAAATAAGCCAGGCATAGAAAGGCATATACTATATGTGGAGTCTTAAAAAAAAGATAAGTATATGAGGTGATGGATGTCTTAATTAACTAGATGGGGGAAATCTTTCCATAATGTATACATATATCACTATGATGCACACTTTAAATATTATATAATTTTATATATCAATTATACCTCAATAAAGCTGAAATTTTAAAAAGAAAGAAAACTAGAGAACCTGTAGTGACAGTGCTTTTTGGAAGTATTAAGGAAGAGGTGCAAAAACTAGTATAAAGGGTTCATTGATATTTATAGTTGCAGAGGAGTTCTTTCAGTAGCCACAATAGGATGGTGTATCCATCCTTTGTCTTCATTTCTAATACCCAACTATGGGGAAGAGAGAATTCACAGTCTCTCATGGGTGGCCATGATTTTTCCCATCTGGAGCTGACCAGAGCTGATCATCATGATCTAGAGATATAATTGTGATGTCTCTTGGGCTGGAGAGCAGTGAAAATTACACTGTTGCTAATGAGCAGTCAGGAAAACACCAGAGAACCAAGAAACATGTGTTTTCTCAGGCTCTAACCTCTGGAGAATGCTCCTAGATCTATAATGTGGTGATCATTCCAAACACCCCAATATGCTAAAACCTCTGTCAAAAGTGGCTATTGATACATACTTCACATTTCTTGATAAGGCTCCTGGAAATCTAAAGCTGTGATGGTCTTACTTAGATCATTCCAATGTTAAGATCTTTTCCTACCATACCTCTTTTATCCAAAACACTGCTGTACTGTCAGCTCATTTCCTTCTCTACCTTTGTGCTACCTGGAGTCTAATACATTTTTTTCTTAGTGTTAATCATGTAAGGAAAGTTTAGAAAACTAAGGTAAACCTGTATACATTGTTGCTTCTCTGAAATAAAAATCCCACACAGCCCGAGGCACACCCATTATCTGGTGTTCAGTTCATTCTTCCTAAGATCTTAATGTACCTCAAATATTGATCTCTGATTTGAGTAAAGTTTCTTCAGTCTGCGGTAACACTTGCAATTTGTTTGTTCATTTTACAGCTTCTACATCTTATTCTAAAAAAGCCAACTCTGGAAGTTTGATGAGATAAAATTTAAAGAATCCCAAATACAATTCTGTCACATTCTTTTTATCATATCAAGATAAGTGTCTACTCTGGACTAGCTATAATAGAGAAGGTAGAATGTTTTTCAACAAAGATGACATTGTTTCAAACCTTTTATCTTCTGTGTTCTCTTCCAACATACCCCTAAATCACCAGCTCACACACATCTCTTTTTTTTTGGAAATAAAGTTATGGTATAGGGCAGCCTTTTAGGTGACCATTGAATTTTCCTCAGTGTTTGATGCTTCACTGATGGTCTGACTCAGTATTCACAACGCTGTGTCAGTGTTTCAGGGTGTGTTTGGAAAAGAACTTATCCAAATTCTCCATTTTGCCTCCACTCCATTGCAGCTGGTGGTGTCATGGAAATTCTCTTCAAGGTAAACATGAAGAAACCCGAAGGCGATAATACTTGCCCTTCAGTTAGAGTAATTACCTGGCCTTTACCAATTGTAGACCTTGGGTGTTGAGAGGAATCATTCGGCAGGTTCTTTTTAAAATAGGCAATGATTCTTTAAAGGCTGAAACCCCACTTCATAACATGCAATTTTGTAAACCACTCTGTTTGGAAAACCGGGCTCCCTCTGGTTTCCCAGCCCCGGTAGCTCCTCTTGACGCATGAGGTTGGGGCTGCGTCGGTCATGCCTCTTTAGATTACTGGATCTCACAGGATGCTACAAGGCAGACACACCCCAGGCTGACTCATTGAGTGGGAAGTTTAAAAAGATGGTTTTCCTCAGCCATCAATTAGATAAACCACATTTTCCAGGAGAAAAACAGCATCTTGAAAAGTTCTTTACAAACAAAGCTCTCTTGGTCATAATGCTTTTGGTCATGTTTTCTTGTGAAGGGAAGTATAACTTTAACCTTAATTGCACTTACAAATTAGCAAGTAAGATATAATGCCACCCTTTCCTCCCTTCCTTCCTTCCTTCCTTTCCTTTTTTTTTTTTTTTTTTTCCTCAGAAGGAGTCACTTTCATGATTTTAGCTCTGGTAAAATTAGAGCATTCTCCCTCTTTGCCTTTCCCCTCAAAGCTGTGGTTTTGACCAATCACATGGTGAATAAGTTATAGATGCAGGCCTGAGCTCTGTTTCTTCTCTCCTGGTGACTCTCCTTTATACTTTTTTTTTTTCTACCTTTTATTGCAACAGTCTTGAAAATACGCGGAGGAGAAGGCATTTATAGATTGTGCCTTTTTGAAAATGGTAGTTTGGATTTCAGATGTATGTCAGGAAGAATCAAGAACCAGATGGTGATTTGAACCTCCTTGTCTCATGTTTTTCCAGGGCTGGCTGCATGTTTGGAAAGTTCTAGTTAAGAGTCTCCAATTGTACTATAAGATTCTGAAGGACATAGGATACGTTTGTGGTTTCTATCTTCTGGTGTACAATGTACCTAATACATATTGAGTGACACATTCAGAAGCAGACCTTCTTTATCATGTAAACGAATAAGAGAAAAACCACACACCCAAATATTCTACACAAGATAGGACATAGCAGGCACTGTCCCATTGGACGGTAAGTGGGCAATATAGTCACCTGCAGTGTGTGTTTACCTAGAGGGAAGGGATGACCCAGGGGCATCAGTAGCTCTGCTCACAAAGGACTCCGTGGTGTGATAAGGTCCTGATGGAGCAAAGGCTGAGCACGTTTTGGAAACCGATTCTGTTCCTCTCCTCCAAGTCCTGAAGGTCTCTCACAGGCTTCTATCCTACCTGCTTCCATCTTTCTCTCTCTCCCAGCTACAACAATCTACCAAATACTTATGTTAACTGCTATACACTTGCAGGTAGCTTTACGAGACTGTTTTAGAAGTCAGTGCTGAACACTATTTTTGATGACTGTTTCATCACAATCATCCTAACATTCTCCAAGGTAATAGATGGATTGGGGGAAATTCATGAATGAGGAAAAGTAAAGGAAAAAAAATAAAGAAAATCACATTAATATGTTCTAAAATATTACAACTTTAGGGCTCCAGCTTGGATCACAATCCAAGGCTCCAGAGGATCTTACACAAGCTCTTTTCCCCAACACATTAAAGGATTTTGAGTAACATTATGTTAGCATCATGTTTTCAAAAATTGCTAGCTTCCCTCAGACTCTCTCCTGACTTTTGAGTTAGCATCAATAATTGGTTAAGACATCCACTAAGAGGTAACACGTTTTTTTTTTAAAGGTAACTAAGGCAATTTAGCAACGATGACAGCATTATTGGGTCCTTGACCCCAAAACAAAGTAGATAGATATATTATTTAATGCTTATGTCAAGGAAACAAAGGACCCTGATGAGTGACCTAGCTAAGACCTTAAGTAGCTAAGACCGCTGACTGGGTAACTTCTCTTGCTAGTTAGTTAATGGTTAACTTCTCTTCCTAAAGAGTTACCATTCTGGGTCCTAACCTATTTTGAGTTGTCTGAAGAGTAAGTTGTCATTTTTTTTTTCACAACAGAATTTTTAAGTATCCTGAAAATCAATACTGAGTAATAATATGGGAAGAATGAAATAAATATCTGACTGCCCACTCCCCTCTTGGGATTTTTTCTGTACAGACCCTCACCACTGCCCACCCTACCATCCCAAATCTCAGCTCCATCCAGTTATGTGCTCTTGGAAATCTACATAATCAAGACAACCTGGCCCAATTAAAGCTTCTTGTCCAACTATAGTTTGGTCCCGGATACCTTCTGGAAAAGATGCTCTACTCCCAACTTAGCATTCCTCCTTAGCCATCCTACTTGCCTGCCATGACTGCCATTTTGTTTGCCTTTCAGAATGTATTTTCTAACATGACTTCCTCATTTGTCCTGGAAAAACTGGTATAGATAACATATAGTAAGCACTTACTATGCTCTAATAGTTATCGTCACAACGATGCTTGAGATAGGAACCATTATTACCCACATTTTACAGATGTGGATGCTAGCTTCTGAAGGGCACTCGTGAGCAGCAGCTGTAAGTGGCAGAGTCGGCTTACTAACCATGGTGTCCCTCTCCAGGATCCTGAGCTCTAAGGCACCTATAAGCTCTACATATCTTTCTTTATTCTCTTCTGATCAAAATAGATATGTCTTCTCTGAGCCCTATAATTGTTACTTATATTTTTACTACACATTTGTTATCAGAATCCTGTTCTCTGAAATTCTTTGTAATTGCATTTGTCTTTCTCTGTGAAGTGATTTCTAATGAGATGCCAGGAATTCTGCCATAGAAGCAGGAATATTCAGTAATCTCTAGCCACTGTTGGTAGAAATTCAGTAAGTATATTCTCTCTCATAGATAATGATGTTGGGTGTAATTTGGTAAAGTAAAAGTACTATGATTCACCTGCCAGTGAATTAGTGTCTCAGAAAATACCAAGAAGCACGTATTTTCCCTGAGTAAAGATGATTCAAAGTCAATAAAAATTTTTCCGCAAAGAAAACATCAGACCCAGACAACTTTACAGAGTAGTTCTACCACACATTCAAGGAAAAAATAATTTTAGCCTCACAAAACTCTTCCAAGAGAAGAGAGAAAGAGAAAATAACATCCCATCTCATTTTATGATGAGCATTTTGATGTTCAAACCTGACCAGAAGAGTCAAATAAATAAAAATTACATAACAACTATACTCTTGAACAAAAATGTAAAATATTAGTAATTAAATAAAATATTAGCCATCTGTATACAGTAAGATATGAGAAGTTAATACATCATAAGGAAACCTTATCCCTAGATTGCAATGTTGGTTTAATACTAAATCAACTAATATAACTTTTCACATTGCTAAAGGGAGAAAGACAGGTTATTATCTTAATATATGCAGAGAAAACATTTAAAAATTCAATATTCAGGGGCACCTGGATGGCTGTCAGTTAAGCGTCTGACTTCAGCTCAGGTCATGATCTCACAGTTTGTGGTTCCAGCCCCATGTCAGGTTCTGTGCTGACAGCTCACAGCCTGGAGCCTGCTTCAGATTCTGTGTCCCCCTCTCTCTCTGCCCCTACCCCACTCCTGCTCTGTCTCTCTTTGTATCTCTCTCAAAAATAAATAATAAACATTAAAATTTTTTTTAAAATTAAATATCCATAAAGACCTAACTGTGAAATCTAGGACCATAAAATTCCTAGAGAAAGCATAGGCAGTAATCTCTTGGACATTGCCATTACCAACATATTTATGGATAAGTCTCCTCAGGCAAAGGAAATAAAAGCAAAAATAAACTATTAGGACTACACCAAAGTAATAAGCTTTTGCACAGCAAAGAAAACCATCAATAAAAAAGAAAAAAAATTTTTACATATGATATATCTGATAAGAGATTAATACCTGAAATACATAAAGAATATACACAAGTCAACAACAACAAAAAAGACAATCTGATTAAAAAATGGACAGAGGAACTCAATACAGTTTTCCAAAGAAGACATACAGATGACCAAGATGCTCAATATCACTAATCATCAGGGAAATGTGAATCAAAACTACAATGAGATATCACATCAGTCAGAACTGCAAGTATCAAAAAGACAGAAATAACAAATGTTAGTGAGGATGTGGAGAAAAGGGAACCCTTGTGCACTGTTGGTGGGAATGGAAATTGGTGCAGCCACCTTGGCAAACAGTACAAAGTTTCCTCAAAAAATCAAAAATAGGGGCACCTGCCTGGCTCAGTCAGTTGAGCATATGTCTCTTGATTTTGGCTCAGGTCATGATCTTGTGGTTCGTGAGATTGAGTGATGCTTAGGCCTCTGCACTGACAGTGTGAAGCCTTCTTGGGATTCTCTCTCTCCCTCTCTTTCTCTTTGCCCCTCTCTGCCACTTGTGCTCTGTCTCTCTCAAAATAAATAAAAATAAACATTAAAAAAATTGAAAATAGAAATACCATATGATCTAGGAATTCCCCTACTGGGTGTTTACCATCAACCCTCCACCAATGAAAATACAATTTGAAAAGATATATGCATCCCTATGTGTATTGCAGTGTTATCTATAATAACCAAGATATAAGGCAACCCAAGTGTCCATCGATAAATGAACGAATAAAGAAGATGTAGTATATATACATACTGGAATATTATGCAGCTATGAAAATGAGATTTTGTCATTTGTGACAACATGGATGGAGCTAGAGGGTACTATGCTCAGTGAAATAAGTCATACAAAGATAAATGCCACATAACTTCACTTATATGTGGAATCTAAAAAACAAAACAAATAAGCAAACAAAATACAAATAACCTCTTTTTTTTTTTCAAGTAGACTCTTAAATACCAAGAATAAACTGAAGGTTTCCAGAGGAGAGGTACGTGGGGAGATGGACAAAATAGATAAAAGGAATTAAGAGGTACAATTTTCCAGTTATAAAATAAATAAGTCACAGATATGAAAAGTATAGCATTGGGAATATAGTCAATAATATTGTAATAATGTTGATTTATGACCGATGACTACACTTATCATGGTGAGCACTAGGTAATGTATAGAATTGTTGAATAGATATACTGTACATCTGAAACTAATATAACAAGGTATGTTAATTTTATTTTATTAAAAATATTCATTATCTACACATGATCTAAGAAATATATTAGCAAACTAGGAAAGCATAAAAATTCACTAATTTTATAAAAGGCAAACATATAAATAGGGGAGGCTGGGTGGCTCAGTCAGTTGAGCGTCCAACTCTTGATTTCAATTCAGGTCATGATCCCCAGGTCATGGATTGAGCCCCATGCCTGGCTCCACATGCTGAGTGTGGAGCCTGCTTACGATTTTCTCTCTCTCTCTCTCCCTCTCTCTCCCTCTCTCTCTCTCCCCTCTGCCCCTCTCCCCAACTCATGCTCTCTCTCTCTCTCTACAAAAAAAAAAAACAGAAAGCAAACCATACAAATAAAAAATGCATAGCAAACATCAAGATGAAGAAGAAAAGGGGCATCCTTTTCTTTTCAGGCATGTTACCATTACTTCTATTCAAGCCACTGACCGTGAGACCTACCTAGTGCAATGGAATAAGAAAAAAAGAAATAAAAGTAATAAAGAAGAAAAAGAAGAACCAAAAGTCTCATTTTTCTGAAGAGGGCATAATTTTTAATCTTAATATAGAAAATCTAAAGAAATTATAGGAAAATTAAAACATTTAATAAGAAGGTTTGGCAAGTTCTGAAACAAAAATCAGTATATAAAATTCAGTTGTATTTACACATTAGATACAAGAAGCTGTAAATCAGTTTTAAGAAGGGCATTTTCAGTGGCAACCAAAAATATAAAAGTACCCAAGGATAAGTATATCAAAAGGCATGCAAAGCCTTAATGGAGCAAATTATGAAATGTTGATAAAAATCATCAAGGATAAGGAGCACCTCGCTGGCTCCGTTGGTAGATTGTGTGACTCTTGATCTCAGGGTTAGGAGTTTGAGCCCCACACTGGGCATGGAGCCTATTTAATAAAATAAAATAAAATAAAATAAAATAAAATAAAATCTTTAAAAAAAATCCTCAAGGGTGTCCTAAACAAGTGGAGAGAAATAACCTGTTCCTGTAGAGTCTGTGATTCCTAAATGATGCTATATAGATGCAGTGAACTTCCAATAAAAGTCACTAGATGTTTGTAGATGGCACTGTGGAGCCAGTCAGCATGTGTCACCAGGAGACACATGGAACTGGATTCTGAAGGTGCTGGTCAGATCATAAAATTGGATAAAGAGGAGTTTTTTGATTTGGGAGCACACTTCTACTATGTAACCTAAGTCGTGTAAGACTTAAACCCTCCACAAGGACTGCAGGAAACAGTGGTAATACACAGCTAGGCTAATTCTTGGGTGCCTGAAAAAACCAACAGCGCCCACTAAGTGAAATTAGGGGTGCCAGAACTGCCATAGCAGGAAGCAGAGGAAGGCGTCAAAAGTTCACAGAAGTAGGCCCTCAAAAGTAGATATAGTATAAAGACCAAAAATCCTGTCAACTGACTATTCTACAGGAGGGCCTGGAGAACACTCCATTTATTAGAACAATAAAGAATGTGCTAATGAGACAGAAACCAGCATCACTGAGAAGCTCTTTGATTTTGAGTTAGGAATTATCACTACAGGACTGGGCTCACAGATAGCAATGGGGATGATCCCAAAATACTACAGGCTAGGAGGTGTGGCTTAACCATCAGAATGGAGGTGAGCACAATTGTCACAAAGGTAGGTTCCCGAGGCAGTCAGGAGAGTCACAGAGATATTTAACAGAATATAGTTTCCCTAGGTGCCCGAGAGATGGACACTTCTCTGATCCAGACCCACTGGGCTTAAGCAGAGGCTAGATGGCTAGAAGATAGGACCCCACACCACCACAGCAATCAGTAGTCATTTTTCTAGGCTTCCCTCAAAGGATGTAAAAGCTATTTAGCAGTGGGAAAAGGGGAAAACTCAAACATACAGAGGTCTGTTGGGCACAGGGACTGAATTGATCTGAAGTGGTAAATGGTTCTCCTTTTGGAATGAGAGCATATAGAAGGGAAGTAATAAAAGGAATCTTGACCCAAGCCCAGCTCACAGAGTGTCCACTGAGTCTATGATCCAGTCAGCGGTCACTTCTCTCCATCCTGAATTTAAAATGGAAACAGGGGGCGCCTGGGTGGCGCAGTCGGTTAAGCGTCCGACTTCAGCCAGGTCACGACCTCGCAGTCCGTGAGTTCGAGCCCCGCGTCGGGCTCTGGGCTGATGGCTCAGAGCCTGGAGCCTGTTTCTGATTCTGTGTCTCCCTCTCTCTCTGCCCCTCGCCCGTTCATGCTCTGTCTCTCTCTGTCCCAAAAATAAATAAACGTTGAAAAAAAAATTTTTAAATGGAAACAGTATACTTGGCATAACCTTCACATTTATTTTTGATCAAGTTGAAACCTCTGAATGTTCTCTCCTTTCTCCCACCAAAATAGTAAGTTACAAACAATATTGTGTCTTAGAATTGAGGGTGGATGCCAGACATGAGTGCTGCTCTTAAAATCCTAAAGTGTGCAGAGTTGGTGGTCCCTGCCATACACTCATTTAACTCACCTTTGTGGTCCTTCGAAAACTAGATGGATCTTGGTGGATGACAGTTGTCTACTGTGAACTTAACCAAGGCGTACTCCCAGTCACAGGTGCTATGTCGGATGAGGTACCTTTGCTAGAGCAGATTAACACAGCCTGAGGTACACAGTATTTTAAATTCACGTGATAACACCTGTCAGTGAGCATTCACAATATAAGAAATGCTAAATGGGCAAAAGATGGATGGTGTGAAAAACTGACCACAGCCAGCCTCTGCCATTGGTCATGTCAGTGCTAGCACAATGGGCTCAAGAATGAAGTCGTTTTATGGTTGGCAGGGGTGGAAGCTGTGCATGGGTCCAACAGCAAGTGCTTCTACTCATCAAGGCTGAGCAAGCTACTGCTGCTACCAGATGCCCCACCTTCCAGTAGCAGGAAGCTATCCTGAGCCCCCTGATTCATGGAAAACCTGAGTCCCCTGAGCCATGGAAAACAAGCAGCCACTTGAGGGGCATACCGATTACAGCTGACCTGTTGTGGCTTGAATTGTGGCTCCCAAATATATATGTAGAGGTTCCAATGTGGTATCTGTATATGGGACCTTGTTTGGAAATATGGTCTTTGAGGGTGTAATGAAGATGTAAGTTAAGATGAGGTGGGGTAGAGTGCGTCCTTAACCCAACATTACTGGTATCCTTATAAGAAGAGACAAAGAGACACAGAGGCAGACACAGAGAGAATACATGTGAAGACATAGACATATGGGGGTAAGATGGCTATGTGATGACAGAAGCAGAGATTGGGAGTTATGTTGCTGTAAACAAAAGAACATGAAGGATGGCTGACAACCACAAGAAGCTAGGAGATAGGGTCATGGCCCTGCTGACACCTTGATTACAGACTTGTATGTAGCCTGAAGAATTGTGAGAGAAGAAGTTTCTGTTGTATTAAGCCATCCAGAGCGTGGTAATTTGTTGTTGTGGCCCTAGAAAACTAACACAGGACCACTTTCACCCTTGGCTGGGGCAGCAATTTATCTCATCTAGAATTGATATTATGGGTACAGTTCACCTTTCCTACCTGCAGGACTTTGGCCAGCACAACTGAAGGCTCACAGTGACTGGCCAACATAAAACAGAGAATACTATCCACTACTGTCATGGACCAAGGGTTCCACTTCACAGAAAAGACTTTACAACAATAGACATGTCCGTGGGATCCTTGGATCCGATCACAAAATACACTATCCAGAATGTACTGGCCTCGTAGAGAAACTGAATGGCCTTTTGAAGGTATAGGTGAAGCATGAACTTGAAGTTGATGGAATGCCATCTTCCAAGATATATCTCTGCAACCCATAGTTTCTGTTTCCCAAAGGAGAAGTGTTTCCACTACAAAAACAGCTAGAGCTCGATTCAACTTTAAACTATGGATACTGCCCAATCCCTGAAGACTTCTTGTGTCAAGAGAACAGCAGACAAGAAAAAAAGGATAATCAGCTTTAATCATATGCAGGAGGAAGTAGGGCTGTGTTATACAGGTAAGAAAGAACAGATTTGCACTTACGTAAACCACTGTATCATCTTTCGTGACTCCCTTGCCTAATTTTGACAGTAAATGGACAAGTACAGGAGCCGTGTCCTAAGAAGGCCTTGATAATCACAGTCTCAGATATTTATGGGCATTAAAAGGCCTTGCCCCTTGGGGCACCTGGGTGGTTCGGTCAGTAAAGCATCTGACTCTTGGTTTTGGCTCAGATCGTGATCTCATGGTCCATGAGATTGAGCCCAGCATCAGGCTCTGTGATGCTGGTGCAGAGCCTGCTTAGGATTCTCTCTCTTTCCCTATCTCTCTGCCCCTCCCCTGCTCTATCTCTCAAAATGAATAAATAAACTTAAAAAAAAATAAAAGGCCTGGCCCCTTTATCTCAATTTAGGACATCTCTGAAGGGAACACCCAGCTCCAGGGTCCCCAGGATATCCACTGAATCCTCTAACAAGCTGAACCACAAAAAAACTTCTCCATTTGCCCCATCTTGCTTGTCTCACTCACTCTCAGGTATTGACTACAAGGCATAAACTCCTGGACATGAATCCCCATCTCAGAGTCTATTTCCCAGGAAAGTCCAGACCAAGTAAAGATTTACTGTGGAGGAGGGAAAACAAATATTGTTAAAATGTCCTAATTACCCAAAGCAATCTATACATTTAATGCAACCCCTACCAAAATACCAGTAACACTTTTTCACAGAATTAGAACACATAATTCTAAAATTTGTATGGAACCACAAAGACCCTGAATAGCCAAAGAAACTTTATAAAAGAATAAAACTGAAGGTATCACAATCCCAGATTTCAAGATATATTACAAAGCTGTAGTAATCAAAACAGTATGGTACTGGCACAAAAACAGACACATAAATCAATGGGACAGAATAGAGAGCCTAGAAATAAACCCACAATTATATGGCCAATTAATCTACAACAAAGGAGGAAAGAATATCCAATGAGAAAAGACAGTCTCTTCAACAAATGATGTGGGAAAACTCGATGGCTACATGCAAAAGAGTGAAACTGGACCATTTTCTTATACCATACACAAAATAAACTCAAAATGGATTAAAGACCTAAATGTGAGCCCTCACACCATAAAAATTCTAGAAGAGAGCACAGGCAATAATTTGTCTGACATTGACCATAGCAACATTTTTCTAGACATATATCTAGAGGTAAGGGAAACAAAAGCAAAAAACAAAAATGAAAACAAAACTATTGGGGCTACATCAAAATAAAAAGCTTCTGCATAGCAAAGGACACAATTAACAAAATGATAACCTACTGAATGGGAGAAGATATTTGCAAATGATATATCTGATAAGGGGTTAGTGTCCAAAATATATAAAGAACTGATACAACTCAACATCAAAACACCCAAACAAATTAATTACCCAATTAAAAAGTGGGCAGAAGACATGAACAGACATTTCTCCAAAGAAGACAGACAGATCTCCAACAGAGACATGAAAAGATGCTCAACATCACTCATCATCAGGGAAATGCAATTCAAAACCATAATGATGTATCACCTCACACCGGTCAGAATCTTGTCATTTGCAGCAACATAAATGAATCTAAAAGATATAATGCTAATGGAAATAAGTCAGTCATGGAAAGACAAATACTATCTGATCTCACTCATATGTGGAATTTAAGAAACAAAAAGACAAAGAAAAAAGTAGTTCATGAGTTTCTGCCCCTTCTCTGCTCCTTCTCTCTCTCTCTCTCTCTAAAATAAATACACTTTAAAAAATACTTACTATAAAAATGTAGGAAAGAAGACAGTATAATTTTGCTACAAATAAAATCCAAGTGGATAATGGTTTAAATGCAGAAGATGAAGATATAAAACTTTCAGACGAGAACATAGGAGAATATCTTTATGAATCAGGGTAGGGAAGAGTTGTCAAAATAAGACATGAAAAGCATAAACCATAAGGAAAAGACTAATAAGTTTGACTATATTAAAATTAAGAACTTCTTGTCCATAAGAGGCACATAAACAAAATGAAAAAGTAATTCACAAATGAGAAAAATATAGATGAAGTCATACAACTTCAAAGGATTACTATCAAAGATATATGTAATATTATACATATTACATATTTACATAATATTTTACATATATACACACAGATATACATATACATATATACACATATATGTATGTGTATATATATGTTTATTTTGTTCATCTATGTACATTTCTTTATAATTTTCCAGTTATTTCAATCATCATTAAAATATCACCTTAAAAATATTTGTAATATATTATTTAACTGTTAAGCAAAATGTGTTTCCATTTCAACTAGATCTCAAGTACAATTCTTCAATTAAAATTAATCAAAATTAATGTAATTAAAATTCTTAAAGTCTTTAAAATTAATTAAAAACTAACATTCTTTCACTGTGCTTACAAATCATACACATACATATGTGTGTGCATGTATGTGTGTATAATAGCTATGAAAATCCATTTTATAAGTTTATATGCTATATATATTAGAATACATGTTTAAACATCAGTCCACAAAGAATTCTTGATTCAGTAGATTTCAAGTATGGTATAAACTACCCAGGAAATATCAATGAGATATAAAGTATTTGACCATACCCCTCTCACTTCTGCACACAATGAATGCCACCTTCGAATGCTAGAAGAGTTTGTTTTTGTAGAAGCCAATCTTATTTTAGCCCTAGTCACTTTAGTCACTGTAACCAAAATTATGTAAACTTTCTAAATAGACTAAATATTCTAAAAATACAGTGAAACACCAACCTCCACACCAACCAAGTCACAATATGGGTGTCTGGCCTAAACCCACAAAATGAGAATGATGGGAAGGTCATTTATCAAACAGCAGTGACCATAACGTGCTCCCACCACTGTGTCAAAAACAAAGGCAACCAAATGGCTATTACTCAAAGTTATTCCGTTATCGCTGGGAAAGCATTTCGTCCCTTCATATCCTCAATGCTTATCATGTTAGACCTACAACTTAAGTTCAGTAATTATAATCATGTGTCTTTGAAACATTTCCCCATACCTTGGAAAATGGTGGAACAGTTTGTAGCTTTGTTACTGTGTTTTTAGGATTTCCCTTGAAATATGAGTGTGTTCTGTGCAAAAAGGATTTGTTCCAATCTGTTTGTTACCACTTATAGTGCAGCCTTGGGCATTTTGAACCCTAAATGAGCTGCTTTGACCATTAGGAAGAGTTGTGAAGACACATATGTCAAACGTTATGAAGCAGGCCCAGTTTGTCCACATTTGCTCCCCACCTGCAAACAATTTCCATAAGGCCTCTTTCTCTAAGCATTAATGCCATACCCATGAGCTTACGAACATATCCACTCAGCTGCCATATTCTGACTGCTGTCTTTTTCTTCCTCCTCTCCTCCTCTGGTCTTGGCTACTGGAGGTCCCACTCCGATGCCTTAAAATTCTTGGAGCATATTCAGTAAAATAGAGAAATTAGTTTTCTTTTTTCTTGTCACTTGCTATTGGAAAAGCAGCCACGCCAAGCTGCTGCCTTTCACCTGCTATACCATATCTATTTTAAAATATTCCATTTTGGATAATATAATGTATGTGTATAAGCCATCTGCAATCTACAACCTGGAAAAGTTGGTTAACATTTGCTGTTTCCTAACCCTGACTTCACACTTCAGGGTGGGTTGGTTAGCTTTTGAGAGACCCTATCAGGTATCCACTCTCCAGAAAACAATACACAGAATACTTTCAATTGAAGTCAGTTAAGCTTCAGGTCATGATCTCACGGTTGGTGAGTTCGAGCCCCGCATTGGACTCTCTGCTGTCAGCACACAGGCTGCTTCAAATCCTGCCTCCTTCTCTCTCTGCCCCCTACCCCCCACTGCTCATGCGCTTATGCGCACTCATGCTCTCTCTCTCAAAAATAAACATTTAAAAAATGCAGTCTAAATCTCGACTATTGCATTTGCTGATTAGAAAGGAGTTTTCACTGGTGAAACGACAGGTGATCAAGATGTGAGATCACCAAGGAAATTAGTGTGGGCCCTCTACCCTGTCACAAATAGGGTATGAGAATCGGGTGAGCCCAACATACTAACACTTCTGCAACAAACAAAGCTTTAGGACCAACTCCTTCTGCCACCACAGCCCCACCCTAACATCACAACCACTTAAGGGAGGATTTTGTCATCTTTGCTGATTGACGAAGAAGCGATCTTGTTGCCGAAATTTTTCTCACATTTCCCTTGTGATAGACCTTTAAAGAAATGTGCTCTCAGAGTGTGGTAAGGACAGAGAGTAGAAATTTTAGATTGTTTACAGGAACAGCTGCACTGTTCTGGTGACTGCTAATCAGTGCGCATGTGGAAAATTCAGTTCATGATGTTTTCATTGTAACAGGTCACCCTGAGGATGGAGTAAGGCAGTCATAGTTCACTCTCTCCTCTCTGGTTTAAGGCTACTCGGAGTTATCAAAGAATCAGAAATTGTTCCATAACAGTTCTCAACAACTCTTATATAACTATAAAAATAGAAAATGAGTAATAATATCTATTGATGACACAGATATGGTGGCAATATAAATGGTTACCATCTTTTGGGAAAACAACTGAAAATATCTATTAAAATTAAACCTTTGCATACACTTCAGCCCCATAGTCTAATTTTTGGGAATCGATTCCATGGGTATGAGTATCAGAATATATAACGGAAAATACAAAAAAACAAATTATTGCAGCACTGGTTAAGGTGGCACAAAATAAAATGCAAGCCAGATGAATGTCAACACATGGAAAACACTTAAATTATGCATGGACTATTATAAACATTAGCAATTATTATTAAAGAATAATTAAGTTCTGTGAACTGATGGGCGACTAGGGGGTATTCCAAAATGTGTTGAATGAGGAAAATGACGTGAATGGAAGAGTATTTAATATTCCACTTTTGTAAACAACGACAAAAAAGTGTATGGAATGCGTACGTACATTAAATTACAAAAGGATACAAAATGTGAGGAGTGAAAGGGACAATGAGAGCAAAGGATAGAGAAGGTGGGGAAGTAAGGTAAGCAGAAAATTAAAGTCGGGAAGAGACTACTAATGAAGAACCATAATACGATATGATGTGTGTGAAATTATAGGTGTATATGCATGCTTATAGAAATTAGAAGAGCAAGATGGATCTCTTATGAAGATGTCCATAACGTATTAAACAGAAAAAAGTAACAATTAAGTAATGGGTACTTTCTGATTCTATTTCAGGATAAAGGAAATAAATAGCATCTCTATACAGATACATCTACGGCTATGTGTTTGCCTGAGCAAGAATAAGGGTTTGGAAAGATACGGAATCAGATCTCCAGGGGATGACCTTGGGATGGGGTGGGTTAATTAAGAATTTGGGCCGCTGGGGCAGGTGAATGTTAGCTTTGCCCACTTTTGAACTGCATTATGTTGTTTTACTTATTACAACCCAAAAGTATTACTTTGGCAATTTGAAAAGAAGAGAACATGCAAGTTAGAGATTCTGGATAATTGAACAATTTTCTAACTAATTCATGGGGAAAAATAGTTCTTAAATATTTTTGAATTAATTTTTATTTAAATCATTTATTTTCAACTATTAAAGCTTCATTAAATTCACCAATGTACCGAATCCTTATTGGAAATCCTTAAGTTCCTTATTTTGGTCAAAGAATTAAAGTTACTTCAAATATAGTAATGAAATTCTTAAACAACTATTTAACTAAAGCTCGCAAAGTAAATCATATTCACTGTCATTTTTGCATAGGAGTAACAGTTCTGGCTTTCGAGAGCTATCAAAAATAGCATTTCATGGAGCCGTTACTATATGGCAGACATTATGCTTTTATTTTTTTTTTTTGAGCTATAATTTACATACATAAATTTTACATAAAATTTCCCTTCTATTCCCTCAAGAAACAGATGCCAAGATGAGAATAAGCATGCATTATGTTGGCAAAGGTTGTTGTCGTTTTTAATTTTAGCTATTGTAATAGAAGTTTAGTTACTTCCCATTGATAACTTTTACAAAGAACTACATGAACAGCCCTATTCAGCAGGTGAAATCCCCAATGGACTTATTTTAAATAGCTTGCCCATGGCAATTCAGAGCTGGTTTGATCTTGAAAATGCTGCCTGTAACCACATGTGACCTATTGTCTGCAAGGATCCTAAGTCTTTATTAAGTGATGGTTGGTTATGCAGGTGTCTGTTCAAAGTCAGTGAGGCACAGAGTGTATTTCCTGGTTATTTCCTCAGTTTAAGGAGGTGATCAATATCACCTTTTGAAGCTTTTTGCAGGTTTATCTTTGGGTAGTGGGAATACAGAAAATGCAAATAAATAGAAAATAGAGATAAAAAGTCATCCACACCCTATTTAGTAAGCATGTAAGTTTAAACTCAGTTTGATGGAAGTTGAGGGAAAAAAATTATTGAAAAGTAACATCAATCGTAAGCTGAGACTTGTATATAATGAGTTAAGTTTATTAAGGTAAATTTTCTCTCTGAAGTGCTAAGTATGTAGTGAGGACACATTGGCAAAAATCAGTTTTTGTGTTTTAGGACTCTAGCAGAACATGAAGAAGAAACAAGGATTGTGAATGATGTTCAGTCCTCCATCTTTATGATTCTGATTTGTGTTACATTAGTAGAAAAGTCTACTGAAAACCAGCACGATTAATCACGATGTGACTTTAAAGGAATTCATTTGGTGGAAGGTGGGGTGAAAAGGAAGTTAAACAACACCTTTGTGGGGTCTTCTTTGATGTTATTTTTTAGTCTTTTGTTTTTGGCAGGGGTTGGAGTGCAGTTAGGGAAAATAAGTGGTAGAGAAAGGGATTGTGTGATTTAGGAATAAATAACTGAGTAATGTGGCCCCAGTGAGACCCAGAGGTTGGGACTGGAGGGTGGGTGTGAGGGCATGTGAACTGAACGGTAGTCCATTTTCATTTTTTTGTATTTTTGCTTTTTAAATCTAGGGTTACATCTGAGGCTGTATTTATCTCTCTAGAAAATTATCAGTAGAATACAGAAACAAAGAATACAGAAACTAGGCTCTATTTCCACCCTCTTGTGCGTATGTCTGTGTAAACTGGCAAGCTGTAAGCTTCCAATGAGCTTAGAGAAATGGCATACCAGCTTCTATCCTACCATAGCATCAATGTTTATCTACCTCTCCCACAATTAAAATCAGATGTCCGACCACAAGCAAGAGTGAGGCTTTGCTTACCTTAATAATGACTGCTTGTAACCTCACTATTCAGCCACTTAAGTACTGGCCCTATGAATCAAATCAGCAGAGAGGAAGAAAAGTGTCAGTGTCAGAATCCACTTCGGGCATTTAAGCTGACTCCACATTTACAAAAACATTCATAGAAACAAATTCCAACCTCAAATCTTTTTCTCCGACTCCAAGTCCATCAGATTGCAAGTTAATTACTAATTCTAGTTGACTGCATAAATCAACAGACCAAAAATGTGTAACCATTTGCTTAAAGGGCAAATGATTTGTGAAATTTCACCTAGCTGTTTTTATTCATGTCATGCAAAATTATGTATATTACCATTATTCACCATTTAATCATCAGCCACATTCTAAACAGTTTGAAATGTCAAGTCAAGTCTAAATTCTCTGAATTTTAAAGTGTTTAATTACACGAGGAATAGCAAAACAGGAAGAAATTATTCAAAGCTAATTTTGCAGATCCTTGCAAGAATGGAAATGGCAACCGTATTTCCAATAGGTCCAAAACCAGAAGTTAATTTTATTTCTCAAGTCAACAAAACTCTTTTTATTGAAATGCCAATCTGTTCACAGAATTACAAACTTACTGTATGCTAGAAAAAGGCTTAAAGAATGAACACAAACAGTTAAAAGGAAATCATTGACAAAATACAAAATGAATGCATTCTAGGTAAGTGATTCTATTCAATTGCACATCTAATTGAGATATTTTGGATTCCTAAGCATAAGCTTAATTTTTTTCCTCCCAAGTTTGGTCAACTTTGATTTAACAAGCACTGCGTGCCTTGTTCTACCTCTTCACTCTACTCAGATATCAGATTAATGTAAATTTAGTATTTGTTTTAATTCTATAACACACTCTATCTTACAATATCTTCTGTCTTTATGCATTGAGCAAGAGAACTATTTGCAGACCTTGATTCTTCATTAAGTGAATGGAAGCATTTCTCCAGAGGTGTCTGATATATGGCAATAATGAAATAATATGACCAATTTGATAAATGTTCACCAAAAGACCTCGAGACATTTACAAGACATGTGCAAGAAAACACAATGCATTATAGAAGAAGAGAAAAAGTAAATATAATGAAACTAGCTTATATAGAAATAATTGCCTCATTAGTTTGTGTCTCAACGTATTTTAAGGAGGACACTATTTACAATGATCATATAGGATGCTAGCATTCTTTCTAAAGTTAGGGAACCCAGTTTTATTTTTAGCAGGCTCTTAAGATTTGTAGAAAAAGAGCTTAGCTACCCCCCCATATTACATAATCTAGACTTATAAATGGAATGACTTCATTTTCAGTGATTGAGGTCTGAAGTTAAATTCATCAGTTTGTTATTCATTATATTTTGTCAAGACAAAAAAAAAAAAAAAAAAAGCTTAGTGTGCTGGGGCACCTGCGTGGTTCAGTTGGTTAAGCATCTGACTTTGACTTAGGTCATGATCTCGCCATTCCTGAGTTTGAGCCCCATGTCAGGCTCTGCGTCAACAACTCAGAACCTGGAGCCTGGTTTAGGTTCTGTGTCTCCCTCTCTCTCTGTCCCTTCCCCACTCACACTGTCTCTCAAAAATAAATAAACGTTGGGGCGCCTGGGTGGCTCAGTCGGTTAAGTGGCTAACTTCGACTCAGGTCATGATCTCGTGGTCCGTGAGTTCGAGCTCCACATCGCGCTCTGTGCTGACAGCTCAGAGCCTGGAGCCTGTTTCAGATTCTGTGTCTCCCTCTCTCTGCCCCTCGCCCGTTCATGCTCTGTCTCTCTCTGTCCCAAAAATAAATAAACGTGGGGCGCCTGGGTGGCACAGTCGGTTAAGCGTCCAACTTCAGCCAGGTCACGATCTCGCGGTCTGTGAGTTCGAGCCCCGCATCAGGCTCTGTGCTGATGGCTCAGAGCCTGGAGCCTGTTTCAGGTTCTGTGTCTCCCTCTCTCTGACCCTCCCCCGTTCATGCTCTGTCTCTCTCTGTCTCAAAAATAAATAAACGTTAATAAAAAATAAATAAATAAACGTTGAAAATAAATAAATAAATAACCTTAGTGTGATTCCAAAAGTAAATAACTCATTTTGAGGTAAATCACTGAGAATTTAAAATTAAACTAAAATAGAAGCTTCTGTTTTATTAATGAAATAATTAACAAAGGAACAGTAGTTTTCACATTCTTTCTGCATCACAGATCTCTTTTAGAATAAAAATCTGATGAAATGTCTGGATTTTCCCAGAAAAAAAAATGTATATTCTAAGTAAATTTTGTATATGGTTTCTCTGTAAACTTGTCCTTTCACACCAAATTTTAAAAACCTTTAACTTGGGGTCAAGTTAAAGAATACCTGCATGCAATAAGGCTCCTGTCATAATTATGTTTATTGTTACCAGACTGAGCCACAATTTGGCTCAGATTCCTAGCAGGGGGAAATAGAAAGCCTGGTTATGATGACCTCATTAGAAAAAAAGAAACAGGGAAAACAAAGTTTTGCCTAGCAATGAATTATAAATAATTTCTCCTGGAACTGTTTTTGTAAACTTTACTTTGGAAACTGTGCATAATCTCACTTGCAATAGTAAATTTCATGTAATTTCTTATTTTAGGCACTTAAGAAAATAAGAGGACATAAGATTACTAGGAAACGTATAGCCTGTTGGTCGTCTGAACCATAGGAGAATATGCATTCAATTCACCTGGTAGTTAGTCAATTCTATCCTTAGACTTTATAGACCTTAGGCTTATATTCCTTAACATTTTACTGCTCATTTAAAGCTGGGCTTTTAATAGGTACAGTTCAGGTATCAGCCCTCTGGAAATCTCTGATACATTCAGCCTTATGAAAGATAGGAAAAGAAGAAACAACATGTGTATAATAAGGTCCCCAAAGAAGAAAACCAAAACAATAAAATGAGATATTTTAAAAATCTATAATAAAAAAAACTTTTCTAAAATTAAGAATATGTATGCATAAGACAGTACATGTTGAAAGGACACACCGTGTACCTGGGAAAATAAAATGAGAACACAGGAAAGTAAGGAAATTACTGGTTGTTGACGAAATTGAGTAAATTCTCTTGACATCTGGGAAACATCTTGAAATCTAAGTCACTTATAACTGACAGAAAATAAAATTGTGAGGAATTTTCAATAGCAACATTTTATGCCTTCTAGGATAAAGCAAAAATAAAATCTGGACCAACTGTTTTCTACACAGATAAGTTGCTTTTCAAGTATAAAGCCAAACTCTTTTCAACATCCCATGAGTTATTCCTGACATATCCATTCAAGAATAACCTTCAGACAATTAAAATGACTGGATAGACATCAATTTAAGGGCATTTGGTGAGCATTAGCATATAGTTAATTATAGAACAGTGAGTAAATAATGGTAATAAGGGAAGAAATACAATATGTAATAATTATAGGTACCAATCCTAATGTTGACATCTCCCCTAAGGGTACAGAGTGAATAGGATGAAGGAACAGGGATAGAAGGTAGACTTCTTTCAATATACCTTGTTCTATGGAATTGACTTTGAATCTGTGTAAGAATTTTATATAATAAAAAATTAAGTCCCTAAAAATTGAATTAAAATGAGAAAAGTGAATCAAAACCGGTAACTAGTGCTGGCATAACCCCTCAGAAATGAATCCAAATATCTTTTTGTTTGTATTTATTTTTTTAGAGACAGAGCAGGGGAGAAAGACAGAGGGAGAGAGAGAGAGAAACCTAAGCAGGCTTGCTCAGCATGGAGCCCAAAGCAGGGCTCGATCCTATGACCCTAGGGTCATGACCTGAGCTGAAATCAAGAGTCAGATGCTCAACCGACTAAGCTACCCAGGTGCTCCAAAATATTTTTTAAAAAACAGTTTTTGATTGTACATCCCTAATATATGCCTTAAGGACAAAAAAAAAAAAGCTAGAAAAAAAATGGTAGTTTTCAGTAATCATAGTATAGGTGATAGCAATGGTTTTGTAACTCAAAAATGTTGTATGCATAAAGTATAATTCTGCGATATTATAATCCTATTATCCAGTGTCCTTGACAAGCAAGATTCTTGACAAGGGAGAAAGGAAAAACTGATGTCAGAAGGAAGAGATTAATAAGAACTTTTAGTCTTGAATTTGAAGTCTCAGTATAAACTGACATTTTCTGCTTGAAAGAAACTATTTGTAGTTTTTTCAACTGAAAAGTCTAAGAAACACTGATGCACCCAGTAGCAAAATGTCCTAGAAGCACTCTTGCTCCCCAGGATGTGGTGTTGAAATCCAATTTCCTTCTGAAAGGAACAAGAGATCTTTGGAGAGATGGCTAATTCTAGATTCAGATCCAGGACAGGAAATATACAAGCTTGTCTTGGAAACTCTTGTCACATCAGATAATGAGGAAGCTATCAAAGATTATTAAGTGTGTGTCAAAAACTTGAAAATCAGCTCTCAGAGACTGTCAAAGATGAAGCAATATGAAGATCAATGAGGAAAAAAAAAAAACTTCAAAAGATTGAAATTCACCAGGGGCTCCTGGGTGGCTCAGCCAGTTGAGCCCTGACTTTTGATTTTGGCTCAGGTCATGATCCCAGGGTGGTAGGATTGAGCCCTGCATTGGGCTCTGCGCTGAGTGTGAAGCCTGGGTTTTTTCTTTTCCCCTCCCTCTGCCCCATCCCCACTCATACTATCTCTAAAAAAAAAACAAAAACAAAAACATATTTAAATTCATCAGTTTAAATCCATGAGTTCATAATGATACTTAAAACAATAATTGATCGGGGCGCCTGGGTGGCTCAGTCGGTTAAACGTTCGACTTCAGCCAGGTCACGATCTCGCGGTCCGTGAGTTCGAGCCCCGCGTCAGGCTCTGGGCTGATGGCTCAGAGCCTGGAGCCTGTTTCCGATTCTGTGTCTCCCTCTCTCTCTGCCCCTCCCCCGTTCATGCTCTGTCTCTCTCTGTCCCAAAAATAAATAAACGTTGAAAAAAAAAAACAATAATTGGTCAGCCATCGGAAGACTCTAATGAACCAACTCATTACTTTGAAAATGTATAAGCAAAGAACCACTGAGTAAATTATGGTAGGTCAGCAAAGAAATGACAGAATTGGAATATCATCCATTTGTAACACAAAATGAGTTCGTGGATATAGGCATTAAGTATCAATTATTACTAATACCAAAAACAGAAAGAAAACCGGATATTAGGTGTCTGCTGAGAGAGGAAGGAATCTTTCCAAAAAATCAAACCTGAATCTGGTTAGTCTTCCTGATCCATTTATTAAGTCACAGACAAGTCAGAGGAAAAAGGAATATGCTAAACCCTGCTATGGAGATGTAATCAGGACAAAGAATTCTACAGGACACACAATCGAGTTTCTTCAAATAAACTGAAGAGAGGAAAAATAGATGGAAGGGGAACCCCCCCATAGGTGAGAAAGGAATATATTAACCAATAATGGCATGTAGGCCTTGTTTGGATCCTGATTCAAACCAGAAAACTTTGTGACATTAAAGATATAGTTGGAAATGTAGACACTGACCAAATATTTGATGGCATTCAGAATTATTTTATTTTTAAAGCTACCATCATGGTATTGTGGTTATGTAGAAAGAAGAGTCTTCTTCTTTTAGAGTTACACACTGAAATGTTTGTTGACAAAATGAAATGTCTGAAATTTGCTACAAAATCATCCTGGAAGGTGTACATGGTAAGAGGTTCATGTTACAACATGAAATCATTTTGTTGAAGCTGGGTAATGGCACAGGGGAAGTTTATTACAGTATTCTATTTTATTTTTTAAAAAATGAGATGTTTAAAATAAAAATGTGCATTTGGTCGCTTTGCCTGAATGGCATTGCTTTGCTCTGATGGCACTTGAGAGACTTGAAATTTTCTGCATTAGGAGAGATTTCTTCTCCCTCCATTTCGGTGCAAAGCAGGCAGTGCTGCATGTGAGCCCAGCGAGAGTTAAAGACAGCTAGCAGCTGATACATCTGGGGAGCATTAGCTATATTAAGGACAAGCCAGCATGAAAAGGTAACCGGAAGAAGCAGCTGAGTACTCTCTGGTCAAGCCTTGAGGTCATCTGAATTAAGGGATTGCGGTTCCCAGTCTAGCAAGGGACGTGTATCATTTCAGCTCTCTGTTTTAAGCCCCAGCACAAGATTCCTTTGGTTTGGAACTGGATCAAAACTGAGACCAAGACTTTTCTATTCTCAATAAGCAAGTTTCAATGTCTTGTATCACACAACACCTTTCAGGAAAGAATGAATAGGATTTACATTTATAGTAACAAAAACTCCATGTCTTTTGGATTTTTTTCCGTTGCAAAAACTTAGCCATATCTGTGTATATGACGAGAAACACTTCTTTTGATTGTTGTAGGGATCAAAAGAAACCTGCAGTATTTATTATGTGGTGGCAGTGTAAAAAGCATAAGAATTCCTATAAAGGCATGGTAGAATTATTGGGGTCCTATAGCTTCAGGAAAGACAGGACTTTGAAATCAAACTGAAATTGTGTAAAATCTAACTGCCATTTCTCAGCTTGTTGCGTTAGGCCATGTCTATGGTTGAGTTCCCTCACTTACAGAACAGGATTGTAGTGAGGTGTAAAGATAATACCTAAGGTGGGGCGCCTGGGTGGCTCAGTTGGTTAAGCTTCTGACTCTTGATTTTGGCTCAGGTCATGATCTCATTGTTGTGAGATCGAGCCCTGCATTGGGCTCCACGCTCAGAGAGGAGCCTGCTTGAGCTTCTTTCTCTCTCCCTCTTCCTCTGCCCCTCCCTGACTCAGGCTTGCTCGCTTGGTCTCTCTCTCTCTCAAAAATAAAATGAAATCTTAAGACAACAACAACAACAGGTAATACCTAAGGCAGCTACCCTTAAGTATGCAGAAGTGGAAGAACTGCCATTTTCACATTTGCTTTCTTATGAGCAGCAATTTCTGCCACTTGGCTTTGAATAAAAGCATGTTTGAGTGAGTATTAGACATCTTTCTCCTTATGTAAACACCACTCCTGGACATTCCCCTAGCCTACCAGCTCAATCTCTCTTGAAGACAAACCTGAAACAAGCCAATAATTATTACAGATTCATTTTCCTTTTATGGTGAAACAATTTTTATTAAAAGCTGAAGGCTGTATAACAATGTGTCAGGAAGCCTCAAGTACTGGTTATTAGGAAGACTCTAATACACTGATAATTTAACTAATACTAACAGAGATGCAAAAATAAGTGTAATAGACATGCTGTTTGAGAAAACGTAGTCCTAATAAACACAGAATACTGAATGTGCCACACTTTGGCCATTTATAGTTTGAGCTAGAAGACGTCTGTCTTCTGGGTGCCTTGTCTTTTACAATTAAAACAGCAGTGAGTGATAAAAATGTATAAGCCATTTTGATGTAATCTTAAGGTACATAACCTGATGGCATGCTTCTAACCAGCCATATCTATATTGTAAATTTCACTTGAAATAAATGATAAAATGAGCCCATTTCACACATGGTAAAAGCTAAGGCCAACAAGAGTTTTCCATCAACCCGTCAGGCGTTTAAGGTAGGACAGAAGAGGTAGGAAGCAAGAGAGCTGGTAGCTCAGGAACTAGTAAAAGACTGTGAAGTCACTACACAACACTGTGGACCTACTCTCGTTCCTACTAGTCATTTCACTGACTAGAAGCTGGGACATTGGGAAATATACTTTCTTGTGTTTTCAGCATATTTATTATATAATCAATCCAAGTCCACTGTAGAAGAATTAGAAGTTGTAAAGAAAAACAAAATTGCTTAAAGCCCTACCATTCAGAGATAATCCCATTATTGCATATTGATGTATCTCTATCTAGATTTTTGTATGAACATATAAATAAATATATATTCCTAACTTATTTTTTTGCAGTTGATATTCTTTTATGAATATTTTCTGTGACACTTGGTAAAGATCTACACTAAGAAGTGTGATAATATGGTATTGTTTTCTGTTGCATATTTGCTTTAGTTGTTTTTTTTTCTTTTACAAATGTGCTTGAATATATATCTTTATACGAAGGAAATATGATGTGTGAAAATTCCCACAAGTGATATCTTAGCATGGTATAAATTTGACTTCCTAATATCCCAGCTCATGCTCCTTGTGAGAAGTAGTCCTTTATTCACTTCCCATGGCAGACTTTCTTATTTCCATAACCGACTTTTCTATGTTGGCAACATAGCAAATTAATGGAAAAGCCCACAGAAGGTTGATGGAAATAGGTATTATTTTTTGTCCATAATCCTTCTTGAGCAGGTTTCCTATTAAGTGAGAAAATATTTCTCCAAATACATGGTGTGGCCATTGGTGACGAAGCTAGGGAATAGACAAGGACACTGAGAGGAGATGCCTGCTGTCTTCACTGTGGCTTCACAGGAGCATATGAAACCATCTCTGGATTTAAGAGTGAGTCCATCTGACCAGATATTTTAGCAAGTTTTTCAGCAGCCAAAAGTCCAACTCAGATATAGCTTAGTTTTTCACGAAGCTGACGAACCCTTAGCCATTTTAAATTGTATCTATTAAATGCAATTCATCAGACCTTGCAATGGGTGCTTTGGCATTATACATCTTTGGTTCTTATTCATAAGCTTCTAACTTTCTATTTCTACTCTACCAAAGTCAGTCATTTCCCATGAAGAAAACCAGAATACGATGTCTTGTTTCAATTTCAGAATCAGGTTACATTTCTGGTTTCAGCGAGTATGCACAAGAAATACATTTTGGGTGACTGAAGCTCTGTAATTTTTAGTGACTAACTATAAAGAAAATATTTACAAAGAAAAGTCTTAGTGGATGTCTAAGTAGCTCATATACACTGATGGCCCCCAGAATCTATTCTATACAAGTTCTCATGTTATAATACATTGCACTACCTACCTCGGGCACCTAATTCAGGAGCAATCCACATGTATAAGGAGTCAGCTTGTGGCCAAAATCAGAATGAGGCCAAATTCTCAACAGGCTGCTCACATGAGCCTCTCTGCTCATGGTTTTGATTCATCTGCATTTGGCAGAAGAAAATAGTGCCAACCCCAGCAGGTGAGGAGGTAAAGGAAGAACCCCGGAGTAGACAAGGATGTCAGGAAACCGGAATATCAGGACAGTACAGAAATGCAGAAACACACATGAACAAGGTCGATGCCAATGTCAGTGCAATCCAGACCTGGTGTCGGAACAGCTGCCGAGATAAAAAGGATCCTTTTTGGAAAAATGCTTTTCCCAGGTCTGCCCTACCTTGTTATATACCACATGAATGCTCAGGGAAAGTCTGACCAACCATTTGCTAACCATTTGTCAGTTGTGTTAACACTGATCACATACGTCCCTCTGACAATTACTGCTGGGTCATAGGAGGAAATAGAGATGCATAACTAAACCAAACCAAACCAAACCAAACCAAACCAAAACAAAACAAAACAAAACATCCTGCAAAGGCCAAGGTCCTTTTCAGTCCTGACTGGGTAGTGCACCGGTGAGCAGCTGGGGACATGGGCTGCTTAGCTACAGGAGTCTCTGGGTCTCCAGAAGCACCGCTGGTAGGAGTTTCAACAGAAGGAGGAGTCTCAACAAGTCATGTCAGTCGTTGAGTAGCCCTTGCAGCAGAGAGACACTGGTCATACCTGCTCCTGCTGCTGGCCTCACTTCTAGCATGGTAGAAAAGCAGCGACTTGTGTCAAAGAAAAGGTTAGAAGACATTCAGTGTGTCACCTGGGTAGGTGTGCTTGAAAGGGGGGTGTTGTCACAGTGCAGGCAGTGCTGCAGGCGCCCGAACTACAGGCCTTGGGATCAAGCACATGTTGACTCCATCGGTGGCAAGGGACCCACAGTAGAAGAAATCCCAGTTAACTATGGGACTGGAAGCTGCAGCCCCTGTAACTTGATGGGTTAACATCATCCTAGAACTTGCTACCAGCACAGAGAATGATGGTTTTGTCATTGACCCACAACATCATGGTGGCTCAAGAAAGGTAGTCAATGACCCAAAGAGGCAGAAGTAGAACTAGGTAAAAGCATGTGTGAAGGGTTTTGAAACTGACAAATAATCTAGGCGGAGCCCTTAAAATATGTAATGAACTTGGTGTGCCAAACCTAATCAGGACTTACTTACTATGCCTCCATTCAGCCCTGATGCCAGTTAGAGATCTGGAAAATCCCCTGGGACCTCCAGGGAGGGAGCTTTACGCCAAGGTAACCACCTGCTGAAATGCAGGGCTCAGGCTGCACTGCAGGTCAGTCTAGGATGACCCAAGTGAAGAAGGGGGTGGAAGGATACACACGAGGCTTTATAGAGACCAAGATCCAGGCTGCCACACAGGCTGGGAACAGATCTTGCACTAGCATTGCTGTAGCGGTGGTCAGTGAGCACTATTATGTAGTAGGAGTGGACTGGAGACAGCCCAGAGGAAGTCTCAGGGCAGGCCCTGGGGAGCCACAGCTTGTCCAAGCAGAAGAGAAAAATGGAGCCCAGTAGTCAACCCTCAATTTTAGTGGATATGGGGAAGTTAAAGACAGATCCATTTTTGATGATAAAATAGTGAGGATAATCTGCCATAATCTTCCCCCATAACAGTTATACCTCAGTGGGATGGTAGAGCCACCCGAGGACATTTTGGAAATTTTAGGAGGCTTGTATTTCCCTTTTGTCACACTGATTGGGAAATACTGTGGACATTCAGTGAGATGGGTTAGGGATACAAGATGTCCTGCAATCAAATAATTGTACCACATCCTGCCCAACCTTCACCTTGTCTCACTAGAAATTTGCATCGATGAAAAATCTACCTAGAGCCTACCTTCCTTTATATTAACACAAAGTAGTTCTGTACCGTTTTAATATACATAGAATCTTTGGTAATAACTGTAACTGGAGAGAAGACTGCATTTGGTTTCACGGGAATGATTCCACAAACCGTTCCCCGTCTCAGAAGACCACATCACTAACAGCAAGGCTGCGCGTGCTTTTGAGGCCACCCTACACAACATACCTGGGTGGTCAGAGTCTGTACGTGTCACGTTCATGATGATTCTGCACATAGTTGCACATCTGAGCGCCTAATTATATGTTATGGTGCAGTCATATCTGAGTCATTATAAATTAAAAGTAACTAAATTAAAAGTAACTAAATTAAAAAGCAAACAAATAGAGAAAATAAAGCCAAACGTTAATTTTGAGAAAAGATTAATAAAATCAATCAACTCCTAGCAGGACGGATGAAAAATAGAGAAAAGGCTCAAAAGACCAATATCAGAAATGAAAAAGGAGTCATCATTAGAAATCATGCAGGCATTAAGAAGGTAAGACGAGGCTATTATTTAGAACCCTAGGCAATTAATTTGAGATTTCATGTAAATCAGTTAATTTTTTTAAGTTTATTTATTTTGAGAGAGAGAGAGAGAACAGGAGGGGCAGAGAGAGAATCCCAAGCAGGCTCTGTGCTGTCGGCAGAGAGCCCGACGCGGGGCTTGATTACAGGAACCATGAGACCATGACCTGAGCCAAAACCAAGAGTCAGATGCTTAACCAACCTTAACCACCCAGGCTCAAGCTCTTCCTGACAATAGAGAAGAGGAACCCTTCCCAACTTCTGTAATGAGTGAGCATTTCCTTGGCCTCTGTAACGAAAGATCTTTGTTTTTCTAAAAAGGAAAATGTAAAACTAAGCTTTCTCTTCAAGTTAGTTAACAATTCTAAACAAAATAATAGCAAACATAATCAAGCTCTGTATAATAAGGATACTATATCATAACCAAGATGGAGTTATTCTAAAAATATAATGTTCAGTTAACATTTGATAATCAAGCAAAGTAGGTTAGCAATTAACAGAAAAAGGGGAGAAAAATAATAGGTCACCTCATTAAAGGCAGGAAAAGCACTTGGTAAAACTCAACACCCATTTGTGATAATGCCTTCTACAAGAAGTAGAAAGGTCTTCTTTATCTGATAATATAAAAAAAAAAACCCACCGACAAATAATATAAATATAAACCAAAAAAAGAATCTTATCATATTTAGAGGTGAAATATTGAGAGCTTTTATTAAGAGACTGGGAATGAGACATGGGTTCCTCCTATCACCATTTACTATATTGGGCAATCATCACAAACCCCAGTGTCTGTAAGGTTCATGGCAATAGGGAGGGGTGGGGTCTATGGAATTTGAGAATCTTCTGCCAAAAGTCATTCAAATTCAATTACAAAGCAAAACCAAACAAAACCAAGACAAAACAAAACAAAAATCACTGAGCCAGCCAAATAAAATATCTGCAGGCCAGATTTAGTCTGCAGTCTGCAAATTGGTGAACTTGGTTGGGGTTGTTTTGGGCCCAGCTGATAGGATAATAAACTTCACATCTTAAGTAAAAACAGTAATCAAGTATATTACTACCTGAAGGAGACCCTGTGTTTTAATAGATGTCAAAGTCTCGAGCTAAACTTTGTGTAATTTGGAGGAGAGTGCTGAAAAGGCAAGCCATACAATACTCAGAAGGAATAAACAATACTAGGGTGTCAATGGAAAGAGAGGCTTACATCGTGGGACTTCAGGAGTAGCGATAAACAGCAAAACCACTGGGTTATGAATTATTCCAAGAAATCCCCAGGGCATCTCTGCTTGAATTTATCACATTGTACAAATGTGAAAGAAGACAGATTAAAAAAATGCAGTAGTGAGTTAGTTGACTGTTTTGGTAAATACTCTCCATTAGAAGTACTTGCATGTAAGAGGCACTGGTGAAATCTTTGAATTTGAATAGTGTTCTTTCCTGATATCTGCTGTCCTAGATGCCCTAGGACATGAATGAATGAATAGGATGAATAGGAATGGTCCTTTATGCCCTTAGACTGGTGTCATCAGCTTGCTCCTGGGCCCAGAGTTGCAGACACAGGAAAGCAGAAGGCAGGCAGGCCAGTTTGCTCAGCAAGAACCCCTCTTGGGTGGTCTGTTTTGCACATGTGTTAAGAACTGGCTTGACCCAGAACTGCCTCCCTCATTTCTGCAGGGCGAGGTTTATGGAATCTTTGGTGCAGTGACTTTCTGAATCTAAACTGACCTTGGCTTTTGTGTTTCCTTGGATAACCGTCTCTCCGCTTTGCAAAGCAGATGAGCTCTTTGCCTCTCTTCCAGAATGAGGTGGAGATTGGAGAAGATAACTGAAAGTTTAAACCTGACACCCCTATGGTGCCTTTGCTGCTTGGTGTGGGTTTCCCAGGTCAGCCAGTGAGACAGCTCCAGGAGCTCACCCGGAGTCCTTGAAGGAAATCTTATCCCTGAAGCAAGACTCATGTCAGTGGAGCCTGACAGAACTGACTGCCCGCGCAGTGGTCAGTCTGGCTGTCACCCACATGCCCAGTGCCCAGCCTGGCACCTGGAAATGCCTATTTTCAGAAATGCCAGGGTTTGGGGAGTCCTTGACTGTGTTTGTATTTATGATCACCACTCTTATGTTTTAGATGATGTGGCTTGGATTCGTCTTCGTAGTTGTCTTTCCTGCCCTTCAAAACAGGAGCTACTACCAAGGGCCTAAGGAGGTGATACTAGGAAGAAAGGGAGAGCATTAAATGCTGTTTAAGTTGATAACTCCAACTTACCTTTGGACTCGGTCCTTATCAACCACCTCCAATCATCTCTAATTCATTAAGCTGCTTTTTGCTTCTTCCTGAAAAAAAGGGATAACAGAAGAAAAATATTTTTTTCTTTTACTATAAGTTGTTTCAAGAACAGTGCCGGGCAGCACTACCTTGGCTAGGGTTTCTGACACAAGTTAGTTTTAAGGAGTTTATCACATTCACTGTTTTTATTTTATTTTATTTTATTTTATTTTATTTTATTTTATTTTATTTTATTTTATCTTATTATTATTTGATTTTATTTTAAGTTTACTTATTTATTTGGAGAGAGAGAGGCAGAGAGAGAGAGAGGGCGAGACAGAATCCCAAATAGGCTCCGTGCTGTCAGCGTAGAGCTGACACAGGGCTCGAACTCATGAGCCATGAGATCATGACCTGAGCTGAAATCAAGAGTCAGTCGCTTAACCGAGCCACCCAGGAGCCCCACAACATTCACTATTTTAGTTTTTAGGTGGCAGAAACCTTGCCTGGGTGTCAGAGTTCATGTGCATGCTCTGTTTACTAAAACATGAGTCACAACTGAGGGTTTCTCGTTGCCCTTTGTTATGAACAGTGTCACTTGTATCAGACCACACTTTCTGGTTTGTGCCTTCAAATACAGCTTTGGTTACCATGAAATACTGAACTTTTGTCAGTGAAATTTAAATTTCTTACATGGGGGAAAATCTAAATCACATCGGGGAGAGAAGAAAGAGATCTGAAGTTGGGGAAAGTCCAAAGACTTGAATTTACTTGTTAATTAATGTATCCTATGCCTAAATAGAGCATAACTTAGTAAATGGTTGTTGAATGACTTAGTGGTGGGGAACTTTACTTTTGGAATGAAGGTATCTCATAAAGAATCCTTTTGGAGATAAAAGGAGCCCAATACATTAGCTAAATAATTATGGGCCACATTTAAAAAAAATCACATGTATTAATACTTTATTAAATAGAAAAACAGAGATTTGAAAAAGAGCACTGGTTTTATTTATTTTTTAAAATTTATTCATTTTGAAAGAGAGAGAGAGTGCACGCTAGTGGCGGAGGGGCAGAGAGAGATGGGGAGAGAGAACCCCAGGCAGGCTCCACACTGTCAGAGCAGAGCCTGATGCAGGGCTCGATCCCGAGAACCGTGAGTTCATGACCTGAGCTGAAATCAAGAGTCAGATTGATTAACCAATTGAGCCACCCAGGCACCTCGAAAAATAGCACTGGTTTTAAATCACCAAAGTTTCCGTAGATGGGGAAGAAAACCCAACATGATACACCACAGATTCCAGTGGCCTCTACCCATCAGGAAGTGTGGGAATACCTGAAAAGGAGGCAGATTTCAGTAGTGAAGACAATCTGAGTGTCTTCCAGTTCTGGTAGCTACACAGTGGTGTCACAAGCACAGCAAACACTTCCCCAGCAATAGATGTTTATCACAGCTCCACTGAGGAAATAGTTTGCAAGGTTCATCAGCATAGCACCACTTTGGGGAAAGCCTCTTCTACATTCTTTAGTCTATGTGCTTACAGTGGGGCTGACCCCAGCCCCAACTGCACAGGTATGAAAAACTAGAGTCAATCCAAAGACTTTTACCGATTACATCAGAAAAGGGGTGCATTTGTTTGCACTGCTAGGAGGGATCTTAAAATTTCTCTTCACAAGAAAAGCATCTGTGACTGTGTGTGGCAATGGATGTTAACTAGACGTACTGTGGTGAGCATTTTGCAGCATATACGAAATCCAGTCATTACACTGTACACCTGAAGCTAATACGGTGCTGTAATATCAGTTATATCTCAGAAATAAGCAAATAAGTAAAACTGAAAGATAAAGTAAACAAAAAGGAAAAGGAAAGGGGATGCATCTGTTTCACGGGAGTTGGAGGTAGGAGGAAGACTTGAGTTACTCGTGGTCATATCTTATTACTAGGTGGGAAGAATCTTTCAGAGAAGAATGATAATGAAAAAATATTCAGGGGTGCCTGGGTGGCTCAATCGGTTGAGCATCCGACTTCAGCTCAGGTCATGATCTCACAATCTGTGAGTTCAAGCCGCGTGTCAGGCTCTGTGCTGACAGCTCAGAGCCTGGAGCCTGTTTCGGATTCTGTGTCTCCCTCTCTCTCTGACCCTCCCCTGCTTGTGCTCTGTCTGTCTGTCTCTCTTTCAAAAATAAATAAACATTAAAAAATTTTCAAAGATAAGAGATGAATACAGATGGTTTTCTGGTCATATTGTGAGAGCAACTAGATCCAGCTATACCTGAAGCATCAGATTTCTGTAGTTTTCATTTAGTGAAAAACTTTTTTAAATCCTTTTTTTTTTTCTGGCATTACCCTCTCTGTTGCTCTTCCTCAGTTCTCATCCAACAAGGTAATGTTTTCCTTTAAAAAAGAAGTCAAAAATAATTTTTATACATTACTAACAAATGATCCATGTCTCCATTAGGTACCTTTAATGTTCTACTTTTTATTTTATTATTTTATTTTTTATTTTTTTGGAATGTTTATTTATTTTTGAGAGAGAGCAAGTGGGGGAGGGACAGAGAGGGAGTGAGACAGAGGATCCGAAGCAGGCTCCATGCTGACAGCAAAGAGCCCAGTGTGGAGCTTGAACTCACAAACCATGAGATCATGACCTGAGCTGAAGTCAGAGGCTTAACTGATTGAGCCTCCCAGACACTCCAATGCTCTACTTTTTAAAACAAAATCTCAAGCAGCTCAGAATACTTTTATACAAACTTGTTAAAAATGAGAGTTTGGTCCAGTTCTTTTTAGAAGATGAAGAGCCGTCTGCAGGAATAAGAAGATGAACTTGCATGTAAAAATAGACTACCCTATGACCCAGCAATAGCACTGCTAGGAATTTATCCAAGGGATACAGGAGCACTGATGCATAGGGCCACTTGTACCCCAATGTTCATAGCAGCACTCTCAACAATAGCCAAATTATGGAAAGAGCCTAAATGTCCATCAACTGATGAATGGATAAAGAAATTGTGGTTTATATACACAATGGAATATTACATGGCAATGAGAAAAAATGAAATATGGCCTTTTGTAGCAACGTGGATGGAACTGGAGAGTGTGATGCTAAGTGAAATAAGCCATACAGAGAAAGACAGATACCATATGGTCTCACTCTTATGTGGATCCTGAGAAACTTAACAGGAACCCATGGGGGAGGGGAAGGAAAAAAAAAAAAAAAAGAGAGGTTAGAAAGGGAGAGAGCCAAAGCATAAGAGACTGTTAAAAACTGAGAACAAACTGAGGGTTGATGGGGGGTGGGAGGGAGGAGAGGGTGGGTGATGGGTATTGAGGAGGGCACCTTTTGGGATGAGCACTGGGTGTTGTATGGAAACCAATTTGTCAATAAATTTCAGAAAAAAAAAAAAAAAAAAAAAAAAAAAAAAAAAAAAGAATATTAAAAAAAAAAAAAAAAAAAAATAGAGTTTTTCTGAATTAAAAGCAATAAGATAGGAACTGAAAACATCATTTGCCTTGTAGTCAGCCTGGTATTTTTAGCCCCTCCTACACAGCGTTAGGTCAGGGGAACTGAGAGCTCCAATCTTTCATCTTCATGCATCCACAATTCTAGCATTCATTTAATTTCTGACTAAAAGACACTAACTACCAGTCCAGCAGGCTCTTGAGAGAGCCTCAGACGTTGTTCTTCCCCAGTGTTCTCTAAGGTTCCTGGAGGTGGGACTTCCACTTACCACCCATGGATCCTAGCCTTTCCTCCCTTTGCTATGTCAGCTTCCTTTGAAAATTTGATTCATCTTTACAATTTGGCTGGTTTATTCTCAGCACCTGGCTACCAGACTTGGGAGCTGGTGGGGACGTACCTATTTCTTGTATCACACTGTGCCTCTTTATTTAACCCAAAGCCCTACCAGTTGAAATGAGGGATTGAATAGACAAATTACACTGACATGACTTGTCTATAAAAATTGCCCCCAAAGAACCAGCTTCTTGCCTTTGGGTTATTGTGTCTAAATCTGTCATTCTCTGGTTCCCTCCTCTCCTTGAGAATGTTGGCATTTGCCTCCAATTCTAGTGAGACTGGTGAGTTCACACCAAAAACATTTCTGAAAAATATGTAAGATGAGCTAAAGATTTAAGTGGTCACGCGATCAGAAGGAAGTTCAGCAAAACTTAACACAGCTTCTCTGACTCCTGGAAGCCATAGTCAAGATCCTGCCCGTGCAAAGTGGCATCTAGCCAGGTCTGAGAGCTTTACTTTACATGTCTAGTTCAAACTAAAGCTTTATGATACTTATGAGGACTTTGAGAATAAGTCCTCTTGTCTTATATTTCTTCTTTAAAAATCTTGGCTCTCTGAAGTCCTTTGCATTTGCTTATTAAGTTTAGATTCAGCCTGTCAAATTAAAAAAAAAAATCCACAAGAGTTTAGATTGCAGCTGATTGAGTGTTTCAATCCCTTCATATTTTATAGCACAATTTAAATTTATTTTTTCTTCAATTTCTTTTAGTGTTTCCAGTTTTCTGCATAGAAGTCTGATATAATCTAACTTTAGTTAGATTTATTCTAAGTATATGGCATTATGATGCTATTATAAAAGCATTTACTAAATTTCATTTCCTAACACTTTCCAATATACAGAAATGAACGGATTTTTAAATATTGATTTCCTATATAGCAACCTAGCAAAGCACTCTCATGATATATCTGTGAATTATTTAAAATTTTCTTCATATATAAGCAATTACTTCATATAGAAGTTTGCTGTTATTTTTTCCACGAGCAATTTGTTGACTAAAAGTGATAACATCGTTGCCTTGTTCCCAATTTCAAAGGGAATAATTTCATTATTTCACCAATATGTATACTTGTTGAGGTTTTGTTTTGTTTTTTAGGTATTCGTCGTTAGATTATTAAATGTTCTAACCTGGTTTGCTAAGAGTATTTGTATTCTTCTAAATTATACATGCATGTTATAATTTCATCATGTACATTTTCTGCATCTGTCAAGATTATCATGATTTTGTCCTTCAATTCATGAACGGGCCTATTGCTAGAAGCCAGATACCACTCAAGTGCTGATGGAAAAAAAAAAAAAGTTCTGCAAAGGGGAAGTGCTCAACTTTGTCAAGGAGAGGCCATATTGTTTTCACTACTAGCAGTTATAAATAAGTGCATGTAAATCAGAGAATCGGTTAGTTACAAGGTACTTTTCAAACACCAAAGACCTGGATATATGTGTTGAGAGGAAAAATTACAAAAGCAAAAAGAATGGCATTTTAAAACATGTTATGAGAGAGGGCCTTACTATTATTCTAACTCATTAAGCACTTTCTACATGAATTATCTGACATATCCTCAAAACAACCCTATCATTTCCACTTAAGACACAGGAAACTGAAGCTCATAGTGGTTAAATAACTCGCCCAATGTTACATAGCTAATAAGTGTGATTGATGCAGTTCCAACTGGCTCCAAACCCAAACTCTTAAGTTTCTTTCAGAGGAGGCAACATGATATAGTGGGTAAGGATTTGCACAGGGTTTGGTTTTGATAAATGATGTTTTTTAAGTGACAGTTTTATAGATGGAAATAATAGACAAGAAGGAATTGTACTCTGAACTGTTTTATAGAGATTATTCGTGTGCAGAATTATAAAGTCTGAAATTCTTTTGTTCTGGAAACTCTCACATTAAGCTTCTCTAAATGAAAGAACTTAATGGTGTGGCTTTGGGCTGAGCAACGGGTCGAATGTTTGCATGTCTAGTGGTGAAAGAAATTCTTCAGTTTTCCTCATTCCTTCCTACGTGAAAACTCTAAATGTGCTCATAGTATTCCCTAAAAAACAGTGTCACTTTGGACACTGTTAACTATGCCAACACTGTGATGATGTTCTATGATAACAACGCATTCTTCTGCTTTTTTCAGCACTTCTGTTCCTTCTAACTTCTTTGTGGGCTGCTCCATCCATCTCTTAAATGCTGATTGATGAACACACTCTGTTCCTGGAAATCTCATTATCTTGGGATCTCGTACCTTATAGATCTAGTAGCCGAAACCAGAAAATAAAAGTGATGAAATTTACACATCATTAATACATATGTGTGTGTGTGTGTGTGTGTGTTTTCAATCCAAATGGTTATTTATTCTAAAACTGGAAGCTACTTTGCCTACATTTTCACCAGAATTTTTAAATGAGAACAGGGAAGGAAAAAGTTACAGATGTAAACATTGACATAGTTGCTTTTTTAAAAAAATATTAAAACCCTTTTTATTAGCCACTTCCATGAATGCTTTACAGGTTATGCAAAAACATTTACAGGCTCCACATGGTGTTTGCTTTTCTCGCAAGTTTTTCCATCTACTACAAGAACAACAGAGGTCTGATTATATGTGTATTACAGCATATAATATAATTATATAACCTGTTAATTGTATAATTATATAAACATATAATTATATGTGTATTATATATAATTACACAAATTAATTATATATGTAGCAATGTAGAATCAATATATAATATTATTATATATAATACTAATATATACCGACATATTACATACTGATATATACCTTATACTACATATAATCAGTATATAATATTATTATATATAATCAGTGTTATTTTCAGAATTTTTTTCGCTAATCAGGCTTAATTTTTTTGAATTAACTTTTTATTAAGACTTCATTTTTTTTTTAGAGCAGCTTTAGGCTCACAACAAAATTGAGGGGAATATACAGAGATTTCCCATATAGCTCCGTCTCCACAAATGCCTGGCTTCCCCCATTATCAACATCCCCCACCAGAGTGATACATCTGTTACAACTGATGAGCCTGTACTGACACGTCAGACACGTCATAATCACCCAAAGTCCACAGTTTACATCATGGTTCACTCTTGGTGTTTTACATTCTGTGGATCTGGACAAATGTAAAATGCCATGAACCCATCATTATGGTATCTTACAGAATATTTTCACTTCCCTAAAAAGCTGTACTCTGCCTATTCATCCTCCCACCCCTCCAACCCCTGGCAACCTGTGATCCTTCTGTCTCTAGTTTTGCCTTTTCCAACATGCCATATAGTTGGAATCATCTAGTATGCAGCCTTTTCAGACGGGCTTCTTTTACTTCGTAATATGCACTTAAGATTCCTCTATGTCTTCTCATGGCTTGCTAGCTCATTTCTTTTTAGCCCTGAATCATATTCCATTGTCTGGATGCACCATAGGTCGTCCATTGACCTACTAAGAGACATCTGGATAATTTACACTTTTTGGCAATTATGAATAAAAGTGCTATTAACATTCATGTGCAGGTTTTTGTGCGGACATAAAATTTCAGCTCCTTTGGATAAGGAGCATGATTATTGGATCCCATTGTAAGACTATATTTTGTTTTGTAAGAGACCACCAAATTACCTTCCAAGGTAGCTGTTCCATTTTGCATTCCCATCAGCAATGAATGAGGGTTCCTGTAGCTCTATATCCTTATCAGCATTTGGTGTTTTCAGTGTTCTGGATTTTGGCCATGCTAGTAGGTAGGCAGTAGTATCTCACTGTTGTTTCCATTTGCATTTCCCTGGTGGCATACAATGTACAACATCTTTTCACCTACTTATCTGCCATCTGTATATTTTCTTTGGAGAGGTGTCTGTGGCCCATTTTTTAATTTGGGTTGTTTTTTTATTGCTGAGTTTGAAGAGTTCCTTGTATATTTTGGATAATAGTCCTTAATCATATGTGTCTTTGACAATATTTTCTCCCAGTCTATGGCTGGTCTTCAGTATTATTTTTTATATTCTTCAGTATATAGAATTCAAACATTGCAGAAAATACAAGAATTACAAACAGAAAAAAGTTTAAGTGCATGAAAAATAATATTATATGTATAACTCTGAGGAGGGAGACAGAGAAATGGGGTCAATGCATGGGGTTTTAAAATTCAGATTAAAAATTATTGACTAAAATTAGGTAACATTTTATATCAAGTATGTCAGATTACGTTTTTCTCCATTCTTTTCTGTGTGTTTGAAATAGTTCAAAATTTAAGGAGGTTCTCCTTAAATCAGACCAGGTTCTAGTGTTTTAATACAGATGACATTAGTGAATCCATTACTTCCATCTGATCTCTTTTCAGATGGAAAATAATCTCTTATAATCTTATAATCTCTTATAATCTTATTTATAAGATTTCTTTCCATTATAATACTCTGAGAATGCTTTTATGATGGCATGTTTCCCTACTTTCTTTGGTATGTCCTAATTCACAAAATATGAAACTTCAAAAGATTTGCTTGAACTGTACATTCAAATTAGCTCTTTTATAAAGAGGAAGGCAAACATATTGTTACTGCAATAATTATTGTCTTAAAACAAGTGCCCTCACTTGAATTTGGACTCTTCTGTTAACTTAGTAAATGAACTCATGGTCAGTAGCTTGAATCAAGTCTAAATATAGGATGTTTACACCACACTCAGATTGGGTCAACACTAAAACGAGGTATATACAAAGGAATTCTTCCCACTTCTCTTGAAAACACATATTTCCATCGGGCTCATAAATCAGGATTTGCCATATGCAGTGCACTTAACCCCAAGCTAAGATTTCTAGAAAACATTTCCAAAATTATTTAGCAAATCATGATCACTACATTTCTAAATGGCCACTTGGAGTGGACAAAAGAGAAAACATGGGCTTCTGGACGCTTCCTGTCTGAAGCCTCCAGCCATAGTCCAGGGTAGTTGGAGCAATGAGCTGGGCCAGAACTTTCCTCCCCAACACCAACCCAAACTCAAATCACCTGCAGTAATTGAGCTCCTTAAAATATTCCCGAAAATGAAAGTGTACAAAAGGAATCTGGGATTTGAAACATTCTCACAGGCCCCAGAAGTGAGGGACTAAAGAATTTTTGGCCCTGCTCAGTTTCTCAGTGGACGAGCCAGTGTCAGGGCCTCCTGACTATGTGGGTCAGAACTCGCTTTCTACAGAGATACGAAGAAGGAACTGGTAAGACTTTTTTAATTGTCTATGTGAAGGAAATCACTGAGGACACTTGAGCTGAAAAAAGGGAAAAGGAGGGAAAAGAGAGAGGCTATGGCGTGAGAGCACACATCACTGCATATGCCTTTTCTCTGGTCCCCGTGTTCCCACTGTAGTATGGATCTGAGATGGTTCATGTGCTGATCTCTGATTGTTGGCTCATCATTCCAGCAGGAACGAGTTCTTTTGAGGTCTTTGTTTCCTCTTTGCCCACCTCTTTCATCTCATCCTCCACTTCTTAAGTTCTCTAAACCATAAAACGTTGATCCTATCAGAAGTTTGGAGTGCCATGGTAGTCTGCAGATTCAGGGTAGGAGAAACTGTCTTAATTCCTTTGCACTGGGGTTGGAAATAAGGACGGGCAAGAGATAAGACTTTAGGGACACTGAGCTAGTGATTGAAATGCTTGGGTATGTTATAATGGGGGTCTGGGCCCAGGACCTAAAGTAGACTTATGTGGACTTAATAAGAGAGAAATCCAATATTTTAAAGCATCACCAACTAATTCTGGGGAACTTGAATTTTAAACATATAGGACACATGCCCACCTACTACCTATTGACTATTCAGTAGGAAGAACTGTCTGTGACTCAAGACTTTGCACAGTCCTGTCTGAACTATCCTCAGTAGGAACTTCCCTCTTTTTAATGGTCCAAGACAGCCATAAGGCTTCTTTAATAAGAGGCTGGATCCCTGACATCAAGAAGGGCAGTGGAATTTGGAAGGGGAAAGATGTTTATACGTTTTACTTTTTTTTAGCACTCTGCACCTGTACATGGGTGGTACTATGAAGAACAAACTCTGGGCGTTCGCCTGAGCCAAGAGAGTAATGAAACTCAATCCTGATCCCATAGAGGGTCTGTCATCCTGCCTCCAGACATCCCACTGCTTTCACTATGCTGCTTCACTCAACCTCATGGCTCTATGGGCTTCTCTATGAGTTCCATGAATGGTTCATTGCATTTAGGTTAAAAAATATATACCCCCAAACTGAGAATTTCTCTCTCCCTTGAGAAAACTTGTACGTTTTAAATTTTTTCTTGGGAGTCTATAACTTTCTTCCCCAAAGTAAGTAGTGTAAACAAATTATTTCCGTCAAACCTATATTATTGGTATCTTTAAGAGGTTCCACAGGATAATTGTGAATTCAGCCTGATTCTACAGAAGTAATTCAATACTTCCTTCACTGCCACCCCTGCCTCTGCTGGTTTCTTCTCTCTCCTTCCTTCTTTTCCTTCTCCTTTCCATCCCCACTCAGCTCTTAGAAATTTCAGTACTGACAGTTGGTCTCCAACTCCGGCTTGTCTTCTTGATCTTGCCCTGTCTTCTCCAACTAGACCTAGTGTGTGTTCTCTATCCCAGCACTGACTCGGCAGACTCCTGCTTTTGAGTTGCTGGTGTTCTGTGGCCAGTACATGAGTATAATTTTAGCAAAGGCAAAAAGGGGAAAAGTTGTGCACCTGTTTTATTCTTCCTAATCTCTCCCCCAGGAGAAATAAATCTGGGAAAAAGAATAGGGAGGTGCAATGGAAAAGGTCAGCCCAGACTGCTGTGCTTTCTGAGAACAGAGAAGACAGCTGTACTGGTCCAGAGAAGCTGGCCCTTGAGTTAACCAAGAAAGGCCTACAGCCTTATTGCTGTGACCCTTCCCCAGCCCACCTCCTTGAGTTGCTACTTCTGGCAACGGAGAGAGTCAAAGTGATCTATTCAGGAACTGTGTGGCCCTGGTTATTGATATTCAATCACCAGACACTGCATCAACCCAGACCTGGAAAGACTGGACAGATTAATAGCTTCTTCACATTTCTTTGGGTGGTAATACACAGCTATTCTTGGCTTATTGATTAATTACGATGTCAAATTAAGTTAGGATAAACTTTCTAGCTCATATAAAAATTGGCCCCTACTTATTTTGTGTCAATACATCTCTATCAAATAATACCTGGCTACACTGTTATTCTCATCTCTGAGTTGTTCCTGTTTAAGCAGGTATTATGTCTAACAACACTAATAACAGCCAAATGCATAGGACTTTTTATGGGCCATGAGGTGTTGGAAGTGTTTTACACAGACTAACTCATTTAATACTCATAATAACCCTAAGAGGAAGGTAATTTTATCCTCATTTTATGAACGACAAATCTTAGGAGAGAGGTTAAATAACTCCCAAATCTCCTGCCAATGACCAGTGGTGAAACTGGGATTCAAATTGAGATGGTCTAACTCTGGAGTCTAGATTTGCAATCATTAAGTCATTAAATTGTATTTATATAGTCATCAATATCTAGCACAAAATGTTAAACAAATAAGTGTTTAATAAAAAAATCTGAGTTCATTATTCTAGTTTGGGGGTATTAATCCTGGGATCCATAGCAAGTGCTTTAACATGACAAATATTTTATTTCATACATTTTCCACCCATATGACAAAACTAAGACTTCGGGAGCTCCAGAGCCCTGACCCCATTGGATGGGATGCAAAGTCATTGTCTAACTCCATAACCAGCACTCTGCCTACTCTGCCAAGTGATCTTTCTACGAGGCCCAAGGAGCTCTGGGATGTCCTGGCTCTTCTGTGGCTGCAAGGGCTGTCCTCTGAGGCTCTCACGCAGTGGATCAGCCAAAGAGCCCACCAGACTCTTTGCATAATGAGGGATAAATGCAGAGGGAGACCTGTGGTTCCCATGTAACTGAGGTGGCCGCTGGCCCTCAAGTGGCCCTGCCTGAGCCTCATCCAGTGGTTTGACTCTCAAATCAAGGTGGGGAAGTCTGGGTTCTGTTCCTACTTCACCAATAATCCTGTGCTCTTGAATCACTCCCTTCTGAGTAAGAGAAGAGAGAAAGAGAAAAATCAGGGCTGGCTCTTCAGCCTCCAATCCTGTTTTTCGGGAACCGGGAACTGGACTACCTGGGCCCCTCAGGAAGGCTTGAACACAGAAGGTGAGACACTCCCTTCCCCTCTCAGGATCCTCCTGAAGACCACTGAGCTAGATGGTCATTTCCAATGACTGTTTTTGCTTTTCACTTAATGACAAACAAATCTTACCAGGCCTAGAGTTAAGATGTATTTTAAAAAATGCTTTAAATTTGTTTAAATCAACAGATATAGCAGGGAGAGTTTCACCATAAGAATAAAGGTACAAGGTTTCTAAGCTACCACTTTCCATGATTTTTGCCAAGTGATATCACTTAATTATTCCTATTTTGCCAGTGAAACTACAACCACCCTATGTACTGATGAGGGAGCATAAGGCAAGCCGACAGGCCACAAACACCCCCGACCCTGGTGGGATATGGGTGATATTCCTTGGGAATTCCTGGCTGCCCAAGAACAAAGGAAAGGGGAAAAACAAATGGTTAACTGATAGAGATCATAGTCCTGCAGGACCTAAGTCTCCATCATCCCTCCATAGTGATGTGGGAAACAAAGGCAGAAGGAAAGGGCAGATAGAACTAAATGTCCTTATAACCTGCAGCCCACTGACAGATACTTGAGGCTGGCAGAGTAAAACGTTTCTCCAGGAACTCCTTACTGTCTTAATGTTAATGCTCTGCTAGAGGGAAAAACCACCTTAGCTTGACAATAGCTTGGCCTCCAGTATCCCATGAGTCTTCTTTAGCATATGAAAATCTCACTGGAAACTTCCCCTGGACTTTACCTCCCCCAACTCCACAGTATATAACCAGTCTCTCCTCATGGTCCCGGGGCAGCTCTTCCAGCCCATGGGTGTTTAATAAAATCACCTTTTTGCACAAAGACCTCTTCAAGAATTCTTTCTTGGTCGTCGGCTCTGGACCCCATGAGCCCCACAATCACCCCCAAACCTCATCATGTACCTCATGTCGCTTTAAGGATGATTGGAGGTGAGGCGTTTAGTTAGCAGCATTGTTTTACCCTTCCACACAAACTCAGGTTTCCCTTCTCCCGCGGCGCTCTATGCTCTATTCTTTAGTAAAAATGTTCCATGAATTTTTGTAAAATAGAGAGCCAATAGTTTTGGGGGATTTTATGAGGTGGCTTTCTAATCCAGACACAGGACTCCAGTCTGGGTCTTTGTTTAGAGAGGAGTTTTTCACAAGCTTTTTTCTCCACAGACAGCACTTTGGTCACTTCACATGTAACCAAAGCTCTCTCTGTGGGGAGACGGATCATGTCCTGGCGCTTCCAGCCAGGCAGTTACATGGCCGTTCTTCCCACTGATTTCAGGGAAGGAAACTCACGTTACAGCTCGGTGTTTTCATTTCAGTCTCCCTACAGGCCCATCACAGGAAGTCTAATAACAAAGATGGGTTAACTGTTAGTTATGGAATGTTAGTTGTAGGAGAGCTAGAAAAGTTAAAACACCCAAATTCAACCACTGGGGGGATATTCTTATAATTTTGTAGCATTGGTGACTATCAGCATTCTATATAAATAGTACTCAAGAGTATATTTTATTAAAATATATATATATGTGTGTGTGTATATATATATATATATATATATATATATATATATATACACATATACATACACACTGTATATACATATCAATCTGACTCTACGGGATCCAAAATGTGCTGTGTCTCTGTGAGACAGATACATACACACACATTTGAGTGTCTTGTGTGTTTTACAAATACAAAACCTGTATGACCCTCTTATTTCATAGTTTTTTTCTTTTCACTTAAGAGCACATTACATATTTCTTAGCCCAGGTGTCTGTAAACAGGAGAATGGATGAACAAACTATGGTGCATTTATACGATGGAGTAATCCAATGGAAAAGTATTCAGCAAGGGAGAGAAATAAGCTACCCACGCACACAACAATATGGACAAATCTCAAATAATGAGGAGTGAAAGGATCTTTACCTAAGAGTATATATTGTATGAATTCATTTATTCATATGAAGTTCTAGAACAAGTAAAGCTCAACTTTGATGGAAAAAATCAGAAAAGTGGTTGCCTTGGCAGAATGGGGCAAGGAGAGAGGAAGGGGCAAGAGTGAACTTTTGGGGTGGTTGTAATGATCTATGTCTTGATAAAAGTTTGGGTTACATAGCTGTATGCATGTGAAAAAACTCATCTAATGGTCCACTTAAGACTTGTACATTTCACTGCATATAAATTTTTACTTAAGGAAAAAAACAACAAATATCTAACTCTAGTTAATAATATGCATACTAAAGTACTTAGGGGAAGGGAACCAATGTCCGCATTTTACTTGGAAACGCATTTTGAAAAAAGATCAATGCTACATAGATGGACAAATATGATAAAGCGGGTATCGTAAAATGTTAATTACAGCATTTAGGTGGTAGTTCTTTGGGCGCTCTCTGCACAATTTTTTCAATTTTCTGTAGGTTTGTTATTTTTCATATTAAAATGTTAGCAAGAGAAAGAACATATGACATGTTCTCATGTCCAATATGCTTCCACAGTGTTTTAAAGGACTGATTAAATTGATATCTATAGACTGGAATAAAATTCAATCACTGTAAAACATTTAGATTGTTTATATTTTTACAGTACAAGCTGTATTACAACAATTATCCTTATACTTGGATATTTGGACACTTGTCTTATTAGATACTTAGGATAAATAAGCATGATTGCCAAGTCTATAAGGAATTAAGGATTTGGGTTCCTATTTTGATCTAGAAGATTTGGCACAATTTCCTCTCTTCTAAAGAGATGGATTCTATTTCCTCATATTTTCTTAGAAGATGTCCATTTCCATAAGATTCAGTTCTTTTTTCATCTTTGCTAATCAATCCGACATCTTTAACGGAATATTCTTACAATTTATTTTCTGGTTCTCTCCCACAGCATTTTTAGATCAAGGGGAAAACACTTAAAAGAGAAGAGGAGAATTTTCCATGCCCAGTTTTGAACTAACAATATGAATCATGGACTCCAAACCGTGATATGTCTTCAACCTATTTCCATGATTTGATTTGTACTTAATCAGAGATTGAAAGTAAAATCAGTTTCTGGGTATTCTATCTAGTCTTTTCTTTCTGTGAACATCCAATGAAAGTACACAGGATACAAGAACATGGGAGGTGTTTACTCTTCATGCCGTGACATCACTATGCTTTGACAAATTATAATGTGGAGTCGTATGTTCTAGCACCTTTTGGGTTATCAGCAAGTTGCATAAAAACCCAACATATGTTCAGGTTCTAAATGATGATTAGAAGCCAAAGAAATCTGCGCGGCAAATTGGGATGCCAGAAGGAGCAGCACACAAACAAAACATTCACTTGGCTGTTCTTCCAATCCCGCTCATTGTGGTGTGGACTACAGTCCTGTTTTATTCCTTTCTCTTGGCTCCTTCAGCAGTAGATGAAACCACTGAAGCCACTCAGCAGACAAACATGCCAGATCACGGGCCAGAGGACAATTTCCCTTTCCCAGCAGCAGCTCAGGGCCCTTCCCTGGACTTTCCAGATGACCTTTATAGCAGCAGCTGATTTCTTGAATAGTTTTTATTTTGATGGCATACAGCAAAATAACAATGCAACGTTGCCTAGTGAAAAGCCTGAGAATCAAATTTTGGGTCTCTCTCTCTCTTATGGCTTTGATTTGAATATAAGAGACTTTAAGAAGGCAGTAACGGTGAATATACATGTGTACTTAATGTCTCATGGAGGTTTAACCAATTGGTAAGCAACAGGTGCATTTTACAATTTCCAAAAATGATACGAAGTGTTAAACAAGTTCTTGACAGTATTCCACTCAGTATCAGCTTTCAAGTGGGTCAGCCCATCTCATCCATTTGAAACTCAAGTTAATGGATTCTTTATAGAAATTGCTACTGTTGAAATGCTGTTGGGATTCCATTTTCTGATTTCCTTAATATTGCACTTTCCTGTTTCCCACCTACTTCCTGCAAAGTCTCTCTTGACTGACTTATTTATTGTAGAACTTATAAATAGTTCTATCCAAATTTCAGTCTTTAGTTTTACATTCTATCTCTACTTTTTCCTATAACATTTTGAGAAAAAAATCAGTTCCACATTGTTTGGACGGGTTCCTAAAGGTGGAATTAAAATTTTAAAACGTTATAATAGGTATCTAAATTGGTATAACTTGTTGATTCCCACCACCTGCAGATAGTAGCAATTCCCTTACATAGTTGTCAAACAAGTCCGTCCCATTCCCAGTGTTGGGTAGATTGATGGATTAAAAAATGCTATCCCATCCAACCAGTTGTATGGACATTCAAGTTCTTTGTCCATTTTAAAATGGATATGTTTATCTTTTCTTATTTATGTCTATTTTTTAAAGTTTATTTATTTATTTTGAGAGAGCAAGCAGAGGAGGGGCAGAGAGAGAGGGTGAGAGAGAATCCCAAACAGGCTCTGCACTGTCAGCACATGGCCTGATGCAGGGCTGGATCCCATGACCCTGGGATCATAACTTGAGCTGAAATCAAGAGTTGGATGCTCAACCAACTGAGCCACCCAGGCACAAGATAATTTATATAACAGATTACAAAGTCTGATATTACTGAATTAGTTTCTTCTTCAAAATATAGGCAATACTGGGTGAATGACAGAGAACCAGACTGTGACTAAAATAGACTGAAGTCAGTTGCCCATCATATTATATGAATATTTTAAAAGGCCATTTTTCCGAGTTACTAAAATGTTCCATTTCATTGAACTTCATTCCCATGAACCTTTATAAATGATAAATAACAACCAAATCAATGACAACAATAGTGAGGGGTAGAAAGAACGCTATAACAAGATGCCAAAATCTCAAAATATGGATTTTTTAACAAAAAATTGGAAGAACAATAGTTTCTAAGTGTGGTTGTGAAACTAGGTCATCTATATCTTTTGGGATGTAGAAAGAAACTGTGTTTGTTGAAACAGAGCACTGTGGTGAGAGAAAGATATAGCTAAAGCAAAGAAGCAATGAAATGGTTAATGGAAAAAGTATATGTACAGGTTGAAGACATGGTGTATAGAAAAGTTACACCATGTATCACAGGTTGTTTTAAAATTAGTTTTAATCTAGAAAGTTCAGTTTTGTTTTAATATGATTTACCCAGTTGTGATTTACTTGGCACATTTAGGACTCAGCATAATCTTTGAGTCTGAAAATTGATTTCTTTATTCTGGAAATTTCTCCTTCATGAATCATTTTTATGCAGTGTATTAGCATTCTTTCCATTCTTTCTTCATGAAACACCTTCAAGACCTCAGTTGATGCCTCCTGTCTTATTATTTATATTTATTAATGTCTTTTTCATATCTTCTGTTGATCAATCTTCCGATATGTCAACTCTGTCTAGCTGGTAACTTATCCATTGAGGGTGTTTAATTTACTGTAGTTTTCAGTTTTAGTGTTGAATTGTTTGTTCTCCCATTTAGTGCATCTACTGAAGCATCCTCATGGTGACTTGTTTACAAATGTGGTTTCTGATTTTTGACTATGTACCCCTCCCACAGAGGTTGTCCTACAGGTTTTGGAGACATTCTCCAAAGCCTTTGCTTTTATCAGGAGCCCTTATGGGTCAAATGGTTTTAATGTATTTTACTGTTAATTTTTTGGCTTGAGTTTACATGGGTACTATGTTTTATACACTATACCCTAGCATGGCACAGACTTTCTGTTTTAATGTCTTAAGGTAATTCCCTATTCTATAAGGCCTTAGGCAGATGATTAGAATCTTGTAGTTTCACAAGTTGGTAAGGTAAAATTCTACGAGGGCTTAGCCCTTGAAATAAATGGCCTGGCATGAATCCCACCTTTATGTAGGAACCTCAGTTCTGGCTTAAACTCCTATTCTTAAACTCTAGCTTTGTGTTTCCATTTTCCATTTTTAGGCACCTAAGAATTTTCCTTTCTTGCCCTCAAACTTTGTTAGGTATTTTTAAAAAATGTGTTATTCCAGGCTGTTGTAAAACTGGAAAGCTCTCCAAATAATTTTATGGATTCAGGATAACTTTAAAACTAAAGAGAGACAGAGAGAGAGAGAGAGAGAGAGAGAAAGAGAGAGAGAGAGAGAGAGAGAGAGAGAGAGAGAGAGAGAGAAAGATTGATCTTATTTATTAGTATAGACATAGATGCATAAATTGCACCAAATATTAGAAAATAAGTTTTTTAAATGTAGAACCACAACTACAGTCCTAAAATAAATCCTACTTACTTGAGTTTACTATTATTTTGATATATTGCTAGATTTTATCAGTATATTTTATTACATTAAAATTTTAAAAGGGAAAATTCATATGAATATAACAACTGGTGGTGAAAATATGATTGTTACAATTCAATAGACATTTCTTCCAGAAATTCTGAGTAAAATTAGAATGCAAGGAAAAGACTAAAATATGACTGACCCTGTAAGTGCATTGACACTGCAAGTATATTTTCCTCTTCCTTATGATTTCCTTAGTAACATTTTCTCTTCTCTACCTTACTTTATTTTAAGAATACAGTATATGATACATATAACACACAAAACATGTGTTAATCAACTTTTTATGTCACCAGTAATGCTTCTGGTCAACAGTAGGCTATTAGTAGCTGAGTTTTCGGGAAAGTCAAAAGTTTTGTGCAGATTTTTGACTATGCAGGGAGTTGGCACCCTTAACCCCTGAATTGTTCAAAGGTCAACTGTATATGTATAGATACTGTATGTGTAATTTTCAAATTGTAATTTCCTATATAAATTATATTTATATTTGTATTTTACGCATTTTTGAATATTTATAAAATCCAATAAAAAACACATGTAAAGGAAAACTATTTACATATTAATTGCATGGTGGGCATATACTAATTTGGTACTCAAAATCCATACCACTATCTTTCTAGTGTGTTCTAGTTTGTAGAGTCTGGAGAATTAAAAACTACATTTTCACAATCCCTTGCCAAATCTAGGATCCTGGATGTGAGTTACGTTTGGTTGACCAGATATACTTGTGTAAAAGTTGGAATCTTCTTGGGATATCAGTTTTCTCTATATCTTTAAGTTTCATATATATATATATATATATATATATATATATATATATAAAACTTATTATATTACATATATTACATATCAGGTGATATTACTGTCACCCTGATTGCTATTCTCTGAGGTTCTTGAACCTGTGTTTTGGTATCTGTCATTAATTGTGGAAAGTTCTTGGCCATTGCCTCTTCAAATATTTCTTGTGCTCTGTTCTTCCTCTCAACTCTTTTTAGAAATCCAATTACACATGTTAGATCATCTGGTATTTTTGCACACCTCTTGCACACTCTCTTCTGAGCTTTTTATGTTTGTCTCTGTGTTTTCTTTCCTTGGCTATGGAGACTATTGAAGACATTCTTCATCTCTCCTACTGTGTACTCATTTCTAGCTCTTCCAAATGATTGCTTTTTATTCTTTTCATCTCTTTGCTGAAGTCTCTCATCTGATTCTGCATATTCCACCCTTCCCACTAGAAATTTAAGACATTAATCACATTATTTAAAACTTTCTATCTGGCAGTTTAGAATATCAGTGCCATTTCCAAGTCTGGTTTTATTGGATGTTTTATCTCTTGAAAAGTGTTGTTACTTTCTTGATCCTTTGTAATTTTTGGTAGAAATATGTCCTACACCTTGTGTAGTACAGTATAGACTAAAGTAAACAATTTTTGTGCTGGGAAATGAGCACATTTTTTCTTCTACTAGGGACTTAATATGAGCCCTGTCAATTCTGTAATGAGTTGAGCTAGGTTTAATCTTTGCTGTTGCTATGGTTACTCTCTGTGCACTACAGATTTCAGGTTTCAAATACTTTGTTATAGACCGAATATTTGTGCCTCCACATCCATATGTAAAATCCTAATGTCCAATGTGATGGTATTTGGAGGTGGAGCCTCTTGGAGGTGATTAGGTCATGAGGGTGGAGCCCTATGAATGGAATTAGTGCCCTGATAAAAGAGATCCCAGAAAGTTCTCTTGCCCTTTCTGCCATGGGAGGTTACAGTGAGGAGATAGCCTTCTATGAAGCAGGAAGTAAGCCCTCACAAGAAACTGAATCTGATGGCACCTTGATCTTGGAATTCCCAGCTTCTGGAACTGTGAGAAATAAATTTGTTGTTTATAAGCCACACAGACTATGATATTTTGTGACAGCAGCCTGAACAGACTAAAACATACCAGCAGTGTTAATTTGTGGTTAGGATGGAGGCTGGTTTGCTACCTTATTTTCTCGATGTCTGCTATACCCTCAGTGTTAGTTCATCCCTTTATGTCTCTGAGAAGGTCTCCCTTCATGCTTCTGTCCCTCCTCCAGAAATAGACTGTTACTGATTACTCAGTGCTTGCTAGCTTGGTCTTGAGGGGTGGTGGATTGGAGGACATCCTCTTATTTTTCCGATTCAGCCTGTGTTTGGCAGGCACTGTGTCCCTTTGTCTCAGTGACTGGACCATGTCTATCATTCTGTTCCACCTCCAAGCTGTAGGAAACGTAACGGTCCAGATCCAGGATGTATTCCTGCCCCTTGCCCTGTTTCCTTCCTCCAGCTTGGGTACTCAGTAGTATCCTGACAGCACCAGAGTTTACTGTCTTCTTCCCGGTGGCTGAAGTTTGTTCCCCCCGGACCTCTGCCATAAGGGAAATGGGGAAGAAAAATCTAGTGAGTTTCACACCTTTCTTGTAGCAGCTGCTGCACTGCCTCCTGCAGGCCTGCATGGCAAGCATGCTTTCTTGGGAGTGTCCGCCACTCTTAAATTTTCTTGTGAGTGCCCAGTGAGGTTCATGAAGACCCTGACAGTGCAACGCTTCCTCAGGTCTTCAGCTTCCAGTCGTTCTATATGAAGTTAATTAAAAACTTTTCACTGAATCCTTCTTTACAGATCGTATGACATCCAGCGGCATTTGCTCCAGGTAAGCAACAGTCCACATTCAGTCTCCCCCAAAGTGCCTATATTTCCATAAATGTCAGACTAGTTGGTTGTCTTGGGACGTCAGCTCTCTGACAGGACTGTCAAAAGCTATGGCTCTGCAGGTTGTCCAGTGTTTTCTTGTTGTACATCCTACACAGAAACCGGAAGCTGTCCCATTAAATTAAAAAAAAAAAGGACGTTTACTGCAGAATTCTTAGTAGAAGCATGCACTCTAGTCTATTAGAGTTCTATCAATAAGTTATGAAGAATTTTCATAATTTACTGTTAAGGGAGATAAGTAAGATGTAAAATAGGTGTACACAGTATGATCCAATTTTATAAAACAATGACAAAACCTGTATTTATGTATTTATACATAAAATGCATAGTTATAGAGGCATGAAGGAAGTACATACATACTAGGTCACTGCCATAGTTCCTGGGAAAAGGAAAAGGCCTTTATAGGTGGAAGGGGAAAAAGCGGAAGGAAGAAAAGAGAGCTAGGAAAAAATATGAAAAAAAATTTAATGAAAAGTTAAACATTTAAGTTATAATCAAATGTTATTTAAAATAATATATATGTTGAAAAGTATGTGTGACTAATCTAACAAGATGTGCAAATGAAAGACGATCAGAATATTTAAAATATGTCACTGAGTCTGGGAGGCTGGTGGAATAGGAAGCAATAGGAGTGTCTCCCCACACAGACAAAAGTTGTACTGGCAGAATGTGTCTGATGTAACAATTTTAGAACTCTGGGGTATGTTGAAGGCTTGTAACTTCCAGGGTGAGGCATGGATGGTAAATTGTGTTTAATTTCAGTCAACGTTAGCTCTTAGCAGCAATCACCCATACCCTACCTCACCTTCACACCCCCAGCACCATGGCCAGAAGTTATACACATGTTCCTGGAGTAGCTTGCATTAAGCTTGAAGGAGGCACGCTTTATTTGCCCTTCAAACATCAGGGATCTATGTTCAAATATTAGAGATCATTGTTGTTCCCTGTTCCCTATTGTTGCAAGACCTCCCTTCTTTGGCTGAAGCAACTGTAAGGGATTTATAGGGCCAGTATCCATTTTTTTCCCTGCCTTTATATTTCTCTTTCCCCCCTTTTTAGAGACAGACATTAAAGAAGAAGTTGTTCAAAAAGCAACTCATATCCAAGGGAAGTTAAAGGCATTACACATGCTCAGGGAAAGTCGCAGGCTTGAGAGACCTGAGAAGACCTTAAGCTTACACATCAGGCTGATACTTGACATGGGAACAGCCTACAACAACCTAAAACCAAACCAAACAAACCCAGAAAGCAGAAAACCCCAAGGAAAGGGGAGAATCTGATTTCCAGAGTCAATTACCACACTATTAGATTCACATGTCCAGTTTTCAACAACTAGAAAAACAACAAAATCACAAGGCATGCAGAGAAACAGGGGCATATGGCCAATTAAAAGGGAAACAAAATGAACCAACAGAAACTATCTCTGAGAAAATCCAAGTGGCAGACTTACTAGATACAAACTTTTAAAAAAATTTTTTTAATGTGTACTTATTTTTGAGAGAGAGCGAGCAGGGGAGGAGCAGAGAGAGAGGGAGACACAGAATCCAAAACAGTCTCCAGGCTCTGAGCTGTCAGCACAGGGCCCAATGCAGGGCTTGAACCCACGAACCGTAAGATCATGACTCAAGCTGAAGTCAGACGCTTAACTGACTGAGCCACCCAGGTGCCTCATGGACATGAACTTTAAAACAATGCAAGGAACTAAATGAAGATATGGAGACAGCTCAAGAAAACAATATATAAGTAAAACAGAAGTCACAATAAAGAGATAGAAAGCCAGGGGCGCCTGGGTGGCGCAGTCGGTTAAGCGTCCGACTTCAGCCAGGTCACGATCTCGCGGTCCGTGAGTTCGAGCCCCGCGTCAGGCTTTGGGCTGATGGCTCAGAGCCTGGAGCCTGTTTCCGATTCTGTGTCTCCCTCTCTCTCTGCCCCTCCCCTGTTCATGCTCTGTCTCTCTCTCTCCCAAAAAAATAAATAAATGTTGAAAAAAAATTAAAAAAAAAAAGAGATAGAAAGCCAAAAGAAACTACAGAGCTAAGCAGTACAATAACTAAAATGAAATTTTCACCAGAGGGATTTGAGTAGGCAGAAGAAAGAATAAGCAACCTGGAGATCTGGCAGTTGAAATTGTTGAGTCTGAATAATAGAAAGAAAAATGACTGAAAAAAAGTGAGCAGAACCTAAGGGACCTGTGGGGACACTGTTTGGCACACATTCATTTTGGGAGTCCCAGGAGAAAGAGAAGAGAAAGGGGAAAAGGGATTATTTGAATAAATAATGGCCCCAAATTTCCCAAATTTGATGAAATCCATGAATACAAACATGCAAGAAGCCCAAAGAACTTCAAGGAGGATGGACTCAAAGCTATTCACCACAAGACACCTTCTATTCAAACAGTCGAAAGCTAAAGTGAAAGAGAATCCTGAGAGTAGCCAGAGAGAAGTGACTTCTCACATACAAGAGACCCTCAATCATATTATCAGAAAATTTCTCATCACAAACTTTGGAGGCTGAAAGGCAGTGGACTAATATATACAAAGTGCTAAAGAAAAGAAAAAAAGAAAAGAAAAAGATCAACCAAGACTCCTATATCCAGGAGGAAAACTGTCCCTCAAAGGTAAGAGATAAATTAAGACATTTCCAGATATTAAAAAAAAACCCTAAAAAAAAAAACAACTAAGAGAGTTTGTTGCTATTAGAACCGCCCTCCAGAAATCCTAAGGGGTGTCCTGCAGGTTGAAAATGAAAGAATAGTATCTTAGAGCCATATGTAGAAAATAAAGACATCAGTAAAAGCAAATACATGGGAAACTATAAAAGCTAGTATCTTGACAATTTGTAACTCTATTTTTGTTTTGTACATGACTTAAGAGACTAATACAATTTTTAAAAAATTATTACTCTAAAAGCTAGTATTATTGTAACTTTGGCTTGTAACCCCACATTTTGTTTCTACATAATTTAAGAGACTAATGCATTAAGCAAACAATTATTAGGTTATGTTCTTAGACACACAATGTATATGTAATTCTGTAACATCAGTAACTGAAAAGGATGAAGACCATGCTATAAATGACTTGAGGTTTTCTTTTTAAGTTATTGAAGTTAAGTGGCTATAAATTTAAAGTAGAATGTTATACCTTATAGGATTTTAAGTGCAATGGCCACAGTAACCACAAAGAAAATAGACAAGTGTTATAGAATCCGCACACAAAAAAAAATAGAGAAGAGAAAACATTTCACCATAAAAATCAACTAAATACAAAAGAGACATTGATGCAAAAAGAGAGGAACAACAACAACAAAAAGCTAAATTCCATATAGAAAACAAATAGCAAAACTACAGGAGCCTCAGAACTACAGAAGTCCCTCATTAACAGTAATTACTTTAACTGTAAATGGATTAAACACTTCTATCAAAAGAGAGGTTGGCAGAATGTATTTTTTTAATTGCACCTATACGCTATTTAAACATCCTTATTTTAGATCCAAATGGAATGAAAGTATGAAAAAAGATATTCCATGCAAATAGTAACCAAAAGATAACAGGGGTGGCTATACTAATATTAGACAAAATATACTTCAAATCAAGGAAATGTATAAAACATTTATATATTAATAAAAGCTTCACTACAGCAAGAATATATAACAATTATAAACATTTATGCACCTAATAACAGATTATCAAAATGTATAAAGCAAAAATTGACAAAATTGAAGAAAGAAATAGGTACTTGTATCATAATAACTGAATACTCCAATACCCCACCTTCAATAATGGATAGAACCAGACAGAGATAAGTAAGGAAACAGAGGACTTGACAAGACAATAAACCACCATATACAGATCTAACTCTCTACCCAATAACACCAGTTTGCACATTCTTCTTGAGTGGACATGGGCTATTTTACATATTGACAATATATTAGGCCACAAATTAAATCTCAATAGATTTGGAAAGATATATGTCATATAAAGCATCTTCTCTAACCACAGTGAGATGAAGTTAGGGATCAATAGCAGAAGGAAAACTGGAAATTTCACAAATTTTTGGAAATTAATATAATACACAAACCACCAATGAATAAAAGAAATCACAAGGGAAATTCAAAAATATTAAGGCACAAATAAGAGTACAGCACACCAAAGCTTACACAACGCAGTGAAAGCACTGCTGAAGGGGAAATGTATAGCTATAAATGCTTACAGTAAAAAAAAGAGAAAGATCTCATATCAATAACCTAAGTTTACAACTAAAGAAATTAGAAAAAAAAAAAAAAAGAACTAAGCCCAAGTATAAAAGGAAGGAAATAATAAAGATCAGAACAGAGGTAAATAAAATAGAAAATAGAAAAATAATAGAAAAAAATCAATGAAACAAAAAGGTGGTTCTTCCAAAAGATCAACAAAATTGGCAAATTTTAGCTAGATTGAATAAGGAGAAAAAAAAAGAGAGAGAGAGAGAGAGAAAGCTCCAGGTACTAAAGTCATAAATGAAAGTGGGAACTTTACTACTGACTCTATAGAAATAAACAACATTACAAAAAAGTACTATATACAATCACACTCTAACAAATTGTATAACCTAGATGAAATGGACAGTTTCCAAGAAACACAAATCCCACCAAGACTGAATCACACAAAAATAGGATAATCAAATTGGCCTATAACTAGTTAGGAGATTGAATCAGTAATTAACAAATCTTCCATGAAGAAAAGTTCTGGCCTTGACGACTTCACTGGTGGATTCTACTATTTAAGGCAGAACTAACAACAACACTTCTCAAACTTTCCCAAGAAATTGTAGAGGAGAAAACCCTTCAATAAGGCCAGCATTATGGGTAGCAGAGGGATGGGGGAGGAGATCTTAATCTCACGAAGCGAATCCCCCATACTGAATAGAATCATTACCAACCCCCTCTCCTCCACTCCAGGACTTGGTTTTTCTAACTTTAAACTCTGCATAACAGAGTTATTTAGCGGATTAAACTAGGAAGCGAATAAAATTCTAAATGCAGTGTCTGCCTAGAGAGGGTGAAGTAGCATTTTAGTAACTAGTAAAATTTTTATTTCATGTGTTTAAATAGAATGCTTATTTAAAAAAGTTTTTTTTTTTTGCTTGTGGAATATCCAAACACAGAAAATAGTTTCCCATAAAATGTGACTGGCATAAAATGTTAGGCATAATTTTAACTGTCGTCTTCTGCTGTCCTTAGCAGAGGAACAGACTGCATAACTTTTGAACGAAAAATGTCCCTTTAGGCGCTCCTTCTGGGCTACCTCAAATCCTCAAATTCCTTCAACACAGAAATAAATATGCCAGTTCATCTCCAAAACAGCACTGTGGTGAGATTAAAGGGTTAAGAGCTTCATAGGATATGGTTGACCTGAGTTTGTTATTAATGGCTGGTCACATGGCCTTTGGCAGGCCAAGTGGTAACACTGGCTTCCAGGAGAGAGGATGTTTTGGAAAATGATAATGTATGTGACTATCTGTTCCAGTCCACCCTGTGTTGGCAGTGCCTCCCATCCTCCTGTCTGCTTCCTTTGGTTTGGTTTAACCTATTTTTTAGTATCGTCAGTTCAAGTTCTTTCCTGGACTCTGGGAAGGGAGTTTCACTCTTTGCTTAGGATCATATGAGATTTTATTGCAAAACCTCAAACCATATTAAATTTGATTGTTCTGAAATATGCCATTGACTTTGAGTTCTGGGGATCTGCTTAAATATTGCCTCTTGGTTGAAACTTTTCCTTAAAGGAAGTAGACAATTTTTTCAGCCTCCAAAATGACAGACCCAAGTGGATAGGTCTTCGTGTAGAGGCTGCTGTTTATAGAGTTACTTTTGTAATTCTAAGATTTCTGTTAGTCAGAGACATGGTCTTTGGGTATAACATCTCCTACAGTCACCAGAATGTAATCTGGCACTATAGGATAGAAATTGTAGTATTTATAAGGCTCTGTAACAGTTTCCATTTTCTAGGAGCACCTGGCTGGCTCAGTGGGTAGAGCAAGCGACCCCTTGATTTCAGAGTTGTGAGTTCATGCCCTATGTTGGGTGTAGACACTATTTTCCACTTCCTTGTCGCCAAGGCTCATAGAAGATAGGCAGGGGAGTCTGGGAGGGCAATATTGGATTGATCACCTGTCCAGTTTTCATTCATCAACTTAACGACAAGATGTACTGCTACCATCAGTATGAAGCAACGAGAAGGTGAAATTACACTTCAGTATAAGCCCCATCACCTGGACTTAACAATCAGGGTCCAGAAATAATTTCTTTCCCCACAAGTGTCATCTAGCTTAATTATTAGGAGTTTATATATTTAGCAACGACAAGGCACCTCCTATCCTTAGTCATTTTGAGATGATATAGGCATATAGGCAGTCACCTCTAATATAACAAAGCTTATAAGAGATTGAGCATGACAGGCCTAAGCACGGACTATCATACTTGCGCAAGTTTCTTTATCTCTATGGAACCTCATGTTATTCAACTGTGATGGTACCTATCATTTAAGCTTGTTAAAAAGATTTGGAGTAATATTTATTATTTATGGAATATGTATGAGGGTGTGGGGCATCTCAGCTTGAGTCAGAGGCTGACACATATGTGTGGTTGTTCCTGATGAATCTGTGGGGTAGGGCCAGAAGAAACCCACTGGAACAGGACCATAGTACCTTAAAAAGAGATTCTTGAAGGAAGATTCAAGAATACTCAGCTTGATCCACTAAGGCAGCCTCAACACTGCATTTTCAAAATCACTTAGAATCATTGAGATACAGTTTTACCTAGCTCACACAGTGGACTCTTATCTAAGAATCTCACTGAGCTCAGGAGGGAAACTCAAAATAAACTGTATCCACTGTGTGCACTCTATCCACTAGTCAAGTACAGTGCAGATATATGATGCAGACTATTTGTGAGTGCACCAGAGGGACTCAGGATTCTCCAAATTACCCACCAGAGAATTTGGATAGTACTAGGTCCTGTGTTAGAGAGACAAGAACATTAGTTAGTGAAATGTGGGCTATCACTGTTTAAACTTATCTAATTTTTACCCATTGGCTAAAAGCCTGGAGTAAATTTTATTATGTGTACAATACATATCATGGAATACCTTGAACATACATAGACCATGGTATTAAAATGTCATTTCCCATTAATGAATATGTGTTTCATACATTAACTAAGAGTATTTACTCTCCTATAGAACACAAGATAAATGGGATGTATAAAACTTCAAAGTCATGCTAACTATGGATAATAAATAAGTTAGTAGTTTTAAGACATAGGTGAGACTCATAAAATGTGCTAAATAAATAATCAAATTGCCTTTATAACATGGACAGGGGCGCTTGGGTGGCTCAGTCAGTTAAATGTCTGACTTCGGCTCAGGTCATGATCTCATGATTTATGAGTTCGAGCCCTGCATCAGGCTCCATGCTGACAGCACAGAGCCTGTTTCGGATGCTCTGTCCACCCCCTCTCTCTGCCCCTCCTCTGCATTCATTCTCTCTCTCTCTCTCTCTCTCTCTCTCTCTCTCTCTCTCAGAAATAAACATTAAAAAAAAAACATGCACAGAAGTCCTTAAGTGTCTCAACATAAATTATCAAGTTATTAACTTGTGAGACATGTTAGACCATAGATACAGTAAATAGGGACAGAAGGACCAAGCGGCACCTAATACTTGTGAAACACTAATACAGGAGACGTATTAAGCACTTAGTTATTCACGAGACCTTATATTGATCATCCATTGTTGACACCCATTCTGGCCCCGCTGGCCAACCCAAGAAGTACACATAAAATGGTCAGCTAGCTGCTCATTGGGCTAACTGGTGAACTACAGCTGTGACAAACACTTGTCCTTGTGTCTTTTTGCTGGAGCAACTGTGGGTATGGTTAGCTCTGGGTACCTTCCATATGCTTAGCCCCCCTCACTCAACCTTAATTCCGGTTCTCATAACTCCAAGATCAACAAAGACTGCTGATGCAGCTAAGGGAGGAGCAAGCCATACCAATGTCACTTAAATTAGGATCTAAGCCGTGCGGTCGTTCTGCCCTGCTTACAACTTTATACTTAATGTGTTAACCTACCACTCCTTTTTCCTCTTTTTATGTTTTAAATAATTTAATAAACTGAATGATGCAAGTGTCTGAATTTATTCTGGGAGCCTGTTTGGAGTAGCCTGATGAAAAAGTATATTTGGAGACTACTGTTCATCAAGGCAGTTTTCCTCATGACAAGGTTCCTAATATGTGTTAGTAAGTCTCTCTTAGGAGGAGAGACTTAACTAGTAGATTAGAGAATAAACTACAAGTAACAAGAGTCACAAATCAGTCTGAGGTGAGACCTTTGGGGTTGAAAAAAAACAATGTGTAGATGTCCTTGCTTCAGTATGCATTGTGGGTCTGTGCTAGTAGAACAGGGAGTTAACTGGGGTTCTTTCTGGTTTTAGAAAAGGTTAGTAACTCAAATCCTCTGATTTAATCTCATATTCACTCATTTCCCTTCAGTCCAAGGCAAGCATTATTTAGATGTGTCTAATAGCATATTATGGCAATTCAAATAACTTATTAGAACAGGCAGCAAAGATGAACATTACTACTACAAATTTGCTAAATGAGGTCATTCCATCATTGAATTTATTATATTTATTTATTATATTATATATATTTATATATATATATAATATTATATTTATTTATTATATTTGCAAGCTCCTCTTTGGTGTTCTTACCTTTAATCAACAAAGTAATTCATTTTTTGATCTTTAAATTGAGGTAACATTCGGTTTTAATAACTAACCATGTTAGGGGCACCTGGGTGGCTCAGTCATTCTGACTCTTGATATTGGCTCAGGTCATGATCTCATGGTTCATGAGATTGAGCCCTGCGCCGGGCTCTGTACTGACAGTGTTGAGACTGCTTGAGATACTCTTTCTCCCTCTCTCTCTGCCCCTCCCCTGCCTGCTCTCTAAAAAAATGCATTAAAAATTAAAAAATACTCGGGGCGCCTGGGTGGCGCAGTCGGTTAAGCGTCCGACTTCAGCCAGGTCACGATCTCACGGTCCGTGGGTTCGAGCCCCGCGTCGGGCTCTGGGCTGATGGCTCAGAGCCTGGAGCCTGTTTCCGATTCTGTGTCTCCCTCTCTCTCTCTGCCCCTCCCCCGTTCATGCTCTGTCTCTCTCTGTCCCAAAAATAAATAAACGTTGAAAAAAAAAATTTAAAAAAAAAATACTAATCATTTAAAAATGTATAGTTCAATGGCATTTAGTATAGCCACAACATTGCATAGCCACCACACCTCCATCTACTCCCAATACATTCCCATCACCCCATACTCCTAATCATAAATAATAATAAATCCCATACTCATTAAGCAGTCACTCCCCTTGTTTTTCCTCCCTCAGCCCTTAGCAATTGCCAAAATGCTTTCTGCCTCCAAGGGTTTACTGACTTTGGATATTTCATACAAATGGAATCATACAATATGTAACTTTGCATCTAGTGTCATTCACCTAGGATGTTTCTGGGTCATCTACATTGTAGCACATACCTGTACTTCATTCCTTTTTATGGCTGAATAATATTCTAATGTACCTATATACCACAATCTGTTTACCATTCATCTATTGCTGGATATTGTTTTTTTTCCACTTCTTGGCTACTGTGAATAGTGCTGCTTCGGATGAATATCTATGTACAAATACGTGTTTGAGTACTTGTTTTCCATTCGGGAGGATAAATAGCTAGGAGAGGAATTGTGAAATCATATATTAATTCTGTGTTTACCTTTTTCAAGAACTATCAAACTCTTCCAGTGATTGCACAATTTTCTATTCCTACCAACAATGTACTGGTGTTCCATTTTCTCTAGCACTTTGCCAATGCTTCTTCTCTCTTTTCTTAATTATTGCCATCCTAGTGGGTATGAGGAGGTATTTCATTGTGGTTTTGACTTGCATTTCCCTCATCATTGTAGTTTTGATTTGCATTTCCCTAATAACCAACTAATGATATGGAATACCTTTTCATGTGCTTATTGGCCATTTGTATATCTTAAAAGATTTTTTTAATGTTTATTTATTTTTGAGAGAGATAGAGCACAAACAGGAGACATCCAGAGAGAGGGAGACACAGAATTTGAAGCAGGCTCCAGGCTCTGAGCTGTCAGCACAGAGCCTGACATGGGGCTCAAACTCACAAACCACAAGATCGTGACCTGAGCTGAAGTTGGACACCTAATCAACTGAGCCACCCAGGCACCCCTGTATAGTTTTTTAAAGAAATGTCATTTCAAGTCATTTGCATATTTAAAATTGGGTTGTTAATCTTTCTGTTGTTGAGGTATAAGAATTCTTTATATACTCTGGACACTAGACCCTTATCAGATATGATTTGTAAATATTTCCTCCCATTCTCTAAGCTGTCTTCCCACTTTTTTAATTATGTCCTGTGATGGACAGAAGTTTTTAATTTTCATAAGGTCTAATTGATCTATTTTTTTCTTCTGTTGTTTATGCTCTTGGTGTCATCTGTAAGGATCCACTGCCAAATCCAAGGTGGGTTGTTTTTTTTTCCAGTTCTTCTGTACTTTTTTTTTAATTAAGTTTAAAAATCTTAATTCCAGTCTAGTTAACATACAGTGTCATATTATTTTCAGGTGCACAATATAGTGATCCAAAAATTCTATACATTACTTAGTGCTCATAATGGTATGTGTACTCTTAATCCGCTTCACCTTTTTCACCCATCCTCCCACCCACCTCCATTCTGGTAACCACCAATTTGTTCTTTCTAATTAAGAGTCTGCTTTTTGGTTTGTCTCTTTTTTTCTTTGCTCATTTGTTTTTTTTCTTAAATTCGTATGGAATTTGTCTTTCTCTGACTTATTTTACTTAGCATTATACTCTCTATATCCATCCATGTTGTTGCAAATGGCAAGATTTCATTTTTTTCAATGGTTCAATAATATTCCATTGTGTGTGTATATGTATGTGTGTATATGTGTGTGTGTGTGTGTGTGTGTGTGTGTGTGTGTAGTATACTAAATATACTACATCTTCTTTATCCATTCATCTATCAATGGATACTTGGGCTGCTTCCATGATGTCAGTATTTAAAATTGCAATAAACATAGGGGTACATGTGTCCCTTTGAATTAGTGTTTTTGTATTTTTGGGGTAAACACCCAGTAGTGCAATTACTGGATGATGGGGTAATTCCATTTTTAACTTTTTGAGGAACCTCCATTCTGTCTTCCACAGTGGCTGCACCAGTTTGCATTCTCACCAACAGTGCATGAGAGTTCCTATTTCTCCACATCCTCTCCAACATTTGTTGTTTCTTGTGTTTTTTGTTTTAACCATTCTGACAAGGTGATATCTCATCGTAGTTTTGATTTGTATTTTCCTGATGAGGAGTGATGTTGAGCATCTTTTCATGTGTCTGTTGACCATCTGGATGTCTTCTTTGGAGAAATGTCTGTTTATGTCTTCTGCTCATTTTAATTTTTATTCTTTTTAATTTGATTTTTTAGTGAGAGAGACAGAGAGATAAAGAAAGACAGAGAGGGACAGAGGGAGAGGGAGAGAGAATCTTAAGCAGACCCCACACCCAGTATGAAGCCTGACACAGGGCTCCATCTCACGACCGTGAGATCATGACCTGAGCTGAAATCAAGAGTCAGATGCTTAACCTATTGAGCCACCCAGGCATCACTCTGCCCATTTTTAAATGGGATTATCTTTACGGGGGTGTTGAAGTATATAAATTCTTTATATACTTTGAATACTAACCCTTTGTCAGAGACGTCATTTGCAAATATCTTCTCTCATTCAGTAGGCTGTCTTTTAATTTTACTGATTGTTTCCTTGGCTGTGCAGAAGCTGTTTATTTTGATGTAGTCCCAATAGTTTATTTTTGCTTTTATTTTCCTTGCTTCAAGAAACACATCTAGAAAAAAGTTGCTATTTCTCATGTTGGAGAAATCATTGTCTGTGCTCTCTTCTAGGATTTTTATAGTTTCATGTCTCACATTTAGGTCCTTAATCCATTTTGAATTTATCTTTGTGGATGGTGTAAGCCAGAGGTCCCACTGCATTCTCTTGCATGTAGCCATCCAGTTACCTCAACACCATTTGTTGAAGAGACTGTCTTTTTCCCCTTTGCATATTCTTTCCTCCTTTGTCAAAGATTAATTGACCATATAAATGTGGGTTTGTTTCTGGGCTTTCTGTTCTATTCCATTGATCAATATGTCTATTTTTGTGCCGATACCACATTGTTTTGATTACTACATTTTTGTAGTATAACTTGAGATCTGGAATTGTGATACCTCCAGCTTTGTTTGCCTTTTTCAAGATTGTTTTGGCTAGCCAAATCCAAGGTTTTGAATGAAGATTTACTCCTAAGTTTTCCCTTAAGAGTTTTATAGTTTCAGCACTTGTATTTACTACTTATATATACATTATATACATAATAATGTACATTAAGTTGTCTTAGCCCTCCTATTTGTATTACTTTCCAGACTCCTCATTCTATTCTATTGGTCTATATGTCCATATTTATGCCAGTACTACAGTTCTGATTATTGTAGTTTGGTAGTAAATTTTGACATTGTGAAGTATGATTCTTATTTTTGTTCTTCTTTTTCAATATTGTCTTGGTAACTGAGGGCCTCTTGAAATAGGATTTGTAGATCAGCTTCTCCATTTCTGAAAAAAAAAAAAGACCATTGAAAATTTGATAGGCATTGTACTGAATTTATAGATGGCTTGCAGTATTATTGTCATCTTAACAATATTAAATCTTCAATACATAGACAAGGATGTATTTCCATTTATTTGTGTCTTTAGTTCCCTTCAAAAATATTGCTGTAGTTTTTCAGTGTACATCCCGCACCTTCCTGGTTAAATTTAATCCTAGGAATTTATTCTCTTGGATACTGTTGTAAATAGAATTGTTTTCTTAATTTCCTTTTCAGATTGCTCATTGCTGTTTTATAGAATTACAACTGACTTTTGTATTGACCTTTATTCAGTAATAATTTTATCAAATTCTTTAATTAGCTGTAGTGTTTTTTAGTGTGTGGATTCTTTGGGTTTTTCTTTATAGGATCACGTTATTTGCAAATACAGTTTTACTTCTTCTTTTCCAATTTGAATGATTTTTATTTATTTTTATTGCCCAATTTTTCTGGCTAGAACTTCCAGTACAACATTGAATAGCAGTGGTAAAAGCAGGCATCTTAATCGTGTTCTTGATCCTGGGGGATATTTTTCAGTCTTTCACCACTGAGTACAATGCCAGCTGTGGGTTTTCTATAAATGCCCTTGTCATAGCAAGAAATGTCCCTTCTATTTCTAGTTTTCTGAGTGTTTTCTTTCTTCTATTTTTTAATATTGAATTGTATCAAATAGTTTTCTGCGTCAACTGAGTTGATCATGTCATTTTTTTCCCTTTGTTGTATATATATGTAATACGTATTACACTGGTTGATTTTCCTATATTGAAACACCTTTGCATTCTTGGGATAAATCCCACTTAGTCATGGTATATAATCTTTTCAATATGCTATTGGATTCAGCTCATTAGTCAGTATATTTGAGGAACTATATCTGATTTTGGCATCAATATTCATATGGATCATTGGTCTGTAGTTTCTATTTTGTTAATATCTTTGGCTTTGGTATTAGAATAATGTTGGCCTCATAGCACAAGTTAGAAAGTATTCCTTTCTTTTCTAGGTTCTGGAAGAGTTTGAGAAGGACTGGTGTTAATTCTTTAAATGTTTTGTAGAATTTACCAGTGAACCCATCTAATCCTGGGCTTTTCTTTGTTGGAAAGTCTGATTACTCATTCATTCTCTTTACTTGTTATTGGTATGTTCAGATTTTCTATTTCTTTCCTCTTGAGTCAGTTCTTGTAATTGTACATTTCCATCCATTATTCCTGTCCATTATTGAAAGGGGGATATGGAGTCTCCAACTAATATTGTGGAACTATTTCTGCCTTAAACTCTGCTATTTTGCTTTGGATACTTTGAGGCTCTATTGTTTGATGCATACATGTTTATAATTATTATGTATTCTTGATGATTTAAACTTTTTATTAATAGATAATATCCTTATTTGTCTCTTGCAATAATTTTTGACTTAAAGTCTATTTTGTCTGACATTAGCATAGCCATCCAACTTTCTTTTGGGTACTATCTGCATGGAATATTTTTTACATCCTTTCATTTTCAACTTACTTGTGTCTTTGGATTTGTAATCAGCACACAGTTGATCTCCAACCCCAAGAGATGATTTTTAAATCCATTCTGCCAATCTCTGTCTTTTAACTGATTAGTTTAATCTAGTTACACTTAAAGTCATTACAGATAAAGAAAGACTTATTTCTGCCATTTTGCTATTTGTGTTCTGTATGTCATATCTTTTTTTGTGACTCAAATCCTCTAATACTGCCTTATTTCATGCTAATTTGTTTACTGTATCCTTTTGATCCTCCCTTCATTTCCTTTTCTGTATATTTTTTAGTTATTTTCTTCATAGTCACCTTGGAGATTACAATTAATATCTGGAAGCAAGTCACTACAAAATATAATTAAGATAAATCCCTCCTTTTGGAAATATTGTTCCATTTTGGCTTTCATGATACATTGCCTTTGATCTATTTATTTTCATTTCTTTTAAGCAATTACTTCTTAACTCGACATTTCATTAATAATAACAATAGAAGAAGAATTAAGATAGACATTAATAGAGATCTGTCTACAGTGGCTTAAATGCACAAAGGTTTATATTTATATTTTTTCTTGTGTAATGAGAAGTCTAGCAAGGTTTGCAAATGCTTGCTGGCATGATTCAGTGACTCAGAGATATCAGGATCAAAAGTTCTGCTCTTTTCATCTTTCCCTCATGGTCCAAAAGGGTTCCTATAGCTCTAGTCATAATGTATTTATTCCATGAAAGGGGAAGGAGGAAAAGGCAAATTAAAAAGCATCCTAAATAGTCAATTTAGCCCTCTTAAAGAAATTTCATAAGTTACATCCAACAACTTCCTTTACAGATCATCTGCCATCCATATCTATAAGAGAGATTTGGAAATGTAATTTTTCTTTTAGCTAAGAACATTGCTACTCCTGACAACTCAGGGTTTCCATTACTAAAAAAGAAGGGGAGAATAGATATCAGCAAGGCAACTGGCACATAATTGGTTGTTAACATTTATATAATAGGTATTATGTGTCAGACATAGTTCTAAATACCTTATATATATATTAGCCCATTTAGTAATCACAGCAATCCTAAGGGATAGGTGCTCTTATTATCTCCATTGTACAATGACAAAACTGATTCAACAAAAGGATGTAACTTTCTTAATGTCTCAGACTTATTAAATATTTGAGCCAGAATTAGAACCCGGCTATCCTCTAGATCTCATTTTTGAAACTACTCTCCTATACTGCTTTGCACTGAATAGGAAACAAATCCAAAATCTAAACATCTTTTTTCCTTTTCCTTTCACAATCATCTGTTAGTGTTTAGATGCCACCTTAAATCCAATATGATTAAAAGAGCCTTTATAGCTGGTTCCTTCACTGGCTTCCTACATCTGCAGCTTCCATTGCTATTTTCCTTTATGCATCATGGATTGCTGCCCAAGAATTGTAAGCAACAGAAAACTCATTTTAATGAAAAATGTTCAGGAAGTTGTGGCCCATTAGTTCTTCACTGGCTCTCTCATTGACAGTTGTATCTCTAACGTCTATCCTAGTATTTGATTACTGTGATGGCTTCCCACTGGGTACCCTCACCTCCATTCCTGGAAACTTATGTTTAGAACAGTCTAATATATACAGATTAGTTGCTGAGCAGTGGGAAGCCATTGAATGCCAGTCTGAAAGTGAAGGTCTTCAACTCTTTTTAAAGTTGATTTATTTTGAGAGAAACAGGGGTGGGGGGAGGGTGGAAGGAGGGAGAGAGGGAGAGAAAAGGACAGGAAGAGGGGAGGAGAGAGAGAGAGGAAGAGAGAGAATCCCAAGCAGGCTTCACAATGGCAGCATAGAGCCCAAGGTGGGGCTCAATCCCATGAACCGTGAGATCATGACCTGAGTCAAAATCAAGAGTTGGAGACTTAACCAACTGAGCCACCCAGGCAGACACCCCATCTTTCTTAACATATTTTGTAAATCCATCACATGAAATGGATCTTTACTGCTCAGTCAAAATTCCTTGGGTTGAAATTCAATGTTCTAAACTAGGCTCAAATCTTTACAACTTTATTTTCATTCACTTCTCTTCCTCTAATATATTCACAGTCACCTAGCCTCTCCTAGCAAAAGCATAAAGGTAGAAAGGAATAATTACAACCTCCCCTGTCTGACAACTGCCCCTTCCTCCCAAGTTATTTATTGACCCTCTCAGGTCTCACCACATCAGCTCATGGCAAAATAGATAATGGTGACAGAAATAACTGAAAATCAGAAGACAGTCATTGATGCTTTTGAAAAAGCTTTTCACAATAAAAAGTTAGAATGAATTTTCTCACAATAAGGGAATTTGTTTTTTCACTTTCTCTATATCCCCACTAAGAAATACCATTTTCATTAAGTACTATATGTATATTTATTGTTTACATTTAAGGTGAACTGTTACAGGTAACTACTGTTGTATAACAAATGGCCCCCCCAAAACTTTGTGGGATAAAACGATGACTTGTTTGCTCATAATTCTGTGACTTGAGCTGTACTTGGCAGTGATAGCTCTTCCTGGCACCATGTAATTTTGATAAGGGCAGCTCAGCTAGCACGTAAGTCACATGATCCCAGCTGCCTGGAAGGACTTGTGCTGGCCGTCCCTCTTTTTCTCTGTTTGTAATCTCTTTTCTTCCAATGGCTCTCTGTCCGTGTGGTTTCTCTCTATTGCAGTGTATTTGACTTTTTAAAAAAAATATTTTTTTAATGTTTATTTATTATTGAGAGACAGAGAGAGACAGAGCATGAGTGGGGGAGGGGCAGAGAGAGAGGAGGACAGAGGATCTGAAGCAGGTTCCAGGTTCTGAGCTGTCAGCACAGAGCCCGACACAGGGCTCGAATTCAAACCACGAGATCATGACCTGAACTAAAGTCGGAGGCTTAACAGACTGAGCCACCCAGGTGCCCTTGACTTTTTTTTTTTTTTAATATCATAGCTGGTACCCAAGAAGATAAAAATGAATGCTGCAAAGCTTCCTAAGGCCTATGCCCATAAGTCATACCAAACAATTTCTGCCACACTGAGCTGATCAAAGCAAGCCAAAGAGCCAACCTAATTCAAGGGGAGAAAAAGGCTCTCTTTCCCTGGGGTAGGAGTAATCACTGACAGCCAACATTACAGACAATCTACCATACAAGTCCTTGCTTTTGATTTGCCTCAAAAAAGACATAACAAAAGTGTTTCTCAACAAAAGAATGGTGTGAAAACCATTATCCTTGCTTTTTTTCTATAGCTACATAGCAGTTTGACTATCAAAGTATATCTTGCTTTGTGTTTCTCAAAATTCCAAATATGTGAAATTTTAGTAAATATTAAATCAGGTAGAAAGGATTCTTTCATGAGTTATGGTTTGAATAACAGCCCCTAAAATTATGTGCCCAAACCTTAACCCCCAAGACCCGTGAATGTGACCTTTTTTTTTTTTTTGGAAAAAGGGTCTTTGTAAATGTAATTAAGTGAAGGATGAGAGGTCATCCTGGATTAACTGGGTGGGCCCTAAATCTAATGACAAGTGTGCTCATAAGAAGAGAAGAAGACTCAGGAATACAGAGAGAAGAATGCCATGTGAAAACAGAAGCAGAGATTGGAGTTACGCAGCCAAGGAATGCCTGGAACCTCCAGAAGCTAACAAGGCATTCTAGGATTCTCCTTTAAAGTGCTGAGAGGGAGTGTGGCCCTGGTGACACATTGATTTCAGACTTCTGGCCTTCATAACTGTAAGAGAACAAATTTATATTGTTTTAAGCCAACCAGTGTGTGACAGTTTGTTATGGCAACCCTAAGAAACTAATAGGTAGTTCTTTATCAAACTCTTATTGAAAATATTTTACAACATACTCTTTTGAAAACTTCCACTTATAGTTCATCCGATTTCAGAGGATATTCATGTTGCAGAAGAGAGTGAAAGGCCGAAGAAGTTGCATTTATCTCAAACTCAATAAGAGCTCTTTTAGCAACAAAATTTAAACATCAACTCCTGAATCGTGCAGAATTCCCTCATTGGCTTTGTGTCTATAGATACAGTATTGAAATCATCTCATCATTTATATTGGCTGGATACTTATACTGATCCACCCGGACCCTCACAAAACCTTTCTTTGTCCCATATAGTATCTCTGTGGTCTCTAATATTTATGGCAAGGAATTAAAGGTAAAATATTTCATCGTTTTCATGGTTTAAATCAGTGGCTGTCAAAGAATGGCAGTCTTAACCACCAGCAGCAGCAGCATCACTTGGGAACTTGTTAGAAATGCAAATTCTTGAATCCTACCCCTGCCCTACTGGATCAGAAACTCAGCAATTTGTGTTTGAATAAGCCCTCAAGGCAATTCTGATACCACTAACATCTGAAACTGCTGGGGGTTCTGCTACTTGCTAAGTATGTCTATTATTCCAATTAAACTTTCTGGAACTGAGGAAACAACCAGAGGATGAGACCAGGGACTTACTGGACTCACTGTGAAAGAGACTGGAGCTGAAACTCCATTGATCACTTGATCTCCTAAGCCCCTGCTCTGACTGATGGACCACAGTGACATTTTGAGTCTCCATGAATTAATATGGGTTCAGAGGCAGTGTCCAGGAATCTTACAAAACCTAATTATTTCCTTGTTTCCAATGCGCAGTCAATGCAGGGCGTGGTATCATAGTGGGGTCTGAATGTTAATTCCTACCACTGGCCGATTGGGCACTCAGCAGTGGCTAAAGTCAGGTCAGTCTTGGTGAGTGGAAGTCAATGTCACTTCCAGGGATTATAGACTTCAAATTTTGAGTTATTACTATCTAGTAACTAATTAAATTTATTATCTGTGGATATGCTGAACATATGTTTCTCCCCACTGATTTCTTCTTCTTTTTAACCTGCCTCATGTACCAAGTGTTTTTACTAAGTTATGGCTGCTGTCCAACATCTGGTTCTGAAAGAAAACTACAAAAATCCATCAAAACACATTTGCTTGATTCCTGTGGGTTTCTGGGTGGGGAATAACTTTAAACTCTGTGTGAACCTAATGAGGATAAAATAAGCAAGGACAGAAGAATGAAACGTTAGGTTGGGACTGCAGAAAACCAAACTGTAGGTTTGTGCCCTGAGCCTTTCTTCTATGACAGCCATACTGTTGGGTCCAAAGGAACTGGTGTGCTATGCAACCTATTTTCCACTGCAAATACAGGTATTCATTATGCCATAAATATCCGATAAGCATCATTGAAACCTTTCTTTTTGCCTTTCTGGATGGAGAGACCTACCTAATTAACAGACCCGATCCCATTCACTAGGTGAGTCTACAAAAATAGACTCTCTCTCTCTTCCTCTCAACCCATACTCACTATTTAAGGAATGAAGCACAAGGCAAAATTTAATGGAAACTGGATTTAGAAGTATTGCACAGAAGTCTGACAAATTTACCAAAAAAGTTCCAGAATGTACTACCAATTATGTGAATTATAGGATTCTGTCACTCTCTCCACACTAGATTTTCAATCTAGTTGCTCTGCTTCTAAGAACATATATATAGGAATCATATATCTGAAGACTGAAATAGGAAAATTCATTTCTAAGCACTTGGTAATATATATATAGTCCCTCCCAAAGGTTAAAAGTTAATTGATGTTTAGTAATATGTAACAACAAGCTCCAAGTCTACAGCAAAGAAACACTTCATACTTTTTATGTCATCTCTTTATGTGGCAATTTTATGAATCACATTTCACTGAAACTGTGATGCTATCAATTGTAAAATGCATCATTGTTTTATATGTCATTAGAAAGAAAAAAGTTGTCAATTATATCATGTGTTATATTTTTATTTTACATTAATTGAAAGAACTCTCTTAGACATATTTAGAGGTAGAATTTTATCATATGTAACTCATGCTTACATCACAAGAAAATGTTAGCAAAATAAGTTGTTTCTCATTCCTAAAGCTTCTTCCCCTTCAAGTTCAACTCTTCTCAATCAGAGGTGTTGATGCCCAAGCTTTCTCCCATACCACCTTGGGCCATCAGGAGATGTGCTGCTACATCATGTACTAATAAGAGGGTCCACTCTGGTCTCTAGGCTTTTCTTCCACAGTACTGATGCTTTTCAAATATTTGATGATGACAGTAAAAGGTCTACTGGAAGAAATCAGTGGAAGGTTTTCAAACAATTGGGTCCCACATTACTTTTTAAATGAGCATTAAATATTTGTTGACTAATGTGTTCAGAGCCACAATTGTCTAGTCTTAACATCGGACATAGCAACAGAGTTATTGTACTTTGTGTTGAGCTTTTCCTTTTGCTCTCCCACTGCATATCAACAAAACTAAACAAAAAGCACGCTTGGGGTGCCTGGGGGCTCAGTTGATTAAGTGTCCGACTCTTGATTTCAGCTCAGGTCATGACCTCACGGTCCATGGGTTCAAGCCCCTCATCGGGCTCTAAGCTGACAGCATGGAGCCTGCTTGGGATTCTCTCTCTCCCTCTCTCTCTCTCTCTATCTCTCTGCCCCTTCCCCACTTGCTGTCTCTCAAAATAAATAAATAAACTTAAAAAAAATGTAGCATGCTTGATCAGTAATGGAGGGCCTCTATCCCATCAATTTCATACTTGATAGGTAGGTATCCCACTTCACTTTCTCTCCCACTATGAACCCTAGAGGGGTCTCTTTCTGGTCAAATAAATATGTTTCTTTTTTCTTGTTCCTTTGAAGGAGGGACTCTATTCTGTCCATTTTTTCTCCCCCTCCACCAGGCTTTTGACTAGTGGTGTATTACTGAAGTGACAAGGTGAACTGTTATGCTCAAGTTCATCCACATGTAGAATGACAATTTCTCACCTGCATCCTTGTCCTCAGTAACTATAAGTGACAAGATGCCATCAGCTAGATAGTTGGCATGACTGAGGGCTCCCCATTTTAGATATTAAATGTCAAAATGTGGGGGGAAGTATGAATTTTATATCTGAAAAAAAGTAATTGTTTGATCTTAGATTTCTTCAAGGGTGGTGATCGTGACTTATATATCTCTGTATCCCTGGCATAATCACTGCTGTATTATTCAGAGATCAGTAATTTTATTTGTTGAATGAATTAAGGGTTCACAAATGGGCAGGAAAAAAGTTTATAATGCGTACCAACAAAGCATGACCCTCCCTTTTGCTTCCCTAATGATAGAAAATAACGAGTATTTAAGCCAGATGTTTCTTTAAATAAGAACATTCCTTTCCTATAGCAGTTGTGAATTAAGAGTAGAGATTTATAAAAAAAAAAAAAAGAAAAAAAAAGAGTAGAGATTTATATATGCCATAAATACTATCCTCAAAATTAAGTGATGCAAAGACTTCTGTGAGAAGAAGCCCCTTCCTCTTACAGTGCCCTCCCTCCCCACCCCACCCCACCCCCCGCCCCCAGCACTCTCCCGACAGGGCCAAACACTATCCAGCTGGCAAGGAGAAATGTTTACAGGGTCCAGCCCAGCATCACAAAGTGGGGCAAGTGGGAGTAGATTTGGAGCTGGCATAGCAGAAGATTATATTTTATTAACATATCAAAACAATCTGGCTAAATACAATTTGTCAAAACATCTCATATATCCTGTGAACTTTCAAGCAAGCTGTACAGAGGCAGATTTCTGCAGATGTTTTCTCACTATTAATATGGCAAGAAAATCCACGTATAACAACGCACTTTTGCAAAACTATTAAAAACAATGATGGCTCTCCAAATCTCCTATGTGGACATTCACCGGTTCCTTTTACTTTTATTCTTAGGGAACCAGGCATTTTTATAGTCAAATAAAACAATATTTGTCACTGAGTGTGGGGAGAAATTAATCAAGTTAACCAAAACTCCCTGCCTCACCTTACCCTCAAATAATTTATCTCATTATCCAACCTTCTGTGAATATAGATTTTAACTTACTACAAATTGCTATTTTCAAAGAAAACATTCTCAATTAGTACAATCATTCAGGATGAAGTAAGAAGGTAAAACTACACCTGTGAACAGGGCAATTTTAATATAAAAACACAGTAACGGGATTAACTACGAAGAGGATTCTAAAAATAGGCAGTGTAAGGAACAGCCACTGGTTTTGGGCTGTGGGAAACAACTCAAGAAAGAAGGAAGCTGAGAAGAGCACCCACCCCATCCCCAAGCACTGACCAGACTTCCCAAGAAGCCACCCACTGGGGCTGGCATCACGGGTCTCCAGCACACCCCTGACAGAGGAGCTGCCCACGTCCAGGAAGTGTCACTGGCAAAGAAGCCATCCCCAGCAGCAATACCCCAGGATCAAGAAGGAAAGCACCAGTATAAGGAGAAGAAGGCCCCTCCTCTTACAGTGTCCCACCAGCACTCTCCTGACAAGGCCCAACACCGTGCTAGCTGGTAGGAGAAATATTCAAGGGTGCAACGCCGGTATCGCAAAGGTCAAGAAGGATGGATTTGGAACGGAAAGACGATAAATTGACAACTGGCATAATTAGCTTACCTTTTTGTTGGTCTACACACAGCACAAAATCTCTACTTTTAGAGCCGTCCAGCACCTGGTGCATAAAGACTGGTGCGGGAGAAGGGGAGATGTCACAGCTTTATAGATCATTGTTCCTGCGACTCTATATACAGCATCTATTTCCCCCTGGGCCTTAGCTGCCCAGCAATGCTGTCACGTTCATGACCATCCCTTCCCCATCCCCTGAAAATATCCATTTTAAAATGATTTCCTCATGTCTCTACTGTTCAGCAAGACTGAGGAGTTTTTTTTTTTAAATAAATGATCTTGTTGCTTATTCTAAAGAGAATTAAAGAACCCTTCAGAACGAACCGCAACAGGTGCGTCTATTGCCGACCCTGCTCCTTTCCTTGTCATAGAGGAGCAGGTGTATTCTTCCATTATGATGCTTATTCTACCACCCAGTCTCTGGACCCCACCCCCTCCCATGCCTCTCTCCACTAGGTCTTACCAGTTTTATTCTTGTTTACTTTCCCTGTGCTGAAGTATTTCTAAAACTCTGATCTTTCCAATACACACCTCACATTGACCTGGCATACTTACTTAAACACAGATTCCAATGTTCCATCTCAAATCAACTGAGTCAAAAGCTCTGTGAGGCAGAACCCAGAAAACTCTTTTATCTGAGTGTCCTTGACAATATTTGTGCATGCTACATCTTGGGAACTAGTGATATACTATTTTTTTTTTGCATGTTTACTGCTTCTAACTCATTAAAAATACTTCCTGGCTCTTCCCTCCCTCCTCTGATTTTTATTTCATCTTTCTTTTTCCCGTTCAAAACACAGACTCTTTTGAAAGGCTTGTTCATAGTGGGTTTCAGAGCAGACTAAGAATCACTGTCTGGCTTTCACTTCTGAGATGCTAGAAATATTCTCCCAGGTCATCATGACTTTTTCGTGATAAATTCAAAAGATTTTTTTAAACTTTTCAACTCTTCTGTTGAAGAAAAGATTTCTGCAGTGTTTAACACTGATCTTTCCTTTATCTTGGCTTTTATTTTATTTTTCTTAATTTCTTCCTACTCCTTTATCTTATGCCTTTATTCTATGCCGAAGCTCAGACTTATCTGCCCATCTCTTAAATATGGATATATCCATCATTCAACACCTGACAGTTTCCTTCTCTTCCTACACACTTCCTAAGCAATCTCTTAAACCTCTATTTCTGTACCTACCGCTTACATAATAATGTAAGACAAAAATCTCTCTTCTCAACTTCATACCCATATTAAATCCAACTAAATCCTGGATAGCTTAACCTGGATGCTCCATTTTAAACTCAGTGAGTTCCGGATTTAGGCCTGACTTTCTTCATTCAAGCCCCAATTTTTCTTCCTACACCTTTGTGAATAATACTATAATCCCTTCAGATGTTAATGCAATCATTAATTATTTCCTCTCCCTAAGCTCACATCCAATAGTCACACAAACTATGAAATCTCTCTTTTAGCTAATTGTTTTTGCAATGCCACAATTTTATTTTAGACGACATCATGTGTGTTATGCAGATGCCTACTGAATTTTCTTGCTCCCCAAGCTTCCTCCTCTACTTTCCACTGTCAAGAATTTTTTCTAAATATCAGCTGTGATCATGTCACATCCCTTTTTAAAAACTGTTTCCATATACTGTACCAACAACAAATACAAGATAAAATTTTGCAAATCATACAATTTGCAATATAATTTAAAATATCAAATACCTAAAAATAAATAGTCTGAATGATGTGCAATATCTCTATAGAAAAAAACCTTATGTAGAGAAAACAGATAAGACCTAAAGAAATGGAAGCTATGCCACATTAACGGGTAGGAAAGTTCAATACTTTATAAACTTGTCATTTCTCCCAAAATCAATCCATACATTCATATACACCCAATCAATACTGCAAAGTTGTTCTCTAAAAATTTTACAAGCTGTTTCTAAAATTTATGAAAATATAAAGACTCAAGAACAGTCAAAGCAGCTTAAAGAGCATATCGAGATGAGTTTTTCTACTTTTATTCAAACTCATAAAACTAGAACAAGACAATGGCATGTTAGTCAAAGGACAGAGAGGTATACAATTATTATTTGATGATAAAAACATTTTCATTCTTTCCCGTTCTTAATTTTGGCTAGTTCTGCCTCTCTCTTCCTTTTTTCTTGACCAGTCTTGCCAAAGCTTATCAATTTTATTAGTTTTTTTAAAGAACAAACTTTTGGTTTATTTACTTTCTATTTTCTAGTTTATATTTATTTTCTAATTAATTAAAAGTGAGTTTAATTTGTTGTTCATTTTCTACATTCTTGAGAAAGATACTTAGCTTGTTTTCAGCTTTCTTTTCTAAGTTATATATTTAAAGCTACATCTTCCTCTAAACTCAGTTTTATGTATATGCCATAAATTTGAAGATTTTTATTAACATTTAGTTCCAAATACTGCCCAATTTCCCTTCTGATTTCTTCTTTTAGTCAAGGTTATTTATAAGTATGTTAACTGCACTTCTAAATATTTGGGGATTCTATAGTTACCTTTTGTTATTGATTCCTAGAGTACCTGCAGTGTGGTAGGGGAACATCCTCTGAGATTTAAATCCTTTATAATTTGTTGCAAATTGTTTTATGGCTTAGCACATGACCAATTTTGCCAGTGTTGGTAATTGCTTCCTATGCTCCTGAAAAGAATATGCATACTGTCCTTGCTGGGTGCAGTTTTCTGCATATTAGTCAATATGGTTCATCATGTTTTCAGATATTTATATGCTTACTGATTTTTTTAAGGCTGGTCTATCAGCTATTGAGAGAGGCACGTTTAAGTTCACCACTGTAACTATAAATTTGTCTTTTCTCCCTTAAATTATATCCATTTTTGTTCTAAAGCTTTATTAGTTACCAGATACCTACAAATTTTGAATTCTTTTCTTCCTGGTAGATGTACCTATCTAGCAAAATCAAATGTCTCTCTTTGGCTCTGTTAATATTTTTTGCCCTCAAGTCCACCTTGCCTGGTATTAGTAGAGCTACACATGGAAAATCTTTTCCTATCCTGCTGCAATCTTTTTATGCCTTTACATTTAAAACTTGTATCTTGTAAGGAATATACAGTTTTATGCTATTTTCTTATTCAGTCTGAAAATCTTTGTTTTTTAGTTTGACTGTTTAGTCATTCATTGTTTAGTCACATTTATAGTGCAATTTATAGTGTAATGATTAACAATATTGTTTTTATATCTACCAACTTGCTGTATGTTTTCTATTTATACAATTTATTTTATGTTTCACCGATTATTTTATTATTCTAATTTTCCCTCTATTAACCTGTGAGATATGTAAGTACATGAATAGATGTATATATTTTATATACCTCTATTTATCTAAATATATTTACATATAGATATATAGTTATGCATTTATGGGGAGAGAGGTATAGTTACACCATATAGTTACACACACACATATATATACACACACACATATATATATATACACACACACACATATATATATATACTTACCTATACATAAACCATACATATAGTTATCTCAGAAATTACAAAATGCATCCTTTGAAACCTTCACTCATTATCACCTCATATAATAATTTTTACTACTTAACATGAGAAAACGTTATGATTTTTTTAAAGTTCTTTTAACACCCTCAGATATTTTGTTATTATTATGCATTTAATTCTATGTATAACATCACAAAATATTACTATTTAATTTTTACTATAAATATCATTTTATATTTATACATGTCTTGCTCAATACCAGCGATATTTTTCCTTCTTGCATTTCTGTTTTTCTGTGTCAGGGATCATTTTACTTCTGTCTGAAAAATCTCCTGTAGTGTTAAAATTTTTTTTCTTAAACATTTATTCATTTTTGAGAGATGGAGAGAGACACAGCATGAGCTGGGAGGGCCAGAGAGAGAGGGAGACACAGAATCCGAAGCAGGCTCCAGGCTCTGAGCTGTCAGCACAGAGCCTGACACAGGGCTCAAACCCATAAACCGTGAGATCATGACCTCAGCCAAAGTCCGACCCTTAATTGACTGAGCTACCCAGGCGTCCTTCCCCTGTAGTGTTTAGTGTAATATTTGCTGATGGTAAATCCTGTTTTTGTCCACATGAAAACTCTTTATTTCACTTTCAATTTATAAAATCTGTTTTCATCTGGTGGAGAATTCTAAACTGGCAGTTATTCTCTTTCATCGTTAAATATGTCATTACCTTGTCTTCTGGCTTCCATCATTTCTGTTAAGGAATCAGTTGTCCATCATATTGGTACTGTTTTAAAGGTAATGTATCTTTTTTCTTTGCATACTTCTAATATTTTCTTTCTTTCATTTTCAGCAATTTTATATGCCAAAGTGTGGCTCTCATTGTATTTATCCTACTTGGACTTCATACACTTCTTGAATCTATTATTCAGTATCTTTGGTCAGATTTATAAAATTCTTGAAAAAATATTATTTCTTCCCTATTGTCTTCTTCCCTTCTGGAACTCCAATTTCTTATAGGATTTACCTTCACTGAAACTTCTTTTAAAAGATGTGCTTCCAGAAGAAGGAAATGCAACCTAAAAGAAGAACTTCAAAAGTAAGATCCAGCAGTAAAATAAAGGAACTGACAAACATTGGGGTTAACAGAAACAAGAATTTATTACATAAAATATTATTATCATTATTATTTACAACTTATTTGAAGAATATAAAAATGGGTCAAAACTAAAATAAGGAAATGTTAGATCTGGGGAATGTGGCATTTAAGTGTTCTAAGAACATGTGCTTTTCAAGTGAGGGATAAAAATGCTGATCAACATTCAACTTTTCAGTCACATATGTGTGTTTAAAATGTAAGACTGTTTATTTAAAGAAGATAAGTAGAACACAAAGCTTTATAAATATTATTGGAGCAACAGGGTTTTTAAATAAAAACAATCTACTAAAAGGTTGAAAGGAGGGGGGGAAATGGAGCACAGCGTAAAAGCAGATAAACAAAAATCACAAAATAAGACGGAAAAAATAAATAATGAATACATCACTTTAATTGAACTTGACAGGTAAATAAAAACTAGGGTTGGATGAAATAAAATGGAACAATCTTCTGTTTAAAAGAGACACATTTCAGTGTGCAGAAAGATTGCAAGTAAATGGATGGTAAAATATATACCATGCAGTCAGTAATCAAAAGAAATGTTCTACATTTTTGCAAGAATCAGCAAAATTTTTCTGTAAAGGGACAGATAACAAATATTTTTAGGTATATGTCACAACTACTGAACCCTGCAATTGTAGTAAGAAAGCAGCCATAGACATTACGTAGACAAATGAGCATACATGTCTTCTAATAAGATTTTATTTACAAAAACATGTGGCAGGCCATATTTGGCCCACAGGCCGTAGTCTGCTGACCTTTGGTCTATTGAAAGGTCATAATCATGGGCCTGATAGATATACAAAAAAATATTTTAAGATATCATGATTTTATAAGAAAAATCAATCTCAGAAGCTGGACTAGGTATTCAATAAAAATACAGAAAAAGGAATTGAGCAAAAATGGTAGACAGCCCAAGTTTTTACTCTCTTATGCACCTTAACCCATCATTCCTTTTCTTTTACCTCACTCCCACCTCATACCAGTTCTAGACAAAGTAAATATTAAGACAGAGGCTTAGGAAAGTGATATCAGATGAAGAGTTTATCGGAATAGAATCTCCAAAAAGTATAGGATGGAATTTAGGTGATCTTCTGGCTGACAATTCTGAGGCAGTGCTTCTGAAGCCACCTTTATGATATCACAACTTGTGTTAAAGAGGTTCCCAAAACTGAGCCCACCAGCATCTATGAATAATTATTCAGGAAACTATTAGAGGACACTGATCACCCTTTATACTTTGAATTACAATAATAAAGCCTTGGAATAAGGTAAGCAGCAAGCCAGTATAAACATGCTGTTTTACAGTTTATTTATTTACAGTTACTTACTGCCTCTTAATTATAATTATTACCACTAGGTGGCACTCATCCAAAGCTGTATTTACCCAGGAAGGTGAATTAGACGTTGCAAACTGACATGGCCCGACCCAGCCCACATAATGTGTTTTGATTGGCCCACGATGTTTTCAGAATTTTGTATTACTGGTATATGTTTAATTCCATATTATAAAACTATTTCTTGCTTCTCCACCTGCCAGCAGCCAGCTGACTCTACCAGGCCCTTTCTATAGAGACAGTATGCACTCTCACATGAGACCCTGCTTAGTTTTCTCATCTTGTCTGCTTTATTCATTTCTAGTCCCATCTGGCCCCTATAGGTGTTTAACTGTGTGATCTTTACCCTACAGTTGCACCAGAAAATCTCAAGCAATGGCTGTTTATTAAAAAAAAAACAACCTAAGGAAAATATAATTTAATACTGAAATGTATCCTAGAAATATAGATGTAAAGAGAAAAGATATAAGACTGACATTAAGATCTGGTTTCTACCTTACAGAATGAATACTGAATTGGAGAAAGTAAAGGACACTTGGAGTGAGGTAAGCAGTAAGACAGTACAAAAAGGTAAAAAAAACCAATAGCATCCAGCAAATGTCAGTTGACTGGGTCCATTACTGGCCTAAGCAACTGATTTAGATTCATGCATTAAATTCTCAAGATCATTCTATGATGTGTGTTCTTCCTTCCCATTATACAGATAAGAAAGCTGAGGCCCAGAGTTATATAACTTCTCCAAAGTCAAACATAATAAGTGGCAGGAGTGTGTTTACACCCAGGTAGGTCTAATGCAAAGCTCAACCTCTTCTATTCTAAGGTCCTTGATGCAGACAGATTATTTGGTAATCAGTTTGGCAGATAGTTTGATTTGTTCTGCCATTCATACTGAATCTTCCTGAGTCTTAAAACTGATTTATCCTGATGTTTCCTGTTGACTAAGGAGATCGTTCCTGAAGGAAAACAGTCAATGAGTGTGCTCCCCTGTCTTCTCCATTTTGAAGAAGTGCCAATGGTCCATGTAGACTGCAATCATTCTCTCCCTTTTCTTCCAAGGATTTCCCCCTCCTGTGAGATCTTGAGAGCTCCCAGGGATGTTTACCCATGCTTGAAAGAACCAGAAAACCTGGTCCTTCAGTGGCAGAGGCCATTCCTTTTTATAGTTGCTGCCGCATGGTGTCGCTATTGAAACGCAGGGAACACAGCCACCCAGGTAGGGTCCCTGCTGCACAATGTTGTTGCTGAGTCCCAGGCAGGTTCTGGGGCTGGAGACCTCCGCAGAGAAAAGCCTTGGTGACCCACAAGCACCACTGCCATCCATCACTTATCTATCATTTTCCTTCTCCGCAGGGAGAAGGCTCTCCTTAGTGTCTCGTACAACTATGATGATTCTATGCCGTTGTAGGCCTGTGTGCCCCATGACTTCTGTCTTATTTATAAGAGACTATTTGAGTATACACATAAAGACATTTTTACAAGATCCACACTTAATCTCCAGGGTGGCTGAATCTAGAGGTGTTCTCAGTCTCGGCCATGTAATTGGCCAGAATTACCACTCCTCCCTCCCCTCTTCTTTACCAACCCCGAATGTGAAAGAACTTCTCCATCTTTGTCCCAGTGACCATCCCCTTTTTTATATAAGGAAGAACAACATTCCTTTATGGCAATAGTTCACCTTGTTGCAAAAGCATGGTCCATTTAGACTGAGTGACCTTAATGCCTGTAAATCTTTCTACTGCTCATAGAATTACTCTGCATGGATTAAATCACCTTGCATGCATTAAAGCAACATATTTTTGCTTTCAGAGATTTGACGTTCACTGACTGTGTGAAGCATCCTCAGCAGTTCAATACCAAGTGGATGATCCCCAAATCCCTTCTTGGTAAAAAAAAAAATAACTGGTGTCATTATTATTTGCCACTTAAGAGCTAGGGGAGCATGCAATGGAACAACAAATGATATTTAAATAAAGTTTCCAATTCAGCAAAATCTTTCCCTCTTATAATTCGATTGTATGCCAGTGTTCTTTCTCATGAAAGTATTTCTGTGTCGTTAAGTACAGACATGAGATAAAAGAATAAATACGAAGACAATGCTGAACATAGAGTTGAGGATTGCCACATAATTAGATCAGAAACAACCTTGGTAAATTATCCATTTTGCTGTGGACATATAGTAATATAGACATCTGGTCATTCAACTCTCCACTAATCTGAACAGAGAGAAATTCACAAATAACCCAAAGTCAAAGTTCAAATAAACTGTGCGTCATCTTCTGCTGCTTCCCAACTTCCTTCAACCGACCTATAAGCAGCCGATCCCCAAGGTCTGGCTCAAATTTTCCTAAAGCCTCCACCCCAACTCTGATCCCCTGGGGAAGGGAGAGGGAGTTCCAGTGAACACCAATGGTAACAAGCAATAAATAACCACTGCCTAATTCCTGAGTCCTGCCTCATTATTCCCATAAGTAGGAACTCAATTACTGTATCCCACTGTAAGTGAGAAGTACCTGTATCCTAATCTCTAAGATCTTGCAGGGAGTAGAATTGCATATCCCTTCCCGTCAATCAGTTCTAGAGGTAATTAGCCAAGGAAATCATTTTTTTAATGTTTATATATTTTTTGAGAGAGAGACAGAGTGCGAGCCGGGGAGGGCCAGAGAAGGAGACACAGAATCCAAAGCAGACTCCAGGCTTGAGCCTGAAGCGGAAAAGGCGCTCAAACCCACAAACTGCAAGATCATGACCTGAGCCAAAGACAGAGGCTTAACTGACTGAGCCACCCGGGCGCCCCTCAGGGAAATCATTTTTTAAAAAATTAGTATAGTATTAATTTCCCTAAGAACTAAGAAAAGTAATTTCCTGACAGGTCATATATTTTTTAAATGGAGGGTATTAAGTAACTAGTACTTTTTACACCAGTGATAAAACCCCTCTCTAAACAAAAAGGAAAAGTTTAGAATTTTAAGAAGGTCTTATTGACCATGAAATTCAAACAGTGACTTTTTCACTTACAGATAAGGAAACTCCTTGCCATCAACATTAATTTTCTCATCTGCTAAATGAAGGGCTCCAAAACGATTTGACCTCAATTGCAGAGTTACTTACTGGGGTGAAGAAAAAAAAGCTAAAATTCCTATCTAAGGCACTTTCTATCACCACACGCTGCATTAGAACTAATCAGTCCTTGTCTTCTAAGACCGCATGCCCCTCCCCCAGAAGTCAATGGTCTTCTACATCAGAATTCCAGGATGCAGCGTTTAGAACATTTAGCTGGAGCGGAGAAGGAAAGTTGCTGGCATCGTGACTATTCTTTTGTGGTCTACAGGCAATCCAAACAACAGTTGTGTGCTGTTATATTTCAATTCTCAAAGACTGGTGGGATCCCATGTTATGGTATGCTTAAAATAAAAACAGAGAGACCTCCTTTCTGAGGCTGTGGGTCGACATGCAGTTTTGTGCCACTTCATCAGAACTCGGTCTTTTGACCAGAGCGTTTATTACAAAGTGCAGCAAAGCACAACACAACCGCAAGAGAAACATTAGAACTCTCTCCCCCTTGGGAATTAGTCTGAAGAGATTTTCCTTCAGAAATCACATGTCTGCCTCGGTGCTCACTATGCCCTGAACTCTTTTCCCTGCATTTATCTCCCATGGGCTTCTGCAAAGAAAAAACCTTGGTGAGTTGGGAACCGGGCTAATACACATTTTATGGCCTCTTTCATTGAACGTCCACCCTTCTTTGGAATGCCAACTATCTCATCAAGTTATCTTTAGGAGTGAGAGTTGGGTTGGCACAGAGGCACTCTTAGTCCTAATGAAGTTGAGATGTGGGACAGAACATGTAAACGAAGATATCCTTCGGTGACTGGGGAAAAAAAACTGAGCAAGTCTAATATTTTGAAATTAGAAAAACTGAAATAAGGGAATTTATTGTATGTGGAGTTAACTCACCTATGCACAGAAGGCTTCTGAACATCTGTCACTGGCTTCCCAAACAGCTCCTGTCCCCCTCCTGTTGGTTTAGGTTCAGGACAGCCTACTTTGCATCTCTATTCTTTTTCTGTGATCCTGAGAAGGTTAAAGATAGAAAAGGATTTCAATTTGCTTTTTTTATTTTTAATCTCTATTTTCCCTTCTTAAAAAAAGAAACGTTGCACTTGGCTGGAACTTCTATTCCATAGTTGCCTGAGGCTGGGTTGGAGCTGCAAAGTTGCAAAATAAATCAGAACAAGCTGTGCTCTGGTGTTTCTAAATTATTAAACATTTACATTTGACTGGTCAAACAGCATCTTTTTTCTAAATGTATACACCCTTGATTGAGCGGCAGAGTTTGGTGTCGGTAATTTGGAGGGTACCTCATTCTATCAGAAGACATAGTTTAGGCCCAAGTAAGCTAAACTCTGCTGATGGGATAGAAAATTTAAGTACAAGGGTGGACTTTTAAAAAAAACTTACACCCATAGAGTACATAAACACTCTAAACCAGCAAAGCAAAGAAAATGATGTGTTTATGATGCTAATTACTGAACTTCACCAGCTCAGTCCAAGATATATTAAAAAGTTGCTTAGACTGGCAACGTACCTTGTTCCATTGTTAGGCTTTAGCCTTATTTCCCCCCTAAGGTCAGAACACTAGCCCTGAAGGAAGAGGCTAGGAAACCTGAATAATGTTATGAAGTGATCCAAGAATAAAAGAATGCTTAAGGTAATTTCTATTCTTTCAGGATCCTAAGGTCATACGCTCTTTAGTTTGAAAAAAGTTCATGAAGCTTTCCAAGATGACAGCTTTGTAACCAAAAGAGAAATGGAGTATGGTGTAGTCTAGTGTCTGTGTGAGTTGTAGGTGATAATATTTAAGGGTACAATGATGGAAAACCAAAGTAAATGCTAATAATCTGCTCTGGAAGAAAACTCATTTAGATTACCTACTTTCTTGTTGCCATTTTCCAAAAACTTTTTTTGTGAATATTCTACAATTTGCATACTTTGCAGATTGGGAAATATAGTGGTTATCCACAATAGTTAATGAGAACAACCCAAGATTTCCATTTTTTCCATAGTGTTTCAAAACCTCTAGGCTAAGTCATCCTCTCTTTGACGTATCTTTAAACACTACACCTAGTATCAGATTATTCCATCACATAGCATTTTGTTAAAATATATTGAAACAAGTATGTAATATGATATTTCCTGCGGTACAATATTCCCACCTTGCAAATGTTCCCACTAGCGACCACTCGTAATCACATTATGTCCGAGTGGTGATTGAGGGAATGTCTAATAGATTAACTTTCCCATTCTCCTGCACAGTCAGCTGTTCCCAGGCTCCCATTAATGGTTGCTTTTAACCACATTTCTCTTGAATGATAAGATAAAAAGGGGAAGGGATCAGAAAAGTTGTGAACTGATAACCACTGTACTGCTTTAGCCCCCAGTATGGATCCAGGGCATTGATGAAGAGACAGTTATATGGGACAGAAATAATTCTTTGGGTCTTCATCTTCTGTCCTTAAGCCCCAAAATCAGTCTGTTCAATTTTGGTCTGAAGAAGGCACTTGGGTCTCAGAAGCCATAGATTCCAATATCTCACCCTACCACCACCTCCTGACTTTCCTTTTCTCAGAAGATCTTGTTTTTACCCCAGAGACCTCCCTCTCCTTCATTCCACATCTCCCCTCACCCAAGTGTGCGTGTCCTCTCAATAGTAGCTTTCCTACTGACACTGAATGTCATGATTTACCTTCTCTACCTTCTCACCAGCACCTCCGTTTACCTCCAACCTATCCTCCCACTACCCACTCTGCATACCACCTGATTCTTAGATGAAAGACAAGAAATAATGCACCTTTTCTCCTATTCTATCTAGGGGACTGAGCCCTAAATTGAACCACACTGCGAGTTGAGGAAACCAAACTTCTGGGCTCTGACTTCACAAGCCATGGGTGCCTCCTATCTGCACTTTTATTAGCTAATGTAAGTTTTCCCTTCCATTCCATGCAATGGCTCTTCTCAATGTACACCATCACTTTTCTGCCATTAAATTCACAGCCTAGCTCCTTGTTCTCACACCTCTTCTCAATGTTACCTTCTACTCAGACCATGCTCCAAGCTTTCACTGGTTTGTTTGCTTGCTCTTTAGTTTTTTTTCTTCTCATTCTGAACTTTCCATCCTATCTGCAAATGTATTTACCACCAATCCATTTTTACCTTTTTTCCTCTGGTCTAAGTTCTCCCTATTCAGGTGGTCAACCACCCAGCCCTTGACCTCATACACTTCCTTCAAACATCTACTGTCTCTCCTATATGTTCCACTTCTTCTGTTCTACCTGCCTGTTTACCACCCTCCCCCCCACCCATTACCATAATTAGTTAATGATCCACAGATCCCACATTGAAGGGTGAGATGTGCAATATATTTGCCATCTAGATCTGCTGAATTCTGGCGCCCCCTCTCAGCACTCAACTGAAGTTGCTCTTGTCGGGGCCCATAATAACATTTTCACCAAATTGAATAGTCATTTGTAGTTTCTATCTTACTGGATCCCTCTACTTTAATAACACTCTAATCCTATTCTTTTTAAAATGTGTTATGCCCTTGTTCTCCAAGACATACTACTTTCTTACCTCTATCCCCATTTCTGTAAGTGAATCTCTTTCTTTTACATATTCTTTAACTTTGGGTGCTTTTCTCAGTTCTCTGACTTAATCCCAGACTCAAAAAAAAAAAACTATGTAAAATTAACTCATCTTATGTCATTTTTAACTATCATCAGAATGCTTTTGACTTCCAAATCTGTATTTCCAGATTTCCAACTCCCTCCTCTTCTTGTGATTTTCACTAGCTAGCTGAACCTAATTATTAATTTTTGAGAGAACCTAAATCCAGTATTTCTAAAACTAATCTCTTCCCACTGCCCTGCATCCTTTCCTCAAGCCCTTCTGCATCCCTAATATGCACTGGCTATACGGCAGCCACCCTAACTCAAGCTTAAAATCTGACGTACCTTTCAGTCCCCACTCCCTCGCTGTTTACAGCACATTCTTAACTTACTCATGGATTATACCTCAAATATTCTGGTACTGGAACCCTCTTCTCCAACTGCACTGTACCTGCCAGGCACCAGGCTGCGATCACAACCTTCTCAGAGATGCAAGAGATTCCTTCACACTCTCTCTGCTACTCGTTTTGTCCCTTCGTTTTCACTGTCCACAAGGGTTCCAATCACTCTTCTTAGATGAAGGCTGATTACATCATTTTCGTGTTTTGTACCCTTCAGTGACTGTCTACAGAATAGTGCCTGGGCAACTTTCCGTGGTACTTCTTTAGGATCCTTGCTACCTCTTCAGCAATGAATGTCAGAACCCGCTGCCTTGAACCTGCTGCTGCTGCTGCTGCTGCTGCAACATGGAAATGGATGGTATTTCCCATATTCTTAAAACTGTTTCTCTCCTTGTTGCTTTCACTCACATGATGCTTTTTCCTTTTTTCCTTTGAGTGGAGGATTTCTAAGGAGAACATCCGGTTGAAATTGTATTGTGAACGATTTCCATAAACAGTGGGAGTTAGAGGTAAATGTTCTCTGATAATCTTTTTCCCTTTTGTCCTCCAGGATTCAATTATATACCAGCCCTCTATTATTCTTTTTCTGTAAAATGAAGCTATTCAGCAAAAGTTTGTCCATCATTTATGTGAGAATAATTTCCCCTAGTGGATATATAGAGTACAGTAATTTTGGCACACACAGGATCTAATACTGATTCAGAAATTATAATCCTCTTCTGAGATGTCTGCTAAAGTACAGATTCTTCAGTACTTGTGGGAGGATGCTAAAAATCACAAGGAGCCAAAAGAAACTATGACAGACTTCCAAGGACAAATGTCCCCGCTATAGGTGAAGACAATACGTGTTACTTGTCCTTTCCCTATCTCCTAGTGCTGGTCCACTTTCTCACTGCCATGTTGTGAATTATAACAGCATTGGATGGATACTGAAATTTGGAGGCAATGCCAAAAAATGGCAATGAGAAGGGAGTTTTGTGTGTTGTTTTTATATCTTGGTCTAAAATGTATTCCTTTGAACCAGATTTAAGTGTCGTGAGGAACTGTCATCACCTGAGGCTCATTTGGATGTGTTCTAGTCCTTGTAAAGGCAGGTAACAGCAAGCAGGACCTGCCTTTGCTTTTATTAAGCTTCTCTTGTGTCTCGTAGGAACCATAACTGTGGAAGGAGTCTCTCTAATGTCTTTTGCCTGAAATTTCCTACCTCATTCTCTGTATCAGATGCCACTTGTGCCTGCCTTACACCTTCTCAGCCTCATGTCTGATTTCAGCCATGTCACGGCAAAGAGCTCTGTGAACATTTTGTCTCATGGCATACTAACGGGACTAACACCTCAAGCACCCAGGGCTTCTCGGTGTCACAACAGAAGACACAGAAGACCACTCTGCATGAATACATTTGCAGCCAAAAGCTCAGGGAAAAAAGCCAAAGTTCCTGTTGAGGAACTGTCAACCAATGGGGGTCAGGGAGGGATGGTGAATCACTGCTCTCTGTTACTCCTCAGGAGGATAATTCTAAGAGGCATCTATCACTCCTCAGGGATCCAGCCCCATTAACTCATGGAGATGACTTACAAACTTTTGAGCGCACAGCAGGGGTGAATGAAAAAAAGAGTGGTGGGACTTCTGCTAAGGATCAGTTGGTGCCATGCTGGCAAAACAGGAAGAATGGGGGGAAGCACATAAAGGAAAACCAGCTATTAGCCACCCCATCTGTCAGTACACTGCATCCTTCCCTTATAATCAAAAGAGAAAGACTGCAGTAAAACATGCTATGTCTACCGAAGGCTCACAGGGAAATGCAAATGAAGATGAGTACACAACCAGTAATCACGATACATCTGTGGAAAGACTACAAAGCAACGGAGTTAATACAGCAAACTGCATGGAACTTTGGAAAATGTATAAATGGAGACAGCTTCCTCCCAGAGAGGCTCAGGAAGACTTTGTACCCCTCAAATACTCAAATAGAGATTTACAGTATTTAAAAGCTGATCATTATTTTAAAAGAATACTCTAGAGATTGGATACCCAGAAAAATGAACAAAGCTAAAAGACAATTAGTGAGCTAAAGATCAAGCTAAGGAATTCTCCCTAAATGAAATCCAAAGGAACCAACTGACAGCATGGAAGAAAGGATAAGAGACATAGCATGTACATCTCTAGAGATTCCAGAGGCACTTCCAGAAGAAGACAGCACAGAGGACAAAGTGTGTGGGGGGTGAGGGGGGTGGGGGGCGGTGGTGGTACATAAAATAAATTAAAAGAAATAAAAGAAGGCAATGTGTGAGAACTGAAGAGGCTTGGTGCAAGATTGAACGTGTCTGCTTAAGTGTCAAGATTAAAAACCTTGATTAAAAATAGATTAAAAATAAATCATACAGAAAGCTTCAGCTTTTGTACACACAAAAGTAAAATATCAAAGCATCAAGGAAAAGTTCTAAAATTAGAAGATAAGGAAATATAAAATATTAGTTATAAAATAATAAGGATTAATTTTCCTAGATGATGAGAAGATTGTGCCTCCTAGAAGACTGTCCTTATTCTTTAGAGAAGTATCCTGAATAATTAAAGGTGAAATCCCATGATGGCTGCAACTCACTTTCAAATAAATGGTTAAGCAAAAGAATGAACACACGTAGAGAGAGGGGGACACCAAGCAAATACGGCTAAATGCTCATGTAGGTGGCAGGTACCTGCATATTTCCTATACTATTCTTTCAACTTTCCTATTGATGTGAACAGTTTACCACTATGAAGTTAGGGAAAAGTTCTCAAGATCTTGTTGACTGTCAACTAACCAAAAATTATCTACAAATGACCAGGTGTCGGATTGAAATTAGACATCTTTCTAGTAACACTAGATACAAGAGGATAATGGTATAGCACCTCTGAAGTTCTGAGGCAAATATCTTTTGGCTTTCCCAGCTAGAAAAACTATTATTCAAATATAAAGGTGAACTATATTTCAATACAATTAAAATTAATGCGGGTAAGATAAAGTCAAATTAAGCACTAATACGTGGAGTCAGTAAACTGTTCATCTAATAGCCCTCCTAAAAATCTCCTAAAAATAATATTAAAGGAAAAAAGGTCTAAACTGACAAATACAAAGAGAACATGGGAAGGGGAAGGGGGACAGTAACGGAGGAGGAATTTCCAATCAGTTTCTAGAAAACAACATCTATGGATTTAATGAGACTGAGGAAACTATGGTCACAAAGCCAGACGGTGCATGCAGAGCAACAGTTCACTTGCTAGTGCTGGGAGAGACTTAGGGTTAGGAGAACCAAAGTACAGAGGCAAGTGATGAGGACACGCAGGGCAACACTGAATTTCTGTGGACACCACAAAGGTTGTACACAGTTAACTCCTCCATCCTCCTTCCTGTGCGACCCAGTGAGCTAAGCTCCTCCCATCTCCCGCCTTGGGCAAGAGACTGGCAGTTTCTTCTCTGCAGAGCTTAGTGGTCCTTGGGATATACCTCTACTAATGGTATTTTGTGGAACAAGAAAAACCATCAATGAGTGAGTAGTCTTCAAGCTAAACCACACGTGGCATCCAATTGGCTTTTCAGAGTCTCTCTATGAAATATTCATGGGAATGAAATTTTAGGAAGCATTTGAGAAAGATGAAAGTAGGGAAAACAATTTTCATATTTTCCAATATGAAAATAGGAAAAAAAAACAATCTTAGAGCTTTTTAAGGTTTTCTTCAAAACTGTTATCTTTATTTTAATATCCTCAGAGCAATCAGAGAAGATATTCTATAAAACAAGAACACAATGCTATGGAAAATGAATTGAAGAACAAAAAAGGGCTCCTAGAAATAGAACTATTTAAGGACAATCGCAGGTTTAATTAAAAGATGAAAATTAGGGAAATCTCACAAAAAAGCATGGCCAAAACCCAATGATGAGTGGGGAAACATGATAAAAAAGACAATGAGTTGAAGAGGTCCAATATCTTACTAATGACACGTTCATAAAAAGAGTAGAGAAAAAGGAAAGGGATAAAATGTTAACAGAGTAATGCAATCAAATTTCCTGAAGAAATTTTCCCACATCAAAATGGCCCACAAAGTATCTAGCACAACAGGTGGCCTTTTATTTACTTAATATTTTATATTCAATTAATATGTCAGCAGATATAAAGGAAAAATATTAAGTACATTAAATAACTAAATTTGAATCACTGTTTGTAACAAACTGCCTATGTCTCAAATTAAGAATTATGGTATTTAAAAAAAAAGAATTATGGTATTTTAGCTTTTGAATATCAAAAATTTCAGAAAACTCTTCCAGAGTTAATGAGCTAAAACTTCTAGTCCAAATCCAATCTGCAGTCCTTGTCATACAGCCTAAAGCTAAGAAGGGTTTTTACATTTTTAAATAGAAAAAAACAAAGAAGAATATATGAAAGAAACCATATGTGGCCCATAAAACCTAAAATATTTGGTACCTTGGTTTACTGACCACCTATACTAAGCATAACAATGAAATCTATCTGCTGTCTTTCCATTATGTTAGTCCTCTTCCAGAACATGAAAGAGGTTCTAAAAGACTCCATCCCTAAGACACTGAGAAATAGGGGTATCTTAGATTCACGGATGTCTAAACAGCCTCTGCCAAGTGGTACCTTACACCACAGGGGGTCTGAATACAAATGATTTGGTGCTGGGTTTGTTAGTTACATGAGAAAACACCTACAGTTGTCAAATGCCCAGGAGCAGTGGACGGGCCGGTAAGGAACTAGAGAGAACATACCTGAACTAAAGACATTCACATTAAAAACACACAAAAAATGTGCTGTTGCTGACTAATCAACACATCCTATTTGTATAAATTTGTGTGATTTGTACTAAAGTCATTGTCATATGGATGGATGTCAGGTTCTAGAATTTCTGCTGCCTCTGTAACTTAATTTGCTCATTTTCATCGATACCTAAGAATGAAAATTTTGCTTATACTGAGACAATCCCCTCTTCTCATATATTTGTAAATTTCTTGGATTAAAATACTTCAGGATGAAGATTTTCATGAGATGTGATAGAAAAAATATCTTAAGGCAAAAGGAGATGTGGCTTTGGGCTGAAGCTTATAAGATCTAATGCGATAGACCAACTTCCCGATGACCCCCAATAATCTCTGCCCCGTGCTAGTCACACTCTGTGTAATGCCCTCTGCTGGAATGAGGGCTGGACCTCTGACTTGTGCCCACTAGGCATGGATTAGGTTACAAAAATGATGACGTCTGTCTTGCTAGCAGACTCTCTTGCTGGCTTTAACAACATGTCTGAGAAGCCCACATGACAAGGAACTGTGGGCAACCTCTAGCCAACCATCAGGGGAGAACCAAGTCTTTCAGTACAACAGCCAGTGAGGAAGTGAATCCCACTGATGTCCACTGAAATAGCCTAGATTCAGGCCTGCCCCAGATGAACGTGGGGATGGCTACAGGCAACATCATGATTACAGCCTTGTGAAAAAAAAATGGAACCAGGAGACCTAGCTAATCTGGGCCCAGATTCCCAAATAGAGACTGAATGATAATCAGCACGTGTTGTTTTAATTTTGTAAGTTTTGGTGTGATTTGTTACACAGCACTAGATGACTAATACACATTATCATAGGAAGAACATGTTTTGAGTGTTGTTCTAGGACCAGTTTGTGATTCTGACAGTGTCTCAAGACGGTGAATATTCTACAGTACGTGTGAGGAGCTGTACCACACCAAGTCTTTAGTTCAGTTAAATTCTGCACCCACACATTACTTCCTCTCTGACTTACCCATTTTCTTATTACTATAACCCACATATCTAAAATTTAAAAAAGTAAGAGTCATCTCTAGTCTCAGTGGAAATTCATGTGTCTCTTTGGGAGATGAATTAGTACCTTGCCAGATACCCCTTACCAAATAACAGATCCTGTGATATGTAGAAACATTTATTTTAGAGTATTTTATTACTCTTCAAATAAATAAGGAGATAGTGTTATCAAGTAATATTCATTCAAAACATTTTAATACTGAAAAGTGTTCAGTAATTTTTATTTCCGCAATCACATATTTGAGAGCTTAATAAGACACATGTGACAAAGAGATAATATTATTTTATTCTTTTCTTCTGTTTTAAAAGATTACAGTCCACACTATGAGACTTCACATGGTTTTGCTTTTTAGATCATGTTTATGTCAGTTTCATATCCTTTAAAATGATATCTTACCTCATTTAATAAGATCCCAAAGTTGATTAAAATTTTATTTAGTGATATGATTCTGTAATTTGCTACAAAATAATGCATGTGGCAGAGGAATAAAAGGAATGACTTGGGGGCTAGGTTGTTGAAGCTGGTGGTAGACACATTATACTAAACTCTCTAGTTTTGTATAATATTTGTAATTTTCCATGTGTGTGACAAACTTTTATATAAATATTTCATTTTTCCCAAGGATCCTCCTATTGTAGTATTATGTGGTTTTGTTTTTCTATAAAACCACATGCTGCTTTCAAGTTTCTTGCTACACCAACCAGCAAAACAAACACATTTAACATTCTCTATTTCCAACAAGACTGCTTATTTTGCAGGGGACATGCTGTAGAGGCAGTTTTAGTAACAGCTTTTAATAATGACTAAATTTTATTGGTGACTAACAATGGAACAGACATTATGCTATATGCTTTACATGAATTATTTCACTTGAATCCGCAAAGGGATAGATTTATCCCAGGGGTGAGAGGTGACTAGGAACTTACCTGTGTAATTTACCTGAATAAGTTACTAGTATAACTTCTACGTGAGAAACTTATCTCAGAAGCTGAGTATAAGTCAGAATCTCTGTGAAAGACAGTGTACATTGTAAAGCATTGTACCCTCCACTGTGGCCTTATTTTCTCTTATCGTATAATGCTTCTCTGGAAAGTTCTTTGATGTCCTACCAAGTTTGATACCTTTTCTTTAAATACTTGGCCACTGTGCCTCAAAATACTTCCTGGCACAGATTCTGGTAGATGTTTATATTTTATCTTTGAAGGGCAAAGAACATAAATGATTCAGTAACTATTTTCACTGAGATCCTGCCTAGGGTGGTATTAGAAAATTATACACCTGAATAGTTTGATTTAACATTGGTTAAAAGTCTAGTCAACACAAGAGACCACTAGATTTCAAAATGGTTGAAAAGAAAAATCTGCAACAATAAGAAGGTAGTTGACATGAGGATCTGTAGAATTCAAAGCAGTGAGCAAGCTATTTGGAGAAGCCACAGAATACTTAAATCCTATTATTCTGTATACTGGCATAAAAATTTTGAGTTTGTTTTTCCAAGAAGTTTTCCTATGGTCTGCTTTTGCATAACAAAACACCAGAAAACAATGATGTTTATTTTGTTTTTGTGGGAAATTGTATTGATTCATTGTTTGTTTTCTATAGTTAAACTTACTCATCACCCTTGCAGAATTCAACCCACTGTCTGTGACGTCACTGGTGTTGCTATAATCAACACAACCGCCAATACAAAAGCAGTGTAGATTCTCTAGGAGTTAGAATAAGCACTTGTAAGCTTTTCCTTTCTCCCATATATTGTGACAGATTTGGGGGTTTTTTTTTAAATTTTTTTTCAACGTTTGTTTATTTTTGAGAGACAGAGAGAGACAGAGTGTGAGTAGGGAAGGGGCAGAGAGAGAGAGGGAGACACAGAATTCAAAGCAGGCTCCAGGCTCTGAGCTGTCAGCACAGAGCCCGAAGCGGGGCTCGAACCCACAAACTGTGAGATCATGACCTGGGCCGAAGTCGGACACCCAACCGACTGAGCCACCCAGGCGCCCCATGACAGATTTGTTTTTAAAATACAACGTAAGTTCTCAAACTTTCATCTCCACTTAGTTACAGAGTTTGCTGTCCTAATAAATTATCTGGGTTTGGATCCTGGCCCACCTTATACTCTGTGGCCATGGGAAAGCCTCTTGGCTTTTCCAAGTCTGCTTTTCAATCAGTGAAATGAAACCCAGGCCTTGATGTGAAGACAGTTATATGGCATATGGCATAAGAATCATAGTAAATGCTCAAAAAAGATCATTTCCTGACTTCATATAAGGGGCATGTTAATTTTCCTTTTATTTCTGTAGAAACCTTTCTTTTAAACAAATAATAGCAGTGTTTAATAAGGAATTAGAATTCTCATTTAGTTAAAAGATGCTGGGTAGGCAATTCAATATGATTATATTATTATTATGGAAGATGAGGCAGAGGGGAAACTTAATGGGTATGAATCTGATAAATCATCATCCTCAAACTTAAAAAAGATTTAAGGTATCAACTAGACATTCCTTACTTTAAAAAATGGGATAGTTATTTCTAAATACATGTATAATATTTGTAAGTTGAGTGCTCTATTCCTTTTTTTCTCAGAAATATTTCCCTATATTAGCTCAATGTTTCCAAACTTGCCTGACCATGAGGCTCTCCTAAGTTAAAAATAGAGGTTCAGATCCCCTCCCCCCAGAGAGGCTGATACATTGGCGCTGGGGCAGGAATCTGTACGTTTAACTGTGGTTCCAGGTGGTTCTTAGGCTCAGGCAAGGATAGGAAAGAGTGCATCAGCTGATCTTCCCATTTTGCTGATTGAGGGAAAGTGTATACGTGCAAGTCAACCACTAAAATTACATTTTTCCTAAGTCATAGCATACTTAAATTCAAACACTGATTCCTCAGAGTTAACAGCGGGTTAGCAGCCTGCAGAGATGAAAACTTAATTACAGTGAAGACTGAGAAGGTGATTTTGCCTCACGGTCTTTCCGAGCCAGGGTTAGATTTCAGAGTTAATGTACGTGCTTTCCAAGCAATTCTCCCACCCAGGGCTTTCTCACTAGTACACTGAGGACCTCTCTTCCTCCGTCCTAGCCTCCTTTCTTCCCTCTGTCCTTCCTTCCTTCCTTCCTTCCTTCCTTCCTTCCTTCCACCCACCTATTCACCTACCTAGCAAACACTAATGTAGAAATAAAGACTAAAAGAAGCTGTCTTAGTCTGTCTGGACTGCTGTAACAAAATACCATAGACTGGGTGGCTTATAAACAGAAATTTATTTTTCATAGATCTGGATGCCAGGAAGCCCGAGATGAAGTCTCCAGCAGATCTAATGTTTGGTGAGGGCCCGCTTCTTCATAGACCACCATCTTCTCACTGTAACCTCACATGACAGAAGGGGCTAGGGAGATCTGAGGGGTCTCTTTTATAAGGGTACTACTCCCCTCCATTAGGACTCCACCCTTATGGTGGAAGCACCCCCCAAAGCCTCGACCCTAACACCATCACACTGGGCATTAGATTTCAGTATGAATTTTGGGGAGACACAAATATTCGGGTTGCACCAGAAGGCTTTGGCTTCTGTGTCACAGTACGGTCAGGAGACATGCTTACCAAGATGAGATCAACATACAAGAAAGAGACAGGAAGCCAGATAACAAAAGGGAATGGGTAAAGAGTGGCAGGCTCACTGAAACAGAATATATATTCTCTCAGGGTGCCTGCGTGGCTCAGTCGGTTAAGCGTCCGACTTCGGCTCACGTCATGATCTCACGGTTCGTGAGTTTGAGCCCTGCTATGTGCTTATAGCTTGGAGCCTGCTTTGGCTTCTGTGTCTCCCTCTCACTGTCCCTCCCCTGCTCACACTCTGTCTCTCTCTGTCTCTCGCTCTCTCAAAAATGAAAAACATTAAAAACTTTTTAATAAATAATAAAAAATATATGTTCTGTCAAGTCATGTTGTCCCTCTCCTCCATTCGATCACATATTTATGCACCAATTACCAGTCTGATTGCCCTTTATTAGTAACACCTGTGTATAAATGCCATATTTGTGTCTTGCCAAAGTGCCAGAAAGCCCTAAAGGACATGGCGTCTTCCGTTATTGTATCTGCCTATTGTAGCTACTCGGCAGAGGACCTGGCACATAAAAGATGGTCTTATGTTTTTGTCAATTTTAAAGTGCTACACAAAGTGATTCACATCATTAAATGTGAAACAAAAATGTTAATGATTAACCATGCCTATCTGGTTCTCACCCTCCACAATCCCCTCTCTTCCCAGGACTCCAATATTTATGGCACTAGAATAAATTCTAACCCTGGCCACAATTCCTTATCTCTTTTGCTAACAGTCTGCTGTGGCAGTTAAGTGATCCTTGATCTTGCTTTGGTTCTGACCTTTTGTCCTGATTCTTATAACTAGACTCCTGTCTTATTCTTTGTTCCCTAGAACATTTCTGTGTAAGCTGACCACTACTTCTCTGGTAACTCTTAGACTGGGTTTAGTCTTTGTTATGGGTTGAATTGTGCACCCTCTAAAGTTATGGTGAGGTCATAACCCCCAAAACCTCAAATGTGTCACCTTCAAGTGTGACCTTATTTGGAAATAGGGTATTGCCAGAATAAGATGGGCCCTTAATCCAGTATGATCAGTGCTCTGATGAGAAAAGAAAGATGACTGAAGACAATACAGAAGGAGAGCACCATGTGATGACAGAGGCGGAGACTGGAGTGACACAGTCACAAGCTAAGGAACACCAAGGACTGTGGCCACTGCCAGAAGCTATGAAAAGGAAAAGAAGGATATTCCCTAAAACTTTTGGAGAGAGCATGGTCCTGCTGACACTTTGCTTTCAGGTTCCTAACCTCCAGAACTGTGAGATGAGAAATTTCTATTGTTTGAAGCCACTCAGTTTTGGGGGTACTCGGTTAAGGGAGCCCTAAGAAACTAATGGAGTCTTGTTGCTAGTTTCTTTGTAGACACTACCGACAAGTGCTGAATGTTAGCAATTGCTTATGCCTGCTGCGTGCACATACATCAGAACACCCATAACTAATGGAAATCTGGGCGAGAAACCTTTATTCATAGGAGTACTCCTTAGATATCTGCTGGGCAAAATACCTTTTCTTCAACTTCCGCAATGATTGTCTTCTCCAAGTATGTCACAAATTCCACGGCAGGGTGGGAGGGGGGCAAGGTCCAACTCTAAGTCCTCCAAAATATTAAAATAGTGCCTAGCCATGTATCAACACATTTTCTTTTTCCTTGCTGATGTTTATTAGTAGCTTTAAAGTTGGAAGAACAGGAAGAAAGCACACAAGAAAAAGCAACAAATATAAAGGCTCATCTACATGAATGGAAGCCTACTTAGCCAAAGATGGATTTATTTGTAATTCAATAAATAGCTGTCTGTCCTCTAACCTGTCAAAATGTGATATGTAATATCTTCATGAATAAATGTGATTTCAAAAGAGAGAGAGAAAAAAAAGAAACACTGCATCACTATCTTTGAGAGAATGGAAAGTATTGTATTTTATATGCAGGGAAAATGATAAATAACTATTGCATAGATGTGAAAAATCACAATGCATCTTTTTTTTTTGATAGTAAATCGAATGCTCCTAGTGAAGTTGATAAATTGATGGCTCAGCACATCTAGGGACTTGTTTACTCTAGTCTGCAATTGTCCTTGCCACAAAGGCTAAATTTTGCTCGCTCATGGTTTGCAGGATATAAGGACATAAAATAGATTTGTAACTCCTGGGTCACAGAAATCCCCTCATTCTTGTATCTAACTATGAAACCCTTAGGATTAGGCTAGTGTACAATACATTCAATCAGTCATGTACATGTGTGTATACATACGTAAGTGCACACTTGTATATGTGTACTGTAGTGGTAGCGGGATAATTTCTCTCTTTTTTTAAAAGTTTATTTCAGGAGAGAGAAAAATGCATGCATGCAGAGGGGAAGGGCAGAGAGGGAGAGAGAATTCCAAACAGCTGATGTGGGGCTCAATCTCACGTGAGATCATAACCTGAGCCAAAAACCAAGAGCCCGACGCTTAACCAACTGAGTCACCCAGGCACTGCACCATTTTTTATTTTAGAGAGAGAGAGAGGGAGAGAGAGAGAGAGAGAGAGAGAGCACACAGAAGCAGGGGAGAGGGGCAGAGAGAGAGAGAGAGAGAGAGAGAGAGAGGGAGAAAATCTTAAGCAGGACTCATGCTCAGCACAGAGCCTGATGGGGAACTCGATCCCACGACCCTGGGATCTTGATCTGAGCTGAAATCAAGAGTCACATGCTCAACGGACTGAGCCTTTGAAGCACCCTGAAATAATCTTTTTTTTAAAAAAAGTGTTAAAATATATCAACATATAAACATTATATTACATGAAATATAAACACACACCCAGATGCACACTAACACATCCCACCTACACATACATATGCTGCATGCAGCAAGAGTAAAATTATTATTTGAATTTGAATATTATAGTAAATTACTTTTTCATATGAAGAAGACCATAAAGTGATAAAGAAACCAAAGCAATTCCTGTAGAACCAATTTGTCCCACCTGCGAGAACTTCCTCACCGTTTTAAAATAATAGACAAGTTCCCTATCTGAAGACTGACTGAAGGATACCATTCTCACTCTAAAAGCTGACCACATGCTTCTCTGTCCATTCTAGGGCTGAAAAAATGCTTGGAAACTCCTAAAAAGTGGAAGCTCGAGAAACACAGAATCATGTATATTAAACTTCAGGCAGAGAGACTAGTTGAATACCATCCCCCCACCAACAAATCTTCTTGGGCAAATTATAAGTAAATTGTGGATGTACTGCTAGTCATGTTTGAGAAGAGATACATGGGTAGGGAGAAGTAATTGAAAAGGGAGGTAATGATATTGTGATAGATGGATATTTGAAAGCCTGAGCAATGTCAAAAACCTAGAGGTTAAAGCAAAATGGAATAGAAAACTAGAAAGCACCTAGCCTATGATGATTAAGATTTAGTGGGAAAGATGGTCAGTCAAAGCATATATATGACTTCTCTTCTCTCTAATGGCATTCTTTTAAAAGTACCCAAGAAGTGTGGGTGTGCATGTGTGTGTGTGTGTGTGTGTGTGTGTGTGTGTGTGAGAGAGAGAGAGAGAGAGAGAGAGAGAGAGAGAAAGGGAGAAAGAGAAAGAGAGAAAGAAAGAGCAAAAGAATAACCTGAATTATTAGTACAATAAGTTGATAAGAGATGCCAGCCCCAGGGAACAGACATTTGCTAACAGTCACCCTAGATCTAGAAACCTCAAGAATATTTACTGTACATGGTGCCAATAAGACCAGATTGGAACTGAAACAAATAAACAGAAATGCTCTTGGGTTCCAAAAATGTACTCCAGTTATGAAGGCAAAGGCTGGAGGCAGGGTTTGAAAGACTGAGAGAGACTCAGAACAACTGCCTTGGCCAGGGAGAAGGGGAAATTCAGGGACGACTGGGTAATGAAGTCAGATGCAGCAGAGGCTTTCCTGGGTAGCAGGCAATGGGGGCAGCAGCTCCGGGGTAGTGTCTCAAGTGTCCCTCATTGATTCACTGGCAAGCGCCTTGTTGAAATCAGACCCCAGGGAACAGGCATTTACTAAGAACAGCAGGCCACAGACAATGTAGCAATGACTTTGAGGTATGGTTTTCCCAGGTGATCAGGCTATTTTGCTAATATATTGAAGAACTTCTTGGTAAATTAGGCAGGGGGCTGAGTATTATGTGTAGTGACATCATAAAGCAGGCCATCAGTGGTGGCAGAGTGAGGACCATCTTCCTCAAAAGACAGGGTTGTTCTACATGAGCCAAGAGGTCTGTGCACACTGGGCCTAGATCTGGCAAGGTAACATTGCCAAACAGGAAATGGGTGGCTGGAAAAGGACAAGAACTAACAGATGCATTAATGGTATGGGTCTCTCTCCTACTTGTCCAGGCAATGCTGGAGAACTAAGAGAATGCCTAAGATAGCATCAAAATGGAAAATGAGAATCCAGGAAGAATCCACTCACCTGAGAAGATCAGACCAGGGTAGAAACCTCCCTGAAGAATAATTAGGGGGAAAAAGCAGCCTATGGAAAAGGTTTTGTGACTTAAAGAGCACCTAGGAAAGGAGATATAAATGACTAAAGAACACAAAATTTTAAGAATACCTTCTCAGTATTAAAAGTCTTTCACAGGAATTACAGAGCCCTTTGTGGCTTAGCACCGTATACTTTCCTGATCTCACCTTGTGCCACACTCAGTCACTTCTGGAATTCTGTCCCCCACCCAATAATAACAAAGCACCCCTCCTTATTCCATAACCACGTAGTGTCAGAGAAGACCCACCGGGGAGTTAGACACTCATCAATTGTGAACGCAACTCAAATGGAATGAAAGAGATAGTTTTAGCAAAGAAATAGAAGATATAAAAGGGTGGAAACTTTATAACTGAAAATCACAATAACTCAGTGTGTGGGATCAACAACTATCCCTTCTGAATAACATACAGAGAACAGAGACTGAAGAAAAAATGATAAATTATTACAACACTGTGGGACAAGATCTTACATTGCTGTAATCAGAGTCCTGGAAGACGAGGAAAAATGTGCAGAGCTGAAAAAGTCAAGAAATAATGGCTGAAAACATCCTAAATTAAGCAAAATACATACTTCTTACACATCTGAGAGCTGAGGGAATGCCAAAGAGAATGAACCAAAAGAAATCCATACCAAGATATGTCACAGTCAAACTTATAAAAACTAAAAACAAAGAAAAAATCTTGAAAGCAGCAAGAGAGAAGTGACACCTGACTTTTAAAGGAAAAACAATTCAAATGGCGGCAAATTTCTCATCAGAAACAAAGAAGGCCAGGAGGAAGAGACACAACACTTTTCAAGTGCTAAAAGAAAGCAACTCAACTTAAATGGTATATCCAGAGACAATAACCCCTTCAAGAGTGAAGGGGAAATTAAAACATTCCCATATGAAGGAAAACTAAGAGAACTGCCCACAGAATTATCCTCAAAGAATGGCTAAATAAAAAATAGAAATGAAATGATAAGAGAGAGAACTTTGGAATATCAGAAGGGAAGAAAGAATACAATAAACAAAATTGTGGGTATGGGGCATCTGGGTGGCTCTCTTGGTTAAGTGTCTGACTCTTGATTTTGGCTCAGGTCATGATCTCATGGTTCTGTAAAATCAAGGCCCCTGCTGGCTTGGGATTCAGCACAGAGCCTGCTTGGGATTCTCTGTCTCTCTCCCTCTGTTTCTGCCCCTCCTGTGCATGCACTGAATAAATACATAAACAAACATTTTTTAAATGGGTAAATACAATAGACTTTCTTTCCTCTGAGTTTTCTAAATGATTTTTGTTGGTGTAATCAAACATAACATCAATGTGCTTTTAAATGTATATAGAGGAAATATTTAAAGCAACTATATTATAAATGGAGACAGTAAAGGGATACAAAGAGAAGTGACTTTTATATTTCACTCAAAGTGATAAAATGATGACACCAATAGATTGTGATAAATTATGCACAAATATAAAGTAATACCTGGAGTAACCACTATAAAGGCTATACAAAGAGCTATACCCCAAAGTACTATAAATAAATCAAAACAGAACTCTTAAAAATGTCCGAGTAACCCACAAGAAGTCAGGAAGAAGGAAACAGCAAAACAAAAAACAAAAACAAACATAAAACAGGAAAACAGAGTTACAGACTTAAGCCTTACCATATCAACAATTAGATTAACTGTAAATAGTCTAAATAGGCCAATTGAAAGAGAGATTGTCAGAGTAGACTGAAAAACTTGTCCCAACTGTATGCCGTCTGTAAGAAACTCACTTCAAGTATAAGAAGATAGGAAGGTTAAAAGTAAAATGATGAAAAAGATATATTCTCCAAACATAAATGGAATAAAAGTAGAAGAAAAATAAAAGCGACAGCATTAAGTGGACTTCAAAGAGAAGACAATTAGCAGAGATGGAGAGACACATTTACAAATGATAAAGGGCCAAATGCCATGAAGACATAGCATTCCTAAATGTGTGTGCACCAAGAACTGGTAGAGCCAAAATGAGAGGTAGATGAATCACAAGAATCATTTGAGACTTCAACATCAATCTCTCAAAACTTGACAGAAATAAAAAAAAAAATCAGCAAGGATCAGGAATAACTCAACAACACCATCAACCGATGGTATGTAACCAGCATTTAGAAATGACTTGCTTTCAAAAACACCAGAATGCAAGTTCTCTTCAAGTGCACAGGAATCATGTATCAAGATAGGCCACAGACTGTAAAACAAATCCCAACAAATTCAAAAGAATTGCCATCATATGGAGTGCGCTCTCTGACCACATTAGAATCAAAGTAGAAGTCAATAACAGGAAATCTTGAAAGTCTTGAAAACTAAACAATACTTCTAGACAATTCATAGGTGAAAGAGGGAGTCTCAAGGGAAATTAAAAAGTGCATTAAACTGCATGAAATGGAGATGCAGCACATCAAAAATTGAGGGACATAAATAAAGTAGTTCAGAAAAGAAAATTTATAGCATTAAATAATATTTAAAAAGAGGAAAAGTTTTAAATCAATAGTCTAAGGTCCTACTTCAAGAAACCAGGAAAAGAAGAGCAAAATAAAACTGAATCAAGCAGAAGGAAGGAAATAATAAAGGTAACAGCAGAGTTCAATAAAACTGAAAACAGAAAAAGCAATAGAAAACACCAATGAAATAAGAGATGGTTCTTTTAAAATATCACTAAAACTGGCAAACTTCAGCAAAATTGATAAAGAAAAGAGGGAAAAGATACAAATTATCTGTATCAGGATATCTCTACAAAAGGATAATAAGGAAATACTACAAATGACGCTACACTCATAATCTTGACAATTTAAATGATATGGACCTATTCCTTGGAAATACAAATTACCATAACTCACCATTATGAAAGAGTTTGAATAGTCCTATAACTATTAAAGAAATTGAATGTGTAACTTAAAAGAAATATCCAGATCCAGATGGTTTCATTGGAGAATTATAAAGCTACACCAATCAAGACACTGTGTTATTTGTATAAAGACAGACATACAGATCAATGGAGCAGGATAAGGATTCCAAAAATAGACCCACATAAGTAGAGCCAATTGATTTTCAACGAAGGTGTCAAAAAAATTCAATGTGGAAAGGATAGTTCTTTCTTTTTTTTTTAATGTTCATTTATTTTTTGGGGGAGGAGCGAGAGCGGGGAAGGGGCAGTGAGAGAGGGAAATGCAGAATGCGAGGGAAATGCAGAAAAGCCCAAGCAGGCTCCAGACTCTGAGCTGTATGCACAGAGCTTGATCCAGGGCTCAAACCCATGAACCGCAAGATCATGACCTGAACTGAAGTCGGACACTTGACAGACTGAGCCACCCAGGTGCCCCAGGATAGTTCTTTCAATAAATGGTGGTGGAATATTTGGGCATCCACAAGGAGAGGAATCTCGATCTATAAAAGTTCTAGAGAAAAACACAGGAGACAATCTTATTGACCTAGGGGTAGGCAAAGATTTCTTATATAGGAGTACAAAGTGCACAAACAAAAAAAAAATAAGTAAATTAGACATTATTAAGTCATAAAGTTTGGCTCTTCCAGAGACAGTCAAGAAAAATGAAAGGCAAACCACAGACAAGGAGAAATTATTTGCAAAACCTATATTCAACGAGGAATTTATTTCCAGAATATGTATAGAACTCTGACAACTCAGCAATCAGCCAAACAACACAATTAAGACTTGAGTAAAAGATTTAAGCAGACACTTTAGAAAAGAAGACTCAGGGGTGGCTAATGATCACCTAAAAAGAAGTTCAAAGTCATTAGTCACTGGGGAAATGCAAATAAAACCACAATGAGCTATCACTACATGCGTATTATCATGGCCCCAACAAAAATAACCAACTATCAAGTGAAGGAAATAAAAGATTAGTATAAATTCTTGTACACTGAGCAACTGCAATGTTCACAGATTGCTGATGAGAATATAAACTGTACATTTTGAAAGTTTGGTGATTTTTTATGAAGTTATACAAACAGTCACTATATAACCCAGCCACGTACTCTAGGCATTTACTCATAGAAGATGAAAATTTGTGTTCACATAGAAACCTGCACGCAGATGCTTATAGCAACTTTAATTAACATCCAAAGGGGAAACAACACAAATAACCAAATGGGCCTTTATATACAATAGAATACCATGTAACAAAAAGAGACAAATTAAGGATACATAAAACACTGTGGATTCATGTTTAAAGCATTATGCTAGATGAAAGAAGCCAAATAAAAAGTAGCTCATACAGTATCATTCCATTTTTATGATATTCTAGAAGCGAAAATTATGGTAACAGAAAGCCAATCAGCGGGTGCCAGGGACTAGGGAATGGGAAGAAGGATTAATCACAAAGGGCATAAAGAAACTTTTTGGGGTGACAGAAATGTTCCGTGTTATGATGATGAATATATCTGTTGACGTAATCAAGTCTACACTCACAAGTTGTAAATTTTATGTATATTATATCTCAATAAAGTTAACTCCAACACAAAACAAGTGAACCAAACTCTTCATCAATTTAAAAAACACAACCACATGGGAAAAATATAATCATTTCAAATAATTTTGTAATATATTACTCTGACCAAATACACTGATGCATAAGAATAAATCTTAAACATCATATTGAGTAAAAAAGAGCAAACAGAAAAACAAGTAATTCACTTATATTACCTTCAGAAACAGAAAAAAAACTTAGTTTTATTAAAGGATATAAACATAGGGGGGATAAAAAGTAAAAAAAAGGAAATAAAGAATTAGTATAAATTCTTATACATGATAATTGCTAAAAAAGGAGGGAAGGAGAATAATCCAGGAGGGCCCCATAAAAAGATTCTGGGGTGTGATGATATTTTTTTTTTTGGTCTTGGTATTGGTAAAGATGTGGACATTTCATAACTGTTCTTTAAAAGAATGAATATGGTGTCATAAACTTCACTGTAAGAATGTCATATATCTCTGTATTTAAAAAAACTTAATTATAGCCATTAAAGAATAGAGATACAATCAACAGCTTCCAAACTAATAAAGGGGAAAAAGTACCATAGAAATTCTATTGATCCAAGGCAGGGAAGGATAAAATAAAAAAACAAAAAACAAAAAACAAAAAAAGACACAGCTGAGACTAAAAACAAGATAAACATCTCTTTGAAACAGAAACTGAAAAAAAATGCAAGCGGTCAGCAGGGCTGAGCCTACGGGCCTGCTGAGCTCTGGGTATGGAAGCAGCAACTGGGAGTTTCAGCTATGTAAGGTGACACACCAGAAAAAGATCCATCCAGCACAAGGAATTAGAGAGCTAGAATCACAACTCAGTGCCAGGGACTGGGGTGGAGTTGCCCTGGTCATGAAAGGGCACCGGGAAGGAAAAAATCAGCAAACTGTGGCTGACCAACACAACATGTGGCTACAGCTTTTAAGAAGCTACGGGCATAAGGAAATGGGAAGACACATAAACAGCCTCGTAAACAAGAATGGAAACCAACCACCTGCTGGCTCAGATCATGATCTGCATTCTGTCTATGCCACAGGAGAACTTGCGCATTAAGCTCTCATTATATTACATAAGACCTGGTTCTGGACTGGGAAGCCATATGATTCTAGTGGAGGCAACCAAACATGTGAGACTAAGAGACTGAGAGAGAGACAGAACTTCCCACTCCTAATGAAGCTGCAAACTATATCCCAAAACATGTGAAATAACTACACACAGTCAAAAAAATCACTAATTAGAGTGTGTTGACAAAAGCTTTAAAATCAGTGGGTTTTGAATGTACCTGAAAATAAAAAGGAATGAAGTTCTCATACATGCTACAAAATAAACACCCCAAGACATTTTGCCAGGTATAATAAACCAGCACAAAAGGACAAACACTGTAGGATTCCATGTAGGTATCTAGAATAGACAAATTAATAGAGACAAATAGCAGATTAGTGATTATCAGAGCCAGGGGGAGGAGGAATAGGGAGCTGTTGCTTAATGGTTACAGAGTTTCTGTGTGGATTAATCAAAGTTTTGCAAACAGCCGTGATGGTTACCTAACACTGTGAATGTAATTAATGCCACTGAATTGTACTCTTCGATACTGTGAAAATTGTAAATTTTATGTTATACATCTTATCACAATAAAAATAAAATATATAAGGCAAAATAGAGCTCAAGGAAGGTATACACATCCACAATTACAGTTGGGGAGGGGGGTGCTTACATGCACATTACCTATCATAAAATGATAGAACTAGTGAACAAAATTAGAAAGGTTATAGTACACTTAAATAACAGACCTAAACTGCTTGATTTGGTATACTTACACATGTGTGTATATAAAGACTGCTCCCAAGAAATACATAAAATATATTATTCTAATGTGTACATAGCATATTTAGAAAAGTTGCAATGCTTTGGGTATTCTTTCTTGGTATCTGGTCAAAAGAATCAATAGTGTATAAATTATAATCTCTGCAATAAAATTAGAAATAAATTTAACATTGTTTAAAAGGAAATTTGCCTATAACCTCCCATATTTGAAACCTTTAAAATGTAAAGAGGCTATCATAATAGAAAAATCATAAATGAACACATGTGAAAGTGCTACATATCAAAATTTATCAGATGCAGTTAACTGGGATTTAGAGGTAAATTTACATAATTAAATATATATACATATATACTATGTATAGGTGCATAGTATATACATATATACCTACATATAATCAAGTGATTTTAGGGTGCCTGGGTGGTTAAGCATCCAACTTCAGCTCAGGTCGTGATCTTACAGTTCATGAGTTTGAGCCCTGCATCAGACCCTGTGCTGACAGCTCAGAGTCTGGAGTCTTCTTCAGATTCTGTGCCTCCCTGTCTCTCTGCCCCTCCCCAACTCTCTCTCTCTCTTTCTCTCTCAAAAATAAATAAACTAAAAAATTAATTTAAAAAATGAAATGATTTAAAATTAATTAGTTCAAGATCAAGACATTAGAAAAGGAACAAGAATAATCTGAAGAAAATAGAATATAGAAAATAATAAATATGAGATCAAAAATCAATGAAATGGAAAATAAAAAAAAACAAGAGGGAATTCACAATCTTTTTTTTTTTTTTTAGTTTCAGGTGTACGATTTAGTGATTCATCACTTATATACAACACCCAGTGTTCATCACAAGTGTCCTCCTTAATACCTAATACCCATTTAATACGCCTCCCACCTCCCCTCTAGCAACCCTCAGCTTTTTCTCTACAGTTAAGAGTTTGTTTTATGGTTTCCCTCTCTCTCTTTTTCCTTCCTCCTCCCATATGTTCATCTGTTTTGTCTCTTAAATTCCACATATGAGTGAAGTCATTTAGAATTTGTCTTTCTATGACTGACTTAGCTCACATAGCATAATATTCTCTAGCTCCATCCATATCATTGCAAATGGCAAAATTTCATTCCTTTTTATGCCTAAAAGTAGATTTATACTTTTATTATGGTAACAAATAGTTGTTGAAGTGAGATCTATAAACATATACAGAATTATTATATTTAAATTCATATAGAACAATATTTACATTTTTAAGTTATAGTTTTGAAATCAGAAGACTAAGTACAGCTTAAGTTTGCAAGAAAGAAAGAGAAAAACACAAAACAAAAATAGACAAAGCAGTAAAAACATAACTATCTGTTTCTGATACGTAGAAATGCTCAGAAAGCTACATCTTCTTAATTTTATTGTCCAAATCATTAAAATATGGATGATTCAGTGCCATTGTGCCAGAAACTCATTTGGCAGGATCATAGATCAACATTTTTGAGAACAGACCCAAGCCATTTCCATCCAAGTTTTTGACACGGGATGCGAGACTTCCTGGTTTCCCCTTGGGAAATGTATTCTTATAGTCCTATAAAGATTCCACTTCTGGCCACACTTCATTATTGGGGGTGGCCAAAGCTCTGAAAATTCTGAAGAGTTAATCAATTTCTGAATCCCCATGGAAAAGTGGTTTCTTAGTTGTTAATTCTGTAAACATGGTGCCTAAACTCCAAATGTCAACTGGAGTTGAGTAGCGAGCTGACCCCAGCATTACTTCTGGAGATCTATACCAGAGCATCACTACCTCATGTGGTATATTCTAACAGGTATTCCAAAAGCTCTGGCAAGGCCAAAATCAGCTAGTTTAATTGTTCCTTTGTCATCAATCAATAGATTTTGAGATTTTAAGTCTCTGTGCACAACTCTTCTGGAGTAGCAAAACACAGTCCCTTGTAGGATTTGGTACAAGTAACTCTTAACAAGTGAAGATTCCATGAACCGACCAGGAGGGATGGAATCTAAGTATTTCTTGACATCCATGGAAGAGAATTCAAAGATGAGATATAAGCTGGAAACTTGCATAAGCACGTCTTGAAGACGAACTATATTTGGATGACAAAATTCTTTTAATAGAGAAATTTCCTGAATTGCAGTACTAGAAACCCTTCCTCTTCACTTTCTAGTCTGATTTTCTTCATGGCTACCACTTGACCTGTAGTTTTGTGTCTACCCTTACACACAACTCCACAGGTACCTTCTCCAATTTTTTCTATTTTGGTATAGTCTTCCATAGTTAACCAGTGAGGTGGTACGTCCCGGCTTTATTATCCCATGACGAAAGTGGCGGTGGCTACCACATCGGCGTCACTCTCGCTTCAACTTCCGAGAGCCAGGTTTTTCTTTTTTTCTTAAGCACTACGTTTTTAATATAATTGTTTAATCACGAACAGAGCTTAGTGATTGAGAGAAAAACTGTGCCACTGACTAACAACAAGGAAAAGTATAATTCAGACCTAAAGGGAAAAATACAAAAACCTTAGCATCAAACAGACCAGGAGTCAAATCTGGACTCTACCATGTCCCATTGGCGTGACCTTTAGCAAATATCATTTCTCTGATTCGGGGTTTCCTCCTCTGCAGAATAAGGATCACACTGCTCACCTCACAGAGAGCCGGGAGAATTAAATGAGAAATCAGGTGTTCAGAGGTCAGCATTACTGCCCAAATCATGGTAGGGGTTCAACAAATATTAGTTCCCTCCTACTGCTTCCCATGCAACTTTTATCAGCAAGCATCATAAAAGGGTTTGGAAACTGCTAAAATGTATTTCCTCATGTCTGGATTCACATTATATATATACCACAATTTCTTGATCCATTCATCGGTCTACGGACATTTGGGCTCTTTCCATAATTTGATTACTGTTGATAATGCTGTTATAAACATCAGGGTGCATGTATCTATCCCTTTGAATCAGTATTTTTGTATCCTTTGGGTAAATACTTTGTAGTGCAATTGCTGGGGTTGTAGGGTAGTTCTATTTTTAATTTTTTGAGGAACCTCCATACTGTTTTCCAGAGTGGTTGCACCAGTTTGCATTCCCACCAGCAATGCAAAAGGGTTCCTCTTTCTCCGCATCCTCACCAACATCTGTTGTTTCCTGTGTTGTTAATTTTAGCCGTTCTGATGGGTGTGAGGTGATATTTCATGGCAGTGTTGATTTGTATTTCTCTGATAATAGTGATGCTGAGCATCCTTTCATGTCATATTGCTTTTTAACATTAGTTTGCTAGTTAAAACAGTAAGGAAAAATAAACATAGGGTAGTAGAATTGAGACATAAGAGCCCAAACTGTTTGTATTTCAGATTTGACTATTGTCTACATAGAAAATTCAAGAATATCTATAGATAAACCCTTAGAATCAGTAATGTGGTTAGTGATGCTACTAGATACAAAGAAAAGAATCTACAATCCTCATATATCTCCAGTTATGAAGTAGACTTTTTTCTACTACTATTAGGGTAGTAGAAAAAAATATTCCATTTATAACAGTGACCAAAATTTATGGGTGTCCAGAAAGAAATCTAAATGATTTTTTACAAAATAAACTACAAAACATTATTGAAGGATGGAAAAGAAAACATAAATTAAGAGGAAAAAATGCCAACTCCAAAAATTGGAAGACTCTCCAGCAAAGACGGAAATTCTCTTCAAATAAATCTACAAATTAAATATAAGCACAAAGCCCCACCAGAGTTTTCCATGGAAATTGACAAAGAACCAAAAATCTGAAAGACAAATTTGAAGAACAGGAAGGGAGACATGTTATAAAGCAACAGTATTTAAGACTGTCTAGTATTAGCCCAGGGACAGATAAATCAAGCAAATAAAACAGAAGTGAGCAGTAGACTCAAAATAGCCCTGCTCACATATGGAAACCATATACAACAAGTATGTTCAAATGGATACACCATTCAATAAAAAGTCTGGTCCAACTGATTATGAATACAGAATAAAATTAGGTTACTACCTAACATAATATACTGAAAAAATCCCAGTTGGATGAATAGCTAGCTGCAAAAGACAAACTAGTGTTTTAGAAAAAAAAAAAGTAAGGTAACATCTTTATGACATTATTGATAGTGATAGTTTTTATTTACATTACAAATAAAGACTTGGCATAAACCAAGAATATAAGGTAAAATGACATTCTATTGACATCTCACCACTTGCAGATTTACTTTTGAACATGTGGGCTTTAAAGTTGCCAAGAAAGGGGAGTGGAGAGCTTTCAACCGGCTTGGAAGTAATATGTAACTTCCACTTAACACTCAATTAACCATGATCAGTCCCAACTTAATTGCAAGGGAGCCTGGGAAACATGGGGGTGCACTTGGAACCTGGGTGGTAGGGGTGACTAATACTTGGCTCTTCCACAGGTTCTTGATCTATGATTTCTATATTTCATTTAATCAAGCCCTTATTAATTTTCTATTGCTGCTGTAACAAATTACCAAAAACTTAATGCCTCAAAACATCTTCAATTTATTGCATTGCACATTTGGAGGTCAGAAGCCCCACATGGATTTCACTGGGCTGAAACCAATATATTGGCAGGGCCATGTTCCATCTAGAGGCTCTATGGGATAATTCATTTTTTCTTGTCTTTTTGATCTTCTAGAGGCTGCCAAAATTCCTTGAACATGGCCCTGACCAACAATCAGATCATTTCAATCTCTGCTTCTATCATCAACTCTCCTTCTCAGACTTTCCTGCATTTCTCTTTCACTTATGAGGACACTCATGATTACATTGGACACACCCAGATAATACAGGATAATCTCCCCATCTTGGGATCCTTACCTTAATCCCATCTGCAAAGTCCCTTTTGCCAGATAAGGTCACATATCCACAAGCTGTGAGCATTAGGATGTGGCCCTATTTGTAGAGCCATTATTCTGCCTACCACACATGGAATGATCCAATTCTTATAAAACATACAAACACACACACATAACTGGAAATTTATATGTGCCTATAAATGCAATTCTATATGTGTAACAGGATGTTAAATTTAAAGATGTAATAAATTCTATTCTAAAAGGCTTACTACACTATCTTCAGAATTTGAAATAGGGTAAGTAAAACTGGTTGAAGCTAAGAGATTTTGTGAGAAAGATTTCTTTAGAACAAACTATGAGTGTTTGTCACATACACACCCAGTGGAAGGGTGGGGGGGTATGTTAGAGGGTACTAACTTCTCTCAGGAAGGAGTCCTGTAAGAGCACTTAGAGGGTATGACATAAGTTTCTTGGAGGTGTGGGCTGGATGTCACAGAAAACTAATATGTGACAAAGGCCTCAGGATTCTAATGGAGAGGGGCTGTCGCTGTTATCCTGGGGTGGCAGAAGAGAGAAAGCGAAACCGGGCTCTGTTGGGAACATGCTAAACTTACACTGACGTGTGGCAAAGGATGCAAGAGTATTTCCTGTGGATCAGAACACAAAGGAGAGAGCTAGCCTGGAACCTTTACAACTCCTACTCATGAGGTTGACATTGAGATGGGACCCCAGAAGAACATCGGAATGGAGTACACGCTGAAATAACAGAGACTGAGTGGTATAGCTACCAAAAGATGAGAATGCAATTTTATATGTGTAAACAGGATGTTAAATTTGGAGATAAAAACAGGTATATTCCAAATTACTTACTAAGCTATGTACAGAATTTGAAATAGAGAAAGTAAAACTGTCAGTGAATGAAGAACATGTAAAAAAACACCAATGCCCAGGAGTGACACCAGCATGATGGTGGAACAGGAAGTCCCAGTCTCTTATTTCCCCACAGAGACACCAACTCAATGATATACAGACTAAACTGCCTTTGTGAGAACTCGAGAAACCAGTTAAGAATTTGCAGCACCCCTGGAGAGGGCAAAGTCAAGAAGAGCCACATGGAAGCTGGTAAGAAAGTTTGTTGCATTGACCCGGCATATCCCCTCCGCTTCTGCAGCACAGAACATTGGTAGAAAATGCCCAACCTGTGGCTTCTCCCTAAGGAGAGACAAAGAAAAGTGGAACATCTATCAAACACTCTGGCCTTTCAAAAGGCTGTCCCAAGGACTAGTTTTTGTCTCATTTAACTCAGTTCTGACAGGAACCAATATAGTTTGGATGCCTAGGGGCCACTGAGAACAAAGGCTAGCATGGTGGCTTGTTGCAACACCAGAGAGATTGAATTACCACGGGCAGTCACCAGGGAAAGGAAATATTATAAGCTCCTGAAAAGAAACAAGGCAAACTTCTTTAACAGAGAAATCACATGCACAAGCTCAGAGAAGTCACATATGCATAAGTGAGTTGAGATGCTCCAGAATCTCTAGCCAGCTTGATTTTTGAAGATCTTCCCAGTGCAAAGCCAGTCCATAAAGACCAGGAGAGATGGCTATTTTTTGAAACGCCCAAATTTCAATAAAATCACAAAGCATGCAAAGAAACAGGAAAATACAGCAAAAATCAAAGGAACAAAATAAATCTCCAGAAACCAACCCTAAAGAAATGGGGATCTATAAATTACCTGACAAAGAACCATTAAAAACAGCCTAAAAGATGCTTGATGAGCTGAAAGAGAACACTGATGGACAACTAAATGAAATTAGGAAAATAATGCATGAACAAAATGAGAGTATCAGCAAAGAGATAGAACCTATTAAAAACAAGATCAAAGAGAAATTTTGAAGCTGGAGTATACAAAAAGAGAATTGGAAAATTCACTCACAGGATTCAACAACAGACTTGATCAAGCAAAAGAAACAGTTAACATGAAGACGAGTCATTTGAAATTATGAGTCAGAATTATAAGAGAAAAAAGAATGAAGAGAAGTGATAGGAGCCAAGGGACTTATGGGACACCCTCAAAAGTATACTACTCAAAAGTGGTAATATATGCATTATGGGAGCCACAGAAGAGACAGGGAAAGGGGTGGATGGTCTATTTGAAGAAATAAAGGCCAAAAATGCCCCAAATTTGAGAAAGGTAATGGATACACAAGCTCAAGAAATAAAAAGAACTCCAATTGGGATAAATACAAAAAGGCTCATGCCAAGACACATTATAATCAAATTGTCAAAAGTCCCAAAGAGCATCTTGAAAGCAGGAAGAGAAAAGTGACTCATTACATATAAGGGAGCTCCTATGAGATTATCAGCAGATTTCTCAATAGATAGAAATCTTGCAAGCCAGAGGACTTGGGATAATCTATTCAATGTGATGAGAGAAGAAAACTGCCAAACAATACTGTATCTGGCAAAGCTGTCTTTCAAAAATGAAAGGGAAATTAAGATTTTCCTAGACAAATGAGGGCTGAAAAAGTCCACTGCCACAAGAACTGCCTTACAGGAAATGCTAAAAGGAGTTCTTCAAGTTAAAGTAAAAAGACACTGGATAGCAAATGAAAACAAAATTATAAAGCTCTCTCTCTGGGAAAGATCAATATAAAGACAAACAGTACTGTAATGTTGACATAAATCGCTTTTAATTCTGGCATAGAATTTAAATGACAAAGGCATTAAAAATAACTATAAATCTATGTTAATTGGTACACAGTATAAAAATATGTAATTTGTGGGGCACCTGGGTGGCTCAGTCGGTTGAGCGTCCGACTTTGGATCTTGTGGTTCGTGAGTTCAAGCCCCGGGTCGGGCTCTGTGCTGACAGCTCAGAGCCTGGAGCATGCTTCAGATTCTGTGTCCCCCTCTCTTTCTGCCCCACCCCTGCTTGTGCTCTGTCTCTGTCTTTCAAAAATGGATAAACATAAAATTTTTTTAATGTAATTTTGTGACACTGGTAACATAAAGCTGAGTGAACAGAGATGTAAAGCAATAGAGTTTTTCTACACAAGTTAAGTTAAATTATTATCAGTTCAAAACAGATTGATACGGGGGGGGGGAATGAGTGAAATAGGTAGAGGGGATTAAGAGTACTTTAACTTGATGAGTCCTGATAATGTATAGAATTGTTGAAGCACTATATTGCACACCTGAAACCAATATAACACTGTGTGTTAACTACTGGAATTAAAATTAAAGAAAAATAAAATAATAGAGTAAATTGCTGTAACTTTAAGATGCTTCTTGTAATCTTCATAGTAACCACAAATAAAACACTATAGAAGATACATGAAAGAAATGAGAAAGGAATCAAAGCATATAACTACAAAAGAAAATCAATGAAACAAAAAGGAAAGTAGCAAGCCAGGAAGAGGGACAAAATGGCTACCAGACACATGGAAAATCAGTAACAAATGGCCATAGTAAGTCTTACCCTATTATTAATTACTTTAAATGTAAATAGATTAACCTACCAATTAAAAGACATCGAGTTATTGAATGGGTGAAAAAACACAAGATCCATCTATATGCTGTCTACAAGAGACTTAGCTTTAAAATCTAAGAGCACACATAGGCTGAAAGCAAAAAGAGGGAAAAGACATAATGTGCAATAGTAAATAAGGCAGGGGTGAACATAATCATAACATAAAATAGGTAAGTTAAAAACTGTCACAAGAGATAAAGGACCTTTTATAATGATAAAAGGATCAATTTATCAGAAAAATGTAAGAATTATAGATACATGCACCTAACATCAGAGCTCCTCAATATATAGAAAAAAGTTGACAGGATTGAAGGGAGAAATAGACAGCAATACCATTATAGTAGGAAATTTCAACAGCCGTCTTTTAATAATGGTTAGAATTACTAGACAGAAAATTAATAAGGAAACAAAAGTCTTGAGCAACACTACAGACCAATTAGACCTAACAGGCATAAACGAAACATTCCATCCAAGAACAGCAGAATACACATTCTTCTCAAATGCACACGATACATCCTCCACAAGAGACCCCACGTTGGGCCACAAAACAAGTTTTAACAAATTTAAGAAGACTTAAGTCATGCCAAAGATCTTTTCCAAACAATGAGATGAAACTAGAAATCAAGAGCAAAAGGAAAACTGAACATTCACAAATACGTAGAAATTAATACTCTTAAACACCCAATGAGTCAAAAATGAACACAGTATCTTCAGACAAGTGAAAATAATAGAAAAAACAGCATAGTAAAACCGATGGGATGCAGTGAAATAGTATTAAGAGGGAAGTTTATGACAGTAAACAATTACATTAAAAAAGAAGAAATATCTCACATAAATGACCTAACTTTCAACTGTAAGGAACTAAAAAGGAACAAACTAAATCCAAGTTAGCAGAAGGAAAAAATAATAATAAATTTTACAGCAGAAATAAATAAAATAGAAAACAGAAATGTTGAAAAAAATCAAGAAAATATAGAGTTGGATTTTTAGGAAATCAACAAAATTGGCAAACTCTTAGCTAGACTGAGAAAAAAAAGAGGACTCACATAAATAAAATCAAAAATAAAAGAGGAGATATTACACCTGATGCCAGGATTATAAAAGGAATATAAGAGACCACTATGAACAATTATACACCAACAAGTTGGATAATCTAAAAGAAATACATAACTTACTAGAAATATAGAACCTAACAAGATTGAATTATAAAGAAAAAAAGTCCAAACAGACCTATAAACACTAAGGAGACTGAATCAGTAATCAAAAATCTCCCCCAAAATAAAACCTCAGGACCAGATGGCTTTTCCAGAGAATTCTACCAATATTTAAAGAAGAAAACAACAATACTCTTCAAACTCTTCCAAAAAATTTCAAACTCAGTTAGGACTCCAGCATTACCCTGAGACCAAAACCAGAGAAAGACATTATAAGAAAAGAAAACTAGAAGCAAATAACCTTGATTAATATTGATACAAAAATAGTCAGCAAAATACTAGAAAACTTAATTCAACAGCACATTAAAAGCATTCCACATAGTTACAAACAGAGAGGGAGGGAAGCAAACCATAAGAGACTTTTAAATACAGAGAACAAACGGAGGGTTGATGGGGGGTAGGGGAGAGGGGAAAATGGGTGATGGGCATTGAGGAGGGCACTTTCTGGGATGAGCACTGGGCATTGTATGTAAGCCAATTTGACAATAAATTATATACAATAATTAATTAATTAATTAATTAAAAATAAATAAATAAAAGAATTCCATAGTGACCAGGTGGGATTTATTCATAGAATGTCAAGATGGTTCGACACATGAAAACCAATCAATTTAATATACCACATGAACAGAATGAAGGGAAAAAAACACATGCTCGATTAATGAAGAAAAAGCATTTAACAAAATTCAACACATTTTCACAATAAAAATACTCATAAAACCAGGAATCAAAGGTAATTATCTCAAATAATTAAGGGCATATATGAAAAGCCGTCAACTTATATTATACTCAATAGAGGAAAACTCAAAGCTTTTCCTCTCAGATAAAGAACAAGAGAAAGATGCCCATTTTCACCAGTTCTATTCAACATAGTACTAGAAATCCTAGCCAGAGAAATAGGTCATGACAAAAAAAAAAAAAAAAAAAGACATCCAAATGCTAAAGGAAGAAATAAGATCATCTCTGTTTACAAATACATGATCTTATATGCAGAAAACTAAAGATGTGCACACACATACAAATGCTGTTAAACAAATTCAGCAAAGCAGCAGGATTCAAAAACAACAACCCAAATCAGTTCCATTTGTACACGCTAACAATGAACAATTCGGAAAGGAAATTAAGAAAACAATTCCATCTACAATAACATTAAAAAGAACAGAATACTTAGAAGTTTTATTTATTTCCACAAATAAATGGAAAGACATCACATGTTCATGAATTGGAACACTTGATAACAATAAAATGTCCATATTACCCAAAGCAATCTACATATTTAATGCAATCCCTATGAAAATCCCAATGACAATTTACAAAACTAGAAAAAAATTCTAACATTATATGGAATCTCAAGGAATCCCAACTAAATCTTGAAAAAGAACAAAGCTGGAGGCCTCACACTTCTTGATTTCAAAACATATTACAAAGCTACAGTAATCAAAACACAGAGTGGTACCATGGAAAGACAGACATATAGACCAACAGAAGAGAACAGACAGGCTAGAAATAAACCCTCATGTATTTGGTCATATTACCTTGGACAACATGGCCAAGACCACACAATGGGGATAGAACAGCATCCAACAAATGATGCTGGGAAACCCGGACATTCACAAGGAAAAGAATAAAGTTGGATCTTTACCTTATAGTATACACAAAAATGAACTAAAAATGGATTAAATACCTGCAGGTAAAACATGAACCTACAAAATAGGAAGAAATATTTGCAAATCACAGATATGATAAGGGGTTAATATATACAATATGCAAAGAACTCCTATAACTCAACAACAGCATCCTGATTTTAAAATGTGCAAAGCACCTGAATAGACATTCCTCCAAAAAGAAAAAAATACACCAACGGCCAACAAGCTTAAGAAAAGATGTTGACCATCACTAATCATCAAAGAAGTGCAATGAGGTGTCAAAAAAGTAAACCAGAAAGTAACAAGTATAGGTGAGAATGTAGAGAAATTGGAACCCTATGCACTGTTAGTGGGAATGTAAAGCTTCTCAAAAAATTAAAAATAGAATTACCACATGACCCAGCAATCACACTTCTGGGTATGTATCCAAAAAAATTGAGACAAGGATTGAAGACATTCGCACACTCATGTTTATTGTAGCATTATTCACAATGGCCAAAAGGTGGAAGCAACCCAAATTTCCACGGAAGAATGGATGGATTAAAAAAAAGGTGATATATACATACCATGAAATATTATTCAGCCTTAAAAAGAGAAGGAAATTCTGTCATATTCTACAACATGGTTGGGACTTAAGGACATTAAGTCAGTCACAAGAAGACAAATAGTGTATGATTCCACTTACGTGAAATATCCAAAGTAGTCAGACTCATAAAACAGAAAGTAGAATGGTGGTTGCCAGGGGTTGGGGGAAAGGGGAAATGGGGAGCTGTTGTTCAATGGGTACAGAGTTTCAGTTTTGCAAAATGAAAGAGTTCTAGAGAGCAAGTGCACAACAGTGAGAACACAATTAACCCTATGGAATGGTACACTTAAAAATGGTTAAGATGGTAAATGTTACCATATTTTAACCACAATTAAAATAACACAAAACACCCAGGCCCAGAGACCCTGAAACCTTCTTATAAAATTCATTAGAGTTTAACACTTTCCTGCCTACCTCCCACACCCATCTCCCCTTCCTCCCTATTTCCCATCCCTTTAGATTCAACTAGAGTGGGTCAGATATCACTGCTAGTGACAGGGAAAGAAGTAGCTAGGAAGAGGGGAGAAAAGGGGCAGGTGGTCTCCAGCAGCAGGTGGTCCATTTATAGTGAGCCCTGGGAGGGGAAGGAGGGATGGCTTGAATTTGCGAGATTGAAGTGCTGATCCATACATAGCATTTAGCATTCTAATTTCTAATAGAGGACTATAATTTAGAACTTAAGAGTTAACTAGGAAGGAGCAGATGAGTCAATAGATATGCCCAGTGGTAACCTATTGGCAGAGGAAGAAATTTCCCACTGAGCCTGTTTAAAGAGATAATGGAAAGCAAAAATAAAAACTGTTTTCAATTTATATCCAATGCATTTTACCTGTCCAGTATACTGGCTTCAACCGCTAATGTACATAATGTTAATATAGAGGAAAAAGCTGGGAAGGCTGTACACTAAATGATTAATAGTAGCCATTTGTGGGACTGGATTAAAAATGGGAGCATTTGGGGGCACCTGGCTGGCTCAGTCAGAAGAGCAAATGACTCTCGATCTCAGGGTCATGAGTTCGAGCTTCATGCTGGGTGTACAGATTACTTTAACAAATAAATACTAAAAAATTTAAAAATGGAAATGGGAGCATTTGAAAGATTTTTATTCTTCACTCATTATACATCTATAATATTTTAATTATTTGTAAGGAGTCTATTCATATATTAGTTATATAAGTGATATGTAATTTTTATTTATTTTTTATTTTTTGATATGGAATTTTTAAAGTCAGAATTTGGAATTAACATATTATGCAGGTTTATTTCATATATAGGTAATTGGTCTGTCTAAATACTGTCTACTTTGTTATAACCAGACACTAGTGAACCTCTTGGGAAAGACAAACTTTCTTTGAAATTGTTGGTATCCAGCATTAAAAATGAGGCCAGATGTGGGGCACCAGGGGGGCTCAGTTGGTTAAGCATCTGACTCTTGATTTCAGCTCAAGTCATGATCTCACAGTTCATGAGATTGAGCCCAAGTTGGGTTCCATGCTGACAGTAGGGAGCCGGCTTGGGACTCTCTCTCTCTCTCTCTCTCTCTCTGCCCTTCCTCTATGTGCACCCTTGCATGCTCTCTCTTTCTCAATAAACAAACATTTTTTAAAAAATGAGGCCAGATGTGAAGACTGGGTTTTCTATTTTTTTTTCCTTTTTCTATAGCAAAAAGAAGAAGAAGGAAGAAGTAAAGGAAGGAAGGAAGGAAAGAAGGGAGGGAGGAAGTGAGGGAGAGAGGGAGGGAGGGAGGGAGGGAGGAAGGAAGGAAGGAAGGAAGGAAGGAAGGAAGGAGGAAGGGTGAGGTAAGTCCAATCTCCTTTTCCCTATAAATTCTTAGAAAAAACTTACTAACTCTATCAGTTCCTGCTCATAGTGAATTTCACAAAGAGTGGATATTAGCATTATAGTGTTCTCTGTATTATTTTTCTCTTTTAAAACATCTTTATGGATAGCACAATCTTATGTTGAAATTTTGAATCAATATGGTGCTTTCTAAAGTTAAGAGTTACTAACAATGTCTTTACTCTTTTTTTCTTTTAAACACAGAAAGGACATCAGCTTACAGACACACACAAACAAAGACTAGGGGAACCTCCAATTGGTCAAAAAAGCAATGTGGAAAACTTTCTTTGAAAATAATTAATGACAAATGGTAAACATTACTTTCCTGGATATTCTGCCATTATTCTGGCCCTTCCTCATATGCTACCACTAGAATCTTATAGGAGCTGCTTCCTGCCAACATAAGCATTGTGTGAAAACTTTACAAACATCACTGGGAAGAATAAACCAATGACCTCTGTATGACTTCTTAGCAACTTTGCAAGCCAGAGGCCTAATTTGACATGTGGATTTGGTGGTTTGACCAGCCTTGGCTAACATCAGGTCCACATGTAAGAGGGGTGTGCAGTGGCTCCATACCCCAGGGAACCAGCTCAGTCTCATGCGCCATGAGTCACAGTGGAGAGGAGAGCCTCCTTCCTGGCCGTCTTGACTCACTGCGGAGCAGAAGAGGATGCTCATTGGGGTTGTGGTCCCGTTACGCGAGAGACCGCGGTGAGCTAAACAACTGCACCAAGATGCAACCAAATCCCTCAAATTAGGAGAGAACAGGATGAGAACGACCAAATTCACTGATGGTTTGAGTTGGCAAAATTCTATGAAGTTCTAACATTAGCTCTACGCTCATAAATCATGTTTTCCTTGGTCTTCTCAACTTCTAGTAATTAAACTGCTGCACCTCAAGTTGCCTTTTCAACAAATTCTATAGGAATTTATATTCTGCTTAAGAGTGGATTAAATTTAAAAGTCTATCTTGGATCAGACTGGATCAGTCTCAACTTGTCTCAGAACCCATGTCTCTTTGGACGGTACCTATCCTGCCCTTCCCAACAGCCATCCACCATTGGGTTCTTCTCTAGGGTTGGTGGTGTGTTGTTTCTTTTTAATTGGAAGCTTGAATCCCAGGTTTTTAACTTACTTACCTATAAAATAGCATCATTTTATGGGAACTAAACTGTAATGTATCCTAGTGATTTGCCAAATTCCTAAATTACTAGAAAGATTGCCCCTTTCAGACAAACTGTGTACTGTTTTAGTTGCAAACTAATAAACAATAAAGGGAATAGAAGGAAAACATTAGAAGAAAATGTGTTAATCCCTCTTCATCATATGACCAAACATAGCCTCTCTTCGAATCTAAAGTGACTTATCAGCTTAAATCACTCAGGGACCTATAGTTTCATGTACCATTCACTCAAGGCTTCCCTCAAGGCGGCTCACACACTGCTACCTCGACTTCTTTTCCTATAATTCTTGCCCTTCTCTATCTTCTGCTTACTTTCTTACTGCTCTACACCACTCACATCATTAAAGATACAGGTTACAATTAATCTTGAAGTAAATATTGCCATAGATGCCTCACTCTGCTGGGATTTCTATTCTGTAGTCACTATTTATTATTACTTTTGAAGTATAATTTACACAATGTTATATTAGTTTCAAGTGTAGAACATACTGATTCAACAATTCTATACGTTACTCAGTGCTCAGAGAATCACTAGACATATTATTACAATATTATTATTATTTTTTTTTTAATTTTTTTTTTCAACGTTTTATTTTATTTTTGGGACAGAGAGAGACAGAGCATGAACGGGGGAGGGGCAGAGAGAGAGGGAGACACAGAATCGGAAACAGGCTCCAGGCTCTGAGCCATCAGCCCAGAGCCCGACGCGGGGCTCGAACTCACGGACCGCGAGATCGTGACCTGGCTGAAGTCGGACGCTTAACCGACTGCGCCACCCAGGCGCCCCTTATTACAATATTATTGACAATATTCTGTGTGCTGTACTTTTCATCAATATGACTTATTTATTTTATTACTGGAAGTTTGCATCTCTTAATCTCATTTATCTGTTTCACCCCTCCCCCAAACCCCTCTCTTCTGACAACCACCAGTTTGTTCTCTGTAATTAAGAGTCTGTTTGTTTGTGTCATCGTTCATTTGTTTTGTTTTTTAGATTCCGCTTACAAGTAAAATCATATGGTGTTTGTCTTTCTCTGACTTATTTCACTTAGCATAATACCTTCTAGGTCCATCCATATTGTCACAAATGGCAAGATCTCATTCATTTTATGGCTGGATAATATTGCATTGTGTGGTGTGTGTGTGTGTGTGTGTGTGTGTGTGTGTGTGTGTGTGTGTATACATATACATATACACACACACAAAAATAGACACGCAGATAAACAGAACAGAATAGACAGCCCATAAATAAACCCATGTTTATGTGGTCAATTAATTAATGATAAAGGAAGGATGAATATACAATGAGGAAAAGACAGTCTCTTCAATGAATGGTGCCAGAAAAACCAAACAGCTACATGCAAAAGAATTAAACTGGACCACTTTTTTTTTGTTAACTTTTTTCATGTTTATTTATTTTTGAGAGAGAGAGAGACAGAGAGAGACAGAACATGAGTGGGGGAGGGGCAGAGTGAGGGATACAGAATCTGAAGTAAGCTCCAGTCTCTGAGCTGTCAGCACAGAGCCTGACACGGGGCTTGAACTCACAAACTGTGAGATCATGACGTGAGCTGAAGTTGGATGCTTAGCCAACTGAGCCACCCAGGCACCCCTAAACTGGACCACTTTCTTACACCATACAAAAAAATAAACTCAAAATGGATTAGATACTTAAATGTAAGACCTGAAACCATATAACTCCTCCAAGAAAATTTGGGCAGTCATCTCTTTGACATAGGTCTTAGCAACATTTTTTCTATGTATGTCTCCTCAGGCAAGGAACACAAAAGCAAACATAAACTATTGGGACTACACTAAAACAAAAAGCTTTTGCACAGTGAAGGAAACCATCAGCAAAATGAAAAGGCAACTTACTAAATGGGCAACTGTATATATATGCAAATGATATATCCAATAAGGGGTTAATATCAAAAGTATGTAAAAAACTTACCTAACTCAACACCAATAAAAGCAAATAATGTGATTAAAAATGGGTAGAAGACCTGAATAGACATTTTTTCAAAAAAAGACCTACAAATGGCTAACAGACACATGAAAAGATGCTTAGCATCACTAACCATCAGGAAAATGCAAATCAAAACCACGAATAGATATCACCTTACATCCGTCAGAATGGCTAGAATCAAAAAGCCAAGAAATAACAAGTGTTGGTGAGGATGTGGAGAAAAAAAATCCTTTTGCACTGTTGATGGGAAGGTACAGTGGTGTATCTACTATGGACAACAGCATGGAGGTTCCTAAAAGAAATTAAAACAAGAAAAACTCTATGATCCAGTAATGCCACAACTTTGGGTATTTACCCAAAGAAAACAAACACTAATTTGAACGGTATATTCTGTATTCTCTTAATTCTTGCTGACTTTGACTTAAATCTTTACCACTCCATCATTTTCAAGACATGGTTTTCTCTAGTCACTCATGACTCTTCTCCTGGCACTTTTCTGAGCTTTGAGTTCACTGTGTCTAAGTTTCCTTTTAGTCTCTTCTGCTTCCACCTACTCCTTAAATGATGATATTCCCTAGGATTCTGTCCTGGGTTCTCCTCCTTTCTCAATCTGTATTCTCCCTGAGTGATAACAACCTGAAGTGTCTATCCTAAACTCTTTAAGTTTATAATCTAGATGCCTGCTAGACACACAATTCCAAATGAACCACACCTATTTCAAACACAAAATGTTCAAAGGGGAGTTTATAACACAGACCCTGCCCAATCCAACTTTCCTCCTGAGTTTCTAATTTAAGTTAATGGTAAAATTCTCCAACCAATCCCCCTTCTCTATTCTTATTTTTCCAAAGACAATAGTCAGATTTTGTCTATTTTATCTTTTTAATAGCTTATATACATATTCATTGCTTACTTTTCAATCCACACTAATGAATATTACTGATTTCCATTATACACATAACTATTGCAAGCCTACAGGCTTTCATCACATCTCATAGAGACTAACTCATAGTGTCACTCATAGTGACAGTATAGAGGACAGTTTAGATGAGAGCATTGTATTTGCATGAGCATTGTAAAATGCTTATTCATCGTGTCATCATTCAACAAATATTTCTAAGTACCTGATCTGGGACAGAAAAAAGGTATAGCTAGCCAAATGCAAAGCTGGAGGGGGAGGGGCAGATGAGTTGGGCATATAATGGTAGAATTTTCTGCATTAACTTCTATCTTTACACTTACATAGCTTAAGTAGAACAGTGTAAATATGTTCCATGTGATTTAGATAATTCTTCCATATTTAAAATAGCTATAGGTCTCCCCACTACCTCAAATCCATGGAAGTCTGGGAAAGAGAAGAAAACTCATTTAAACATTTTTCTTTGGGATGGAGACAGGTTACTAAATTGTTAATTATTGAACCAAAGAAAAGTTCACATAACATAAAATTACCATTTTAAAGTTAACAATTCCGTGGCTTTGATTTGATGCATTTTAAATGTTGTGCAACCACCATCTCTATAAAGTTCTAAAACACGGTCATCACCCCAATGGAAAATCTCTCATTTTCCTCTTATTTCCTCAAGCACTTGTTCCTATTCTACTCCTCCTCCCCTAATAAGCATAAATGTACATTCTCTCTATCGATTTACCAATTGTGGGAATTTCATATAAATGGTATCATATAATACCTGATCTTTTGTGTCTGTATGGTATCATACAGGATCTTTTGTTTCATTCACACTGTATCATGTTTCAGTACCTTATTCCTTTTTATGGCTAAATAATATTCCATTGCATACATATACACCAAATTTTGTTTATCCATTCATCCATTGATGGATGTTTGAGCTGTTTCCACCTCTTTTTTTAAGTTTATTTTATTTATTTTGAGAGAGAGAGGGAGAAAGGGAGAAAGAGAGCGAGCACAGGAGGGGCAGAGAAAGAGGGGGAGAAAGAGAGAATCCCAAGCAGGCTCTGCACTGCCAGCACAGAACCTGACACAGGGCTTGATCTCACCAGTTGTGAGATCATGGCCTGAGAGGAAATCAAGAGTCAGATGTTTAACCGACTGAGCCACCCCGGTGCCCCAAGCTATTTCTATCTCTTGGCCATAGTGAATAGTGCTGTGGTGAACATGCATGTACATGTATTTATTATCTTTCTTAATTATTATTTTGTGTCTACACCTAAAAGAAATGTTGGGTCACACTATAACTTTTTGAGGACTGCCAAACTGTTTTTCACAAAAACTGCATCATTTTACATTCCCATCAACAATGGACAAGGGTTCCAATTTTTCCACATCCTTGCTAATACTTTTATTTTCCATTTTCATTGGGGGAGTTGTTTTGTTTTTTTTGTTTGCCATTCTTGTAGGTGTGAAGTGGTACTTCACTGTGTTTTGATTTTCATTTCCCTAATAACTAATGATGGATGTTGAGAGTCTTTTCACATCTCATTGGCCTAGTATGTATCTTCTTTGAATAAATGTCTATTCAAGTCCTTTGCCTATTTTTTCATTTGGTTGTCTTTTGTTGCTGAGTCATGAGAGTTCTTTATATAATCTGGATACTAGATTCTTATCAGATACATTATTTGCAAATATTTTTTCTACCATTCTGGGGTTTTCACTTTCTTCTCTATTGTTCTTTCAGGCACAAAAGTGTTTAATTTTGATGAAGTCCAATGTATTTACTTTTGTTGTTTTTCATACTTTTGTTGTCAAAGCTAAGAATCCACTGCTAAATCCAAGGACATAGAAATTTACCCCTATGTTTTCTTCAAAGGGTTTTATGGTTTTATCTCTTATCTTTAGAGTACTTGCTCCTTTTGAGATATTACATCTGCCTACTATCTATGTATCATCTAACTATCTATATCTATATCTACCATTGATGTAGGGGTCCAATTCTACTCATTTGCATACGTATGTCCAGTTGTCCCAGCATGATTTGTTGAAAAGACTATTATTTACCCTATTGAATGGTCTTAGCATCTTTTTTGAAAATCACTTCGCTATAGATGTTTGAGTTTACTTCTGGACTCTCAATTCTATTCTATTGATTATACATCTCTATTCTAGTATCACACTGTCTTGATTATTGTAGTCTTTTATTAAGTTTTTTAAATTTATTTTGAGAGAGAGAGAGCACACAAGCAGGAGAAGGGCAGAGAAAGAGGAAGAGAGAGAGAGAGACAATCCCAAGCAGGCTCTACACTCGGCAAGGAGCTGGATATAGGGCTTGAACCCACCAACTGTGAGATCATGACCTGACTCAAAATCAAGAGTTAGACACTCAACTGATTGAGCCACCCAGGCGCCCCTATGGTAGCCTTGTTGTAAGTTTTAAAACCAAAAAATATGAATTCTCCAACGTTGTCCTTTTTCAAGATTGACTTGTCTGTCTGGGCCCCTTGAAATTCTATGTGAATTGGGAGATTAGCTTTTCCCTTTCTGGAAAAACCACTATTGACATTTGGTAGAGATTGTATTGAATCTGTAGATGGCTGTGAGAAGTACTGCCATCTTAACAACATTAAGTTTTCAATCTATGAACATGAGATGTCATTCCATTTACTGAGTTCCGAAATTTCTTTCAGCAATGTCTTATGGTTTCCAGTGTATAAATCTTTCACCTTGTTGGTTAAATTCATTCCTAGTTTTTTTCTATGTTTGTATAAATAGAATTCCTTTCTTAATTCTACTTTCATATTTTTACTTCCGGTGTATAGAAACATACCTGATTTTTTGTGTTGATGTTGTATCTGCAACTTTGTGAAGTTCATTTATTAGCTCTAGTAGGGTTTTTAAAACATTCTTTGTATTTTCTACATATAGGGATATACCATCTTTGAATACCTATAGTTTTACTTCTTCCTTTCCAATTTGGATACCTTTTGTTTCTGCTTGGTTCCTTCCCTACCCAGGGACCAGGGTCACCGACTGGGAACACAGGCTGCCATCTTCAACACCACTACAGAGCCTGGAGGGGCCTGGTTAACGGCAACTAAAAGCACCCAAAACTATTTTATTATTCAAAGTTGCCCCTTCCTTGATTCAGCACATGCTTGTTTCTGTAAACTTTTATCTGTTTTCCAGACTTCTCAGAGAGTTTATTCCAATAGTGTTTGCTTAATATTTTAATGTTTCTATGGAGGAGTAGGTTATTGGAGCTGCCTGCTCCACCATTGTCACCAATGTCATCCCAAATATTTTTCTTGTGGTGCATGGCACTATTCTAGGCTAAGGAACACCAAAATAATATTATTCACACCTGTCAACATGCTCGATCCATTTTGAGCTATAATTGACTATTTGGTATCGGACCAACTTCCTACCAAGGATAACCACAAGTCTGAAAAGAAAACAGTTGCATCTTAGAGTAACCAAAATAGCCAGGAGAGCGAGCTTAGGTATCTCACCTTAGATAGCCTAGTAGAGATTTTTATCACCAGCAAGTATACTCTAACAAAGAATGAAATAATTTCAAATGTAATCCCAGAAAAGCAAAAAGTACTAGAAGGCAAAGTAAAGTGCATATGCATATATATATATGTAAATATATGTAAATATATATATATATATATATATATATATATGGGTAAATCTAAATTTCTCTATATAAAGCAAAATACTATTTTGTTGGGTTTGTAAATTTAATAAAATTAAAATACATGACAACAAGCACTCAAATCAGGAGTTGGGTAAATGAAATTAATGTTCTAAAGTCCTTGAATTGTCCAGAAACTAGAAAAGTATTAACTTATAGTACATTCTAGTAAGTCAGAGATTCATTTTGTAATAATAAAGTAAGCCACAGAATAAGAAAAATACACACAACACATATAACTGACATAGGAGTCATATCTAAAGTATAGAAAAACCTCTTGAAACCAATAAGAGATGGATAGCCTAATTTTAAAATGGGCAAAGGACTTGAACAGGAATTTCACAAAAGAGAATATCCAAATGGCATACAGACATATGAAACAATGCTAAATTCTTTTTTATCATCTGGGAAATGAAAATTAAATCAACAATGTGATACCTTACATATGCATCAGAATGTACAACATCACAAAAAAACCTCCATGCTCTTTTCCACAGTGGCTATACCATTTTTACATTCCCACAAACAACATACAAGGGTTCTAATTCCTGCATATCCTTGTCAACATTTGTTATCTTTTACTAACATCTATCCAAACTGGTATAAGGTGATATTTCATAGTGGTTTTGATTTCCATTTCTCTGATGATTCGTGATGTTAAGTAGCTTTTTATATATCCTGTTTGCTATTTATATGTCTTCTTTGGAGAAATGTCTATTCAAGTCCTTTGCCTATTTTTTTAAATTTTTTTTAACATTTTTTAATTTTATTTTTGAGACAGAGAGAGACAGAGCATGAACGGGGTTGGGGCAGAGAGAGAGGGAGACACAGAATCAGAAGCAGGCTCCAGGCTCTGGGCTATCAGCCCAGAGCCTGACGCGGGGCTCAAACTCACGGACCGCAAGATCATGACCTGAGCCGAAGTCGGACGCTCAACCGACTGAGCCACCCAGGCGCCCCTCAAGTCCTTTGCCTATTTTTAAATGGGGCTATTTGTGTTTGTTCTTGTTTTCTTTGTTAAATATTTTTACAAGTTCCTTATATATATTTTAGGAAGTGGGGGGAATTAATATCTTATCAGACATGTGGTGTGCAAATATTTTCCTCAGTTTTTAGGTTGCCTTTCCATTCTGCTTTCTCCCTTTACTGAAGGAAGCTTTAGTCTGATGTAGTCCCACTCATCTTCTTTTGCTTTTGTTTCCTGTGCTTTTGATGCCATATCCATATATTCATGAAATTATTGCCAACACTAACATCATGGAATTTTTACCATTTTCCTCCAGAATTTTTACAGTTTTAGGTCTTATGTTTAAAGCTTTAATCCATTTTGGGTTGGTTTTTGTGTATGCTGTAAGGTAGGGGGTTATTTTCATATTTTACATGTGGATATCTAGTTTTCTCAACTAGAAAAGAAGAGATGACCTTTTTCCCACTCTGTATTCTTGACACCATTGTTGAAGATTAGTTCCCTATATACATGTGGGTTTATTTCCAGGCTCTCTATTAGGCTCTATTAGTCTGAGTCTGTTTTTATGCCAGTATCATACTATTTCAACTATGGCTGCTTTGTAATATATTTTGAAATCAGGAAGTGTGATGCCTCCAGCTTTGTTCTTTGCATTGACTATTCTGGGTCTTTTGCTCTTCCACATAAATTTTAGGACTATTTTTCCATTTCTGCATAAAACGCCCTTGGAATTTTGATGGGAATAGCACTGAATATGCAGATTGCTTTGGTAGTATGGACATTTTAATGATATTAACGCTTCCAATCCATGAACGCAAGGTGTTTTCCACTTCTCTATATTTCCTTTAATTTGTTTTATCAGTGTATTATAGTTTGGGGTGTACAAATTATTCACCTCTGACATATTTTGGTTTTGATGCTAATGTAACTGAGAACATTTTCCTAATTTCCTTTTTGAGTAGTTCACCTTTAGTGTATGGAAATGCAACTGATTTTTGCATGTTGATTTTATATCCTGCAACTTTTCTGGATTCACTTATTCATTCTAACAGGTGTGTGTGTGTGCCTATGTGCATATATGTGTGTGTAATCATTAGGGTTTTATATATACGGTTCATATAATCTGCAAACAGAGACAATTTACTTCTTTTCAAGTTTGGATGCCTTTTATTTCTTTGTCTTGTCTAACTGTTCTGGCTAGGACTTCCAGTATTAAGTTGAACAGAAGTGGTGAGAAAGGGCCCCTCTGTCTTGTTCCTGATCTTAGTGGAAAGTTTTTAGTTTTTTACCACTCAGCATGAGGTTAGCTGTGGGCTTGTCATATATGGACTTCATTACATTGAGGTACATTCTTTCTATACCTGATTTGAGAGTTTTTAACATGAAGTGATGTTGAATTTTATCAAGTACATTTTCTGCATTTACTGAGATAATCATATGATTTTTATGCTTCATTCTGTTAATGTGGTATATCATGTTTATTGATTTGCATTCTGGCATCCCAGGAATAAATTCTATTTGATCACAGTATATGATCCTTTGAATATGCTGTTGAATTCTGATTGCTAGAACTTTTGTCACAAATTTTTGCATCTAGGTTTTTTTGTTTTTACAGATTTTTGCATCCATGTTCATCAGAAATATGGACCTTCAATTTTCTTATCTTGTAGTGTGTTTTTGTGGTTTTGGGAGCAGTGTAATGTGGGCCTTGTACGATGAGGCCTTGTACCAAGCAAACTACTGCTTCTCTTTAAGTTTTCAGAAAAGTTTGAGAAGGATTAGTGCTAAGCCTTTAAATGCTTGATAGAATTCACCAGTGAAGCCATCTGATCCAGGGCTTTCCTTTGTTGGGAGAATGTTATTCAGCCTTGAAAAAAGAAGGAAATCCTACCCTGTGTGACATCATGGATGGACTTATTTTTCAAGTGTTTAAAAAGTAGAAGCGAATATTATCTATACTTCTTCATTTGTATCAGAACTTATTTTTCATTTTAAGTGTCCTTTTATCTAAGTAACAACTGCTTTGAAGCAAAAGCAAAAGTGCTAATCCATGCATTTCTGGCCTTCCAAATTTAATTGGGTAACAAATGATCGCATTATCTAGTTCTAATTGCTTAAAAGGCATGGGATAGACCAGTTGCACAATCAGAGACATCTTCCTCTGACACTGTTTTACTTAGTTCAAGCATCACTTTTTCTGTATAGCATCTGTCTTGCCCAGACCATTCCTAGGGATTTCTGGAATACAAAATCCAGGGCCAAAACGTATCCTGGCCATCTAGGCAAACATGGATCCCCAGAGCCTGAACCTGGAGGGGGCAGAGAAGTTTCCGGGTTCAGGTTCCAGGTCTGGGGACATCTGAAGTGAGGTCTGAGTGGGGATGCACAAAGAAAGGAACAAAAGGTGACTCAGAGTCACTGTAGCACCTCTTACCTGCTTGTGGTCCCCTCATGATGATTACCCTCAGGGCAGACACTGAAGACCAGACCAGCTTGGGGCTTTCATGAAGTTTGGTGTGAGGAACAGAAGATATCGCATTGCCACGGAAAACATTATGCCTGGAAATAAGTCAGTCACAGAAGAAGAAATGCTGCATGATTCCACTTATATGAAGAATCTAGAATAGTCAAACTCATAGATGCAGAGATTAGAATGGTGGTTGCCAGGAGAAAGTGGGGAATTTTGTAATGATTATACAGTTATGGATATATACAAGATGAATAAATTCTAGAGCTCTCCCGTATGACATAGAGCCTACAGTTAACAACAAAGTGCTGTACACTTAAAAACGTGTTGAGAAGCGGGGCGCCTGGGTGGCTCAGTCGGTTAAGCGTCCGACTTCGGCTCATGTCATGATCTCACAGTTCGTGGGTTCGAGCCCCGCACTGGGCTCTGTGCTGACAGCTCAGAGCCTGGAACCTGCTTCAGATTCCATGTTTCCCTCTCTCTCTGCTCCTCTCCTGTTCACACTCTTGTCTTTCTCTCTCAAAAATAAAATAGACATTTAAAAACTTTTAATAAAAAAAAAACCTGTTGAGAAGGTAGATCTCACGCTATGTGCTCTTAGCTAGAACAACAACAAAGGCAAGGGGACGTATAGATGTAACCTTTTGTATATTCAGTTTGCCTCAATAAAATTGAAAACAACAACAACAACAAAAAAAAACAAAGAAAAAAGGATGAGCACAAAAGAAAACTGAGAATATCAAGTGTTGGCAAAGATGAAGAGCAACAGGGATTTTCATTCTCTGCCAGTGGGTTGTAAATTGGTAAACCAAAAAACTATTTGGCAATGTCCACCAACAGTGGACATATGCACATCCAGTGCCATAGTAAGATTACTCCTAGGGATATACCCAAACCAAACGTGTAACTGTGCAAACACCTAACGTCAAGCAGTATCAGAATAAATGGAGACATCTTGGAAGTATACACAAAAAATAAACTACTACATTCTTGAATATGGATCAATGTTACAAATATATTACTGAGCAAAAAGGGCCACATGAGAGTACACACTATCTTTGTCCATTTACGAGTGTTCAGGCAGGCAAAACTAATTTTGGTGGTAAAATTCAGAATCGTGGCGATTTGTGTGTAGGAGAGCAATGACCAAGACGAGGATGAGGAGAGAGTCTATGTTCCTGGTGAACTTTTAAAATCTTGGGCTAGGGAATGGTTACAGAAGTTCATTCACTTTGTTACCAGGACACGGACACATGATGACTGCACTTCTTTTGCACACGTGTCATCCTTCAAAATTTTTCTTACACTCATCAATTCGGAAAATTTTTTTAATCTTTTTTTTTTTTTTTAACTTTAGCAAGGATGCAGGGAAAGAGTTGCTCATATATTACCGGTAGGACTGTAAGTTGTAACAGCTACTTAAAAGGACAAATGAAGGGAATCTACTATGAAGATTTAAAGCGTACATTCTCTATCCAATACATTCACTTGCTAGTATTTCTACCCTAGAAAACGCTTGGGTATAGGTTCGACTTATGTTGAAGGTAGCCATGCTTCTGATAGAAAAACGAAAAGAAAAGAATTACATATCGAAGGGTAAGGAAGTCATAAACTGCTTCTATTGGTTCTGGACTATTGGTTCTGAGGACTAACGTGCAATAGTTTAAAAGAATGTTGATTGGAAAAAAATACCTACACAAAATGCATAGGAACTAGGGGTCATCCTATAGGGACTGGGTTTGTAATTAATGCCTGAAAAGGATTTTATTCTAATTTGTAATGTTTCCATTTATTATTCTGTGTAACTTAAAATTAATAATAGCACTTAGAATGTCTCTGGAAGAATATTCACCGAGTAACACTGGTTGCCTCCAATAGGTGAACTGAGTGCCCGAGGAACTAGTAGTGGAAGAATTTTCACTCTGTAGCCTTCTACATCTTTAAATATTTGAACGTTATAACTGTAGCATCTATTGGTAAAAAGTTCAATTTAAACTTAAAAGTAATTTGAAAAATAACAATAATTAAAAGATGCTCAGTCTCCTGGCCAAACATACAAATATAATTAAATGTGACTACTATTAAGATCCAAGTGTTAGATATGCGACAGGAGCACAGAGAAAAGGTCTCCTAAATAGGTCTGGGGGCCTGAGAATTCAGGGTGGAGGTGATGGTTGAACAGAGCAATGTAAGGTCCTACTTTTTAATTCCTGGAGAGCTCAGTGCGAGGTGCCAGGGGCCCTGAAATCCAGGCCACGACTATTTTCCACGAGCCGGAACCTAAATCCCCACCAAGAGACAGGAGGAAAGCGGAAGAAGCAGAATCGCCAATAACGGGAAAGCAGCCTCTTAATAAAACGGCAAGGGACAACACTCGGGCAAATCCAACCAGCCCGCAGCTCTCAGAGACCAAATTTCAGATTCCCACCCTCTACACGGGCGAGGCGAGCCCGCCCTCTCCCGCCTTCCGGCGTTGCTTACTGGGCGGCAAATGATCGATAGACCCATTCACCAATCGCTGGCTCTGTTACGGGAGGCAGGCGGGCCCCAGCCCAGTCTTTGGTCCCTCGGGCGAGATGGGCTTCTGTGCGTCGACGTCAGCGTGTTGACGTCACGGGCCCGGTACCAGAGGAGGTCCGGGGGCTGCTGGCTGCGGGCGGTGGGCTGCGCGTCGCCTGCTGGGCTTGGTCCCCCGTCCCCGCCCCGCCAAGCCCCGCCCCTCCGCCCGCTAGGGCTTCCGCGGGCTCAACCACGGAACCGCTGTCCCCGGGCCAGCCTGGGGCTGCCGGCCCGAAACCACCCGATGAGGTAGGCTGGGTTTCTCGTCACCCTATTTGACAGATTGGAAAACTGAGTCACCCGGGATCAGATGACTTGCCCGGGGCTCAGGGGAGACCCGTGAACGGAGGCCAGAGCCCGGGCGTTCGGGTGTTTGCTGAGCGCTGTGCGGTCCTCCGGGGAGGAGGAGGGGCTAGGCGGGCTGTGTTTATAAAGGATGCAAAAGTGAAGTTGCAGAATGCCGAGCCCCACCTCGTTCCACTGCTTGGGCTGGGATTCGGGGGATGGATACAGGTTGTGAGTCTCCATTCCTTCACCCTGCGGACCCCGAGGAGCCCTCGGTGGGGTCCCGCCCCGTGCTGGCGCCATGGGCCCTCCAGAGTCACCAAGAATGGTGACTGGGGTGATGCGTGGGTTATACAGACAAGGTCGATCATTGACCTCTTTTATTCTTTAAAAAAAAAAAAATCTGTGTTTCAAGCAGAACAAAATGGAAAAAGCGCAAGTTATGAGTGTTCTGGCCACAGTTTCATTTCACTGCTTTGCCCACTCATGGTATCCGGCCATATTTTGAAATCTCAGCAGCATGCTTATTTTTGTTTAGGATTTTCTAGAAAGATCTCCCCCCCCCCCCTTTTCGTCCAAATACGGGTTAACATTGTGGAACTTTTCCTTTACCATCCCATTACTGCACCAGTTATTCACCATGTCATTTGTCTTCTGTTTCGCAGATGGAATCACTGAATTCATTACTTGACTCAGTAATAGTTGGGATAAGTTTAGCAAGGTAACAAAGTAACGGGTCTGATCTCAAATATACTGGAATTAGTTCGGTTTGTTTACCTCACAGTCATTGTTGAGAAGGGTTCTGAAAGATAATTCCCATCTATATACCATCTACTCATCCACCCTCTCTTTCTAAAAGCAGGATCTCGAAAAACAAAACTTACAGTACCTTTGCTTTATGTATGGATTCATGCTCGTAAAGTGAAAAAGTGTACTGTACAACATATGCATACGTATATATTTTCTATTTTCATAAAAATGGACTTTTCCTTATGTTCACAGAAGGATGGTAGTTTTAATCATCGGAGTTTATTCTTTGAACAAGTTCATCAGATGAATACATCTGATCCTACATCATCTCTGTGCCACATTTTGGTTTAAGGTGTTGGGAGATTGAGGGCTGAAGAATTTAGGTCAGCTTCCTGCCCTCGCGGGCCTTCCATTTTGGTGGAGAAACGATAAACATGTAAACAAAAATGACAATTCTAGATAATGATAAATGCCAGAAAAAATACTGCAAGATAAGGGGGTAGGGTGTGACTGGGATGTGGGGGGGTGGAGGGAAATTTAGATATGGTGGACGCGGAAGACTTCCTTGAGGAATTGACAGTTTGGCGAGACCTGAGTGTGTGGAATGAGGCAGCATGGGAAGATCTGGTGGATGTTTCCAGGCAGACATAACAGGGCAAAGGAACTAAAGGAAAAATGGGCTTAGCATGTTACAGGGGTAGAAGAGGAGCCATGTGGAGTGCAGTAAACCTAGGAGACAGTGAGGTGGGGTGGGGCAAATGAGGTGGGCAGGAGCCACGGACACGATCATCTGATCCCTGAGTAAGGATTGCAGACAGGCAAAGGAAATAGGGCTTGTGTATTGCCAAGACCCGCTATTTAGTGAGACTCATAGACTGTAGCCAGCTCTCTGCTTTATTTCGGTTATGAAATCATTGCAGTAATTCATTATGGTTTGTTTTGTTTTGTGTTGTTTCACCAGTAGTCCTCTCTCTCGCTGAAAATCTGTCCTGTTCCCTGTATCCCATGCTGTTGTGTTCCTGGTTGTCATTATGACGTGCAGGACTCTAAGCCTCTGCTGCTTATCATCAGTTCCCTGCTTTTATCCTTCCTTCCTATGAGTCCTCCAGTATTTATGTGCTCACCCTTTGCAAAGGACTGGCACTCAATCCCTGCCATTCTCCATGCTGAGTTTTAGGAAACTGTGTTGTCAAGTGGATTACCGTTTGCCATCAGGACTTTCATCACTGGCCAGGGACTTAACGTCCACCTTTATTTAGTGCCTATAATGTGCCAGGTGCATTACGTACATTCTAACCCTTCCAGCATATTGCAGAGGTAAATATTATCCCTTCTTGACCAAAAAGGAAACGTGCACTGAAGGCCATCCAGCTAGTACTGAGTGAGCGTAGATTTGGGCACTCCAGTAGGCCTGCCCACAGAGCCTCTTCCGTGCCACTCCGCCTCACTGCTTCCCTGGATATGAAGCAGCAGCTATACATCTCCACTATCTGAAATTAAATTTTTTGAAATGGCATTTCAGAGGTCATGATTCAACCCTCTCAGTTTAGAGGTGGGCCTGTGGAGGGCCATAGGTGTTCAGTGATTTTCAAGACTTAACTGCCACCAAATTCTCTCACCTTCCTGATTTGCAGCCTAATTGTTTTTCTGTTATACTACATAAGATTTCTGCATATATGAAAATACAATATTTCAACATGACGGGCTTATTGTTCAAAACTCGTACAAGGTAGTAATGCTCCTTAGGATAAAATAATCCATTGTTTTCTTTCCCTTTTCTCAGCGGCGAGCAGGTGCAAACTCGCTGGACGAATCTTTGCTTTTAGTTAGGAGAAAGACAGTGGTTTCAAAATGACTTTAAAATTTAAGGTTTAATTTCACCTGTCTCTGAAAGGGAACTTAAAGCTTGTTACTGGTTTCCCAGCTTTAATGTTGTGTTTAACAGTATGGGAACATTGCCTAGAGTGGCTGCCTCATAGTTTCTGTTAGCAAGTGGAGTTTCTTCCTAGAATGGAGGAAGCCCTTGGGTTAGCTCAGGGATATAACTTCTCTTTCTTGGTAATTATCATTTGTAAAAATAAGGAAGAATCAGTTTGTGAATTCTATGGTTCAAAAATGTTCCTACAGTTTAAAAAATACCCATTATTTATTTCCAGGCTTTGCTTCTCAGTTATGATTGGGATATGGTAGGTGAATAATAGTAAACTCGCAAATAGTTAAGTTCACATTCTTGTGGCTTTTTGACTCTCCTCTAGCTCAATAGAGATTGCCTTTCATCAGTCAAATTAGAATTATGTTAATGGAATTGCCTTCTTTCTTCCATGTGGAAACTACTTAAATTTAGGCAAAAGAGAGCTTTTGCTCTTTAAGCCATTTGCTGGGCATTTTGACCGAGTATCTCCATCCTTCCAAGATTGTTGGTGCCACTGATGTCCATGTTCTGGAGATCTGGGCTGTCATGACTTGGCCTCAGACTGTAGTGCCACCCTTCCACCATGAGCCCACTGCCCCAACTGGACTCCTGGCCTTTCCAACTTTGGTGTCTTTGCTCGTGCTCTGCCTGGAATGCCTTCTAGATGGACAGATCCAGCCAAAACTCTGCCCATCCCTCTGTGTCCATCTGTGCTGCTTATTTAACGAGATATTTCCTGTGTCTTTAATGGAAACCTCTTTCCCAGCCCCTCTGGGAGTATTTCTCTGACAGTTTACCAATCCTGGTATCTTTGGTAATACATTCTTTTATACATGGGTGTTAAATATATATTTCTTTGAGCATAAAAGACACTTATCAATTCATGTTACACATGCAGTTTTTTGTAGATTGTAGAGACCTTTGGTTTTGTTTACACGTTTACGATTTCATCTTTGAGAGAAGCACCATTCTGCTTTTCTTGGCTCTGCTTCAACAGAACCTCTTTCCTGTTTCAGTTAAGGGTCTGACTTACCAAGGGATCCTGTGAGAGGAACTCAGATCTTTGGGTTGTGAATATTTAAGGCACACTGTCCCCCCAGAAAATCATTCTCTGTGTTTGTGGTGTTGGAAAAAGTAAAAGCAACTCCACTTGTTAATATTAAGATGAGAAAGGGCCAGAGAGGCCAGCCTGGGGCACCTGTGGTGCTGGGCTGAGAAGCCTGGTTTGTACTCCTGGTTCGCAACAGCCACGTGTCCTGGGTTCTGATGCCCGGCATCAGAAATCCTGGCAGCCACTTATGAGCCTATCAGCGGAGCTTTGGAGCAGAGTTTTGGAATGATTTCAATAAATAGCATTCAAAATACATTGGAAAAAGAGATGACCAAATTAATTAATGTGGGGCATTTTGATTAATTGTTTTGTCAGTTATAGTTCATTAAAGATGGAATATTCTTGGCTCATTCAATATCATATATTGAAACTCCAGACGTGTGTAGACTTGCTTCATTTTGGTTAACAAATACCCAGATCCCATACTTTTATATGATGATATTTGTAATTCATGAATTGAGCAAACAAATCTAATGCCTAACATGTGGCCAGGCATTTATTTCCCTGCCTGCGAAGAATATAGACAGGTCTTCTGGGAGCTTTTGGTATAGTACTGAGAAAAAGACATGTAACCAATATGTGAAATGTATATGAAAGATTTGAGGTGCCATTAAAGATATGTGGCATGTATGTTATCCAATTGGATTCAGAAGGTTTCTTTGAGGAAGTGGTACTTAAGCTTCCTTGAACAATGAATAGGCTTATTATTCCCATCGTTGAAGTGCTTGGAAGAAAAGGCTCTCCAGGAAGAGGGAGCATGAAGGAAAAGGCATAGATGGTGAAACCTCCTCCTGTACAGGGAACTTAAAATAGGTCTGTATGGCTAGAGCCCTGGGTGTGAGAGAAAAGGAGTTTTGAATAGAGGGATGAAATGGTTCATTCAGGTTTTCGTTTTTAAAAAACTAGCATGAAACCAGCATGGAGGATGTTTTGTAGATGAGCGAGTCTGAATTACTAGAGTAATGTGAATGAGTGGTGATTGGGAAAACCGTGGAAAAGTCCAGTAAGAGATATTAGGGGAATGACATGGTCATCAATCAGTTTGGCAAATGGAGCTCACAGCAGAATCAAATTTAACATATTGTCTTCATAATAATGCTGTACACAAGATCTTATGGGTTATTATTTGTTCATTTTTCCTACCTGAGACATTTTTGAAATATTTACAGTTAGTGTATGTTACACATCAATATATGTATGTTTAAGTCTTTCTTATAATTTTCTTTTTGACTTTGTAATTGCTTGTCTCTTATTAAATTATTTGAGAGGAAATAATAGAGCTGGTTTCAAACCTTTTTTGAGCTTTTCAAACCTTGTGAGCTTATGGAGATCCTACTACTTTGGTGATATCCTCTGCCTCTGTAACATGCTCTGAGCCCATTCTTATTATGAGGTTGTGATTCTGTTTTCTGGCTGTATTAGCCTGTGGTTGCATTGAGTCTTATAAACTAGTGGGGTGTGTGTGTATGTGTGTGTGTGTGTGTGTGTGTGTGTGTGTGTGTGTGTGTGTATTTTATTTTCTGAAGCACAGGTGAGTCTGACATGCTGATATCTTGAATTTCCTATGTGACCACCTAAGAAGTCTGATGAAAAAAGAAAAGGGTACTGTTTTGTTTTTTTTTTTTTAATCCAGGCATCAAAATTTTGCCATTGACTTTCTTTATATACCATGTGCACCAAGCAGACCTTCATCCATGATAAAGATTAATAATTATTTTAGGAACTGTGTGCCAGCTTTGTATATCAAAGTATAGGAGAAAGAGCCCAAATGTCTGTTGACTGATGAATGGATAAAGATGTGGTGTGTATATATATATATATATATATATATATATATATATATATATATAATGGAATATTACTCAGCCATTAAAAAGAATGAAATCTTGCCATTTGTAATGACGTGCGTGGAGCTAGAGAGTATTATGCTAAGCAAAATAAGTCAGGGAAAGACAAATGCCTTATGATTTCACTCATGTGTGGAATTTAAGAAACAAAACAGATGAACATATGGGAAGGAAAAATAAGGGAAGGAAGCAAACCAGAAGAGACTATAGAGAGCAAACTGAGGGTTGATGGGGGATGGTCTAAATGGGTGATGGGTATTAAGGAGGGCACTTAATGATGAGCATTAGGTGTTGTATGTAAGTGATGAATCACTGAATTCTACCCCTGAAACCAATATTATACTATATGTGTAATAACTAGAATTTAAATAAAATAAAAATTTGAAGCAAAAAAAAAAAAAAAAAGGGAACTTACTAATAGTAATGTTACTTAACACAAATAAGGAAACCAAAATTTGGAGAAATTAAGTGACTTGTCCAAAGCCATACCACTAGCAAGGACTTCCAAATAAGAAATAAGGGGGCGTCTGGGTGGCCCAGTCAGTTAAGTGTCCATCTCTTGATTTTGGCTCAGGTCATGATCTTACAGTTCCTGAGATTGAGTCCCACATCAGGCTCTGTGCTGACATCTTACCTGCTCACATGCACATGCTCTCACTCTGTCTCTCAAAATACATAAATAAACTTTAAAAAATAATTAAATTTAAAAATTTAAAAAACTTAAAAAATAAAAAAATAATAAAAAATAAAGATGTTCATTTTTAGAATCAGGATTTTCTCAGCAAAAAATAAATTTTCTGGACAGAATAAGAAATATGTCTGATTATAAAAACAAAAACAAGTGTAGGAGATAACATGTAACTTTTGCCTGTTGGGTGAAGATGTGAATGGCACTTCCTCTTACTGACTTGCTCTGGTTTGTGAATTAGGAAATTGGCCTTGGATACCTCCAGGGGCAGTTGATGTTTTATCCCCACTGGCATTACGCTTAGTGCGCCACTTTTGCCAGCTATGGAGCCCCTGCAGGAGCAGTGAGTACAGGATGGGACACTTGTGGGAACCCTTCTCTCTCCTCTTCCATGGAAGGAGTCTTGTGGTTTTGAATGAAGAGAAACCCAGTTCGCCCCTGGATAGCCACCTTAGCTTTGCTGTCTCCTCATCAGCTGGCTACTTGAGTTTAGCTTCTGTCTTCCTGTATAGAGAATGTAAGTTTGGGGAGGCCTATGGAGAATGTGCCATGAACACATTCTTAGTTCTAGTCATTGAGATGAAGACAGGTAGTCGCTAAAAGAAGTGAACTCTTGGGACGCCTGGGTGGCTCAGTTGGTTAAGCATCCAGCTTCGGCTCAGATCATGAGCTCATGGTTTGTGGGTTCAAGCCCCGCGTCTGGCTCTGTGCTGACAGCTCAGAGCCTGGAACCTGCTTCAGATTCCATGTCTCCCTCTCTGTCTGCCCCTCCCCTGTTCACGCTTTGTCTCTCTCAAAAATAAATAAACATTAAAAAAAATTTTTTTAAAGAAAAAAGAAGTGAACTCTTGTAGCCACTTTCCTGTGACTCCTGGCAGATCAGTGAACTCCCTGCCTTGGGATGGTACTGATTTTCACATCTAGATCAATAAGACCATAGTTCTGTCCTGAGAACTGAAAGCTTCTATTTGAATACTGCTTGCAGTAAGTACTGGTGCAGAGAGGTCTTCCTTCCAATGCATTGCTAAATATTTCAAGTTTCTTAATTGAGGGACTTTGTTGGTTCACGACTTCCTCAGGAGCTTCCTGGGTGTAATCTGAAACTGGCCCCTATATGTGTAAGGCAGGGAGAGAGCAAAGAAAGAAGAAAGAGGCAGACCACTTCACATTGGTAGTGGCGTTTTCAGGAGCAAAGGAGCTTAACTTACAAGGCTGTCTTGAGCTCCTGCAAGACAGTGGCTTCTCTCACCCGCCCTCCAGGGTCTGCAAAGTTGATGTAGAGGCCCTGAGTGAGTTCAGTCAGTCATATACCCAGTCCAGATAGCCTCGGCACCATGTTTCTGTTTCAAGGCTGTATCTTAGGAGCAGCTTCTGGGAGGGGGGAAGGCAAGCAGAGTACACATGCCAAGGCCGGGGAAGGGGGCGGCGAGCCTCCGACTGGCCAGGTCTGGCTCACAGGTTGACTGGCGGTCACATCTTCATCTCCAGCAGATGTCATCTGTCTAGATAGTAATGTGACTGTTGGCGCCATTGTTGCTAAAGCTGGAGGCGCATCTCTAAGAGGAAGCTTGAAATATTCATGAGAATGTGAGGCACTTAGGAGCAGCATGGTTCTCTGAATTACCATATACCTACTGATGGTTGACAGTACTAATGAAGTCCAAATTGGGAAAAATAGTGGTAACTCCATAATAACCACCAAGTATTTTATTACTGATCTCTTGTGATTTTTAAAGAAAACTAGATGTTCTGGAAAATGGTGGGTAGTCAGCAACCAGAGAAAGCAGTGTTACACCTGTGGAAATGACTCCGTGTGACTCGTGAAGGAAAATGGGATTATGTATAGCTTCTGTGACCTAGAAGATTAAAATAAAGCTGTTTGTAGAGGAGCCGTGTAAGAAATATTTGAGTATAGAAGTTAGAGCTGAAGCTGAGAGAGGGAGAAAAGCTGTAATATCTGAGCACCAGAAGAGACCTATTGGAGGAGAATCAGAATTTGGAGAGAGACTGTGGAAGGTAGCTGTAGAGACCCATGTTGTTCCACTCATTCGGGGCCCAGATAGCAGTTTCTGAAAAAGACGAGACAAGGGAAAGAATGTTCTTGTTCGCTAGAGCCCAACTTGAGACAGATTTTTTTTTTTTTTTTGGAACAGTGGTAAGATGTAGCCGTAACATGCCAGCCATCTGACTCAGCCAGTGCTGGTGACATAACTGGCTACCAAGGTGTCAATCCCTGCAGAGGTACTGAGCTAACAGCATGAACTACCCAACAAGACTGGCTACTCCGTGGCATGCTGCCATTTTGCCAACCTGTGATCTGTGGAAGAACAAATATACGTTGTCAAGTCCTTGACAGTCTCCAGCTGGCTCATCTTCCCCCGGACCCGGCACCACCCAGGGGCATGGTTATTGTCAAGGGTACATTGATTTCCTTCCTTTCTTTCTCCTCAGTCATTCCCTTCTGTTATCTATCTATCTGTCTCCTCAACTAGATGGAGATTCTGCTAAGAGCATGGGAACTCTTGCATTGCCCTTTGGATCCTTTTAAATGTCCTTGGTATTTTACATTTTGTAGGTGGTCAGTGCTTATTATTTAACAACATGGGAACTTTCAGTGGACTTAAAGAGGGCCCCCCCCTTAATTATTTTCTATTCTACAAATAAAGGCACTTTGTTTTTTCTCCATCTTTTATGGAAAGAAGGGAGAATATTCAAATTTCTGTTCTCTTGCATGGTTTTAACTTCCATCTATATGCTATCAACTCTCAGATTTCTATATCTAGCTCAGACCTCTCCTCTGAACTCCTGACTTAACGTACTTTACTATTTACTTTAATAATGATCACTGTCAGTGTGGATATTAATACGCATCTCATACTTTACGTGTCCAAACTAAACTGATGTTCTTCCTCAAAGTTGCCCTGAGACTGTCTTCTCCATTGCAGCAAATAGCAACTCCATCCTTCCATTTCCCCAGGCTATAATTCTGAAAGTTCTCCTTTAGTCCTTCCTTTATCCCCCCTGCCGCTCCCCCGCCCCATATCCAGTCCATCAACAAATGCTTTTGGCTCTGTAGTTAGAACCAATCAATTCTTACCGCTCCCACTGCTACCACTGTAGTCTCCCAAGTCAATGCGTCACCTCTTGCCTGAATCGTTGCTATAACCAGCGAATTGGTCTTCCTGCTTCTGTGGTTCAGAGAGCCTCTTAAAGCTTCAGTTGAATCAGGTTTCTCGCCTAGTGAAAACTTTCCAGTCTTCCTATCTCATCAAAGTCTTTACAGTGGCCTGTAAGATCCTCTGCCCCTTCTTCTCTCTTACCCTCTCATGTTGGTCTCCAGCTCTGTTACTTAGCTCCGGCAAAGCTGAAAGCCATTGACCTGTCTGGACGCCTACGCGGCCAACTTCACCCCACCTCGGGATGTTACTCTTATCCTTCCCTCTACCTGCCTTGCTCTCTGCTGGTCTTTGCTCCACCTTCTCAGGGAGGTCATCCTGACCACTCCCAGTTTAAAATTACAATGCTTTTTTGTTTATCTTCTGTCTCCTTACTTTAGAAAATAAGCTCAGTGCTCAGAGGAAGGCCTGACACGGTTTGGGTGCTCAAGACGTATTTGTGGAGTAAATAAAGTAGACGTGCTATATTCCTGGCAAACTTTGAATTTTCAGAAATTATCAAGGACAATTTTAAAATTTTGTAGTGCCCATCCAGATTCAGTTTCTCGGTATATGTTTTGGTTTGTCTCATAGAGTACAAGAACATCAGTATGCATTTATCCAGCCATCTTTAAATCTAATATTTCTTTTTTTAAAAAATTTTATTTATTTGGGGGGAGGGGCAGAGAGAGGGAGAGAGAGAGAGAATCCCAGAATCCTGTGTGGAGCCTGATCCCATGAACCACAAGATCATAACCCAGGCCAAAATCACTTAGAGAATTAAGTTTTTCTATGGGTGCCTTGGTGGCTCAGTCCGTTAAGCACCCAACTCTTGATTTCAGCTCAGGTCATGATCTCATGGTTTGTGAGATTGAGCCCTGCATTGGGCTCTGTGCTGACAGCATGGAGCCTGTTTGGGATTCTCTCTCTCTCTCTCTCTCTCTCTCTCTCTCTCAAAAATAAATAAACATAAAAAAATTAAGTTTCTCTAAAAACAGGTGTGGGCTTGGGAGATAAATTAGTGTTATTAGAGGACTGACTTAAAAACACCATATTTGTTTTCTGCTTTAGTTTTTCCAAGCCGTTGGTAATTAATTTCTAAATAAATCTTAGTCTTGAAGCATATTGTTGAAAGGTTAAATCCTGTTTATGTACAGTTACTTTGGTCTGCTGATATTAGCAGGAATCATTGAATGAGACAAGGCCGTGAGAAATGACGGGGTTTTAACAGAGAGCCTTGAATGTGTGTGCTTGGGGCAGAAAGTGTAGCAGCGAAGAGAGAGTAGATTTATCAGGATGGAACGAAAGCTTTCCTTATATCCCAAGTGAGTAAAGAACAGTAGAAAATATGAGACCCAGAAAATAAATATTTGGAATAAAACCATGGACATTATATAGAGATATCACTATGGAGCTGGACATTCTAAATTCTTAAAGCGAAGAGAAAGGACAGAAGGAAGTGGTGTGGAAGTGTAGGTACCAATGTTACTATAAGAAACCAGCTGCACGGGGGCACCTGGGTGGCTCAGTTGCTTGAGTGTCTGACTCCTCATCTCTGCTCGGGTCATGATCTCACAGTTCTTGAGGTCAAGCCCCAAGCCAGACTGCCCTGACAGTGCAGAGCCTGCTTGGGATTCTCTCTCTCCCTCTCTGCCCCTCCCCTGCTCGCTCACTCTCATTCTCCCTCTCTGAAATAAATAAGCTTTAAAAAAAAAAAGAAAAGAAAGAAAAAGAAATAAATCATCTGCATGCATAAAACGGCACTGAGGCTGAGCCTCAGTGGATGATGCCTTGTAAAATTCTTCCCTGAGGTGTCTGGGAACAGTTTGGGTACAAATCTGTGGAACCGAATGAAGGACAGATTTGGCTTGGAAAAGCTTACAGAAAAGTGATATCTTACGCACATTTTCATTAAAGACCTAAGCAAACTTTAGATCCTGAATTCTCCCTCAGTATACCCTCCGCTGTTTCATTTAGGCCTCGTGACAACAACAACAAAAAGGCCATTCTTAGGTATTTGACACGGGCTGAAAGTTCAGACAGAGTGACTCCTGTCTACAGTCACAAGCACTTTAGAAGTCTTCAGCCAGTTTTCATTTGTGTGGGGATAATTTGATAGTTATTATATAATGGGTAAAATGATTTGGGGGTCCTGAGCACTTATAGAGGTTTTCCTTTTAGTCTGTCACTGTGTCTCAAACTGTCATGTACAGAAGAATTATTATGCAAATGTGTACAAAATCGAAGTGCATTCTGCGTTATAGAAAAACTGGTTTAAGCCGTTTTCTAGGATGATTCTGGTTCCTCTGTACTCAAAAAAGGTAGCCCCCACTGTAGCAAAGTCAATTTAATGATTTTTTTGCAATGAAAATTTGCCTGCGCTCTCTTTAATATCTTTATATGCTACATACGCATATGCATACTGTATATACATTACATGTAAATATATTTGTATCATATGTATGTTTATAGATGCTGGATGGGTGGGTAGATAAATAGAGCAACTTTATTACAAAACATCTTTCTGTCCTTAGTTTTTCTGAACTATTTGTAAGTTAAGCTGTGTACTTCACGACACTTAACTACTCAGGACTTCGTCATGCATTTCCTAAGAATAGGGCCATTCTCCTACATAACCAGAATACTAAGCTATAATCAATTCCCCAATTGTCTTCTGTAACTTCTCTTCCTTTTTTTTTTTTTTTTTTAAATTCAATTTCAGTCTAGGCTCATGCATTGCATTTGATGGTTGTGTCTCTTTATGCTTTTTTTAAGTTTGAAGAGTATCCACAGCACTTTTCCTTTTTTCTGTTCTTTATTTTCTTTTTAACCACATTGACTTCTTTGAACAGTCCACAGTACCTGTCTTGGAGAACGTTCCAAATGCTGTGTTTGTCTGGGTGTTTCTTTATGACTGAAATCAGGTGAAACATTTTCGGTGAGGGTGTATCATAACAGATGATTGGTGTTACGTACTTCCTCCTACTTCATGTCAGAAGATATATAATGTCTGCTTATTCCAGTATTGGTGATGCCGCCTCATTACTCGGTACAGATGGTGGCTGCTAGATCTCTTCACTATAAAGGTGTATTATCCCCAATGGAATTATTAAATAATCTGAGGGATAATACTTTGAGACTGTGAAGATCCTATTTCTCAACAGCTTCATAATAATTTTTAGCATTCATTGAAGATTCTGACATGATTCTGTTATTCCAACTAAGGGTTACAGATTATTGATTTTTCTCATTTTATTATCTTTTCTTCCTTTTTAAAAAATTTTTTTAATGTTTGTTTTTGAGAGAGAGAGAGAGAGAGAGAGAGAGACAGAGTGCAAGCTGGGAGGGACAGAGAGAGAGGGAGACACAGAATCCCAAGCAGGCTCCAGGCTCTGAGCAGTCAGCATAGAACCCGATGTGGGGCTTGAACTCATGGACCATGAAATCATGACCTGAGCTGAAGTTGGATGCTTAACTGACTGAGCCACCTAGCTGCCCCTTTTCTTCCTTTTTTTTTTTTTTATCTGATATATTTTTCTGTAAATTTAATAATGTCATTACTTGTTTTCATGTTCAAGTTGTCCCACATTGGCCAGTGGGAACCCCTCAAGACAGCCAATATAGTTTTTTAATAATGATTATGGTTTTTTGTGTGTGTCTTCTCTAAGAAATCTTTGCCTACAAATAGGTTGTAAAAATATTCTACTTCACATTCTTAATTTTTGTCTGGTGTTAGGGTTCAAGGTTCGTTTTTGTTTGTTTGTTTGTTTTTCAGTTTTGATGTCTGGTTGTCCCAGCAGCATTTGTTGAACACAGACTTTCTTTCCACCATTGGATTGCTCTGACATCTTTGTCAAAAGTCAAATGATCAAATAAGTGCAGCTCTATTTCTAGGCTGTCTGTTATGTTCTGTTGATCTATTTGTTGATCTGTATATTAGTACCACACTGTTTTCATTCCTGAAGCATTATAGATGATCTTTAAGTTAGGTAGTAGGAGTCTTCCAGTTTTGTTGTTCTTCCTCAAGATTCTCTGGATATTCTCATTTCTTTGCATTTCTATATACATTTTAGAAATAATGTATCAATTTCTACCATAAAAACCTTGGTGGAGTTATTATTGGAATTAAGCTGACTCTGTAGATCAGTTTGGGAGGAATTAAAATGTTACCACTGAATTCTTCCAATCCATAAATGCTGTATATTTCTCCATTTATTTTCATCTTTATTTCTTCTCTCTGCAGTGTGTTACAGTTTTCAGTGTTGGGATCTTGCATATGTTTTGCTAAATTTATTCCTTAAATTTATTGCATATATTTTATTAAATTTATTTTAATGTTTTCAATGCAATTTTACATTTTCTTCTTTCCTTCCCCTCTTCCTTCCTTCCTTTCTTTCTTTTTTCCCCTCCCTTCCTTCCTTCCTTCTTTCTTTTCATCTGTCTCTTTCTCTTTAGTTTCTCCCCACTCTCACTGTCCAGAATGAAGGAATTGGTAAATAGGTGAATCACAACATTGTAAGCAAGCTGTTGCTTTAAAAAAAAAAATGAGCAAAAATAGTCTTGCTGCAGCATAATAAATGCCATTATAGAGGTCTATGCTGTTCTCTGCTCAGGGGAGAAAGGTGTGGAAGAGTGGGAGGAAGCCAAAGCCTCCCAGAGAAAATGGCGTTTGAGTTAAGGCTTACGGGATGAGTAAGCCAGAGACATAGGGAGAGGAGCAGTCCAGTAGAGGGAAAATTACAAGTAGAGGTGCCTGAGAATGTGATTCCTTGAGGGAAGTGCTTGTGATTTTCGGCCTGAAGTGGTTCTGGAGAGGGAGGCAGAAGTAGGCCACGTGTTAGGTTAGGCAAGATTAAGGAGTTTGAGGTCTACCTGAAGGTCCCTGGAAACTATTTAATAAATGATCTCATGAATTTAATTTGCTTCTCTAAAAAATTTACAGGTGTTGGATGAGAATTCTTTTTTATTCAAAAGAAATTTCTTTTCCTTTGTGTGCCTTGTCTTTCTTTGCCCATTTTTCTAATTGAATTGTAAGGTCTTCATTGTGTCTTTAATCACGTAAGTTTTACTTCTAATGTGTTTAAGATAGGGAAGCTTTTTATTTTTATGTGTTGAGATCTGTTTCTCTTTATTCTTACAGATTCCTCATCCTAAAATCATGTTATTCACCTGCAGTTTCTTCTACTACATAACCCATGAAGATGGCTTTGTTTCATTAACTTTTATTTATTTTCTAAATGCTTATTTTTTTGAGAGAGAGAGGAAGACTGTGTGTGCATGTGTGTGCACAAGCAGGGTGGGGGCAGAGAGGGAGGGAGAGAATCCCAAGCAGTCTCTATGCTGACAGAGTGGTACTCAAACCCACAAACTGTGAGATCATGACCTGAGCCTAAATCAAGAGTCGCTTAACCCACTGGGCCACCCAGGTGCCTCTGTTTCATTAACTTTTAAGTGGAACCCTCAGTATATTTTGATGTGTAGGTTTCTTTCTCCATGAGCTAGAAAGACTAGTAGTTTTAGTCTTTCGTAGCTGAATTTCAATGGCATCTTTATCATCTGTAGATATTTTTTGCAGAAAAACTTAGGAAAGTTCTGGGCAGATAGTTTATAGGTAATGAGTTTTCCTTGATCTTTAGTAGTTTTATTATTTGTTTAATTGAACTAATACTTGGTACTTGGTCAATTTCCTATTACAGTTCAGATTGCTGACTTCTCCTGATAAATCAGTAGTGTGGCACACATATGGCCCCTGAAGATGGGCACACAGTCCTCTCCTGTCTGCCCCTGTTCTGTGTCTCCTGATGCTGATTATCAGTTGTCGCTTTTTCTTCATTTACACTGTTGTCTTTCTTATATCACTAATGTATTTCCTTATGTCTCTTTCAAAACTTGGAGAATAAGAGACTTGAGAGAACCACATTTTGAGGAAAACGGAAGACAGTAGATATCTAGATGGAGATGAAGAGTCTCACAAAGTTTGAAGTTATTCCAGTCCCCCCCCAATTGAAAACCAGTCAAATGTGCATAATTTCAAAGCTTTTTGGCCCAAATGAATTATAGGTTGTGTTTATGAATGTTTTTGAAATGCAAAGAAACATTTTAATGGGTGAACAGAGATAATCTGCCTTCTTATTAGGTTTAGTTTTTATTTATATGAGTTTTTACTTATGTGATGTTTCAGGAACATTTGAATACAGAAGATCTACTCATGGGAGCAGTCGCGAGGTTTAAAGGAATCTAATGTACATTAAGAACTCAGCACTGTGCCTAACTCAGTCTGCACTATGGAAATGAATCATTTTGCTATTAGGTTAATATGTGGTATATGCAGTGTTATATAATATATAATAAGATGTCAATAGATAGGATTAGTTCATACTTGTGTTGTATTCTTTGTCCCTGTATGTTCTTGGTCAGATAATGTCGGATTATTCTAGCTTTAAGGGTAACCTCACTTTCTTTGTTTCTTTTTTTTAATGTTATGAAACATAACATAACATTTAAAGTTTGTAAAATTTTATTTTTTCCCCCCAATTTTGAAATACCAATCAAACTGTCTGACTCTAGTTCCTTTGCCAGGTAATTCTTTGTCACCTTTGTCACTTTTCCTTTTGGGTTCATTCTGGTTGATTCATTCTAGTCAACCCATCTACATCTTCTTGATGTAATATTTCCAAAGTATTTATGCTTTTCAAACACAGTGAGTGTGAAGTGTCACTTTCTGTTTGAAAAACCACCTCTCCTAATAATGTTACTTGTATTCCTTTCTTAATCGCCCCCTCTGCAATCCAGGTTTGCTTGTTTGCCCATTTCTTAGGCTTATTTATATATCTTAAACTTATGGAAACGTTTACCCATGTACAAAAGTAGGGAGTTTAGTGTAATGAATCACATTATACCCATCCCCCAGCGTGGAACATTTATCATTCTCCTTTCAGATTTATTTATTAATTGTGTTCACTGTTTTTCTTTTTTCCTTTTTAATGTTTTTCCCTATGGGATACTTACAGTTTTTGTAACGTTATAACTTAAATGCCTCATTTTTAAAATTTTATTCTTTATTTAAAAAGGAATTAAAGCACTTCAAGGAAATGAATTTGATGATAAGCACAACTATGACACCTTTCCACTGTTTTTACTGTCATTATTTTTTTAATTATACAACATAATTTATTGTTTTTCAGAGTAAGATGTGTTACTTCTATTGTATGCATTTCTCATCCCTGATATAGGAGAGGAGAAAAATGGATATTTACACTGAATATCAGAGAGTTTGACATGTTCTTATCTAAATGCATCTTTAATAGAACATTTTTAGAGTTCTTTTATAAACATCTCCCTGTGAACATTTTCCTAAGGCCTTACTGTCATTTTAAAAATACTATTTAAAAAAAATTAAATATATTTACCTCAGTAGTTATTTTAGAAAGTACTGCTATGTTATGAGTGTCTATTATGCATTGTTTTTCTGTAGACAGTTCCTAATTGCAAGACTTACTGAATTAGATATTTTTAGTAGTATAGTTTTATGCTAAATGTTGTAAGCATATCAAAATATGCTCAAAATAGTATATCGTCTGTGATTGAAGGGTTACAAAAAGAATTATCTGTCTTTAAAAAACTTTATTATGTATTCAAATAAATCAGCATCCGTATGTATATCTTCAAGATACCAAATAGGATTTTTTAAAAAATAAACTGTCACACCTTCCATTTTGATCATAATCTATCGTTTACTTAGCTTTTACATTTTCTTTGTTTTTAAGATGCATTTGTTATCTCTGTTCTGGTAAGGCATACATTATTGATACTGAGTGGTAAATCTTAAACCTGATTTCAAATGTATTACACTTCTCAATTTTTAGAAATACAAACATTAGCTATACTTGCTTAGTTAAGAGGATATATGGCAGAATCTTTAGAGCTTAATTATGAATCTTGAGTTTTTGAAGATTTTGTATACTTACTAAGAACCTCCCTGCTTTTTTTTTGGTTATGAATTAGTAATCATACTCAAATACTTGTAAGCCAGATTTTAAAATAAGCAAATGTACTGTATTAGCATTGCAGAGTCAAGTTCAGTTATTCTATATCTGTTTGGAGCCTGATAACTGTGGTGCTCTTAATAATTCACTTACAGAAAATTATTGATAATTGCATGTAAGCTTACAAAGAGATATTGGAAGAGGGGACGCCTGGGTGGCTCAATTGGTTAAGTGCCGACTTCAACTCCGGTCATAATCTCACAGTTCATGGGTTTGAGCCCCATGTCGGGCTCTGTGCTGATAGCTCAGAGCCTGGAGCCTGCTTCACATTCTGTCTCCCTTTCTCTCTGCCCCTCCCTCGCACATGCTCTGTCTCTCTCTGTCTCTCAAAAATAAATAAACGTTAAAAATTTTTTTTAAATTAAAGAGATATTGGAAGAATACTTCAGTAAAGGCACAGCTTTCTATACTTCTTTTTTAAAATGTCACCTCTTGCATATTATACACAGAATATGCTAATATTTTAAAGATGACTAACCCATCACTAAGGTGGTGTCTGAATGGTATCTCTAGATGTTTCCAGAAAGTAGTGCTTTTGAGGGTCATCAGGAGACAGCTAGACATCCATCTCCCAAACAGCTTCATAGTGGCATCACATTGACTTTGTTAGTGTTATAGTCCAGCCCTCTTTCTTGTTGACCGGGAGACCTGATTTGTCCCCATCTGTTTACAGAGAGCCCAGTGGAGAGTGGCTCTGCCTCACATGGGTCAACTCACATCTTAAAACCTGCAGTGAACACTGTAAGTGCTGTGTAGACTGAGTTTGTTTCAAGCTGACCAGTCTTACTGTCTCCCTACTCAAACTATGATATTTTAATAAGAAATAGAATGTTTAAAAGGTGGTGGGAAGCATGCAGGGAATTATTAAATTGTTCAGTGACAAAAGGGACTAATGATACCCTTAGCCATAGTTTTAATCAGAGGAATAATCTGACTGCTGGACTGGAGATACTTAAAATCCACCAGGCAAGGCACTCCCTCTTGAAGATGCCGGGTTGGGTACAGCCACCATTCGTTTGTGACACTCCTCTCCCTGTGTTTTCTGGACTGACCCATCTCCTCTCTGAAGGGCACATTTCCTCTTCCACTCCTTACAGCCTAGCTGATGATAAGTCCCGTCAGCACTCTCCTATCTTGGACTGCGAGCCCTTTGGCTTCTTGAGGGACACAGTACATCCGCTCTGATTTCATTGTGTGTTAAATGTATAGTTTAACTCTCAGAGAGCAGTATTATTTTAATTGTTTCAAAATTCTCCCCGGCTTTCCCGCATTGTAGTCCTGATGATATGGGGAAGTCTATAAAAAGCCTTGCAGAGTTTCATACATGCACATAATTTTTTTCTTTCTCTTTTTTTTTTTTAATTTTTTTTTTAACGTTTATTTATTTTTGGGACAGAGAGAGACAGAGCATGAACGGGGGAGGGGCAGAGAGAGAGGGAGACACAGAATCGGAAGCAGGCTCCAGGCTCTGAGCCATCAGCCCAGAGCCTGACGCGGGGCTCGAACTCACGGACCGCGAGATCGTGACCTGAGCTGAAGTCGGATGCTTAACCCACTGAGCCACCCAGGAGCCCCATTTCTTTCTCTTTTTTAAATAGTCCACTCAGTTGTCAAATTAATAGGTATCTACTGGCAAAATTTGATTCCTTGACTCAGGAAAGATTTGTTTTTATTTGAAGTAATACCAAACAGTTGGAGGGTTTTATTTAATTCTCCATAAAAATTTTTCACTATTACTTTGAAATAACTGATCCCCCCCCCCCCCCCCCCCCCCAGATTTCTCTATCTAGCAATCTCCAATTGTTTCTCTCTATCCAGGAATTTCCTCTTGTTTAAACTGCTAACTTGAATATGCTATGTAGGTGTTATAAAATCCAATCCGGTATTCATGTGTTTTGTATCTTAAATTCCACATGTGAGTGAAATCATATGGTATTTGTCTTTCTCTGACTTATTTTGCTTAGCGTGGCACTCTTTAGCTCCATCCACATCGTTGCAAATGGCAAGATTTCATTTTTCTTTAATGGCTATAGAGAACAAACTGAGGGTTGAAGGAGGGGAGGTGGGTGGAGGGATGGGCCAAATGGGTGATGATGGGCATTAAGGAGAGCACTTGTCATGATGAGCACTGGGTATTGTATATAAGTGATAAATCACAAAATTTTTCTCCTGAAACCATTATTATGCTATATGTTAGCTAACTAGAATTTAAATAAAAACTTGAAGCAAAAAAATAAAATTCAATCCTAGCCTAGCCTAGATTGTAAAAGTATTTTTCTCAACGTTGTATTTCGTTTGGAAAATACATGGCATAAAGTAAACCAAGACTGTTTGGAAATGTGAACATAATGGTAGTGGGCAGTCTGCTCATAAGTGAAACTTCTTGTAGTGTTTCGTAACTCCAGTTCTCCTGCTCGGGAAGCTGCAGGGTTGTACAATGGTGTCAGCTCCTTAACCTTGCCCCCTGCCAGTCTTTCTCAAGCCAGTTTCGTCAGCGTTCTCCCAGGTCTTTACTTTCAGGGTAAGGTTGGCATATGTGACAGCATCAACAGCACCAAGAAGTACAGGACGGCGAATCATACTTGTTTCTTCGTTTAGAACATCTTACCTACAAACAACTTTGAAAGTTTTAAAAAATACAAGCAGCTTCATGAAAGCAAGCATTAAGTAGAAAGCTGTATTTTATGAAAAGTTAATCATTGATTGAATTTGACATGACATTTTTAGGCATGGCAGAACTTTCCTCCCCCCATATTGATAACTTTAAAATATGAAGGCCATGGGGTGCATCAGTGGCTCAGTTGGTTAAGCGTCCAACACTTGATGGTGGCTCAGGTCATGATCTCATGGTTCGTGGGATAGAGCCCCGCGTGGGGCTCTGTGCGGACAGTGTGGGATTCTCTCTCTCCCTCTCTCTCTCTCTCTCTCTCTCTCTTTCTCTGTCTCTCCCCTACTCAATGCACGTACGTGCTCTCTTTCTCAAAATAAGTAAATAAACTTAAAATAAAAAAATAAAATATGAAGATTGCTTTACTATGTTTTTTAATGCCCCAAATTAGCTTTAGCTTCCTTCCCACATCCTCTCTTTCTGTGCATATTTATTCTTTAAAGTCTCTAGGTTTCTTAGTTACCATGCCTCTTTCTCTTAACTGGCAAGGCATGTTTGTAAATGTCAGGTTATCCGCTCAGTATTCCCATTCCCCAGTTCTAGCTGTTTCATCTTGGAACCTGCAGGCTCTAGATAGGACTTTTACCATCATAAACTAGGTCTAACATATGCGCCTCGCAAGAGGATAGTCAGCTCAGTCTGCTACCTGCTCCCACAGAAACCTGGTCTTAGGGTAGAGCGGGCCCAGCTGAGGCAGCCCGGGTCTTTGGGGAAGCTCAAATTCAATGCCTGCATCCAAGGCCCATTTAAACACCTACAGATGTCCCTCCTGTTTCCTCTTGGTAGTGATGGAGAGGAAAGAAGTAAAAGATTTGAGCTTTAATCCTAAAATATATTTTAAAATCTCTTTTAGATGGGCACATCCCTGTAATCCTGTTTCCTCTTAGAGTGATGGAGAGGAAAGAAGTAAAAGATTTGAGCTTTAATCCTAAAATATATCTTAAAATCTCTTTTAGATGGGCACATCCCTGTAATCCATGTAGGCCTCAGATTCTTCTTTCTTTTTTTTTTTTTTTCCAAGTATAAGCATACATTTGTTTTACAGGCAAGAATAACTTGGTTAACAAAGATGAAGAAAGCTTTGAAACAACATGATGAGACACAGTCTTCAGGCACTAATATGTCTCTTTGCCTGTGAAACAAGGGAGTGGAAATCGATCAGACTGGCAAACTTAAACCCCTCCGAGCTAGGTCGAAACTGAGGCCGAGTGGAAAGTGCGTATTACGTCTAAAGAGGTCAGCAGCCTTACTGCCGTGGTAAGGAAATGCAGGCCTCCTGATTCTGCTTTTAACTTTTCAAGGGAAGCTGGAAGTCTGGAGTTTTATATGAAACTTCATTATTTAAAATATTGACAGTTAGTTCAAAAACTTGAGAAACACTGTGCCAGACCAAGCAAAACATGTCGATAAGCCAGTTCCGCTCCCTAGGCCTTTGGTTAAGATGACGACCTAAAGTCATTCTGAATTAAATGATTTCAGTGTCTGTTATTCTGGCACTCTCTTGGAGGAGAACATACAGTGTCCTGACTGTAGCCATAAGTAGTAAGAGAAGAAGGCTGGGTGTTGGGGATGAAAGGTGTGGTTTGATGCCCCTAGCTGGTGCCCAGAGGCTCTCTCTAGGAAGGCGCAAGAAACTCTGGGACTTTTGTATGAGGCCAGCAGTGATGACTAGTGCTCAGAGCAGCCGCTGTTTAACGTCTGGAGAGTATCGATTCTGTGCTCAAGCAGATGGAGTTGAAGCTTTGGCTCAGCTTTGCACCCAGCCTGGGGACCAGTGCGGTGGAAGAAACCCAAAGATGTAAGCAATTCTTCTTGGAAACAGGATCTCAGTTCTTTTTGTTTTGTTTTTGTTTTTTTCCACGTGGGAAGGATATCCTCGTTTAAGAAGCTACCAGCATAGATGAGACAGAATTTTTCTCCAATTTTAGTAGTGTGGAGTTAAGGAAAGAGAATTAAGTCCACGAGCAGCGTGTTCATGCCATTTGAAGTGGCCCTCAGGTAAATGAACTGCAGGTTTTTGCTAACCACACAATCAGAGCACGCATTGGAAGGATTCATATTCATCAGTTAGCCTGCGGTTGCTAGCCTGAATCACTCCAGATCTCGCCTGGGTCTCCTTTGTGAAGCTGATGAAAGCAATCATCCCTTTTTCTGGAAAAATGCAGAAAGTAAATATGGTTTCTGTTGTGATAGTTCACCTCTGTCATCCTAGTGTGAAAGCATCCACAGACCCTCAGAATGGGTGTGGTGGTGTTCTGTTAAAACCTGATACTCAGAAACAGGTAGCAAGCCATAGTTGACCTCTAGGCTACAGTTTGCCAACCCCTGGTTTAGAGCACTGATAGCTGTGCCAGGCTGGAATATTAACCAGCAAATGTTCACTTGCCTTCTCCTCTCTGAGCAGAGTGTACATCCCAGCTCTACTGCCTTTGGGCATGGCCTTGAGAGAAGATTTTGGCCAATAGAATATGAGCAGACGTGATATATACAGAGATTTTAAATGTATTTACATGGTCTCACTTGTCTCGTGTGCTGTTGCCACTTGCCGTGAAAAGCACATGACCCAGATAAGTCCTGGCCTGAGGAGGAAGACAGACAGAGAGCCGACCTGCATCCAACACGATTTGAAGCCAAGTTGTGCTGCCCCTAGAAGCAGAGTTGCCCAGCTGAGCCCCCACGAGATCAGCTGAACTTCAGGCAACCTGTAGACCTGTGAGCCTGAGAATAAATGTAGATCGTGTTATGCCTCTGAACTTTGGAGCACCTTGTTAATGTAGCATAATGTAGAAATGGCTGGCTAATATTACAGTACAGAGGAGGACAGCAATTCAAAAACTGAAAGAACAAAAAGATTCTCATCTCCTCATGCAAATGCCAGAAAAAGATAAGGGGATGTTTTTCTTTTCTTTTCTTTGTAGTTCTCCACCCTCATCCCCCATATGTTCCCCATGGTTGGAATAAATCTTGCATTGCAGATTTAGGTTCCTGTGTATACAGCTCTTCGGTACTTACCCCCCTCCTTAGAGAGGCTTAGCTTTCCTTAAACCAACCCCAGAGAGGCTCTCAGTACCAAGAACTGAATATTTAGTGCTTCCAAAATTATACCTGGGAGAATATCCAAGCTCTTCCTTGGAAAAAACAGTTGTGGCCTCTCCGGTGCAGAGAATGTGAAAGCCGGCTCTGCGCGTCTCTGTGTGAGGTGGTAGAATTTACTTAGTCGACATTTGTTTTGTTCTTGCCATGTCCCGTGTACTGGGGTAGTCCTTGGGGCCCAGGGATGTGCAAATCAAATTCAAGGCCTTCACGGAACACACTGACTAGCAGGAGAGACAGGCGAGTGGATAATTAAGGCACATTGTGGTAAGCAGTTCCAGAAGTGACATAATATCCACGGCCCTAGGGGGACTTGGAGGAGATGTACTTGACCTGCCTGGGGATTAGAATATGGAGAGCATTTCAGTGACGTCTACTGTAAGGTTTCATACTTGAACCTTTTGGAAGGACAGGGTTAGGATGAAGTCCTGTCATTGTAGAGTAGAAAGGGGCTTTGTGTGGTGTTCTCTTTTACACCTTATAAGGAAGCTCTCTCTCTCTCTTTCTGCTCACAACAATCTGTGCTTTGGGTAACTATTGCTAAAGGTGTGCAAGTATCTGTAGATTCTAGCTACTTAGCAGTTCTGTGTATGCATCTGAAAGATAACAGAATGATCCTCATTTCTCAGGGAAGGTGTATGCCATTGAATGATGTCAGATTTTAGTTTGAAATAGTCTCAGATTTCTAGGAGTGATGTTTTGCTTTGGGATCCCTTTGTATTCATGAGGAGTGGGCTCAGGGAAGGAGGAATGCATGAGACTGAGAAAAGCGATTTTCTTCCTAAAAACAGCCCTGAGTTTGAATTGTGAATTTGTTGAATCGTCCATACGGTTTAGTAGATTTAAGAGTTTAAATTAATTTTTAGGGGTGCCTGGGTGGCTCAGTCAGTTGAACATCTGACTCTTGATTTTGACTCAGGTCATGATCCCAAGGTCATGGGATCAAGCCCCACGTGGGGCTCTATACAGAGTGTGGAGCCTGCTTAAGATTCTCTCTCTCTCTCTCTCTCTCTCCCTCCCTCTCTCTCTCTCTCTCTCCCTCTCTCCCTCTCTCCCCCTCTCCCCCTCTCCCCCTCTCCCTCTCCCCTTTCCCTGTGACCCTCTCCTGTGCACCCATGCTCTCGCTCTCTCTCAAAAAAAAATCATAAAAATTTTAAAAAATGTTTAAATTAATTTTTAAATATACTTGCTAATAGAATAATATTAGATCAGTTTAAAAACTACTTGGGTTCCTTTTTCTTACTGTAGAATGTGTTGCCACAGAAATATGTCTCCATCCAGGTTCAGATTTAGAGAGCATCTCTGGTATCTTTTTGAATTTTGTGTGTGTTTTATCACAGAAAACATAGTTACATTCCTTCTTACTTACTGTTCCAGAATTAACTGTTAGAAGTCTGGCAGAATAAAGTTAGTGTTTTGCAAGCTTTATTTTAAAAACAACTGGACAGGGGAATATGCCATTGGAATCCCTTCCCTTAGGATTGAGAAATAAATTGTGTAGAATACTTTGAACTTTTGGAATTTTGTATTTTATTTTACAAAGCACTGAAGTGGATTCCTACTGAGCTTTTCAGAATGCTTGATAGGCTGTTGTCTCCTGTCACCCAGATGTGTGAAAGAGAGGGAAGAGCCCCATAAAGTCCTGGGATTTCTGTCTAGGACTCTACCACAATGATGTTTTAATTTAGTCCCTGTGTTGTAGACACAATATGTGCAAAATAGGAAATACAAAAACATGGAAAAGGTAAAAGGGGGAAAATATATCACCAGGCAGAGATAATCAGTATTAGCATTTGATATGTTTCATAGGTACATTCTTTTAAAAATTTGGTTTTATTTTACAAAGTTGTGAAAATGCTGTCTGTGCCTATGTTCCATTTGATGTTGATATTTTAGTCTAGTTACTATTATAACGTAATCATTTTTCTAAGTTTTGAGTACCTTATTTAATGACTATACTGTGGTTATACTATGAGTTATCTCATTATTCCCTTTTTGTTAGATTTTTAGATTGTTTTCTCATTGGGACTATTATACATATATAATGATAAAGTCTACCTAACAGACACACACCATTCATATATGTGTATGTGTACGTAAGCATATAGCATTTTGAATATTTGCAAGTCAGTGCCCCATTGAAACTACTACCCTACATCAGTAAATTATCACTAAGGGAGCACTGCCATGGTACCTCTACTCAGGCCAAGAAATGGAATTTGACCAAACTTGTGAGCTCTAGTCTCTGTTCCCTCTCTCTTGCTCACGGGTCATCACTAACATCGCTAACCCAACCTCTATTGACATAGATCAGTTTTTGTCTTGGCCTGGGGTTACCGGACCAGTAGGTATGAATATCTTAAAGCATCTTAGTTCGAATAACCAAACTGCTTTGGAAAATGTTATGTCGTTTTATCGTATGAAAATGTGGAAGGGACTTTTGTTCCTGGAATATGGGAAGGGAAAGAAATGAGGACCATGTGTAGCGACACTGTTCTGGACTGTGAGTAGGACCGAGCGGGACCATGATGTTTCTGGGAGATGTCAGCAGTCTGTTTTCACCTTCCGTTTTACCTGCCTTGAAAATGTGCTTCCTTATCTGGACATTGCCAGTCACTGTGGCAGAAGGAAAGGAGAACCAGTGCAGGGTTCTTACGTGTGGACAGAGCGGGTTAAATTGGCCCGGGGAAACGCACATGAGGTCAGTAGAGCCAGGGGTCTAGTGTCCCCCTACGGGGAGAGGTGCTGTAGAAGGAACACAGCAATACCGTCCACCATACTGTTTCATGTTTTTGCCTCCTTCTTGAGGAGGTCAGATCATTTAGGTTAGTAATCTTTCACTTTTAGCGTAGAAGCACATCCTAGCCTTGGGGAGAGGGGGTCTTGGATCTCTAGAGAGAGCTGTAACTTGGGTCATCAGCAGAGGTGTTTGCGTAACGCTGATGAACTTTGGGGGTGTGGGTACTTTTCCAAGAAGGGGCCTGACACATGCTTATTCATTAAGACGTAATGGGGGAAACGCTAAGATCAGTTTATTAGATACTTTTGGTGGAAAGCAGTTCCTCTTCAGGAGACAATGTTTTCTGTGTCTAGTTTTCACGTCCTAGTCACACGCTCTCTGGGGAGCTTTCGGGAAATGTTTTCCTGAGTAATGACACACACTTGGAGAGGTTTTCTCCCTGGAAACGCATGGGAACCGGCTTGCTCCAGGTTCTCAGTTACCCCTTCCTCGTGTGGTCAGCATCCTGTCTTCCCTCTTTAGTGTGGCACACTTGCATTCTTCTCTGCTGCCAGTCATGTCTGTACCAGCTCGTTTGTAATATTGAGAGCATCAAGAGGCACGTCTCATTTCCCTTTGGGTTTATGTCTTCATCAGGACACAGGTGTCTTCAGTGACGACACTGTTGCTCAGCTAGAGAAACAGTTGTGCGGAGGTGGGGGTGGCATGGTGGTTTCAGGTGAGCTCTGATTTCACACAAAGCTGTCTTCTCTCCAGGGATGGTGAAGTTGGAGAGAGGCTCCCTTAACCCGCCTCCAGGATGAACCCCCTGCAAGAAGACATGGAGAACGCCCTCACCGGGAGCCAGAGCTCTCACGCTTCCTTGCGCGACGTTCATTCCATCAACCCTGCACACCTCATGGCCAGGATTGAGTCTTATGAAGGAAGGGAGAAGAAAGGCATATCTGATGTCCGGAGGACTTTCTGTTTGTTTGTCACCTTTGACCTCTTATTTGTAACGTTACTGTGGATAATAGAGTTAAATGTAAGTGTTTTTCTTCCCCATGACTTTACATAAGAATTGTTTCCAGAGCCAAGAAACAATTTTCTTATTTTTCTCCTCATTTCTGTGTCATTTAGTGAATTCCATGTTTTTCCAAAGGGGGGGATAGTGCTCTTTTCCAGCTGATTTTGACCTCTCTTGTTCTGTGCTGTTATTTTTTAAAACAAAGGCTAGTTCATTTAAAACTCACTTTGAAATTTGAATTCATGGTGTTTTGTTCTCTGTCAGGAGTTAGCGAACCATAGCCTGGGGGCCAAATTCAGCTGGCCTGTTTTTATAAAGTTTTATTGGAACACAGCCCTGCCCATCTGTTTACCTTTTGCCTGTGGCTGGCTTTTGTGCTATAGTTGACTTGAGTAGTTGTGACAGAGTCCATCTGGCCCACAAAGGCAAAAGTATCTATTTCCTGGCCCTTCTCAGAAAAAGATTGCTGGTCCTTGCTTCAAAAATGTAGCATGCCTCTGGAATATGTTTTAGATGTTACATCTACTTTTCTAATCCCCATGTTTAAGAATTTTCTTGCATTTATTCTTTACTTTTTCACAAAGAGATTATTCATCTTTTATTGAAAAAAAATGTTCAGAACCATTTGGAGGTTTGTCTCGATCTTGTCAGGTCTATGCAGTTATATTGTCAAATAACTCTCTAGACTAGTACTATCCAATGGAAATATAATGCAAGCCTTGTAGACAATTAAGTTCTCTAGTTGCTACATTAATAAAGGTGAAAATAGACAGGTGAAATACATTTTAATAATATATTTTATTTAGCCCAATGTATCTGTTTTCTCCCAAAGCCTTGACTCTGTTTACAAATAGGTAATCTCTTCCAAATGCTTTCCTCACAGGCAAGAATTGTTTAAAACCACACAAGCCAGTGATATGATGCACTAATTTAGAGTCTCTCTTTTTATTATTTGTTCCACATGTATACATTAAAGAAAACATTTAAATTAACATATATTTCAAAGGAGTAATATGTTTTCAAAACTAGTACCTATCTATTAAGAAATAAAAAAGAAATACATCTTTTTAATTTATTTAAAAAAATTTTTAAAGTTTATTTATTTTTGAGAGAGAGAGAGAGAGCAGGGGAGGGGCAGAGAGAGAGGTAGAGAGAGAATCCCAAGAAGGTTCTGCACTGCCAGCGCAGAGCCCAACTCAGGGCTCGAACCCACGACACTGCGAGGTCATGGCCTGAGCCGAAACCAAGAGTCAGACACTTAACCGACTTAACCAGGCACCCCTTATTATTATTTTTTTTTATTTTACTGAGAGAGAGAGGGGTAGAGGAGGAGAGAGAAAGAATCCCAAGCAGGCTCCACGTTTAGTGCAGAGCCCAACGTGGGACTCTGTTCCACAACCCTGGGATCATGGCCTGAGCCAAAATCAAGAGTTGGATGCTAAACAGACTGAGCCACCCAGGCACCCCAGAAATACATCTTTCAACAGGAAAGCATAGCAGCAGTTTTAGGGAGCTCACATAAAAATGATTGTAATGACAGCACAAAATCAAAGCATTTATTGATTTACCACCAAGATCACTACCTACTTTTAAGTGAGGGAAGCCTGGGGGTAGAGCTGTGGTGAGGGGTTCGTAGGATCACACTCACCTCCCTCCTCCCTTCAACTGAGTGAAGTGGACTGAACTCTGTTTTGTTCCTCAGGAGGGATTGGTTGATGTCTGTGTGCGACAGGTTATAAATGAAAAAAATCACCAGGCCTAGCAATTAAGAGATGTATTTTTGTTTAATTTTTTTTTAATTGAAGGTAATTAACATATGCAGTGTTAACATTAGTTTCAGGCATAAAACATTTCAGTATTTCTGTACATGACTCGGCTCTCATGCAGTAAGTGGAGTCACCATCTGTCACCAGACAACACTATTGCAGTCTTACTGACTTTGTTGCCTGTGCTGTGCTTTTCATCTCCATGATTTATCTATTTTATAACTGGAAGGTTGTACCTCTTAATCTCCCTTTTCAATTTCTCCCAGCTCCTCCCTGCCAACTCCCCACTGACAGTTTGTTCTCCATATGTAAGAGTCTGGTTTTTGTTTATCTCTTTTTTTCTTTGTTTGTTTCGTTTTGTAAATTCCATGTGTGAGTGAAATCATACGGTATTTGTCTTTCTCTGACTTATTTCACTTAGCATTATACTCTCTACATCTAACCATGTTGTTGCAAATGGCAGGATCGCATTATTTTTTACAGCTGAGTACTATTCCATTGTGTGTGTGTATATAATGTATGTATTTATATTATATGTATAATATATATGTGTGAGTATATATATATTGTGTGTGTATATATCTATACATGTCTATAGATAAATAGATATGCACACCACATCTTCTTTATCCATCATCTGTGGATAGATACTGAGGCTGCTTCCATATCCCAGCTTTTATACAATGCTGCAGTAAACCTAGAGATGCATATTTCAAATTAAGAAATGTATTCTAAAACTTTTCCACTGACTGCCAGTTGCCCCAGTTATAAAATGAAAAGATCACACAAGACTATATGATCTTTAAGATAGCACATCTTGACTTTTTTGGCAAGGTTTGATATTTTGGGTGTTTTTTTACATTCAGTTTCTAGTTGTGTTTGATTTAGATTGTCAGTCCTGACCTGGGCTTTTCACCACACACTGTACCATATGCCTTTTCTTTTGTGGTCTGTTTCTGTAATCACTCTAAACACTGAAATCCATTGTTCTTTTCACCTGTCTACACATATACTGAGTGCCAGACATAGGCTTCAGATTTAGGTGTGGCAAGCTCCACAGAAACATTAGTAAGATTTGAAGTTTAGCGGAGCAGATACAGCACATATCTTACACTGCCCTATCGTGCTGGTCTTTGAAAGAGGAAAGAAATAGCGCCAGGGGTGCTTAGGCCTTCAAAAGAGTAATGGGACTATGCAATCATAACAGTAACCCAAGTACTTTGCCTTTATATATGACTTCCAATTTAGCCAATTTTTCTCCTTTCTCCAAGGAAGCAAGATGCTCAGGCCAAAAATGAAGACTCATCCTTAATTAATTTGATTGTTTTGTGTCTCTCACATTCCCTATCCAGTTGAAAAGTAAGCCCTATGGGATATGCCTGCAAAATAGATCCAAGTCATGGCGTCTTCTCCATTTCTACCGTGGCCACCCTCAAGCCAGCCAGCGTTATGACTCCCCCAGACTCTTGTACCAGGAGCCCAACTGATTAGCCAGCTTCCATTCTTGCCCTCCTAATATCCATTCTCCTCCTAGAAGCCAGAGAGATTTGGGGCGCCCTGGTGGTTTAGTCAGTTAAGCGTCTGACTTTGGCTCAGGTCACGATCTTGCAATTCGTGGGTTCGAGCCCCACGTTGGGCTCTGGGCTGACAGCTCGGAGCCTGGAGCCTGCTTTGGATTCTGTGTCTCCCTCTCTCTGCCTCTCCCCTACCCGTGCTCTGTCTCTTTCTTTATCTCAAAAATAATAAATAAACATTTAAAAAAAATTGTAAAAACAAGCCAGAGAGACTGAAAACAACAAATCAAACAATGTTACTTTCTATTTATAACCCTTCTGATGGACCAGAGCACTTTGGATAAAATCCAAGTGCCATAGCTTGGCCAGCATAGCCCCCAAGGAGCCTCTCCAGCCTTCCTTTCCCACTCTCTGTTCCTGGCCCTCCTGGATAAGCCCAGACTTGCCTCCTGGTCTCAGGACAGAACAAGCTCCCTTCTGTCTTGGACTTTTATACCAGTTCCTTCTAAATGAAAATGGTTCATTTCCTTTATCTTGATGCAGATGCTGACGTCTTATGCTGGTATCTGTCAGCTTAGATCTCACCACAGGGAAGGCTTCCACTTAGCGTCCAACCCAAAGAAGTCAACCATCACTCCTGTCGCACTGCCCTGCTTCTGTTCTCTGTACAGCATGTATTTTCTTGTTTGTCATCTCTCACTCCTTGCTAAAACATAAGTTCCATAGAGACAGGGATACTGTTTTGTTTACTGAAGTATTTAGAACCATATTCGACACTTAGCAAGTGTTCAGCAAATATTCGGTCAATGGATAAAGATCTCATGGCACTGGTTTGCCAGTAGGATTACATTAGGGACAGATTGGCTGCAAAGCTGTGAAAGGAATCCCATGCAAGGTGGTGAGAATCGGAAGGAAAAAGTTAATCTTAGAGGCATCCTAAAAAAATAAGTATGCTGGGGGCGCCTGGGTGGCTCAGTTGGTTAACAGTCCTACTCTTGATTGTGGCTTAGGTCAAGATCTCACGGTTTATGAGTTCAAGCCCCACAACAGGCTCTAGTGCAGAGCCTACTTGAGAGTCTCTCCTTGTCTGCCTCAGCCCTGCTCACTCTCTCTCTCAAAAAATAGATAAACTTAAAAAAAAATTAAAGAAATGTAAGTATGCTGATAGACTTATTGATAAGCTGAGTTTTTTTATCTCCAGTATTCAGGAAGGAGTCAAGATTTAAACAAAAATTTTTTTAATGTTTATTTATTTCTGAGACAGAGCATGAGTTGGGGAAGGGCGGAGAGAGAGGGAGAAACAGGATCCGAAGCAGGCTCCGGGCTCTGAGCTGTCTGCACAGAGCCCGATGTGGGGCTCAAACTCACAGACCGCAGACCGTGAGATCATACCTGAGCCAAAGTCGGACGCTCAACCAACTGAGCCACCCAGGCACCCCAGGACTCAAGATTTCTAATGATAGAACATAAAAAGAACAGGATCACCTGTGTCATAACTGTGGGAAGAGATTCCATGTGAAACTAAAGACAAGTCTATGGGGGACATCTTGAGGTAGAGCCAGAGGTTTTGAAATTAAGAATTTAGAGCACAAGTTGGAGCTATAGGTAATAGATTTTCGATTTCTCTGTTTAAAGGCCAGGCAAAATCAGGGTCTTTTAAAGTATGCAGATACCGTGGAAAACCTTTTTCTACTGACTGTTTACTGAAGAACTGTTATCAGCAGCTTGATTCCCGGGCTCTCAGCCAGGAGGGTGGTCTCTGCTTAGAATAATCATTCTTTTAGTATTTTAGAGCTTGGTAAGCTTCCTTAGTCTGGACAGACACAGTTGATAAGACTACATGGTTGGTTGCCTTTTAATAATTATTTCCTTTTGCTCCCAAGTTTTCTGTTCTGTTTGTTATTAGGGATCTGTAGTCAAGCACATCTATAGCCCATCTGCACAAACTACACAGAAATCTAAACCCCCTTAAGAGATTTTAAAGTACTGACTAGTGTTTATAGTAAACTTTCATTTGAATAACATACATATACTTGTAAAAGTATCTAAGCCAAGAGGAGCCTTCCCTTAGGGCAACTTTAATTCCAGTTAGGCCGATTAGCAAACCTCGCAGGGGTGTTCCTTATTAATTTTTTCCCCCTTTGCCCAGGTCTTTGGCTCATCTCCTTCACTTTGTCCTTTTTCAGATATCTACATCAGTTTACCAGGACAAACGATGTGTATACTCCAGATCGGAAATGGGAATTTACTGTTGCACGTCCTGTGCCCTAATCCACGGGCCCTAACAGTTGTGGTGTCTGCTTGGGTGCTGCCGCAGGTGCCAGACACACGTTCCATTACTTGATTTTTTAAAAAATTTTTCAGGGCGCCTGGGTGGCTCAGTCGGTTGAGCGTCCGACTTCGGCTCAGGTCATGATCTCGCGGTCCGTGAGTTTGAGCCCTGCGTCGGGCTCTGTGCTGACAGCTCAGAGCCTGGAGCCTGTTTCAGATTCTGTGTCTCCCTCTCGCTCTGCCCCTCCCCTGCTTGTGCTCTCTGTCTCTCAAAAAATGAATAAATGTTAAAATTTTTTTTTTAATTTTTTAATGTTTATTTGAGAGAAAGGGAGACAGAGACAGAACTGGAGTGGGGGGGGGGGGTGCGGTGCAGAGAGAGAGGGAGACACAGCATCAGAAGCAGGCTCCAGGATCTGAGCTGTCAGCACAGAGTCCGACCCGGGGCTCAAACTCACAAACCGCGAGATCGTGACCTGAGCCGAAATCAAACACTTAACTGACTGAGCCACCCAGGTGCCCCTACTTGATTTTTAAAACAATATTTTCTATAGTGTAATATGTAGAATCTGAACTTGATCGTTTAAAATTCATCTTGATAGAATCGAGAGAGGACAAAGTTTATCATCTCAGGGCTGATTTTCATCATTCACTGTAACTTCATCACATTTGATTGTAGGTCTGGTCTTCCCCTTATTTCATTATCTATCAAATGAAAAGTATATATGAAAATTGCTAAGAGGGCAGGATTTTCAAATGCCAGGAACAAATAAAAAAGAAAAACCAGAGAGAATATCTGAACCTCTATCTTGTGTCACTGTAACTGCCGTCATTGATCTTTGCTAAGATCAGGGGACCCGTTGGCCTTCCAAGACCTTAAACAGCAAAGACTGGTCAGAAAGTGAGGGCAGGCTTGGAGGAATGTGACTTGTCTTCTTTAAGATTACACATTGGTATGTTTGAAGATTTTGTCTTAGAAGAGAAAAAGAATCATTTTTGAACATTTTACTTTGCCAAAGTAGGAACTAGTTTTTTACAAGGCATTGTTTTTCATTATATGTTTATATTTGTCGAGTGAATGAATTCAGAATTGAAGTGGGAAATACTACTCAGCATTTTTCTATTAGAGTTGATGCGTGTTTCGTTCCTCCCGTTTTAACATTCCAGGGTTCTGAGATGGTAGGCAGAAAAGTGTGTACGAGAACAACCTTAGTTGTATATTTTCTTGTATTATTTTCACACGTAAATCTTTCAGCTTTACTTCTCACCATCCTTCCCAGGTGAATGGAGGCATTGAGAACACCTTAGAGAAGGAGGTAGTGCGCTATGACTACTACTCCTCTTACTTCGATATATTTGTAAGTATTTTCTGTTTTCCATTTTATTTCAGATATGATGAATCTGTAACCAAAAGGTAAATTTCCCCTGAATAGATCTCCTAGTCTGTGCCATTCTTTTGTCCTCTCCTGAACACTGTCTTTCCTTTCCCCTCAGTTACTGGCCAACTCAACGCTCTCTCTCTCGCTGTAAGGAATTGTTTGGTCATAGGGAGGAGAGAAAAGAGAGATAAGGGAGGGCAGCAGAAGGAGCCATTCTGTTTTCTTGGAGGAGAGCCTTTATTCTTTTCCTAGAAGCCGTGGATGTGTCCTAATCGCTAAAAGGAAAAGTGACCTATTTATATAATAACTTGATGAAAATGCCATTCCTTTTCTGCCTTGAGATAGATTTCTGAGTGTACTTTTAATAATACTGTTTCATTTTTCTAGAATAGTTTTTGAGGAAAGTTCCATATTGGTAATCCTGAGCAACATTAGTCAGTTACGGAATTACACAGGTGCAGTTCTCTGTGGATGAGGCCTTCATTTCATTCAAAGAAATGCTTGCATTCTTTCTAGGGCATTCTGTGACTTTCATTGGGCTTGGTATCTCTTCCTGGTATCTCTTTGTAGCAGATGGTGTAAGCAAGTCAGGTTCTAACGTTGTGTTGGATGCAGGATAGGCAATTAATGTTCGCGGTGAGTTCCTCCAAATTGATTTTAACCGCATTAATCACTATCTCTAGAAGCTTTATGCACACCGGTTAAGAGTAGGACCCTTCACGTCAGAAAAACCTGGGTTTGATTCACAACGCTATCACTATTTGTATCCATCTTTTAATATATTGGGTCTAAACTTCAGTTTTTCATATGTAAAATGAGATCAGCATAGTTGTAAAAAGTAAATGAAATACTATATGGAAAACATTTAGCCCGAGGATAGATACCTCCAAGAAACTCAGAGAACCACCTGCAGTCACTAATCAACATCATCATTATTTTTGGTCGAGAATTTTAATAATCGGCTGATTATATTTTCTAGTGGTTTTCAAATTATACTAGAAAGGCTTTTGTGTTGTGGTGGTTTTATTTCTGAAGGGGGCTGCAGAAGTGTGTGGGGAAGGAGGTAAAGCTCCCGGGAAGTAGAGGTTAGGGTTCCCTGTCATAGCCCCTTGCAACCTAGGTGGTTCCGTTTTTATCTGTACGGTACGTTTGAGTTCCAGTAGGATTGTGCTGAAAAAGTGTTTGGCTGCTACAGAACGTTTGGAAAACCACTGATACAGTTTAATCCCCTCGTTTGTCACATGAGGAAAGTGAGTTTCATGGTTTCAGCGTCTTTGCCTACCTGCGCCAGGTCATTGAAACAGGGGAAAGAGCATGTCACATCCCACATCTCTTGATATTTCTTTCTTCTAAAGCTATTGACATGTAATAGCAAGATTGATTTCTCTTCTCTTATTTCCCTTGCTGAATTTATCTTCACATAGCCTCAGCCAGGAAGCCAGGTTCATCTACCAGCTAGACCACCAAGGGTTGTCTGTCCTTTATGCATAGGGACTTAATGGTCCTGGACAGATAGGTGGAGCCCATTAGCTCAGACTGAAAGGACTGACATATCTGGCCTGGAAAGTGGACACAGCTTCCAGGAAACCTTGGCACCCGGGAGACTTTGAGATAGAGGGCTGAAGAAGACTCATACTTTTTTTAAAAATATTTTTTCTAATATTTATTTTTGAGAGAGAAAGAGACTGAGTGTGAGTGGGAGAGGGGCAGAGAGAGAGGGAGACAGAATCCGAAGCAGGCTCCAGGCTCCGAGCTGTCAGCACAGAGCCTGACACAGGGTTTGAACTCAGGAACTGTGAGAGCATGACCTGAGCCAAAGTCAGCCACTTAACTTACTGAGCCACCCAGGTACCCCAAGACTTATATTTTTTGCCAAATCCAGAACACAGGGATAGAGTTGGAATGAATAGAGAAGCTAAACTACGTTTGAGGATTGTTGGAAAACACACTTTTTTAAACTTTTCTTTTAAGCTTATTTATTTTGAGACAGAGAATGTGAGCAGGGGAGTGGCAGAGAGAGAGGGAGAGAGAGAATCCCTAGCAGGCTCCACGCCATCAGAGTAGAGCCTGACGTGGGGCTTGATCTCACAAGCCGGTCTTTGGACCGGTGGCGGTCTGTGGCAGCCTTCAGCTAAACAGAATGATGAAGACACTTTGGTGGGTTCTTCCTAAAACTCAGTGATCTTATATTTGCATCTATTTTTTTTTAACTTACCTTGTCATTTTTGTTTTAATCTAGCTCTTGGCAGTTTTTCGATTTAAAGTGTTAATCCTCGCGTATGCCGTATGCAGACTGCGCCATTGGTGGGCAATAGCGGTGAGTATGTCACCACAGTGAGCGGTCCGTCTCCTCCAGTGCTGCTGGCCCAGGCCGGCTCACAACAGGGCTGGGCTGGGCCCAAATGCACCTCTCATCTGGGATGAATTCTACCAGCTTTTCCCGAGGCCCCTTCCTCCACACTTCCGTGGGTTTAAAACCAGGGCTTTGTTCCAGTAGTAATGAGTTCCTACCTTTGTCTCTACGGATACTGCCCCAGTTGAGGAACGTAGGGACCCATCAGTGGTTCTTTGCCATGCACCAACTCGCCCTCTACTGCATTTTACAGATGAGTGATAAGATCAGTACCTCTGTCACAAAGATACTTGGAAAATTTCCCCTTTGCTCGTTGGTGATTTTTCGTGACTGACTTGCTGCTTATTTTGATCATTGCTTTTCTTGCTGTTTTATCCCCTCCCCTCCCTCCAGTCTTCTTTTAAAATTTTTTAATGTTTAGTTTTGAGAGAGACAGAGTGAGTGGGGGAGAGGCAGAGAGAGAGGGAGACACAGAATCCAAAGCAGGCTCCAGGCTCCGAGCTGTCAGCACAGAGCCTGACGTGGGGCTCGAACTCATGAACCGCGAGATCATGACCTGGGCCAAAGTCGGACATGGACGCCCAACCGACTGAGCCACCCGGCACCCCACCCTCCTTCCAGTCTTAAAGGGAAAAGTTCCCACGCTGCCTTTTACTGTTGCCTTCAGGCTTCTTGAAGGCAGTGGTGTTTTTTACTCATCCCTGTTTCTTTGCATCTAGCACAGAGCTTTGGCACATGCTGTTCACCCTCGGTAAATATTTATTGGTTGAAAGAAGAATTATAAGCCATTCTGCCTCAGTGATTTTTGCCATGTCCACAGATGCCCGAACACTCACCTTTTTGAGAGCTCTAAGAAGGGTATATGGGGGGAATGCTGAGCTCCCCAAGCTGGAGTGGCCTGCTCAGGAACAGCCTACAGTTTTGTTTCTGGAGTGAGGCCTCAGTCGGTGTGGGCCAGCGTGGCATGCCCAGCTGAGGATGGGGTTGTGCTTCTTTCCCGAGACACAGTCCACAGGAGCCACATCTCCCTGGGCCATCTCTTCCGAGCATCCGCAGAATCATAGGGCTGACATCAGGACCGTCAGTTGAGCCCCAAGCTAATGTATCTCAGATGCAGGCTGACAGTAGTAGCCAGACTTGAGTCCCTTTCCTGAATACGTTTCTGCTGGTACCAAATAGCTGTGGCGATGGTCTCTTCCCAGTTTTCTAGGGTCTCCTTAATATGCACTAGTATTTGTCAGACCATCTGTCTCAAATTTGTTTCAGAAAAGTGAGTGACATTCACTGACTCTTTAGAAAGTATCTTTAATATCTAAACCAAATTATGAAGGGGCAGGTCATGTTCAGCGCATCCATATGATTGGTTTTGATTCTTCTTTTTAAAAACATTTGCAGGGAGGGACCAGCCAGCTGGAACAGAAGGTCGAGTCACCTGATACCTAAAAACGTACTGTCAGCATACAAAGTTAATTAGTGTCAGAATGCAAAATACCTTCTCTTCCAGGTAGCTCACTCTGGCTGGGGTGTGTGTGTGTGTGTGTGTGTGTGTGTGTGTGTGTGTGTGTGGCAGTTTGCTAACAATGCTGACCCCGCACTTGGTTAATACTTCCTGAGCTTGACACCCATGTCCGCTGACCTCCATTCTGTCAGTCAAGGCTGACAGTCAAGGCTGACTGGTGCCAGTCAAGGCACCCTGGTCAGCTGTCACATTGCTAGGATCCTAGTTGGGGGAAGGAGGGACAAGGCCCAGGTCCCGTGGGATTGTCTCTGGGCTCCCCAACCACCAGGGGGAGCCCTGGCTCTGTATTCCAGGGGTCCCTCCTGTGGGGAGAGGTCTTTGCAGGTTGGACCTTGTGGAGGACAAACCTGAGTGTCCCAGCACACCAGCCTGCTAGACTGAGGGAGGAAGGTCGCTGACCTGCTAGACCGAGGGAGGAAGGGTAGCATGAGCAGCCAGTCAGGGATCGGGCACCACGGAGAAGCCCACTGTGGCCCCGTCTGCGTTTAGGGGCTGGGGACAGGGTGATGTGGGAGGGCCCGGGCTGGTAGAGCTGCTCCAGGCCTTAGGTGCTTCTGGCGCCGACAGGTCTGTTTGTGAGGAGGGGGCTTCCCAGCGTAAAATGTCTAACTCGAATGGTGCTGGGTTATGTGTCTTTCAGCTGACGACAGCAGTGACCAGTGCCTTTTTACTTGCAAAAGTGATCCTCTCAAAGGTACAGCCTCCCACGTTTTCTGTACAATTACCGTCTATACTGGCGAAGGCTCATGTTCCAGTGTGAGCTCCTGGTAACTGCATTTCCCTCTCCTGGTCACGTCTGTCCTTCCAGCTTTTCTCTCAAGGGGCTTTCGGCTACGTGCTCCCCATCATTTCGTTCCTCCTTGCCTGGATTGAGACGTGGTTCCTGGATTTCAAAGTGTTACCTCAAGAGGCGGAAGAGGAAAACAGTAAGTGTCTCCCAGGTTAGGCTCCTCAGATGGGCTGGGGACCGAGCCAGAAGGAAGAGCCTGGAAGTCAGATTTGAAGGGAGCCACACTGGGTGGGGTAGGCGGGTCTCGGGTCTCCACCGTGCAGAAGACCCAGCAGAAATCCAGAGCAGGGTGGAGGACAGGACAGTGAGAGCACGTGGCTCCTCTCTGGAGCTGTGAGGCCAGACTTCTCTGGAAGAAAGTGTGAGCCCTGGTGAGAGGGACAGTCAGACAGCAGAAACAGCCAGCACCTCCTTATCCCCAGTGATCACGGTCCCAGGACACCAAGCACTTTGTGCATCTGAACAGGACTGTTCCTTAGGGACACAGGGATGACAGACAGGATAGGCTGAGCTGAGACAGAAAGTCTCAGAGTCCGCGATCCTGCCAAGTCTCATGTTGCTACCTTACAGCAAGCGGTGGCCTGGAAGGGGCCCCAATTAGCACAGGGGGTGCCTGGTGGGGGAGAGTGGTGGGTGAGTGAGGAACCCAGAGGGCGGGAGGGGGAAGACAGCAGCCAGACAAGTGTGCTCAGCTCAGGGTCCACCTCCCCCTGTGAGTAGCGGAGGGACTCCTAGAGATCTGTGACCATGAGCCCTGTGGGGCGGCTGTCATGTCCTGCGTGGACTCATGTGGATACTGACCAGGAAGGCCCAGTGATGGACTGAGCTGCATGATTCAGTATGGGGCTAGAATTCCTCTCTGCATGATGGCCTGAGTGGAAGCCCACGGGCCACATCTGCCCTCTGGTGGTGACATGTTTGAAACTCAGTACAGAGACCCAGGCCTTTTACCACGTGCCGTGGTTAGGTCCTTCATGCGTCTGGCTCAGATTGCCCTGCAAAATAGGAAAAATAAGGTCCTATGTCCTAGAGAAAGTGAAGTATGATTGTAACCTCAAAGGATAACGGAGAATGAGTAAACATGTAAATGGATTTATTTTGAGTAATCTCATTTACAGAGTAGAAATCTATAAGAACAGAATTATTATTCAAGAGTGCATTTTAAACACCTGAATCAGACCTAGATAAGTCTTCTGTCGTGTGTCCTCTGTGCTTGTATGAAAACCTGTTGTGGAGCAGGGCAGGTACAGCTAATGGAAGTCGCTTTTGGACTTGTGTATAAACATCAAATTGAGCTTGGGTGAAAGCATATCAGCTGTTAATGTCCCCGGGGCTTGAATGCGAGAGTGATGCCACCACGTTCAAAGGCACTAACAGGGCAGAACTGACGTTGATGAAAACGTGGAGCAGAGGGTACCTTCACGGTCACGAACAGGCAGTGAGCTCACACCTGCACCTGTGATTCGGCCGCGGCTTCCTCCAGCTTCTTTCGTGTTCGCTCAGCTCCGGACGAGACCCGCCGCCGATACTCCCTGTGCTCACGGGCACCCGTCCTGAGCTTCCACATCAGTTCCTCCCCTTTTCTGTGTTTGTTCAATTCCCTTTCCTGGGGGGACCTTTTTAAATAATAAATCTTTCTTCCCCATCTTACTGACGCTTTCCACATTTATACAAGTCTCTCCACTTATTGTGCCTTACATTTGCTATTTCCCTAACGAAGTGAATACTGGAGGCCATTTGTATGACCTACCAGGTGGTTTTGCTTTGTGCTTTGGTTTTGATTATGGTGATTTCTGCAGGGAGGAAAGTGTTCTCCAGGGAAAGAGGCCATAAATACTGACTCAAAGAATCCCCTGAGTCACAGGCAGGTTTTTAAGTCTGCTGCCATGTGCCCTCACAGCACTGGTTCATAGCGTAATAATAAAACCTATTTTTTGTTTGAAAGATTTTCTTTCTGGCAAGGGTTTTTCTCTTTTTTAGCGTAGCAACGACACCATTTTATTGTGCCTAACCTCGCCGAGAAGCTACCAGAACCGTGACGTCACTCTCAGCCTCTGAATTTCTTCCCTTCCAGGACTCCTGATAGTTCAGGATGCTTCGGAGAGGGCGGCACTCATACCTGGAGGTCTTTCTGATGGTCAGTTTTATTCTCCTCCTGAATCTGAAGCAGGTAACAAAAATGTGATTATCGCCTGTGTTTTCATCCGCCATTCAAAAGCTCAGCCCTCCCTGCCTCTCCTGTCAGAACGCTGCTGAGCAGACATCTCACAGCGCAGGCACGTAGGAGACGGAAGTAACCGAGACGTGGTCTTGATGTGGGAGCAGTGGGGAGACACAGAGTGTAAAATACGTGTAACCCGGGGACACAGACCCCGTGTGACCGGCCATGTGCATCTCAGACGACAGGCAGATGAGGGGAAGGGTCCGCTCCTCTTCTTACCCGTCATCCCCTAGCCCGACCTTCCTCCCGGGTCCCCGTGTCTGAGGGTGCAGCTCTCTCTGAGCTGTTGCCCGTGAAGAAAGCAGAGCCTCCCTGGGGACTCGGCCCTTTCTTAGGCCTCACATCCCTGCCTTCTCCAGGCCATTTCCACCCTCTGTATTTCTGCCTCCTTTACCTCATTCATTGCACCACTTCCTGTCTTCTCCACCTTCCCTTCAGCATTTCCTGCTTTGGTTTCTGCAGCCATTTGCTGCCTCGGTCACCCTCTCCCTGCCCCGCCAGAGCGCCATGTCAAATGTAACAATTGCATTGTCGTATGGCTTCCTCAAACCACTCGATGAGGTGGGAGTCTCATTATCCCTATTTCAGAGACCATCAGATTGAGGCACAGAGAGGGGAATCATTTGGGCAAGGTCTCTGGAGGAGTAGGAGGTGGTGGGATCTGAACCCCGGCTCAGTGCTGAAATCCGCGCTCACAGCTGATCCATGTGGGGCCTCTCAGTATTAATGGAAACACAGCATTGACCACCTCTTCCCCTGCCCAGAAGCCTTCAGTGGCAGAAAGGATTAAGGAAGTCCTGGGTCCTGAGCCTGGCAGAAAGCACCATTTTGACCTCATTACCCAGTTGTCCGACCTCCTGGTACCGTCTCCGTGTGTTCTCTTCTTAGCTTTGCTGAAAACGTTGTGAGCCCAAGCCATCAAGCCATCGGGCAGCTTGCTTTTTCTGTTTGTCACACTGTCCCTCTGCAGACCTGCTCTCCGAGCACGGGAGAGAAGGCTGTCCCACCGCACCCCTACCCTCTGGCTCCTGGGAGAACATTCTCTGCATTTCCTAGGACATTTCTCCCACCTGTGCGGGCTGCACTGCCTTCAGCCCTGACCTGGCCTCGTTCTATCACTGAGGTGGAAACTTGAGTTAGAGAGACTGTGTTATTTCATTCCCCGCATTGAGCTTAGTAACTATTTGAAACACACACACACATAGGATAGTAAAGCAGATTCCAGGCAGAATGAGGCATGTGAAAGATCAAAGGCCCAGCAATGTGACATAGTGAATCATTGGAACTCGAAGTAACTTGTTATCCTGGGCTATTCGTATTTGATATTAAAGCAGGTTAAATCAGGAAAGCATAGGGTCAGATGAACTACAGATGTGAATTGGCAGAATTTCTCTTCTCAGTCAGCAGAAGGTCAAAGAAGTATCAAACTCTCATTACCTCAGTATGAGGGTTACTTCGGGGAGATATTTGGTATGTCATAGGACTTGCTCTTTTGGCATGAAGGCAGTTCACAGTTTAGTCCGTGCTTTTGCACAGCTGTTATTTTTCTAACACTAGTAAAAGTTCTCAGCACTAATGTATTTACTTAACTAGAAACCCTAACTTGATATTCTCTGGACTATGTTGGATCTAAGCATAGGGTCAGACAAAATACAGATATGAACTAGGAGCCAATCTCTTTCTCAGGCGGCAGATACTCAATATAAGTATTCAGTTTTTCATTACCTTGCTATGAGGGTTATTTCATTGAGGTTTTTTTATGTCTCTTTTTTATGTCATAGGAGTCATTCTTTTGAAAGAAGGGAGTTCACATTGTTCATGCTTTTATCTAGCTTTTATTTTTCTAGGACTAATAAAAGTCTTGGTGCTAATATCTTTACCCAATTAGAAGTTCAGAACAGCCGGATAATGATAATGGGAGGAGTTACACCTTAGACATTCTTCATCAAACCTTCCAGTCCTGAATGCATTGGCTTCCTGTCTGACTTTTACCCCCACCTAGTGGAGTTCTTATCATGAATGGGCATTAAATTCTTCACGTGCTCTGTATGCATCTATTGAGATGATAATGTGGTTTTTGTCCTATATTCAGTTAATATGGTGATGCATTAAATAATATTTGGATGTCAAATCAGCTGTTTATATCTAGGAAAATTCCTACTTGGTCATGCTGGATGATCCACTATTATGTTTCTGGATTTGATTTGCTAATATTTTCTTGAGAATGTTTATCCTGATTCTCATGACATTTTACCTATTGGTCTTGTAGTTTTCTTTTTATGTCTTTGGCTTTAATATCAGTAATGCTGACCTCATAGAATACATTAGAAAGTCTTCCTAAACACTATATTTTCTGAATGAATTCTTCTTATGAATGATTAATATTTCTCCTTTAAATGTTTGATAGATTCTTCAAAGAAACCATCTGGGCTAAGAATTAATTATCTTTGTGGGAACACTTCTAATTGCTAATTCTGTATTATGTATAGATGTATTCAGATTTTTTATTTCTCGAGTCCATTTTGTTAATTTGTGTCTTTCTAGGAATTCATTTCTCCTAAATTATGTAGTTGTTGACACAAATTATAATATTTCCTTATAATCATTTTAAATTTCTGTAGAGTTGGTAGCGATATTCTTTTTTTCTTGATTTTGGAAATTTGTGTCTTCTTTCATTTCTTCTTTGTAACTCTAGGTTGATGTTTGTCAAACTTGTGATTTTCAAAAAAATGGACTTGTTTTCATTGGTATTTTTCTCTTGTTTTTCTGTTTTCCACTTCAGTTATTTCTGTTCCAATTTTTATTTCCTTTATTCTGTTTGGGTGAGTTTAGCTTACTCTTCTTTTCCATGATTGATTTTAGATTTTTCTTCTTTTTTGATAGAGGCATTTAAAGCTATAAATTTTGGGGTGCCTCGGTGGCTCAATCGGTTAAGCATCTGACTTCAGTTCAGGTCATGATCTCGCCGTTCGTGGGTTTGAGCCCTCTCTCAAACCCTCTCTCTCTATGCTCCTCCCCAATTCACAGTCTGTCTGTCTGTCTGTCTCTCTCAAAAATAAACATAAAAAAAAAAAGAATATGAATTTTCATCTAGGCATTGCTTTAGCGACCTCTTATGAAATTTGATGTGTTACGTTTTCTTTTCATGTGTGCTTGGCTTTCATCAGGTTGCCTATTATGTGTCTACATGTGAATCTGTTTGTATACATCATAATCAGTATTTCTTTACTTTATTAAATATCTAGATTATTATCTCTCAAATAAATTGGATGTTTTCTTCAAACATTTTTTCTGTTCTTTTTTTCCTTTCTGCCTCTCTGGGAGTTCATTCCATATATGCTATCTCATTGGTCTCTGAACTCTTTTCAATTTTTCTTCAGTCTTTTTCTCTCTTCCTAAGATCGGATAACTTATACAGCCCTATCTTCAGTTTCACAGATTATTTCTTCTGCCAACTTGAATATTCTTTTAAACCCCTCTAGAGAATATTTTACTTAAATATTATATTTTTCTATTCCAGATTTTACATTTTTAAGTACCTTTTCTGTTTTGTAATTTGTCTCATTCTTTAGAATCTATTTGTTCATTTATTGTGGTCATGTTTTCCTTTAATTTTTTAAACGTGGTTTTCTGTATGTCCTTGAACATATTTTTAATAGCTGCTTTGAAGTCTGTCTGCTAGATAAAATACCTGGACACATTCAGAGACAGTTTCTATTGAATTGTTACGGGGTTTTATCCCCCTGAGAATAGTCACACTTTTTGATTCTTTTCCTATCTTTTTTTTTAGTTGAAAAATATTTTGTTGAAAATATATTTTAGCAACTCTAGATTCCGATTTCCCCCCCAGAGGTTGCTTTTATTGTTATGTTTTTGCTTAGAAAATTGCTTAGGCAGAATCTGTGAAATTGTGTCCCTTGCAGTGTGTGAGTGTTAACCCTACTCAGATTTTTAATTTTTAATTTATTTTTAAGCTTAGCTGTGGTCGCCAGTGATTAGTGATTAGACAGAAATTGTGCTCAAACACCTTCATAAGACTTTCATCCTCTGCTAAGTGAAGTAAGTCAGTCAGAGAAAGACAAATACCATATGATTTCACTCATTTGTGGAATTTAAGAAAGGAAAAAAAAACCCACAAAGAAATGAAAGACAAATAAAAAAACAGACTCTTAAATACAGAGAACGGACTTTTTACCAGAGGGGAGGTGGTGGGGGGGGGGGGATTGGTAAAATAGGTGAAAGGGATTAAGAGTACATTTTTTGGGATAAACAGTGAGTAATGTATAGAATTGATGAATCAGTATATCAGACACTGAAATCTAATCTAACAGTACACATTCATTATACCGGAAATGAAAAAAAGACTTCCATCCTCTGACAAATGGTTATTTGTATATATTGAGTAGCACATTCACATTTTAGGGAATATCAAGTCGTCCTCTGCTTCTACTCTTGGCTGAGTTTTTTCACATCTCCTCTGCCTATGTCCAAGGCCTCGGGATTGACCAGGAGTGTGTGGCCGGCTTGGGCTCTGCTGAGTCTCCACTAAGCGTGCACACGGCTTCAGCCAAGCACACGTTTGCTGCAGCCACGACTGCAACCTCAGACCAGGACAGCCCCTGCCTTCCTGCCAGCGCACCCCTGAGTCTGTCGGTTCGCCCTCACACCGCTCCCCACTGCCTGTCCTATCTTGGAAGACCCTTCATGCCCAAGCAGGTGGGAGGTGGGGGAAGAATGAGATCAACGCCAGCAAGAGCACCAGTGTGGTTCCCTGAACTCTGCAGTTTTTCAAACATAAACACTTCTCAGATTGTTGTATGTCTTTGGACATTTCCCAGCTGCTGAAATGGTTAGTTTTGCTCATCTAGTTGAGTGTTACAGTTGCTTTTCAAGGAGAAGGTTTGTTAACTGCACTTGACCATAACCAGAAGGTCTTGTTACTATTTACTTTTGAATTATGTAAAGGATACATATTATTTAATGTACCTATGTTTTAATTAGAAGTTTGGCTTTATTTAGAACTCCCAAATTATTCCAAGACACTTGTCACTCAAATGCTCTTAGCTTGGCAGGTGGAAAGTAAGGTCAGAAACAGGAAGAAAAGGTATGACCATTCTCCTTAGACTCGTTTCAGAGTGAGAACTTGTTAACTGGCTCCAGTGTGTCTACGATTTACAGCAATTTAATAGGCTAGAAAGCGGAGCGTTCCAACCACTGTGCCTTTATCTATTTATGTCACCACAAGCTCACCTGGACTGTGTGACATTTATGAAGTTAGGATGTGGGACACAATATTTTCTTCAGATTCTCCACTGTTCATTCTACTGGACCAGATTTGTTCTTGGCTCTAAAGCAGGCAGACATTCTCAGAAGGGAAAAAAAAATGTGTTGTTTGAGGTGTCTTATCTGACAAGAGGAAAGCAGCTGTGAGGCAGGCTGTTTCCTTTGTGCGTGAGGAGGCCCTAGCCCTAACCTGTACCTTGGTCTTCCCACTGCTCCTTTTTTATGTTCCTTCCCTGATTGTGAGAATAACACAGGCCTTTTATAAAAATGTGCATAGAACAGCAACCAAAGAGGGGCGCCTGGGTGGCTCAGTCAGTTAAGCGTCTGACTTCAGCTCAGGTCATGACCTCACGGTTCGTGAGTTCGAGCCCCACGTCGGACTCTGTGCTGACAGCTCAGAGCCTGGAGCCTGCTTCCGATTCTGTGTCTCCCTCTCTCTCTGCCTGTTCCCTGCTCACTCTTTCTCTCTCTCTTTCTAAAATAAATATTAAAAAAATTAAAACAAAGAACAGCAACCAAAAAACCTGTCCTTCAAACTCCATGACCACATCAGTATTAACAATTCAGTTTGTCTCCTGCTAGTTTTGTGTTTGTAATGTCACATAGGTGTGGCCATACTGCTGATGTTATTTATACCCTTTTTTAAAGATGATAATTTAAAATTTATAAAGTCAGTTTGTTGTATGTATTTTGGAATATCCAGAAGTGATTCAAGTCATCTGGTTATTTTCTTAGAGTCTTTCTTATTGGCACGATGTATTTAAGTTTTTATTTTTATCAATACGATCTTACGGGATACAGTTTTTTTCATTGTGTATTTGCTTTTACTTTATTATAAAATAGGCATTTCCCATGCTGTTTTGAACTGTATAAATATAAATGGATACAAGATATTTTGTGGAAATAAGATAATCATTTAACTTTTCTCCTACCCTCAAACATCTAGATTTTTTCCCAGATTTAAAAAAAAAAAAATTTACGTCTATATATTTTTGAGAGACAGAGAGAGACAGAGTGTGAGTGGGGGAGGAGCAGAGAGAGAGGGAGACACAGAATCTGAAGCAGCCTCCAGGTTCAGCTGTCAGCACAGAGCCTGATGAGGGGTTTGAACTCACGAGTTGTGAGATCATGACTTGAGCTGAAATCGGACACTTAACTGACTGAGCCACCCAGGCACCCTTTCCCAGATTTTTTAGAAGTAAAATCTACTTAATGGAAAAAAGTATGATTGCGTCAGACATGTTTCCTCAAGGAATAATTGCAGAATGAAATGGCGGGGTCCAACGTACCAATAATCTAAGGTTCACAAGGCAGGACCCACCGCGGTGTCCCAGTGCTACAGTACTGTCACTCTCGGCATCAGGAAGTCCTCAAAACTCTCACTCACTGGGTACGGCGACTTTTAAAAATAAGTAGGGCGCCTGTTGGTTCAGTTTGTTAAATGTCCAACTTCAGCTCAGGTCACGATCTCGCGGTTCGTGAGTTCGAGCCCTGTGTCGGGCTCCGTGCTGACAGCTCAAAGCCTGGAGCCTGCTTTGGATTGTATGTCACCCTCTCTTTCTGCCCCTCCCCTGCTCATGTGCTCTCTCTCTCTCTCTCTCTAAAGCAAACATTTTGAAAAAATTAAAACAAAGTCATAAAAAAATAAAACAGTACTATATCGAAAAAACCCAAATATAAGTGGACTTGCATAGATCATAACTATGCTGTTCAAGGGTCAACTGTATACCTTAAAAGAACTAAACAGTTAATATGGGAAAATTTGTTTCTATAGACATATTCGAGCTAATATGTCATAAGCCATAAGATTAACATAGCATTGGGGCACCTGGGTGGCTCAGTGAGGTAAGCATCCGACTTCGGCTCAGGTCATGATCTCATAGTTTGTGAGTTCAAGCCCCACGTCGGGCTCTGTGCTGACAGCTGGGAGCCTGGAGCCTGCTTTGGATTCTGTGTCTCCCTCTCTCTGTCTCTGTCTCTCTCTCTCAAAAATTAATAAACATTAAAAATAAGTAGATTAAATGATTTGTACCAAAGCTCAGTGTCATCTACACTTGAAAAATACCTAAGCCTGTCAGCAAAGAGGAGGAGGACTAGGAGTAGATAATAATTCTTGCTTTATATGAAAACTTTCAGAACTACATAAGGGAAGTCCATTCAACTGATTAGTATGAGTGATCGATCCTATTTTAAGTGTTTTCTTCCTTTGAGAAATAAAGTAAAACTTTATTTTACATGTACAGTTTTTTAACGTCAACCTTTAATACTGAGGATTAAATGAGCAGATGCACCTCCCACATAAAATTTGATGCCCGTATATTATCATTTCAAGCAAATGGCTTGTGTCCTTAATGGAATCTGATACTTTTTCTCCTTCCCTTTCCCTCCCTTGTAGGATCTGAAGAAGAAGCTGAAGAGAAGCAGGACGGTGAAAAACCACTTTTGGAACTATGAGTACTACTTTTGTGACAGTAAGTGCAACCGAAAGTATAGCAACAAACTAGTTAAATATGGATCGTTTCTCTGAGTAGATTCAAGGTGAAATTCGAAGAATATGAGTATAAATCTAGAGCCAGCTCTGTCCCATTCACATGAATTTATGGTTACATTTTTCTCATGTGAAATTTCTTACCATTCTTTTGCATCAGTATGAATTTGTAAAGTATAAAAAATACCTCAGAGTTCCCATTTCTTCTTTTTCTAATTGAGGTTAAAATTGGCACATAGCCTTACACGAGTCTCCCCGCCTACGGCATCATAATTCGATTATTTGCATACACCGTAAATCCCTGCTGCCAAGTGCTGTCATACACCTGCTTCCCATCCACATCTCTCCAGAGTAAGAATGAGTTCGTTACTGTTTACTTAGCCAGAGCGTCTCCATGTCAGGTGTTACTCAGTTACAAACCCCACCTAGTGTGCTGAGTGAGGGTAGCAATCCTACGCGACGTGGGTACCGAGCATCTCTGTCTACACCTGGGCAAATGGGACTAGCATGGTGAGTGACCGTCCCAGCGGGCACCGCTGGCGAGTGGCAGAGCTGGGACTCAGGCCCGCCCAGTCTGGTACCAGGGTCCGCCCTGGACCTCCACCCAGGTGTCCCCAAGTGCCGTGGAGCTCCCGAGATGAAAGGTGTGGTCCGGCCAGAGCAGTAGCCTGATGGGCCTCAAGGTGGAGCGTGTTGTTCAGCCCCTTGAGGTCATCACAGGGAAACACTTCCACCCCGGAAATGGCAGCAAATGAACACAAAGTGAATTGTAGTGGCAGCGTGTCCACCTAATCACGTGATGACGGAAGGAAAGTGGTGCCGGGCTCAGAGCTGCTGAGTTGCTGGGACAGGCAGAGACTAGCCTGGGAGGCAGCCTGGGGGCAGTGAGCGGGCCCTGTTTCTAAAGCCCCTGCGCCCCAGCCCGCTCCAGCCCCGCTTTCTGCATCGGTGCTTGAGAGGCAGCAGAGATGGGGCCACGCGAACAGCCAAATTCAGGAAGGCTTTAAAATAAGTTCTTAAGTGGCCACACCCAGGTCTTCACGTGTTTGTAGCCGCCCAGCTTCACACAGACTTTCTCATCGAAATACAGGGCAAAGTGTAGCACTTTACCTGTTAACACTGCGTCTCAAATATTCGTGTGTTCTCATCTCTTCTTCCAAGTGTGAGAAATCCGTCACTGAAAGTCACTGGAGGAGGACAAGGACCAGAGCCGGGGTCTTTCCTGTTGCAGGTTGAAGTCCTGACACCCGCCGCTGACTTCAGCGGACGGCCGATAAGGAACTTATTTATTGTAATACCTCATAGACGTCTTACCACACCCACGTACATTTAGGAGCCTGCCTGCGGCAGGTGCATCATGTGATGAGCCACACCGCCTTGGGTGAGACTGAGTCTGATCTGTCCGTGAATACTTGGAGCCGAGTCTTGTGCTGTATTCCCGATCAAAAGACTTCTTAATATATTGGAATAACACTTTTTTAGTAAGCAAAATCTCTTTTTATTTGCTTTGCAGGGTTGGAGGTGTTTTTTTTGTTTCATGTCTCAGATTTCTTTTGTATTTCTTTTTTTAACATCCTACATTTCCCTCGTGTTTTTTAACTCACGCTTACGCGCTCTTTATACAATTTTAAAAAGTAATAAAATCCAACGTATCGAAGTGGTTCATTTTACTTTTCTTATTTGGCATTATGTATTTGGCTTAAAGTATTGGGATTACAGAATGGGGCACGGAGGGGTGTGGATGCATGTTCGAGCATAACCAGACATTTTGCATTGTTTTCATTATGAAATGGTATCCTTCCCTTAGCAGTACGGTTCTGAAATAACTGAGAGTCTTCTTTTGGATGAACAAGAGAAGACCGTGGCCATCATTTCTCTTTATGTGGCTAATTTGAACTGAAATAAACTAAATTACATCGTGAACTCCTTCTTTCAGATATGCATGTTCACCTCAATGCCTCATAGAAGGCAGCGTGTCTGTTAGTTTTCTGGTCTTATTCACTGTGTCCTTCAAGAAAAACTCAACTGTGTGTAGTGACAGTGGTGGCAACTGGCCGTCTGTGCAGGTCACGTCAGCTCCGTCTGTGCTCGTTCTGACACTGGACCAGAGGACCAGAGTGCCACGAGGAGGGTTGTGGGAGGCTGAGGCCTAAGCGGAAAGAGCCTCCTAGTGGAGAAAGGGTGAGGAGTGTCTGCAGGGTCTGGCCGAATCTCGAGAACTCAGTGGAGGGGCCTCAGGTAGAATACCCTGTCTCAGGAGGGGAGCTGCATACACACCAGGCCCCCAGATGATGCCTCAGCCGGATGTCCCTGTATATTTACCTTGAGAAAGAGCCCTCACCTACATACGCTGGGCTGAACCAGTAGCACGTGGCCCACGCTCCTGGAAGCCGAGACTCGCCCAAGAAGTTGACTCTCAGAGCACAGACCAAGAGGAATGAAGTCTGTGTTGAGAATGCGCAGTGAAGGCAGACTGGAAGCATAAAAGGCTGACCTCAGAAAATCTGCTTTGCCAGGCACCGGACAGATTGGGTCCCGGGGCTGGGCACCCTCTCTGTACCGTACGCGGGTGGCGTGGAGGTGGGGACACTTGCTCGTTGTGCTCACATTACTGAATGCTCTTCCACTTGACCCCCAGCACACTGTTATCTCCTGTGCATGTCTGCTATGGAACCTTGCTTAGCTTCATGCTACGGTATTGTGTCCCTTTGGAAGGACTGAGATGATCCAGCACGTGACATCCAATTACACAGTTGACTAAGGGCCTCCATATGTCTGTTCTCGTGAGGAAAAAAGTCCCTTCCTGTTGCCCCTCTACCTGTGCTAATAGTTTCATGTGCCCGGGTCTTGGGTTCCCCTGTCCGCACTGACAAAATGAGATCGAAAGTACCACCTGAGGAAATCACACGCCAGGGAGAAGCGCAGATCCTTGGTAGATATCAGGATTAACTGGGGCCACGAGAAGTCTGCGGGCCATTCCCCGCAGAACAGATGCATCGGACTGGACTGAAGGTGCAGCGTGTCAACGGTCCTGGTCATACGATTCCCAACTCATGAAGCAGCTACTTGGAATGAACTTGGTATAAAATAGGGGAACCCCTCACCCACAGGATAAGAGTATGTTTGGCAGCAATCATATGCGTGTGTGCAGATGGATTTTTCTTTCATTAGCTGTGACCTTTTGGAAGTGAGCAAAGTTGGCTGTGGTTTAACTGCCCTTAATTTATCATGCAGCACCCCAGCCACCGCTTGCACAGCCCCAACCAGTAGGGGCCGGTTTGACTTCAAGCATTTTCCACGAATCAACCACATTTGATAGAGCGAATAGACCAGAAAAACCCTGAGAAAACAAAACAGCAGCCCCTTCCTGCCCCCCACACTGTCCCCTGCACCACCGCCCTCCCCCTCTCTGCACCTGCCAGTGCAGAGCAGAGCCCGAGGGGCTGCCCAGGTCGGGTTGGGGAAGGGAGGGGCTGAGGATTGGAAGCCACAGGGGACACTGAAATCAGCCCACACGGCTCTGGGTCATTTGCTAGTCTCCCCTTTGCCTCTGTGCTTTCCATACACAGAAACAGTTCCAGATCTCTAGAGGCCCAGGTATTTGGTCTAAAGAGGCCTAATTAAATCCCTGAAAATGAAGGAATGGATGAAAATTAAATTTCCTCCTTTTGTGTATTTGGTGGGTCTTGTGCTGTTTCTACCTCCACTTAGTCTCCAAAAGCACCTGTTTCACAGAAACTGAAGCTGATTGTAAATAAACAAAAAATCCTTCCCAATTTTAAATGAGACATTATTTTATTCTAGTATATAAAAACTTTTACTTTAGGGGCACCTGGGTGGCTCAGTTGGTTGGGTGTCCGTCTTCTGCTCAGGTCATGATCTTGCGGTTCCTGAGTTCTTGCCCCATGTCAGGCTCTGTGCTGACAGCTTGGAGACTGGAGCCTGCTTCGAATTCTGTGTCTCCCTCTGTCTCTGTGTCTCCCCTGCTCACGCTCTGTTTCTCTTTCTCTCAAAGATAAACATTAAAAATTTTTAACTTACTTTTTTTTTTTTTGATGTTTATTTATTTTTGAGACAGAGACAGACAGAGCATGAACAGGGGAGGGTCAGAGAGACAGGGAGACACAGAATCTGAAGCAGGCTCCAGGCTCTGAGCTGTCAGCACAGAGCCCAACACGGGGCTCGAACCCACGGATCATGAGATCATGACCTGAGCCGAAGTCGGACGCTTAACCGACTGAGCCACCCAGGTGCCCCTTTTTAACTTTTACTTTAAAAGGATTCATTAGAAAAAGAGAAAAACAATCACTAATTTCTTCACCCACCTACTGTGCATTGAACATTGTGTTTTATACCCACATTTGTAGAAATATACATACACATATAAATGAGTGTCATACTTAATAGTATTATTCCTCAGAAATTATGGTCAAAGGACTGGACAAATATTGTACAAAAAAAGAAACATAAATGGACTAAATCTATGAAAATATGGTTATCCTCATCAGAAAAAACAAAACCACGGTGGAATACTACTTTTCACCTGTCAGGTTACCAAAATCCTGATGTTTGACAAGCACAGTCCTGACACTGACCTACACTGTGGTGGGAAGGGCACAAAGGCGTTACCTCTGTCGGGGTAAGTTGGCAATACCTTCAAAATTACAAGTACACATGTCCAATATTATAAAACAAGATTATAATTTCAGCATATTTTATAATAGTAAAAGATTGGAAGGGAATCCATTCGTCTATCACAAGGAACTGATCTTACAAAATGTACGTTCACCAGTAAAATACTGTTCAGCTACGTGTCCTTATATATGGACATAAAAAGAGCTGAAGAATATATAAGTGAGAAAAGCAGAATAATGTATGTTGTATACTACCTGTGTGTTGGAAGAAAATGAGACATATTTGTATTTATGTTTATATGTAAACTCATATTTGCAGAAATAACTCGAAAGATGCACAAGAAAGAAAAATGTGACCTGCAAATGTTGGGGAGGTAGAGACAGTGTTTGAAACAAGATTTCTTAGTTCAATTTTTAGAGTGTTTTGAATTTGAAATCATATGAAGGTATAATCTACCAATTTTATTACGGTCCTGCCGTGTATATTTCTTCAACAACACTTCCTGATTAATTTTCCGTATCTTTAACAATCTGCATTTTTTTTGTAGATGCATGTTAGTCCGTCATGTGACATCATTTAGTTTATTTTTCTGGTTTCTTATTGGGTGTTTGAGTTCATTTGCGACTGTTGTGAATGGTGCTACAGCATTGCACGTAAATCTTAGTGTGTTCAGTGTGTGTGTGTGTGTGTGTGTGTGTGTGTGTGTGCTATATTACTTCTAAAGTATATCTGCCAACAGTATATACAAATGCTATTGAGGACTTGCATGTATTCAGCATAAAAACTCATCGCATTCACAAAACTCCAGGAGATGTGTCGCTGTAAGTCCGTTTTATAAATGGGAAAATTATGGCACAGAGTTCAAATAGCTATAGACCCAAGATTTAAACCCAGGCACTTGGGGCCCAGAGTCCAAGCACTTAACCCCTCCAGCACCCTCCCTTCCCATGTTAGTGCAGCTCTCATGGGGTTCTTGTGACATCGGGAAACACTGTGCACGTGCACGTGCACGTGAGACACTGGTCCAGGTCTGACACACCAGCCAGGCATGCAACATGTTATAGCCTTTGCCACTGGAGTGTCTTAAACCAAATGAGTCTAATTCAGCTGCCTTTTGAAGGAGTAATAACTTGGGCACCTTCACTGGCTGTGGCTCCCCTGGGGACAGTGCCCCAAAGAAGGCATCACAAGGACTCTCTCAGGGAAAGAGTTAGAAATGTGGAATTGGCCATGATTACAACCAATGCTGAATTTGAAGGCTCAGTTGTCATGCTGTTCCTTACCTTAGCCTCTCAGATTTCACCAAATGAAAGAACACAGAGATAAAAGTACACTTTTGATTATTTTTATTATGCCTGTTATGAACAACAGAACAAAACTCAGGTAGCAAAGATGGCAGCTTCCATGTATGTAAAATAAAAGGCCTCCAGGCAATTATCTGGATACAGAGCCCCAGGGGCCGCGATGGAAGCTGCACGCCGGCTGTACTCAGAGGCGAGGGTGCTGGGTGGCTGACGGGCTGGTGGGCGTGAAGGAGAGAGCGGTACTGAAGCCCCGTGAGTGCCCCCCGGCCCCGCCCCTGACTCATGGCAGAGTCTGTTCTTGGTGCAGAGTGACATTTCCTGTTTGCCCAGCAGTTTGTAAACCCATTCTGCAGTGATGACACATAGAAAAAAGACACATGTGAACTGCAATAACCCACACCCAGAAAGAAAGCCCCGCTAGAGCCTCAGCAGACACCTTTAGCGAAAATAGCCAGTAAAGAAAAGTGGAGCCTTGGGCCACCATGTGTTACAACTCTTCTCATTGCGGCAGAGTGCTGGTCTCCCAAGCAGACAGTAGGTGATGATGATGGTGTAGACCATGCTCTTGACGAGGAGGATGACATAGGTGTAGTAGGCAGAGGTGTTCGCAAGCTGCAGCTGTAGGGGATCTAAAAGAAGCCATCGGTTAGTTTCACCTGTTGTTTTGAAAGGCTAGGACTTATTAATGGGAGGTAGGTCGTATTATACAATTCTGATGACTGGGTGGAAGTGACTTTCCTGCACCAACCCAACCCAACAGTAAACGTCTATACCACTGTCACCCCTACCACCACCACCAAGACAACCCAGAATCCAGCTTGCGGGTCAAGTGAATCAACAACTTCTGTGAAATTCACTTAGTACATTCCAAAGTCTTAAAAAGCAAGGTTATGTTTTAGATGAATGAGTCACCCTGAAAAAAGCATTCGTGATAAGTAGCTTTTACCATTTCTTCACCCCCCAGCATGTCTGTAAGTAACATATTGTTAGCTATTTAGCTAATATGCTTTAACCACTAACTAAATGCCAAATATTTAATTTTGAGAGTTTTGTGGGCAAAGCCTTAATCTTACTTAATTTTTCAGTAACCTACGAGATTATTATTTTCATTCCCATTTGACAAATAAATTAAGGACAGAGAAGGAATTTGCCGGGTGTCATACAGCTAGTAAGTATCACAAGCCAGATCTTAATCCCCGCAACACAATGTTCAAGAATACATTCTTACCAACTCTAATTCTGCACCTCCACATGCAATAAGTACCCCCAGCAACAAACAGTTAAGCAAAAATATAATGATGAATTACTGATTTAGCAGCATCTTAGCCATTACACATTGTGCATTAATGAGATTCCTACCAAGTGTAGGAATTTCCACACTCCATGGAAATTTGGTGGTGTTCACAGTAGGGTGGGTGGGAGGTTTTACAAGAAGGCATTAGTTGTGGAGAGCACTAGGTGATGAATGGAAGTGTTGAATCATTCACTATATTGTATACCTGAAACTAATATTACACGCTAAGTCAACTAACTGGAATTTAAATAAAAACCTAAAAAAAATAACAAAAGAAAATAAAGTGGAAGGAAGTAGTTAATCCAAATTCTCTCCAATGTTAGGAGGTCATAACTAACTCCCTTGTCTTTCCTGAATATTCCTCATTGGAGCTATGATGTTATAGAATGATTGCCTTTACTATCCTTTGAAGTTACCCAGGAAATATATGATGTCAAGAAGTAATTAATGACAATGGTTGTGGGACCAACTGACTACTCAATGAACCAGAAGGCAGGGTCTCTTCCTGTGGAAAATTCTTGTACAGGCTTTATCTCCAGAGAATCAGAACTCCAGAATTATTAGTTCTTGGTATGAAAAGGGACGTTGAGAGGTGAGGTACTCATAACTTCTTGCCTTTGGTCAGGTAATATGTTAGCTAAGGTCCTTGGTATTGGATATGGAGGGCAGATCAACAGGGGTGGAACCAATGCTCCTCGTCACTTTCTTGCACAGATGTGGGGAGAAAGGGACAGAAACTAGTACTTCTAATGTGTCAGCTAAATGAGATACCCTATGCTAGGCATTCCACATATGTGACCTTACGTCTTCAACAACTGAGGGAGGTGTTATTCATGTTATTCCTGGTTGGCTCAGATAATGTAAGTAATGTACCCATATTCATGCAACTAATAATTAAAAGGCTGAGGTTAAAAGTCCAGTTTGTGGCACTTGAAGCCCTGCACCCACACCCACGCCCCATGTGTGCACCTGTCTCAGGGCCTTGGCTTTGGAGTTTCTTGCACTATGATGACATCTTAGAGGAAGAATAGAAAACTGAGTAAGTATATGAACTCTTTTCTCCCCCATTTGTTTTTTGAGAGAAAGAGAGAGAGCGAGCGCATGAGTGAGGAACGGGCAGAGAGAGAGGGGGACAGAGGATCTGAAGTAGACTCCACGCTGACAGTAGTGAGCCTGATGAGGGGCTCAAACTCGTGAACCAAGAGATCATGACCTGAGCCTAAGTCAGACACTTAACCAACTGAGCCACGCAGATGCCCTAAGTATATGAACTTTTAAACCCTCTGTGTTGAAGCCTCAGATCTCACTGTGTGGCATGGTGCAAGGGATTTAATTAATTTTTGATCACTGCCCTCTTGTGTAAAATGGGAATAAAATCCTTCATAGTGAGTATTAAGAGAATTAAACAAAATGTACTCACAGTAACACAACGCCTTCTGTACAAGAACCTCTCAGTGTCGGTTCATGTTACTAAATATGAGCAAGAACACAGACTTAAAAAAATGTAGAAGCAACTTGATACTGTGTTTTCCTCAGTAAAAATAAAGACCACAGAAGTGAATGAAGTCCATTGGGGAAAGACTTCAGAGCCCCTCACTGCACCCCTAAGACTATAAAGTCCTCTCATTCCCAAACCAGCATTTATTGTGTGAAGTTGATCCCTGGGAAATGAAGGAGTGACTTAAAGTATCACTCAGTCTATTTTGCAAGATCCTGCCATTATGAGGCTTCTATCTGAAGCCAGGGAAGTTCAAAAGTAAACCTGATCAGGAGGAAAAATGCTATAACATATGATAAAGGCAAAGATACAAAGCCTTACCATTTTCATCTTTCAGAGAAGCTTCTATAGAATCAATGACAGCGAGCTCTACAAGATATAAGAACAAGTATTATTCAATTGTTCATTATTTGATATGTGTCTGTGTTGGGGCTGAAAAGAAAAAGAAAGAAAGAAAAAGAAAAGGAAAGAGAAAAGGAAGAAGGAAGGAAGGAAGGAGACAGGGAGGGAAGGAGGGAGGAAGGAAAAGAGAGAGGCAGAAAGAAAAGAAAGAAAGAAAGGGAGAGAAGGGAAGGAAGGAAGAAAGAAAGGGAGAGAGAAAGGGAGAGAGAAGAAGGATGGAAGGGAAAAAAGAGAGAAAGAGGAAGGAAGGAAGATAGGAAGGAAGGAATGGAGGAGGGGAAAGAGGGAGGGAAGAAGGCAGAATCTGTCAATCCAGATAGAGCCATTACAAATATGAGCCCCACAACTCCAGAAATGGTTGACCTGATTTTATATAATTCAGTAGATCAATTCATAGATTGTGTTTCTGCACATGAAGACGTTGAAGTTCATGAATGATGCATTTTTTTTTCTTTTTTTCTCACAACTAGCGGGTAATGTCTGAGACTATCTTGTTTTCTTCCTGTGCTCATAGCTCCTAGCACAGTGCCTGCCTCAAAGTAAGTGTTCTGTAAATACTTGTTGAATTAAAATAATAAAAAAATAGAAAAAGTGACTGCTATACAGTCCTCAGCACCCACTGCTGACATGAAGGGATACTACCAAAATAATTCTTCCAACCCTGGAATCCACAGCAGAATCTTACATGTTGGGAGAAGTTTGGTTTACATAATTCTCCCGTAGAAGCAAAGAAAAGCAGCCCTACCTTTCAAACCCTGCACTCCCCAGTAACCCCAACTCCTGCGCATGATTTTCTGGAGTGGAGCTGTTTAAAGACGTGAGAGCAATGCTAATGAAAGCCAATACCTATCGAGTGATTATGACCTGACCGTGCCAGGCACTGTGTGAAAGGTTCACTTGCATTGTCTCACCTGATCCCTCAGTCACACTGATGTGAGTTGAATCTGGAGGGCTCCATGTTACACACAAGGAAATACGGTTTAGAGAGTCTCACTTTACCAGACTCTTACCAGAAATTGGCTGAGCCAGCACTCACATGACAATTATGGGAGCTTAGATGAGCTAGAGCAAGTGGGAAGTACCTTGGGACACAATCCACGGAAATCGAACATACCTCCAGCACTGTGGACTCTCAGACATCATCTCTTCTAGTACCTTAATCGTTCTTGCAAGTGACCCTTTTTATAACAGAAGCTCAGCATTTCAGTGCATTCTTTCCAGGGACAGAAAGATACACTGAGTAATAATTATAGTTTTCTGAATATATAAAACCTGAGGTGAGGGTTGTATTTCTCTACAATGTTTAAAAAAAAAAAGCCCAACATACATAATAAGACAAAATTCCTTTAAAAAGATCACTGAATCGGGCTCTGTGCTGACCGCTCAGAGCCTGGAGCCTGCTTCAGATTCTGTGTTTCCCTGTCTCTCTGCACCTCCCCCACTCACACTCTGTGTCTCTCTGTCTCTCAAAAATAAATAAACATTAAAAAAAATTTAAAAAGGTCATTGACCATGGGATGCAGGAAGAGAGAGTTACAAGGTTGTTTTTGTTTATCCTTTTTCCACTCGATGTGTCCTTGTCCATACACACATGGTTCTGGGATGCAATTTTACACACTCCACACAATCCTGTTTTGGGGTGTGCTTAAAAATGGGTTTGAGGTGCAGTCTTTGGGGTAAATCCCCAAAATAAAAATGTTTGTGTAATCATATTTAGATGTTAAAGTATCCTTAAGAACTAATTTAAAATTTTTTTTCAATGTTTATTCATTTTTGAAAGACAGAGACAGAGCACAAGCAGGGGTGGGGCAGAGATAGAGGGGGACACATAATCTGAAGCAGGATCCAGGTTCTGAGCTGTCAGCACAGAGCCCGACATGGGGCTCGAACTCACGAACTGCAAGATCACGACCTGAGCCAAAGTTGGATGCTCAACCGAGTGAGCCACCCAGGCACCCCTCCTTAAGAGCTACTTTTAAAGTGTCTTAAAAGTCCCTTTCTATTTTATATGGTGCCTTTACTCATTAAAAGAGAAATAAGAATCTCTTATCACCATGCATTGATTGAGGTATAAGCAGTAAGGTAGCAATTTTTCAAATTAAAATCTGTGTATGTACCCTAGGTTCTCTTTCTCCATGCAAGTTGATTGAAAACTTGGACCAGATTAGTTTTATCTCTTCAAAAGCATGGATTTGTTGTCCTATATATTTTTAGCTTTCATCAAAAATAAAAACAACAAGCAGCAAACCTATAGCAATAGAAATTTGTTGTAGAATGGTATCAGAAATGCCTTTGTTAGCTTTGTTGCTATGAGAAGACCTTGGGAGACATTCCTTTCAGAAATTAATTCTCAGGGAAAACACATCATAAATTAGAACTTCCCTCTTTTCAGTAATCATCACCATGAAACTTACTGTGTTTTTACTTTGATCACTATAAAAATCAATACCTAAAGGACATTAGCCCAAGGGCTACATTAAACTTGTGCTTTGCTCATTTGCCTCCTCTCTGTTTCTTAGCTGTAGAAATTTTTAAAAATTAGGGCTGTTTGCACTCTTTTTTTTTTTTTTTTATTGTGAGAATTCTTTTTTTTTTTATTTTTTTTTTTTATGAAATTTATTGACAAATTGGTTTCCATACAACACCCAGTGCTCATCCCAAAAGGTGCCCTCCTCAATACCCATCACCCACCCTTTCCTCCCTCCCACCCCCCATCAACCCTCAGTTTGTTCTCAGTTTTTAACAGTCTCTTAGGCTTTGGCTCTCTCCCATTCTAACCTCTTTTTTTTTTTTTCCTTCCCCTCCCCCATGGGTTCCTGTTCAGTTTCTCAGGATCCACATAAGAGTGAAACCATATGGTATCTGTCTTTCTCTGTATGGCTTATTTCACTTAGCATCACACTCTCCAGTTCCATCCACGTTGCTACAAAAGGCCATATTTCATTTTTTCTCATTGCCACATAATATTCCATTGTGTATATAAACCACAATTTCTTTATCCATTCATCAGTTGATGGACATTTAGGCTCTTTCCATAATTTGGCTATTGTTGAGAGTGCTGTTTGCACTCTTACCTCAGTTAGTTTTAGGAGAGGATGCACATAAATACAAGAAGCACATGAATAAATGCATTCATGTTATATTTTCAAAAGCAAGCATTTTCACTGACATGATTGTATTTCTTCTTCATCACAGCCGGGGAGAAAGCAGAGATAAATGTGCAACCCTAATTTGATCATTGGAAACACTAAGGATCCAAGAAGATAAAGATTCATTTCAACAATTTTAAGCGGTACACAGCAAAGGTCTTTGCACATTTAGTTACGTGCGTGTTCCCCCTGCTTCCAAAGGGCTTGGTAACCACAGAGAAAAGTACAAACTAGTCCTGTCCAGTGGGCCCTCTGGGGCCTTGGTCTGTTATGTCAAGGCTCAGGACTTGACTTCTGAGTCTAGAGGTTATTGGATCACAGCCGGGTGCCCACGCTATCGAAAAATGATCAGCATTTGTACCAATGGTGATCCTACGGGACACCATGGCTGAATCACAAGTGACCGTGAGTGATTAGGAAACGTGTATTCACTCTACGGTAGTGATCCTCCTGGGGACAGTGGTCCATCCTGCATCCTTTCCAGGCCTGGCACACACTCGTTCTGCAGTGTTTGCTGGGCAGCATTTCCCAGGGGTAGAAATACATCCATTGTGTAGAATGGAAGAATATTTGTATACATTAGCCTCACACAGTCTTTACTTACCAAATTTCACCTTAGAGTGGTATGTAAAATTCAAATCTAAAAAACCCAAGACCATACTAAGACCTCAGCAACCAAATTATACTTTTTTTGTTGTTGTTGAGCTGTGCTCTGGCTCTTCAAATGAACAGCATTTTGTCACATACAGCTCGTTGTTTATGGGTTATACTTTGAGTACAGCAAGATTGAAATGAGAGGGACTTGGCTGGGTAGAACATTCTTGAAAGATGTGTAATTGTTCTTATTTTCTGATCAAGTAAGATCCTTAGAAATGGACTCTCTTGAACATTTATTGTGTGTGAGGTTGCTAGGTGCCTTTACATGTACTGTTTCATTTAACCCAAACAATGATGCTAAAAACATCACTGTAACCTTAATATTTTGGTTGATGAAACTGAGATGAAAAGGCTAAATGAATTTTTCTTTTTCTTTTTCTTTGTATGTTCCAAAACCCATAGTATTTTAGTTCTAGGGAGAAATAGCAGGACACTTATGCTACCATTAGGTAACAACATTTAAGAAAGATTTATATTTGTTTCTTTTCATTAATATTTGACAGAAAAGGTAGGCTACTGGAAGGTTATATATTATATTATATTATATTATATTATATTATATTAATTATATTATATTATTATACTACATTATATTATACTTAGATTAGATTAGATTAGATATGCACATACCTTTTTTCATTGAGCGAAAAGCAATCTCATGATCAACCCCTCCTTTATTAGTCTCATGTGTGAAGATACATTTGTGTTCTTTATTTATTGACTTTTTAGTGCGCGTCAACCAGGTGTATTTCATGTATGTGTCCTTCGTCTTCATGGTGTTTCCCTGCTGGGATATCAGAATTCTTTTGCTGTTCTTTTCTTTCCAGTCTATCTTGACAACATCAGGGAAGAAATTCTCAAGAAGACAAAGATACGTTCCAGTCCTATCGAATTTTATTTCAGCCATCGAAGGAAGAAAGAGTGTGGGCTTGGGGGAAGTGTCTGCATCAAGGCTTCTATCTGTGGATAGATAGAAATGGGGAAATGGAATAACAGTTAAAAACATTATTAGAGAAACACAAACATTGTGTGGTTTGGAACCACCTAGCACAGAGTGAAATGAAAGAAAGTTGCCATAGTATTCCTGCTTACCATGGTCTTTCATCCACAGTGGTTATGAGTTGCTCACTTTCTTAGTTTCCATGGGAAAACAGGTACAAGAGGTCATGTAACTTTCCCAAAGTCAGAGCTAATAAGTAAGTGGTAGAGTGTGGATAAACATGAGATTTTTTAAAACCGTATACATAGTCACTTTTTGAATGGGAATCTACTTCCACACATACTTGACAATCTATCAAGTTGAACTCTTAGCTTCAAATATGGATCCCATGCCCACTTCTAAAGCAGTGGAATCCTCCTCCTTGACTTCTGGTTTTATAGAACGACTCACTATCCCGCCTGAATCATGCAGTTTTTTGAGTAGGACAATGTTTAAAGCTGCACCTCCAAATTACTTACAGTGCCTTGAATTTAGAAGCAACGTGGCAACATATACAAAACTGCTATTAAAAAACTCTGATTATTTTCAGAAATGCCTTTATATTAGCTTCATGGAATAACACACTTACCAGAATTTGGTTTTGCTGTGGAAAATGGTCACTAAAAGCACATTTTCTATTGGAATTTCATTTGAAGTTCAAGTGTGACTAGGAAGACATCGTATTTTGACTCTCAGAGTCTCCACTCAAAGCATAATCTTCCTAGAAAGCTACTGAACTGTTTACAATGCCACAATAATTGGTGATGTCAGCTGCTGAATAAAGTTTTATGTAAGTAGTGTAGTGTTAACAGTTAGGGTTCCAGAGTTTCCTGTAGACATAATGGCAGAATACATAACAAAACATCATAGTTTTCAAGGGCATATGTTGGTATGTTAGTTGATCACACATTTGCTGTTAATGATTGAAATGATAAATGTTAGAATCCTTTCAAAATTGATTTCCAACTGAAATGCAAGTGCTTTACTGATATTCTCTTTGGGCTAGTTTGGAGTTAGTTTAACAGTCCAATGGACAATTTCTTAAGAAAAAAGCAGTCAGATTTCTCATTTGAGAAGTACAAGTAAAAAAATTATTTTTTGGGGGGGTACTGTTAATACTCAATTTTATTTTTTTTTTTTAGGAAAATTTTTTTTTGAAAATTTCTACCTGTGTAACAAAGCTCCTGATTTTTATACTAAGTCAGTAAGCAAAGGATGAGTTTTTATTCATGCTGCAGGTAGAATTAGGGCATAATGTGCTTATTTTAAGTTTATACATCTTGCTTGTAGTACAAATAGTTTTTTATTCATTATAACAATAAGATACTATATATTTCTCCAGCCTTATACTCTGCTTTTAATTTAAAAAACAAGCTAGATAGACAAGATTAATTTTTCAGTTGTACATGACATTTACATAATTTTAGCCTGTAGTCAATATATTAAGGAATCTAATTTTCATCTTAGAAAATTTGTTTTTTTTTTTTAATAAGAATACTTCTGATTCCTGATAGTATACAACTTTAAAATCAAATGATGAACTTGAGAAGTTTCTGGATGGTAACATACTGTTTCTAACTCTTGTCTCTTTTCCTTTTTTTAAATTTTTATTTTAAAAATTTCTTTTTAACGTTTATTATTGAGAGACAGAGAGAGACAGAGCATGAGCATGGGAGGGGCAGAGAGAGAGGGAGACACAGAATCCGAAGCAGGCTCCAGGCTCTGAGCTGTCAGCACAGAGCCCAATGCGGGGCTTGAGCCCACAAACCATGAGATTGTGACCTGAGCTGAAACCAAGAGTGGGATGGCCAACCTGCTGAGCCACCCACACGCCCCGAGGTTGATAGTTTTTCAAGTCTAACTGAAGATGACTTGAAACATCAGAGAAGATGTTTGCAAATCCCACTCTGCCACACAGATGCTAAACATGCACCATTCAAACGCATTAAAATGCCGGAGCCTAAGGTGAGGTTTACTTCCCAACACAATCCCTCAGGTTGCTTTATGTCCTTGGGCAATTTCCTCAGTAGAGGAAGCTCTTCTACTGCTCTGCTTTGATCAAACAATACTGCTTGGACAAGATATCAACCTGAAATAAACCCAATGCTAGTTTCAGAGGTAGCGCTGGTAACATGGATTTGGCAAATATTACTTGGGACGAAAAGCACTACACTTTACGCTTACATCGCACAAGTATAGAATAGTGAAGTGAATAAAAAAATGTTTTTTAAAAAAATTTTGTAAGTGAGTAATTTTCTCTTCAGATAAAAGATCCAGTGACAGCATCATAACGGGATGCCCAAACAGAAACTCGGACCCGGAGACAACTCAGGAATTTGCTCTAAAGTGGATGTTTTAGATGCATATGAAAAGTCTGAACAAAATTTGTAATGAAATGTGAGGGCAGAAAAAGCAATATTTCTGAAGTGATGCTGTACTGATATCATTTTTAACTTTGTAGGTATAATTCAATTAAGATATTAAATATACAAATGAATACTTGACTTTTTATCTATATCACTGTAAGTTTATTTATTTAAGTTCTGAAACTTCCTCCCTATTTCTCTATGTCTGGATATTTCCACTGAAAAATGAGAGATCACCTTTTATTCAGGCTAGCAGTCTTTAAAGTGAGGTTTATTACAGTCTCATCATTTTTACAAGCAGGTGACAATGAGTCTTAGGAGTTGGAAGTATTTCATAAATTCGACCATTTGTTCTAAAATGACATGTAGACTAGATGGTAATTAACATATTTTTCTGTACTCCTGATTTCATTAAAAAACTCCAGTGGGTGGTAATTTGAATTCTTGAAATTGTCATTCTTTATCTCTGACAACCTAATTTTTATAGTAGCTATTTCCATATTTAATTTCATTTAGTCTTTGTAACATACTCTTGAGATGGTTGTTACATTGATAGAATGAATGGAAGGAAAGATGGCAAATATTAACAGCAATAAGTGTCACTGAAAATTTTTAATTTTTTTCTTTATTTTTCTATTTTCCAATTTTTTCCATGATAAGCATTTATTATTTTTATAATTTTAAGAAAGCAATAATGACTGAATCAAAATTTAATCACTAAAGGATGGTTATCCAGAAAGTGATAGATCCAGATCCACAGTCTATATTTTGTGTACCACATTCTCCTAAAAGACATCTTTCAGGACTCCATGAATTATATCTAGGTCACCATTATTTAATTAGATTGTAAGAATTTACATTGATTACGTAGTCAATTGGAAAAAGGACCAGAAGCTTGCTTTTCAGCTTATGAGTTCATTTGTGCCTATGATCACAGCCATTAAGGAAAACACGATATATCATCTTTCATTTTTTTCAATGTTTCACCACCTTTGAGAAAATTCTTAAAAATTTTTGACTCACCTAGTACGCTAACCATCCCTGTGAGAAATTCTCCCCCCTCAGGCAAAATTTCATTTCTAAGGCTAATGAAGAATGAACAAATTTAATACTGCATTTAGGGGAAAAAGCCTAGCTTATCACATTTTTGAATATGTTTACACAGGTAAATATTTCGATATTTGATATTAATTATCCTTTGACAAAACACAAGTTTAGCAATTTTTTTTGTTCATCCTTTTTTGTACCATTTATTTATTTTTGAGAGACAGAGCCAGAGCACGAGTGGGGGAGGGACAGAGAGAGAGAGGGAGACACAGAATCCGAAGCAGGCTCCAGGCCCCAAGCTGTCAGCATAGAGCCCGATGGGGGGCTTGAACCCACGAACTGTGAAATCATGACCTGAGTGGAAGTTGGACACTTAACCGACTGAACCACCCAGGCACCCCGTGTTCATTCTTTTCCATTAGTTATTTTTGGATTTAAATGAATAAGATAAACTTCTTTACAAAACTTTCAACACAGAAAACCCAAATGGCCCTAAGATCTCCATCCCTTAGAAACCCCCAGTTGCTGTCACAAGTTAGCTCCTTGTCAATGTCCTTCACGGGAGCTCAGGTGGCAACTACCCCCAAGGACTGGGACGCAGTCACCTACCTCTCCAAGGATCCTGCTGCCATTTGCGACCAAACTGGGACTGAATCCTAGAATTCTGAGCCGGCACCAGCACCTAGCCTTCCGCCCCTGCATCCCCTGCCTCCCCTCCCTACGTTACACAGAAGAATGAAAGAATATTTACCTGTGACCCTGAGCAGTGTGCCAGGACCGAACACTTTGTTGCCCCAGCTATACCAGCGATACCCATCATACCACTCCCACTGTCTGAAAAGCTTGTACAGAAATCTCCCTTTGTGCCACCTTTTAAAATTGTGCCCACATTTTTTCAATATTTATATAAACATATAAAAAGTAGGTCCTGCTAACATTACACAAAGATGAACCTCAAGCAACGTCACATCAGAGATGAACTTAGTCAAGAATGGATGAACTGACCTCTCTCTGCCTGGGCAGCTGGGTTGTGTCCTTCCATCTCGCTCACACGCATTGGAGAATATGGTTTTACCTTCTCTCGACATTTTCCTGACCCTTAGAAATCTCTTCCCTTAAAAGACTTTGTCGTGCAATATCGCTTCTTTTATTAGAGTATAATTTGCAGTTATTATTTATTTTGTTTTTGAAGAGGAACAAAAAAGTATTTAATAAATGAATCTTCAATATTTTTACATGTTTTTTTCTTATTTCTAGGTATCGAGGGGTCGCTATCTTGTTTGACTTTAGGTAAATTCTTTCCAGAATCCAAGCCCCACTGATGGTAGACCAGGTGAGTAGTTACAGTCTGAAATATTAATAATAATCTCTTAATCTATTCATTCCTGAAAGACTGCCTGTTTGAACATGAAATTACCCCAACAGTTTCCAGGCATTGATTTAAAATCCTGAGATGCTCGTGGGGTGCCAGAGTGGCCCAGTCGGTTAAATGTCCGACTTTAGCTCAGGTTGCAATCTCACAGTTTGTGGGTTCAAGCCCCACATCGGGCTCTGTGCTGACAGCTCAGAGCCTGGAGCCTGCTTCGGATTCTGTATCTCCTCCTCTCTCTGCCCCTCCCCTACTCATGCTTACTCTCTCTCTCTCAAAAATAAATAACATTACAAATTTTTTTTAAATCAAATCAAATCAAATCAAATCAAATCAAATCAAATGCTGAGCTGCTCATCAGAGGATCCTGTCTGGTCTGGTCTTTCTGCCACTGCCCCGGCCTGAACAGAAAGGCAGCTGTGGGTCATGCGGCCAAGTCCTGCTTGTAGGTCACCTGCTCCAGCTGTCCTGCCCAAGTCAGTGTTTCTGGTGCACTTGATGCCAATGCGGAAAGAAGACTGAATGCGATGGTGTGGAAAGGACTTGTCATTTTATAGCAATACCCTAAGAATCACATTTTGAAAATCTAATGAATGCGTATTCAGCATGACTTACTGGATATTTTGGGAGGAGGAGAGGCCATTTTAATGCCATGATTGGAAGCAGAAGCATTGTTTTCTGTATGAGGAGCAGTATAAATTATGAGCTATTACTAATTAAGCATTCAACTAAAGAGTCTATTTTATTTTTTTAAATTTTTTTTAATGTTTATTTATTTTTTGACAGAGAGAGAGAGACAGAGCATGAGCGGGGGTGGGGCAGAGAGCGAGGGAGACACAGAATTGGAAGCAGGCCCCAGGCTCTGAGCTGTCAGCGCAGAGCCCGACGCAGGTCTCCAACTCACAGACTGCGAGATCATGACCTGAGCCGAAGTCAGACGCTCAACCAACTGAGCCACCCAGGCGTCCCTAAAGAGTCTATTTTAAAGGTCAGGCTGCACATGAGTAAATATCGACATATAAAAACATGGCTAAATGTTTCTAGTATCACATCATGGCCTACACCATGCATTCTGGGATGGACAGGTCTCTGTTAGATCCCACTTTTTTGACATAGTAACTCGCCATGTGAGTTAAGGCAAATGACTGAACTTCTCCAGACCCCACTTTCCATATCTGTGAACTTGGAATACGAGGACTTTCTGTATAGGGCTGTTGAGGAATGAATGAGATAAGGCGCTGAAACTAGTCAGTATGGTATCTGGCCCTCAGTGAAACTTAGCTAATATTATTATTCTCTTCAAGGGGGTGGTTTCAGGCCATTTTATTAAGATTTTCCACCAAACAAAACATCTGGATTTTATAAGCAATAGGTATTATACAAATTAATAAAGAGAGCTCACGAATCCAAGACTTTCTCTGTCTTACAGCTACATGCCGAAAAGGGATTGTGGCCTGAAGAAGCCACGATCTAGAATACTTGTCCTGTAAACCAAAAGCTTTTTGAGTGTTGGGGCTGTGTCTTTTTTACTCTTTATCTCTAGCATCCAACACTGAAACTGTGTTCAATAAGTGTTTCCTGAGATAATAAATGAACAAATGAAAACGTAAACCCAGGCAGACGGACTTTTTCTATGGACTTTGGAGTTGAAATGGTTTATTGAGCTCACAAAATCCATTAAACTGGACTGTCGCTAGGCAATATCACGAGAATCACAATAGCACAAATTTCGACTAGTCTCAGGCTGCCCTCTAAGAAGCTAGAGTAATAAGAATTAATGGGATTATTGACATTTTGTAGTCATTTACTGTAAGAGTAAATTATTTTTCAACTGCTAAAAGCTGAAAGCAAAAGCAGTTACAGAATTTGGCAGGTTATTAGAGAAAGAAGCACTAGTCATTAAGAACGGAGCACTATTCATACTAAAAGGAACTTAATCAAAGTGTCTGTCTCTTCAGAGACCATCTACAAAAAAAGCAGCTTGAACCATTAACTCACACCAATGGTTTATAGACACAGTCCTAAAAATCATTTTAATTTCAAGACTGAGTCTATTTTTGTGTGTATGTTTTTCTAAAAGTAGAAGTTCGCTCCGCTTGCAAGCAGAGAAGTAAATAAACGTTTGCAAAGTAGTTTTATTTCCATGTAGAGTGTCTGTAGCTGCGAAATTGCTGCCCATAAGCTGCTCTGATCCTAAATTGTTTTTTTCTAAAAAACATGTATCAGTTTTTTTTATTCACACGATCAAAGCAGAACAAAGTTACTTACCCGGGGGAGTTACTATGACCTTAGTTCCTTCTGCAAATACCATGATCCAGCCTGATTCATCACACTGGTTAGAACTTCTACAAAAATGTCAGCCTTGTCCTGAGCCTCATGGCATGACTGGCAAGTAGAAACCTGGTCCTGGCAACTTGATCTTCTGGGTCCCCTTGGAAGTCCTTGAATATAGGCTTCATGGCGTCTGACATTTTATAAATTTTCCTCAGATTAGTTGGCAAAAATGTCTGTTTTCCAAGGAGCCAGTAATTACTGAAAGTGCTGATAGAAAATGGAAACAATGAAAGCACCAGTAAAAAAGAGAGATTGGAAGTAACGAGGCAACCAACCAGTTATCTAAATTACCAGGAAAAGTGTTCAGAGAATTAAGATGTTTTGATTTCCAGGTGTTCGAGTGTGTGAAACTGCTTAGAGATCGCATCAAAGGCAAAAAACCCTTCTGTTCTCACAAACACCAAGCCTGCTCCGTTAGCAATCTGGGATTGTGTTTCTGAAAGAGGAAACTCTTCAGTAACCAGAAATACAAACATACCAACAGAAATATACTCGAGAAGTGTGAACAGTGTTCTCCATTTTAAAATCAGCTACTTTTACCATTTGACAACATGATTCTCTACCACACAGTGCAAAAATGAGAAAATAATTTGTTAGGACATTTTTTCCTGGAATAAAAGAAGAAAATTGTAGAAGTCCGTCTTCTATGAAATACTAGATTCCTATTTAAACCATAATTTGAAAACAAAATCCAGTTCTCTGATATGTTGAAAAAAAGAAGCCTCTTGGCAGTTATTCTGTGGTCTTTGGAAATGCACATGTAGCCCTATCTCTGTGGTTAACTAGCTTTGGACAAGACATTTGCCATCTCTGGGTTCCCATGTCTCTGCTTGTTGTGTGGGCACTGGGCTATGTGTGTCCAACAGGCCCTTCCTCTTCCAACAGCTCATAAACCTGTGATTAAGAGCAGGAAAGGGCCTGCTGTGGTTGCTCAAGTGAGAAAGGAGTTGAGGGTTAGTAATAAAGAAGGTTTTCTTACAAGTCCTTCTGACTCTATGACATTGTGAGATCCCAGCAGGTACACTAGCAGGTATCTTCATCAGACTGGAGGACCTTACTGATTATCAGGTAAAAGACTCTGTTGTCTTTCCTGTCTGTGTACAAGCCAGAAATGGTAATATTGGTTGAGCCATACAGGATTCATTTCAGAGCCTCTGCTTCTTTTGGTTGTTACCGGTGGACGATGGTCTTCGAGAGAGTAACCCAGACTGCTTACAATGTATATAAACTGTTCTTTCTGTTAGGTAAAGGAGAGTCGATCCTGAGGGATGCTTATTTTGGTGTCTCCATTTGGAAAGCATGGGAGTGAAATCAGAAGCACTTGAACAAGTTGAAAGTGGACTTAAAAACAGTGAAAAGACAGTCAACCTACAAGCCCAAGCCAAAGACACACAAATCCATGGGGTTGGCATTGCCATCCATTCTAACTAGTCAGAATGGACTCTAAGTGGGGGGCATGAATCAGGACTGGGGAATCAGTGGCAGCCCTCATTTTTCAGAGGCAAGGAAGGAGAGGAAGATTTACTTTAGAACCAATGGCATACTTCCTCAGTAAGACCTATGTCAGTGTTATTTTATTATGTTCCTGTATAAAGAAATATGAGATCCCAGAAGACCTCACCAAGACATCTGTGTAATAATAATTCAATATTATCTTCCCTTTGGGGTAAATACCTTCACATTTTTCCTTGAGGTTTTGCTTCAAACACATGTACCCTTAAGCTCTTTTTCATCTCTGGGTTACAGATTTTTCACCAAATTTTGTGAGTGTGGGAGCTATATAGCTATCATGAGAATTGGAAGAAAACTCTTACTACTATGTAATAAGAAATGAGATAATAACCCCAAAATATTATGCAGAAGTATCTACATTTTATAGGTCATTAGTTTATAGAAAGTTCCCAAAGCTTGGTGAAATTGAACTATTATTATAGTTACTGCTTTAGGTGTTATGACATTACTGTCCTCTGCTGTGAATGAAGAAAAATCTTGGAAGAAAAATATCCTTTGGTTTATGACCCTCAACTCTTATCCTATTCAAAATTCTTAGCTTTTCAAAATAAAGAAAACTTTACTGTTGTTTGAAGGCCAATGTCAGATGTGACTCTAATGAGTCCCTGAGCTCCTGTGTTAGCCGAGATGGCTCAGGGAAGCAGTTCAGTTGTAATGGGAAAGGACACTGTGATGTGTTGACCTTGTGCTCGAACTGTCCTGTGTGGAACCTCCTTCAGTCCCCAGCAACCCTATGAGAAAGATTTAGTAACGTTCCTGGATCGTGCTGTCAGTTAAGTGGCTGAGCAGGAATTCAAACCCAGGTTTGCATCGCTCCAAAGGTCTTGTGGTTTCCATCATTCATCCATCCATCCATCCATCCATCCATCCATCCATTCAAAGTCAGCAAACCATTTTGCACATTGATATGGCTCCCTTCCCAGAAAGCTTCTCATCAAAAGAGAAGCGGAAGATCAGGACACGAACAAAAGCCAGCCTGGGCCCCAGAGAGTAAATAGATGATAAAGTGACCTAACTGAAAGATCATCACAGATTGAGTTCTTAGGCTCTAACCTAAAACCTTGCTGAGGACACTGATGCAGGAGAAAAGTCTTGTATAGATGGTAGCCAGGTCCCTCTGAGAGGCAGAAAGGCGTGGGTATATGTTTTGGGGGTGTGGCGTAGTGGGAGGGCTTCTGTTCAGTGTCAGTGGCACATTTCCATACAGTGGATCCCAGCAGGTGCAGTCATACAGCCCAGCACCTGCCTCATTAACTCAGTGTATCCTCAGGCTCGCTTGGCAAATCCCTCTGTCGTTTTCTGGCTTCATATTTTCCCTCACTACACCTTGTTCGTGGACCACATTTTCACTTGAGGAAATACACAATGCATTTTAGAGGTTGGTCTGGCTTTTGTTGGTACCAGTGTATTATTATTATACATTCTTCCTTAAGACCCATTTTTATTTGGCATTCAAAAATGTTGTGTTTCCTTTTTTCTTGGTAATAGATGGTATGAGTTGTGTTATAAAAATGTCTCCACTTGAGGATGGTGTCAGGAGAAGTGGTTGAATACTGGGCTGATCACAGAGCACATGTGAGGGCTGATGTGGTAAGAGGAAGGGGCGCTCCGAGCACACAGCGAGGAACCATAGATGGCAGAGAAAGGGACCCACAGCGTTTACCCCAAATCATCCTGCAAAATAGGACTACTAACCTGTTTTATCAGCAGATTTTTCTCATTACTGTGCATTTGTTACCATCCAATGATATTAGTATAAAGAAGCCATTTTCTTGTTAAAGGACTATCGTCCTTCACCAGTTCAAATTAGAGAGTGGGAGGTGGGGGGTAATTCTTACAGTTCTCTTCTTCTATGACTTATGAATTATCTGCTTTCTTTCTCTGCCTCTGTCATATTCTCTCTCTCTCTCTCTCTCTCTCTCTCTCTCTCTCTCCTTCTCTCTCTCTCTCTCTCATCCTTCCATTGCAGTTCGGGTGATTTCTAATGGCCTATCTTCATGTTAACTAATTCTTGCCTTATATCTCTTAAATCCACTGATGAGCCTTTCAGGGCATTCTTCATGTCTGTTACAATGTTTTTTATTTCTTGCATTTCCTTTGATTCTTTCCATCTCTCTAATGAAATGATTTGCCTGATCTTGCATCTTGTTTACTTTTCCTATTAGATTAGATCCTTTAAAGTGTTCATCAAAATTATTTTAAGTTCCCTGATGGTTCCAACAACTCTGTCATGTCTCAGTCTGGTTCTGGTGACTGGTCTGTGTCCTCACACTGTGTTTCTTCTTGACTTGCTGAGTCAAGAGTCTGAGTGTTTGGCTGGAAGCTGGCCACGTTGTGTGGTAGAATAGATACGGAGGTAAATATATTTTGTGCTTGAAAATGAGCACACCTTTCCACTTTGGCCTTTAGTGTGGGGCTTTCTGTTAACTATTCAGGAGGTAGACTGGATTTGGAGCTGGTTGTTGCTAAGTTATCGGGTTGAAATGTGTTATTGTCAGAGTCCAGACACTTAAAAATTCTCTAATTGTACTTTGTCTCTTCACTTGTCTTTGAGTCTTCCCTTTGTTCTGATCCCCAGAGAAATTCTGTCTCTCAAAGTTCTCTTAGCTCTATTCTACTGTTACTGTCACTCAAAGTTTGCTACCTTGGAGGTGAAAGGTCACAAAGGGAGACATTCTCTGGTATTTTTAGTAAGTCTCATTTTGAAGCAGATACAATGAAACTGGGTCTTAATGTCACAGTCTTCACAAGTATTCCTGCCTCTTCTTCAGAGATGGAACATTTTCAATCCTTGTTCCTCTCCTCCCAGGGCAGGAAGTACCCACCTACTTCAGGTCGTGGGTTTGATGCCTATCCTTCTGCAGATGACCTCTTGTTACCTTGGGACATAGGGGAGATGTTCTGGAAAAAGTTTTGATGGTTGCCTCCTTTGCCTTCTCTCAACCGCAGCAGATTCCACCGGCACCTCCCCTGCAGATGAAGTCACCTCTTGTCTCCAGGGGTAACGGGGTGGATGGGGTCTGGGTGGATTTCAGCGGTAGTTGCTGTTCCCCTCCTGCAGCACCAAAGGGGGAGCTTTGTCTGGATTGTCCCTGGTCTTCCCTGCAAGAATTTTATGGGATTCCTCCAGAAGAAGCTTAAAAGGTGATGGAAAACCCCCTGTTTATGGTCCCAAGGGTTCACACCCCCCCCCCACTAGTCTATACTGTCTGATATTTTCTAAGTAAATATGTTTGACAACATCTATCCAAAGTGAGAAATGCTCACATCCTATGTCTCCCTGAAAGTGCCTGTCTGCCTCCAGTTTTTGTGTAAGTCACTTACCTACAACCTCAGTTCTCTGATGGATTCAAACAAAGTATTAAATCTCAGTTTGTCCCGATTTTTTAATGTTTATTTATTTATTTTGAGGGTGGCATGGAGGGACAGAAAGAGGGAGAGAGAGAGAATCCCAAGCAGACTCTGCACTGTCAGCACAGAGCCCGATGTGGAGCTTGACCTCACCAACTGTGAGATCATGACCTGAGCCAAAATCCAGAGTCAGAACGAACCATCCAAACCCCCTGTTCTGCTTTTTGAGTGTTTCTGTAAGATGGGAGCTGTGACATTTCCAGCTCTCTGTATCTCTAAGCACATGTGGGTCCTTTTTCTTCCTTTTTTTTTTGGTTTGTTTCTTTAATGTAAATTGTTATTTACATTAAAATTCTTCTATCAGAAGAAGAGAAGTAAATTTCAGTTGAGTTCTGCCCAATTACCATTATATCTCTTTCCAATTTTTAACTAAATTTCTTTCATTATTATTGAGTCTTGAGACTTCTCTCTATATTCTGGACATCAGTCTTTTCTCTACATGTATTTTGAGAATATTTTCTTTTAAGCTGTGGCTTTTCTTTCCATTTTCTTGAAATGTTCTATTTTCTTTCCATTTCAGTCTTGAATAGAACAGAAATGCTAATATTGAGGAAGTGCAATTTATTAAATATTTCTTTTATGATTCTTGCTTTTTGTGTCCTATATGAGGAATCTTTCCCCAACCCAAGGTTACAAAGATTGTCTCCTATATTTTCATCAAGAAATGTTATTGTTATAGTTTTTACAGTTAGGCCTAGAATCCAGTTTTTTAATGTTTATTGGTTTATTTTGAGAGACAGAGAGAGCATAAGCGGTGGGGGGGGGGGGGCAGAGAGAGAGAGAGGGAGAGAGAGAAAGAGAGAGGATCCCAAGCTGGCTCTACACTTGGCATGGAGTTGGACACAGGGCTCAAAGTCACAAGTTGCAAGATCATGACCTGAGCTGCAATCAAGAGTCAGACACTTAACCAACTGAGCCACCCAGGGGCCCCTAGAATTCATTTTTAGTTAATTTGTATATATAATGTTTGGTATGGATTGAGGTTTATTTATTTATTTATTTTTACATAGATGAACAATTGTTTCATAATCAGTTGTAGAAAACTGTATTCTTTGTCCATTGGATTTCCCATGGATTTTGTCCATCTTTGTTAGGAGTTAGGTAAGCACTTCGGTGTTGCCCTATTTCTGGATTCTGTTCCTCTTACCTATGTGGGTATGATTTCACCCAAACCCCTTTATCTTGACCATTGTAGCTTAATAGTAAGTGTTTAAACTCTTTTCAAAACAATTTTGGCAATGCTCTGTTTTCTGTAATCCCATAGGAATTTTGCAACCAGTTTATTGATTTCTATGAAAAGTTTTCCTGGGATTTTGGTTGGGGTTACATTAAATCTATTTATCAGTTTGGAGAATGTTTGCCATCTTAACTATATTGAGTCTTCCAATCTATGAACATGGTACATCTCTTCATTTATTTAGTTCTTCTTTGATTTCTGTCATTAAAGTTTTATTGTTTTCAGGGGCACGTGGGTGGCTCAGTTGGTTAAGCGTCCAACTTAGCCTCGGTCATGACCTCATGGTTCGTGGGTTCCGGCCCCAAGTCAGGCTCTGTGCTGACAGCTCAGAACCTGGAGCCTGCTTTGGATTCTGTGTCTCCCTCTCTCTCTCTCTTCCTCCCCTGCTCACACACACTCTCTCTCTCTCTCTCAAAAATAAACATTAATTTTTTTTTAAATGTTTTATTGTTTTTAGCATACAAATCTGTTTTTGCTCAAATTTACTTCTATGTATTATAGAGGTTTTTTGACATTGTTTTTGTTGGTATTGTAAATGATACTATTTTGTAAATTTCTGTTTCCAAATGTGAATTGCCAGGATATGAATTACAATTGATTATTCATCTCACATTCTATTGTATTTTGTATAGTCGTCCGTTAGGTGTATGTGTCATCATTTATTCCACCACTGTCCCTATGTTTGGATATTTATATCATTCCCAACATTTTGCAGTTACACAATGAATAACTTTATCCATTTGTATTTTCACATTTTTGAAAGTTGTGCCTTTAGAGTATATTTCTAAAAAGTGTTTTTACTTGACAGATAAATGCATATAAACTTTTGTTATATATTTCCAAATTTCCCCACAAAATGATTGTATTTTGCACCAATGTATGATTGCCCGTTTTCTCCCACCGCTTCACCAACAGAATGTATTGTCAAACTTTTAAACTCTTGCCAATCTCATGAGTGAGAAATGGTATCTCACTGTAGTTTTTATGGGTACCCAGAAAATCAAGGGAGACAGCCTTGATTGTGTGCTGGTTTGGGGATGATGAGATTGCCTTATTTCCTTCACACACCCTGTGCCCCTCCCAGGGTTGCATACAGTACATAGGAAAAGACGCATTTCGTGTTCAGTATGAAACCTTTCACCTTCTGGTTTCAGGGCGGAGTGATGTGAAACAGTGCAGCAATTTCCAATAACTATATCCAATACTGAGATCCCTATTGATATTGTTTGGATGCCACAATAATTCCAAAGGCGTGAGCAGTAGAATGCATTTAAAAACTTAATTTGGCCCCCACAATACAGATGCAATGCCAGAAAATCCTAATTTCAATGTCCTATCATTCACTTGTTTGGGACAACACCAGATAGACTAGAGTGTAGACTGGGTCATGCTTAAAGCCTGCCTAGACCTCATAGCCTCTCTCATGAGTATGTCAATACCTAGATCTTCTAGAAGTAATTTTGGTATGGGATAACTACATTGATAGTACTATATTTTTTAGCATTTATTATCTTTTAGGTGCCGTGCCTTATATATATTATTTCACTTTCTCATCCTAAAGGTCTAGACCTTTGAGATGTTATTATATTCACTGTTGTACAGATGAGGAAAGTGCAGCCAACAGATGTTAACTTGTGTATCCAGAGTCACAAAGCTGGTACCTAGGGGAGCCCGGATGCGTACTGGGAACTCAGTGAAAAAATTCTGTGGAAAAGGCAAAATATAATGATGACAATATAGGTCTTCCATTATTATAGCACTGTTGGGCAAACACCGTTTTCACTGTGGACCATTTATTTATAGTTTTACTCCTACAGTGTATACATATACAGATACACATAAAATTGTATAATTATATACAGAAAACTAATTTATACACATACATAATTTTAAATTATATGTACACACACACACACACACACATATATATATATGTGGTCATTCACATATAGACTTGTATATACAATTTATCTTTATTATGATCTTATGAATATTTTTATAGCTGAAATTTATAATTCAGTGTACACTTTAACATCTTAAAGTGTGTATTTTTCTTAATAAATGTATAGTAAATCATTTTTAACATTTTAAAAATCAGCGAAAGTGCACAGAAATAAAAATTATCCATCACTGATGGATAATTTACCATCTTAAAACTTTTAAATTTACCTTTATTAATATACACACATTCACATAACTGAGAGCTGACCATATATGCAATTCTTTGTTCTTTTATGTTTCTCAACATTTCCAAGTTAGGATTTTCAACTTTATTCCTTAAAGTCACCATTTTTGGTAGACATCTAGTGTTTCATATTTTGAGTGCAACACTGATATGCTTCACCATTTGCCCACCATGGACACCCCTGGGAGGGTAATGAGAAGCTGATACAGCTTCAACCCTTTTGTATTACTCATAAATGACCCTGTACTTTTAGATCCTGACTTCTCCGACTGTGAAGTACGCAGGGATCCTGCAGGAACCTTGTGAAACGAGATCGGCATTCAGGAGGCCTGGCTGGAGTTTGATTTTCTGCATTTGTAACAAGCTCCTAGGTGAAGTGGAGGCTGCTGGTCCATGAATCAAATGTTGGGCACCAAAAAGTTAGAAAACGCATCCAAATGATTTCATTTTCAAATAGGCAATAATAACCCATATACTCACTGCAATGCCCCAATATATTGAGCATGAGGCATGCCCCAAGCGTCGTGAGAACTTTATAGATATTGTTGACGTTACTTCTCTCAGGACCTCCTTCAGGTTAATATGTTTCCATTTTAAAATAAGGAAAATGAATCAGAGATATGTTATACAATTTATTCAGAATAAGTTCATAGATGGGGAGGGTGGCTATGTAATGAAGGGACATTGAAGAAACACTAAAAAATAGGGAAACATGTAATAACAATAAATGTCACTCTCAGTGTATCATTCTACAGTGGTGATTGACAAACTTTTTCTGCAGAGGGCCAAATGGTAACATTTTAGGGTTTCTGAGTCTCTGTTGCAACTACTCAATCTGCAATGTATTGCAAAAGCCGCTATAGACAATTTATGAACATGTGGAGAAGGTTGTGTTTCAGTAAAACTTTATTACAAAACTAGGGACTGCTGGGTATGAATATAGTTTGCTGACTTCCTGTTCCATGGCAACCATTATGGTTAATTGTAGTGTTTTAGTGTTTCAGTGTTTTAGTGTTTTAGTGTGTGTGTGTGTGTGTGTGTGTGTGTGTGTGTGTGTGTGTTTTATAGGAGATACAGAGTAGTAATATTATTACACAGAAAATTAAAAATTCATTAACAATTTAAAGTGTGTCTTATAGGGGCAGCTGGGTGGCTCAGTTGGTTAAGGGTCTGACTTTTGGTTTGGGCTCAGGTCATGATTTCACAGCTCGTGGGTTCCAGCCCCACACTGGGCTCTGCATTGAAAGTGTGGAGCCTGCTCTGGATTCTCTCTCTCTCTCTCTCTCTCTCTCTCTCAATCTCTCTTGCCCCTCCCCATTTGTGCTTGCTCTCTCTCTGTTTCTCTCAAAATAAATAAATTAATTAAAAAATAAAGTGTGTCATATACACAGGTATATTCTATATTGTTACATAAACAATCTCATCATTAAATGTACAAAATCAATACAAAAGTGACTGTTATGTATACATAATAAAAAGCTTTTTGTTACAATGTGCAAAATATCTAAAGGTACCAAGAGAATTAAAACTACCTTTCCCGGGACATCCACTGTTGAAACTTTGAAGAATTCCTTTGTGTTTGTTTTTTTAATGTATTTGAGAGCTTACTATATAAACCATCTTGATGCTTCTTTGCTCAATAAACAGCTTTTGTTATGCCTATCTTTCCTCGTAGAAAAATTCTGGGGACCCAGAAGTCAGAAAAAAATTGACTGCATAATAAAATTCTCTGCAGAAAATTCTCTGCTGATTGTCTCTAAATATACACCACGGGGATCAATTTAAATAACTCTGCGTGGCTCCCAGGGATGGAATATGCTTCATATTTTTAAAAAAAGAACGTAATCATTAAAAGGATGGTTAAATTCTCTATTTCTGTCCAACATGCCTGCTTCAAATGTTTTCTTTGTTTTGCTCATCAGATTTTGTAATCAGACAGATCTGGACTCAGATTCCAACTTGCTCCTTATTATCAGGGAACTTAATTTATCAAAGTATCAAATTTCTAAAATATCTATAAAATTGAGACGATGATAATAATTAATAGTTATCTCACAATGTTGTTATTAGAATTACATAACAAAAAGTATATGAAGTACTTAATACAGCACGTAGTACATAAGGAATGCTCAATTAACATTAGCTATTAGTATACTTATATCAAAATATCACACTATATTTCTTCATTTTCATATGGAACTGAACTTTTTTATTTTTATTTTTTAAATTCTTTAAAATGTTTTTATTTATTTTTGAGACAGAGAGAGACAGAGCATGAGCAGGGGAGAGGCAGAGAGAGAGGGAGACACAGAATCTGAAGCAGACTCCAGGCTCTGAGCTGTCAGCACAGAGCCCGATGCAGGGCTCGAACTCACGGACTGTGAGATGGTGACCTGAGCTGAAGTCGGAGGCTTAACCTACTGAGCCACCCAGGTGCCCCGGAACTGAGCTTCTTGAGAGAATGAGTACACATTCAACTCTGTACACATAAACTAATTAATTCTTTGTTTTTGGTTTGGATGAACAAAAAGAGAAGTAGAGTCAAAGGAATCTGTTGACCCATCGACTGCAAATTCTATGGCTTTCAGAATGTAACTTCAGATTTTTGGCAATCATTATGGAACTTGAATTTAGAAGTTCAAAAAAAAAAGGCAACAGAACCACAGTAGGTGGGAATGATCAGGTTGTGACTGAAAGGGTTAAATATAATTGACTCAAAAGTGACAAAACAAGTAGGTTTAGAAACTACAGAAAAGATGGATCAGTTAAAACAAGTGTGGGAGGTGGGTTTTGTTAACATTCTGAAAGTGACAGGCATTTCTCTAGTCTTAGTTATTTGATAAGAACTGGCATTGTTTCACTCCTGTACATTTGTTTATTGTATTAACATCCAGAACACAGAACTGGATACATCATAGTATCAGGTCATAAAGCACTATAATCATTTATCTACACATGGATCTCTTTTATGTTATTTATTTTTTTTTAAATTTATATGTTGATAACTTACTGAAAAAATCAGTAAATCCATTATTTAACAGAAGGAAAAAAAAACATTACAAATAATCTACATGCTCCTTTCTTAGTTCATCAAATAGAAAGGCACAGAATTTAATGATAATCTCTCAACACTTATCCAGTTTCCTGTTTTGTTACTGAAGGAACGGGGCACATCTTGTTCCGTTAGAGATGGGACCTTGGTGGCTTTGTGGAAACTGAAATGAAACAAACTAGATAAAATCTTCCCCCTACTCTCCAGCTTGTTCTACCAAGTTAGAACTAACATAACCCACTTATTTGACCATCTGCTTGATTTCTTCCTTTTGCTCCTCCAGATGGACTGCCCACCTCCGGTTACCTTGTCCTGGGCGTTACGAGGTGGACCCTCGTGGACCGCATGGATGGGTTTCCTTATTCTCTGGTTGCTATTTGGAAGCAGTCAGTGGAAGCATCAGGAGGAGGCTGGGAGTTGGGAGCAAAGTGAGCTCAGGGTTCCCTCCCTGACGGTTGGGTTGGCTGCAGCGTCCCCCGGGGCCCAACATATAAGGTCATCTACCCCAGTGACAGAGCTTTATGCTCAGGAAATAAAAAGGTGCAGGTGGGAGTGGCCATTCCCTTTTATACCAATTAGCCCACTGGAGGAATCTGTTTCTTTTCTCCCAGGGCCCTGGATCCACAGGCTTGGAAATCTAGTGCTCAAGAAGGAATGCTTTTGTCTGGTGACATGGTGATGATTTTTTAAACTTCAATTTGGATTTGCCACCACTAAAGAGAAATCAGAGCAAAGATGCCTATTAGTGGAATCCATAGGGGTTAGTCTCAGGGGGTCACAGAGTAGGGTGGGGAAAGGTGGGGGGGAACAGAAGGTTCCAGCAGAATCCACCCTTAATGTCCCTCAGTATCCACACTTGTTCTTTGACTGGGAGACAAATCCACGCCCCCAAAGAAGGGGACCCCCAGAGTCCTAATCGTAAGAGAATGAGGGAATCACCCTCCTGCAGCCCCTCATAAGACACTGGATTCAGACACGTGTCACCCGGGGGAAGGGGGTCACAACTCCGTCACCTGCACTGGCGCTGCTCCCACTGCTCTTCCGTGTCCCTGTCCCCTCCTGACGTCCCTCTGTCTCCCTCGCTGTGTCCAGCTGTTTGCCTTTCTCATTTCCTGTTGCTGTCCATCCCTCTGCGTCTGTCTCCATATCTCCCTTTCCAGCGGGGTCTCCTCCTTCTTTATTTCTCTCTGTCTCTCCTCTGTCTCCTCCTGATCGCTCTCCCTCTCTCTGTTTCTCTCTACATGTCTCTTATTTGTCTCTGTGTTTCTGTCTCTGTTCATCTCTATCTACCACCTGGTTTCTATTTCTATTTCTCTCTCTCTTATCGACTTTACACACTCTCTCTCCTTCTACCTCTCCTTCCACGGTCACAGTAGCTACTTGAAATTCTTCGTTATTCTGACATCTGTGTATTTCCCTGTCTTCTGATGACCAATTCCTGTCCTCTCAGCGCCCTCTTCATAGGAGCCTCTTTGTCCATCATCCCTTCTTCTTTCTGCTCTTTTCTGTCCCCTGGGGCCTGTGGGATGCAAGCCTGTGGTCTGTGCTAAGGGGGAAGGATGGGCCCAAGCTCACAAATGTACGTTTACTCCTTCAGTGTCTCCTGATGATCGCTCCTGCCACACATCAAGTGATCAGAACGATAATGGCAGTGACAGAACTGTCCCCAACATTGCTGCCCTGGGGGACAAGGTCATCACATGCACATGAGTGCTTATATTTCTTTCAGCTGGTTGTGAGGTGTTACCTAGTGACAGTGTGAGAAATAGTCTCTTTATCGTGATTTATTATAATGTCCTACGATTTCATGACCTCGTAATGGGTCTCTCTATGTTGTTTTGTGACCACAGTGAGGCAGGTCAGTAGTGTTCGTAACAAGCCATACCTCTCTGTATGGACTGGTTGGCCTCTGGCTGGTTTGTGTGGCCAAAGTGTCCTGGGTGAAGCTCACCTTAGCCAAAAGGAGAAGGGCAGGAGGAAGAAATGACTCCAAACATAGACTTGTTTCCTCCTCTCCATAGGGGGTGTTTCCTCCCTGTACAAGGCCGCTGTCCTCTCAGGATGCACATCAAAAGCACAATGGATCCACGTGGAAAACTGAGACTGACATGGACTTGGGATCACTTCTCATGAGAGTGTCTTCATATTTATCTAACTTCTCTCTAACTAAACCATAATAATCAGATCTCAGAGACCCCTCTGTGGAGTCAGGCACTGAAAAGGTGCAGCAAGACGAGAAGGTTGGGTTGTATTAGGAAATGGGGAGGACAAATGAGGGGACCACCCCCAAGAGGGAGGGAAGGCGACTTTCTGCCCCCTCAAACCCTCCCCCCCTCACACACTTCCTACACTTGCTGGAGGCCTTAACCTTGACCTGGGACTTCAGTAGAGGGTCCAGATGTTGTTTGGGCTCCTTCACAGGCAGGCATGTCTTAAATATAAATCTTCATCCACAAAAACAGAAGCTCATCGAGATGGAGGAAGATTTAGCAAATCTGAGAAACCAATTAACTTCCAATCATTTAGACTTCCCTTTCATTAATCATTTTTGCCAATGCTATTATGTCACATAAAGTTGGAATTTTCAATTGAAAATGCATTTAATTCAGCTTAGACCTCCTCAGAGAGCTTTATCTTCCCCCCACACAGCAGGGCCTTTCTGTTTGGGGCCAGAGAATCAGTAAATAGCTTTTCTTTTCCTTAATTTCTCTTCTTTCTTTTTTCTTTTTTTTTTCTTTTGGTCAAGAGGTTGACTAACTTTATTAGAAGTTAGTGAACATAGTGATATATTTTTGGTATAATTGTGCTTTAATACAGAAATCAGTCACACATTGTAGCAGTTAAACCTCCTCGCTTTACAGAGGAGAGAACAGAGGTCCAGGGAAGCTGGTCCCCAAATCCCATATGGAGTCACTTTCAAGGAGAAGGGGAAGGCGGAGGGCCCGGGGTCTTGTCCAGGGCCGATGCATGCACCTGCCCTGAGGATCATTTCCCCCACAGGAGAGTGAGCGCCAGGCTTGGGTGAGGGTGCTGCGAAGTTAGCCACACTGTTTCCTGGGCTTCTGATCAAAGAGTCTCTCTCTGCACAGGAACCAGCGGTGGGCGGGGCGGCGACTTAGAAACTGGAGTCAGGAGCTGCCTTCCAGTCTCGGCTTGCATCCATTTTGTGCAGAATCCCCGGAGAGTCTCTCGGCCTTGAAATTATTTGCACGATATTTTATTCCTGCATTCTTCAGGGGATGTGGTCAGAATCTTAAATGGCCATCCGTCACAGCTCTGTTCAATAGAAATAAGTGTAAGACAGAATTTGAGAGACAAATTAATAATTTCCTAACTGCTGTGTTAAAAACAAAGTTAAAGAAATAATTCTCGGACGAATTTTATTTAGTGAATGATACCCAAAATAGTATTTCAGTGTGCAATCAATACAGAAATTTTTAAGGATATATTTCATCTTCTTTTATAGTCTCCAGAATATGATTTATATGCTACACAAGCAGCCCATCGTGGCATGGACTAGTGCACTGGCTACATTTCAAGTGTTCAGTAGCCACATGGGGCTGGTGCCTGGTGCTGGTGGCCACTGCCTTGAGCAGCTCAGATCCTGCTCCAGATGCTTCAGAAGCTCCACCCTGGACGATCTTTAGAAAAGTGCCTCTAGATGGACCTGGGAGGCTCAGTTTGCTAAGTGTCTGACTTTGGCTCAGATCATGATCTCATGGTTGGTGAGTTCTAGCTCCACCTAGGGCTCTGTGCTGATAGCTCAGAGTCCCTCTTGCGCTCTGCCCCTCCCCCAATCATACTCGGTCTCTCTCTCTCTCCCTCTTTCTCTCAAGAATAAATAAACATTTGGGGCGCCTGGGTGGCTCAGTCGGTTAAGCGTCCGACTGCAGCTCACGATCTCGCGGTTCGTGAGTTCGAGCCTCGCATTATTCTCTGTGCTGACAGCTCGGAGCCTGGAGCCTGTTTCGGATTCTGTGTCCCTCTCTCTCTGACCCTTCCTCTCTCTGTCTCTCTCTCAAAAATAAATAAACATTAAAAAAAAGAATAAATAAACATTAAAAACAAAGTGCCTCCAGACTGGACAGCTCCCTGGTTCTGCACCAGGCTGCCCACCAGGGGCTCCTTAGCCTCCTGGGTTATGCCCAGTGGACCCGCGGAGGGGGCGTGGGTGTCAGGGGTACTGACCGTTGACCCCAGGAAGCCCCAGGGACCCAGCAACCCTGGGAGGTCCGAGCCTGGAGCGCCCTGGAAGAGCGAGACTTTTTGCTCAGGGAGCAGAGCAGGGCGCGGGGCTGTGAGCTTCCCAGGCAGCACAGTAGTACACGCCCTCGTTGGTCTTCTGCAGCTTCTTCACTGACAGTTCACAGCTGTTGCTTTCCTTGCCTTTCTTGGCATCGATTTTGTCCACTTCCAAGCCCCCATACCTCTCCACATATAACCTTGACATGTCCAGCATGAGGATCCTCTTGGGGTCAGTCCCCTCCTGGTGGAGGTACCAGTGGATGTAGCTGACATAGGCGCTGGCTTGGCAGGACAGGGTGGCCGAGCCGCCCACACGCCCCACGGCCACAGCCTGCTGAGTCAGGCTGATCGCTGCCATGCCACCTGCAAGGGGGACAGCGGTGAGACGGAGAAAGATAGGAGCCTCACCTCACCCCGCACCAGGGTCACCCCGCACCAGGGAAGGAGTCGGGACCTACCTGGAAACAGGAGGGCACACAGGAGGGCGAGGGGACCCAGCATGGTTCTGCTTCCCCGCTGGTGGGGAGAAGCCCAGGGTGACCTCCCAGCTGCACCTGCTGGACGGAGACTGACTGGATGGGTGGCAGAGGGCAGGTTAGGCTCTGAGCTCTGCTTCCCTGAGGCACCTGCAGGCACTGGTGAGAGAGAGGTGGGAGGGAGGAGGGAGGGAGGAGCCAGAGCAGGGACAGGTCTGACCACAAGGGGGAGAGGGACCACCAGTGGTCAGGGTGCTAAGAAACACTGAAGAACTTTGGTGCAGTAAGAGCACCACTAATAATAGCAATTTTTGATTGGACATCGACTTTTTTTGAGCAGAGCACTAATAGGTTTCTGCTCAGTGTCTCTTCCAAGGCTGAATGCATAAGGCGAATCAGGTGGGATGACAGCCGGGTCTGGCTGGAGACAAATCCCAAGCCTCAAATGGCCACCTGGCACTCACAGAGCAATGAGTGTGCGGCCTGCCTGGGGGGCAGGGACAAGCAGAGCAGCAATCCCCCCCTAAAAGGCACGGGGCTCCTGAGCAGGCACTGGAGCATTGTCCCCAGAGGTGGCATCAGGAGATTAAATGCCCTGTGTAGTCGTGGGCGAGCTGTTTCTCCTCCTTTTCCTCATCTGTCAAAAGGGACCTCATTCGTTTGCAGGCAGAGTGAACAGGAAATGTGAGCAAAGCGTGTAGCCTGTCCCAGGTGCATAGACAAGGCTCAGGAAATGTTAGGGACGGGTGTTTCACCTCAACACTGGCCTGGGTGCTGTCGATGATTTCTGGGATCCCCAGAGTGCAAAATTATAGGGAATATTACTCTTCTGGAAAATCAGGGGCATGTGTGTGTGTATGTGTGTGTGTGGCCAAAGGCAGAAGTCTGCGTTGACCCAAGTGGGGTGCAGACCAGGGGGCGGGACCAGGTCCTGCAGTTCCAGGGTCAGATCCTCAGAAATGGTAAAGGCGGGGTGGGAGGGAGCGGAGGGTGGGTGATGGGTATTGAGGAGGGCACCTTTTGGGATGAGCACTGGGTGTTGTATGGAAACCAATTTGACAATAACTTTCATATTTAAAAAAAACAGAATGGGTTGAATCAGTCATGATCTTTGCCCTCAGGAGCTTAGGGTTCAGAGGAAGAGACAAACTTGAAAACCCATAAATGTCATGCAGTATAATAGGTTTTATATTACATTAAAATTACGTTATTAGTAAAGAAAGAAAAGAAAGAAAGAAATGGTCATTCGGGGCCTCGTGAAGGGGCGGCTGAGGAATGCGTCTGAAATGAAATTTTGAGAAGTAAAGGGAGCATTGACTTCCGACTGAAATGAAGCTTCCTTTTCACTTATGTCCAGTATACCAGGCCTCCTGGGTATGTATGGTTATGGTAATTAGTTATGCCAATTATAGCCTGACTGCCTGGAGGGAAATGGCAGTGGGGATGGCCAGGAAGGGGACTTGGGTGGGCTGGAGGCTTGGGTCCTTCAGCACCCACTTCCAGAAATGCCAACATGCTGAGCTATAACCAAGATTCAAGGCCCAGGTGTCCGGAAATGCAGGCTTTCATTGTCCTGACCCTCAGCGAAGGGTCACTGTGCCACTGTCTGTAGTACTTCGTGTCTGTCTTCCACGGGGGAAAAGACACACTCAGCCCAAGTACCTACTCCGATTCTCCAAGAACGGACCTGGTCTCTAAGTAGGCTGATGGAGTCAGTGGGAATCAGAAGAGAAAACAGGATTTTGTTTTGTAACAGAGGCAAAAGTTGTTTGAGAAGAGGGGACAAAAGTAGTCCAGACAGAGGTCCATTTCAGGCCTTTCCAACCATCAGATTTCACATGTTGTATCTAAGTGCTCAATAATATGTATGATTTTGAATATTAAGTAACGTGAATTCTTTTTAGAGATACATTTTAAAATACAGTTCAAAAGCGATGCAAGTTGGCTAGGTGACAAATTAGGGTATAGAAGTGACATAGTAAAAACTGTCCTGATCCTAGTGTTTAGAAGTGACCCCTCCAAAGTTGTGCCCTTTCCTCTGTGTCCCTGAACCCATTCTGGGGGCGAAACATAAAAATCACCTGAAAAAATAGTCAACATGGGTTTCCATGCCTAGATACTTTTAGAATTGTGATTTCTAGGAGATGACTCTGAGGTAACAGACATGACTTTTCCACAGTACTGGTGGGTGTGAGCAGTTGGTATTGGATATTATTATACCTATGAAAATTGTGATTTTTTTGAGGTGTTCTTGGACTTTATTCAGCACTAATTTGATATTATAATGTTGCTTCTATTACTTTAAATCATTGCATCTCACCCACCTCAGGAATGAAACAAATGACTTGAGCCCAAATCATCAGGATATTTCTTTCAAGCAGCCACCTACGCAAAGTCCCCTACCCATGAGGTAATGTGAGACCATCACTAACATTCAATATGAATCTCACTTCAACAGAGACAGAGGCCCTGAATACTCCAATAAGATATTTTTAGTATTTTTACGAATCCGTGTTTTAAACAATCATGTAAGTAGAAATCTTTACTTAAGGCAGGGCTGGTTGGCCTCTGACTAGTTGGCCTTTACTAAGTGTGGCCAAAGTGTCGTTGGTAAAACTCACCTTAGTCAAAAGGAGAAGGGCAGGGGGAAGAAATGACTCCAAATATAGACTTGTTTTTACCTCCAGGTAGAGATTGTTTCCTCTGTGTACAAAGTCACTGTCCTCTCAGGCTGTAACTCAAAGACACAATGGGACCATGTGGAAAACTGAGATTGACATGGACTTGGGATGACTTCTCATGAAAGTGTCTTCATATTTAGCTAATTTCTCTCTAACTAAACTATAATAGTCAGATCTCAGAATCACCCCTCTGTGGAAGAGAGACTGAGAAGGTGCGACAATAGGAAAGGATGCGGTTGTATTTGGACAATGAGGAAGATGAATGAAGGAACATCCCCTACAGAGCAAAGGTAAGTTTCTGCCCACCTCCCCCCCCCCCCAGCCCACCCCTTCCTGAGCATGCTGGAGGCCTTAGCTTTGACCCAGGACTTCAGTAGAGGGTGCAGGTCTTTCATAAATCTTGTATTGTACAATCAGAAGCTCAGGGAGATAGACGAGGACTTAGTGAATCTGAGAAACCAACTTTTACCTGAGATCATTTAGACTTTCCTTTCATTAACCATTTTTATCAATGCTATTGAGTTATATACACAAAAGTTGAATTTTCAATTAAAAATTCATTTAATTCAATTTAGATCTCCTCAGAGAGCTTTTCTTCCCCACACACAGCAGCAGTTTTCCTGTTTGGGGCTGGAGGATCTGTAACACAGTGTTTCTTTTCTTCTTTTCTTTGTTTCTTTTCTTTTCTTTTCTTTCTTTTTCTTTCTTTTTTTTTGTCAAGAAGTTCACTAACTTTACAAGAAGATGTGAACATGGTGATCTTATTGCCATAATTGTCCTTTAATACAGAAATCAGTCACACATTGTAGCAGTTAAACCTCCTCGCTTTACAGAGGAGAGAACAGAGGTCCAGGGAAGCTGGTCCCCAAATCCCATATGGAGTCACTTTCAAGGAGAAGGGGAAGGCGGAGGGCCCGGGGTCTCGTCCAGGGCCGATGCATGCACCTGCCCTGAGGATCATTTCCCCCGCAGGAGAGTGAGCGCCAGGCATGGGTGAGGGTGCTGCGAAGTTAGCCACACTGTTTCCTGGGCTTCTGATCAAAGAGTCTCTCTCTCTGCACAGGAACCAGCTGTGGGCGGGCGGCAACTTAGAAACTGGAGTCAAGAGCTGCCTTCCAGTCTCGGTTTGCACCCATTTTGTGCGGAATCCCCAGAGAGTCTCTCGGCCTTGAAATTATTTGCGAGATATTTCATTCCCACATTCTTCATTGGAGATGGTCAGATTCTTGAATTGCCAGTCCGGCACAGCTCTGTTCAATAGAAATAAGTGTAAGACACAATTTGAGACACAAATTAAAAGTTCCCTAAATGCTGCGTTAAAAACAAAGTTAAAGAAATAAGTAACAAAGTTAAAGAAATAATTCTAGCACGAATTTTATTTAGTGAATGATATCCAAAATAGTATTTCAGTGTGCAGTTAATATAGAAATTTTTAAGGATATAGTTCATCTTCTTTTATAGTCTCCAGAATATGCTACACAAGCAGCCCATGGTGGCATGGATTAGTGCAGTGGCTACATTTCAAGTGCTCAGTAGCCACATGGGGCTGGTGCCTGGTGCTCGTGGCTGCTGCCTTGAGCAGTTCAGATCCTGCTCCAGATGCTTCAGAAGCTCACCCTGGACGATCTTTAGAAAAGTGCCTCCAGACGGGACAGCCCCCTGGGTCTGCACCAGCCTGTGAGCCGGGGCTCCTTAGCCTCCTGGGTCATGTGCAGTGGACCCACGGAGGGGGGTGTCCTCCAGTGTCCAGGGTACTGTTGGTTGACCCAGGAAACCCCAGGGACCCAGCACCCATGGAAAGTCCAAGACTGGAGCACCCTGGGAGTTGGGGACTTTTTGCTCAAAGACCTGAGCTTCCCGTAAGTCTGTGCTCTGCTTTTCCCAAACAGCACAGTAATACACACCCTCATCGCTCTTCGCCAGCTTCAGCAGCAACAGGTTAGAGCTTGTGCTATCCTTGCCTTTCTTGGCGTGGACCTTGTCCACTGTCAAGACACCATCTCTGGTCACATATGAGCGGGACATATCCAGCATGAGGATCCTCTTGGGGGCTGTACCCTCCTGGTGGCGATACCAGTGGATGTAGCTGACCGAGGTGCTGGTTTTGCAGGGCAGCGTGGCCCAGCTGCCTGCACGTGCCACCACCACGGCTGGCTGCTCCACACTGATCGCTGCCACGCCACCTGCGAAGGGGGACAGCGGTGAGACAGGGAAGGATAAGAGCCTCAGGGCACCCAACGCACCCGCACCGGGGAGGGAGTCAGGACTTACCGGGATACAGGAGGGCACACAGGAAGGCGAGGGGACCCAGCATGGTTCTGCTTCCCCGCTGGTGAGGAGAAGCCCAGGGTGACCTCCCAGCTGCACCTGCTGGACGGAGACTGACTGGATGGGTGGCAGAGGGCAGGTTAGGCTCTGAGCTCTGCTTCCCTGAGGCACCTGCAGGCACTGGTGAGAGAGAGGTGGGAGGGAGGAGGGAGGGAGGAGCCAGAGGGCAGGGACAGGTCTGACCACAAGAGGGAGAGGGACCACCAGTGGTCAGGGTGCTAAGAAACACTGAAGAACTTTGGTGCAGTTCTAATACTAATAATAGCACCACTAATAATAGCAATTTTTTATTGGACATCGACTTTTTTTGAGCAGAGCACTAATAGGTTTCTGCTCAGTGTCTCTTCCAAGGCTGCATGCCTAAGGCGAATCAGGTGGGATGACAGCCGGGTCTGGCTGGAGACAAATCCCAAGCCTCAAATGGCCACCTGGCACTCACAGAGCAATGGGTGTGCGGCCTCCCTGGGGGGCAGGGGCAAGCAGAGCAGCAATTCCCCCCTAAAAGGCATGGGGCTCCTGAGCAGGCACTGGAGCATTGTCCCCAGAGGTGGCATCAGGAGATTAAATGCCCTCACTTAACACGATAGCTGTGCAGTCGTGGGCGAGCTGTTTCTCCTCCTGTTCTTCATCTGTCAAAAGGGACCCGTTCGTTTGCAGGCAGAGTGAACAGGAAATGTGAGCAAAGAGTGTAGCCTGTCCCAGGTGCATAGACAAGGCTCAGGAAATGTTAGGGACGGGTGTTTCACCTCAACGCTGGACTATTGGCAGTAGTTTTCTGGGCAGTAGATGTTTTCTCATAGCATAGGATTAGTTTTGAAAAAAAGGGATGTTGGCTTGCATGGGCACACGAGTGTGTGTGTGTGTGTGTGTGTGTGTGTGTGTGTGCATCCAAAGGAAGAAGCGTGCATTGACCCAGGGGCAGTGTAGACCAGGCGGTGGAACCAGGTCCTGCAGTCCCAGGGTCAGATCTTCAAAAATGGGAAAGGCGGGGCCTTGTGAGGGGTCAGCTGAGGAATGCACCGGAAATGCGTGAGAAATAAAGATAGCATTGACTTCCAACCAAAACGAAAATTCCTTTTCACTTATGGCAAGTATACCAAGGCTTCCTGGGTAGAGTTATAGTAATTCGTTATACTCATTATAGCCTGACCTCCTGGAGGGCGAGGGCAGTGGGGACAGCCAGGAAAGGGACTTGGCTGGGCTGGAGGGCTGGGTCCTGCAGCACCCATGACCAGACCCAGCTCCCGTGCTCCTCCTCCTGGTAAAACTGGAGGGCAGACATGCTGAGCTATAACCGGGATTCAAGGCTCATGTGTCCCAAAATGCAGGTTGGGGTAGTGCTGAGTTGGTGAGGTGTTGACTAGAATATTCTGCTAAAAGAATATTCCAGGCCCGTCATTCAGACCCTCAGCAGGTGTCTAGGGCAGCTGTGCTTATTACGTGTTAAGTGGAAAAGAGAGTGACAATGGGGGAGACATCTGACCAGCAAAACGGCAGGTGGAAAGAGTCTCAATATAGAAGGTGAGCAGTGTGGGTGGTGACAAATTGGGTGACATTTTTCTTCCTGCTTTCTCTATTTCCTAGATTTTCACTGATAGGAAAATCTTACTTTGGGGGAGAAAATCCACAACCTTCTCTTCTTTTATGAAAACAAATCTTATTTCACATTGTCAGCATTCAAAAATCTGTTTCTCTCAATGACTTTTACCATGTTTGTTCAAATACTGCTCAAATTAAAGGCCCAAAATTGTTGGCCATGAACATCCTTAGTGGGTAATGAAGTCTGCCCCAAACCTCCAGCCAAATACTCTCTTGGGTGTGTCAAATGGCAAAAGTGAAACAATTTAGTTTGTAGAGTGTGATGTCCTTTATTGAAAGAAGAATAATCCACGGTTTGACGCGTTCAGTGCCTCACAAGCAGTGGACACGGTTCCCCAGGGATTTGGGCAAGAGGGAGTCTATAGAGCCTTAGAAGCAGCCAAGGGGGAACAGGCAAGATTAGGTGGGGTTCAGGGATCTCCCTGCAAGGCTAGTAGGTCACTGAGGGAATAAGGAGAGAGCTTTTGGCTCAGGTTGATTGGCTGGGGTTGCATATCTGATCCTATTTAGAACAGGGAAATCATTACAGATTCCTGGTGATGGGGACCGGCTGGCTGGGATATACTGTTTCTGGTCAAGGGCAGCATTGACAGGGACATGTAGCATTCAGTTGGTGAGGTGTTGTCCTGCTTGCTGACCTGGGACACTGGGCAGGAGCGGCTCCATCCTGGGCCTGGAGATGTATGTCAGCAGGTGACCATTGTTCACCTTTCCTCTACTTCTCTTCCTGCTGTGGAGCGCCCCTCGTCTTCTCTAAGTGACATTAAAGGTCATATTTCTTAAAAGATGCTCATGTTTAAAGAAATAATAGGGAAAACTCTTCAGCAGGAGAGAAAGAGTAGCCACCCTTATGTGGAGAGTGGAGGGTTCTGATCAGGACCCCACTGACTCCAGGAAGAGAGAAATTACACTGCACTTGAGGGAGCAGGACGTCCTGTCCCCCCAGGTCATCCCGCTGCTGCCTGAATGAAGCTGCTCTGATGGCCCCAGACCTCAGCCCCAGGGGAGAGGCGGCTGGGTCACAGCAGGTGTGGACTCAGGCAGACCCTGTGCAGAGGGCCAGGTGCTGAAGCTTGGACCTGCTCGGTTAACCTCTAAGAGGCTGGCGTGCTCGCCTCACCTGGGGCAGCTCCCCTCCGCCCCGCAGAGAGTCTGAGATCTCGTCCAGTGTGACCCCTTCCCTTGGTCACGTGGAATAAATGGATGTAGACATGACGTCAACCTTCGGTGAACGGGACAAGCCCGAAAGCCCAAAAGAGGAAAGACATTGATATATTTTGATGAGTGGACTGTGGATAAAATATTCTTCCTTTTTTCTTCCATTTACATGTTTATAACACTTTGTGTTGAATCCACATTTTTTCTAAAATTTATTTCTCATTTGTTAGATTAATAATCCCATTTTTTTAAAACTAAATCATGGGTAGCATCCTGGACATTCATACTTTGCTACAGAATCACAGAACTTTAAACACTTCAAGCTGAAGAAGAAAACCCTCATTCCAGATGCCTCGTTGTTTCTCATCTTTAAAGATGAGAGAAAAGCTCCCAAAAGCAGGTGATTCCTTCAATATAACAAGATCATGAGCAACTGAGGCAGGATTCGAACCCCTGTCTCTCCTCGGTACCGTGAACACATCGCATTGAGTGGACCTGTCATTTCTAATTCAGTATCTACATCAGAGCACCCACTACATCTCAACGCTGGGACCAGGCCCTTTTTCAAACATAAACGTTACTTTTGTAACCCTTGAGAGTTGTAAAATTCTGTGAGGCACACATTAGTGTTCCCAGTCAACAGATGACGACCGTCAGGCTCCTTAAGACATTCCGCACATTGGACGTTGGAAAACAGCTGAGCAAATCTGATAATCATTGAACCAGCTTTATTAGAAGAAATTAGGATCAGTTATGTTGGTCTGCATTGGTCCCTTCTCAAAGGTAAATGTGTGTGTGTGTGTGTGTGTGTGTGTGTGTGTGCATTCATAACAAATTAACTTGATAGAGAATTTCCTCCTCAAGTAAAAAGGCAGCCTCACAAAGGTTGTCAGATTTACAGGAAAGTGCAAAATGCAATGCAATATTTGGGTATAAACTACAATGATTTTGTTGTTTACCTGGAATTCAGGGAAATGTAAATCAAATCCACATTGAGCTAGCACCTCACACCTGATAGATGGCTGTAATCAAAAAGAGTACAATAACAGGTGTACTGTTATTGCAGTACATCGCAGAAGCTAGGAAGGGAGGAAGGGCAGGGACTCTGGCTGACCATCCTCTGCCCAGGGACCACGTGCAGGGGACACGAGGCTGTCGCAGGAACAGCTCCAAGAGCAGACTGTCCCAGGCAAGCGTGAGTGTCTGCGGTCCCGGAAAATCCCTGCTGGACCAGATGGGGCATGGTTTCAAAATTAAGAATGTATACCATGTATCACACTAGAGTGGAAGGGTAATTCTTAAAAAACCAAAACCAACAGGAGAAATCTCCTCCACCAGAATGTTACAGAAGCTATAAGCTACAGCACAAAAAAGAGCTCAGTATTGGCCCCAGAGTTTATTCATGAGAACAAGGTGCCCTAGAGGGGATGAGGGGAGAGGGAGAGAATGAAAAAAATCTTAAATTGCATCCTGTGGGCTTAGTGTTGTTAGTGGTGATTACAATTTGTTTACATTCATATTTTTAAATTCATGTTGAGAGTGTTACTTAGCAAGATGTCAGTATAAGGGGAAATGCAAATAAACAATTTTTAAGGATTAGCAAAACTGTGATCTATAATTGAATCCTCGTCTCTAAAAATTACTCCCTTTGTAGATATCCACTGAGAAAAGTGAAAGCCGTAATAACCCGGAACTCTGAGCACTCCTGGCATCGATGTTGTGGGATCAAACACCATTTCTTACTACGAGCACCAGGGCTCAGGTGAGAAATGACTGAAACCAGAAATGACACAATAGTACAGAGTCACCACGTACGCGCCCGTCTCCATACAAACTATGTTTCAGGACAGCACAGAGCTGACAAACGACAGCTTCACTTCATGGGCTCAGGATCATTACGTGCGGGGGGAATTAGAACTGGAGAAGGAGGGAATCGCCCTCCTGCAGCCCCTCATGAGACACTGGATTCAGACACGTGTCACCCGGGGGGGGGGGGGGTGTCACAGCTCCATCACCTACACTGGCGCTACTCCCGCTGCCCTTCTGTGTCCCTGTCCCCTCCTGACGTCCCTCTGTCTCCCTCACTGTGTCTAGCTCTTCACCTTTCTCATTTCCTGTTGCCGTCCGTCCCTCTGCATCTTTCTCTCCACGTCTCCCTTTCCAGCGGGGTCTCCTCCTTCTTTATTTCTCTCTATCTCTCCTCTGTCTCCTCCTGATCTCTCTCCCTCTCTCTCTGTTTCTCTCTACATGTCTCTTATCTGTGTCTGTGTATCTGCCTCCCTACATCTGTTTGGCCATCTCTAACACCCAGTTTCTATTTCTATTTCTCTCTCTCTCTCTTATTGACTTTCCACTCTCTCTCTCTACCTCTCCTTCAATGGTCACAGTAGCTACTTGAAATTCTTTGTTATTCTGACATCTGTGTATTTCCCTGTCTTCTGATGACCACTTCCTGTTCTCTCAGCGCCCTCTTCATAGGAGCCTCTTCTGTCCATTGTCCCTTCTCTCTGCTCCTCTTCTCTGTCCCCTGGGGCCTGTGGGATGCAGGCCTGTGGTCAGTGCTAAGGGGGCAGGATGGGCCCAAGCTCACAAATGTACGTTTACTCCTTGGGTGTCTCCTGATGATCGCACCTGCCACATATCAAGTGATCAGAACGATGATGGCAGTGATAGAACTGTCCCCAACATTGCTGCCCTGGGGGACAAGGTCATCGCATGCACACCTTGTATTTCTATCAGCTGGTTGTGAGGTGTTACCTAGTGACAGTGTGAGAAATAGTCTATCATGAATTATTAGAATTTCCTACGATATCATGACCTTGAAATGGGTCTCTCTATGCTGTTTTGTGACCACAGTGACACAGATCAGTAGTGTTCATAATGACCACATGCCTCTGTATGGAGAGTACTTGGAGAAAGGCTTAGAAGATGCTATACATTTAATATATGTGTATTAGATACCATATGTTTTAGAATATTATTATCAGGGTGTCGATAACACTGAATTACATACTGTGTTCCTTGCATAGAAGATTAGAAGAAACTGTCATGAACAGAATTCTCACGCAGTCTGGGCTGGGACATGGATGGGAACGTGACTTTATGCAAATCACTACTGAACACACTGGACTAAAACAGGGGCTGACAGTGGGGGAGAGAGGAAGCCTCACCAGGGCCCAGTTCACTCTCCTGGGCCTGGTGCTGCTCGGGGCAGCCTGCAGCTTCCCAGAAAGCAGCCCCATCCCCTGCTGGTGCCGGGGAGGGGCTGGGCCAGGGAACTTTCCAGAAGAGTTGAGGGCAGCCTGGAAACCTCAGCCAAAGCTCCACATCCTGCCTGCCTTTCCCACGGGCTCCGTGGCTGCCAGGTGCGTGCAGTCTGCAGGGACCTGCCCGTTCAGATGCCTCCACGTGTGGCCAGCCTTCAGACCCGCTTGTCTGGTGAGTGGTCCAGTCGTGGGGCCCAGCCAGGGGCCCCTCCACTCTCTGAGCAGCCAACACTGTAATCTGACACATGGTGGCTGAGGGGAGAGGTCCTTCTCAGCATGGAGCTGCCCAACAGGGACATTTGAAAGCTCTGAATGACACCTCCTGAGTCTGTGAAGATTTATTACATTGACAAGGACAGAATGACAGCTCCAGTCCAAGCCCTACCACTTGGAGGATGTGTGTCCTTGGGAAAGTCACTGTGAATGGGAATAATAATGCCTACTCTGGAGACATCATCCACTAAGGGCAAGAGATCCGGCCAAGGTGGTTGATTTGTAAATAAATACGATCAGGCAGTCTTAAGTGTAATTCTTATGACCATTTGTTCCTTGTGATAACACGTCAAGATACTTCTAACAACCACATCTGACAGATCAACTAATTGGAGTCTGAAGACATTTCACCTGCTCAGGGTCATGCAAGTCAGTCAAGGAGCCTTGACTCAAACCCAAGTCTAACAGAGTCCAAAACCCGTCACAGCATCCACTGCATATAAGTAGAATTCCATGTGTACATATAGTTTCTTTTAAGCTCTAGAAAGTAAACAGCCATAAAGGAAATTCCAAAGAAGTTGCAGAACTCGAGAATTTCTCTTACATGCCAGTAAGCAAAGAGCATGAGCTATTCTTGAAGAGCAGTCATTCGGGTGACAGTGCTGGACTCCTGAACGTAGTAGAGATTCTTCTAGCATTGCTGAATTAGTAGTAGTTTGCTTTTTGTGATGACCAATAGTTTGAAGGTCATAACGGCAATCATTGATCCCTTAAATAATACCAAATAACCTATTGAATGTCAAACACTGCACATATTCATTCCTTCCTTGCAAGCATAAGTAGGTATTACTCATCCCATTCTGCGGATGAGACAGAAGTGTATTTGAGCTTGCCTAGTTGAGAAAGAGCACAGCCAGAACTTCGAGTCGGCCAGGGTCTCATGGCCTGTGCTCTAAGTAAACTTCTTGGATGTTTGTGATTCGGGGCTTAATTTCTGTCCTCAGTGAGCTGTTGCTTTGAATGCAAAATGTGATGTGGTTCTACTTCCCTCTTTTTCTCAGTATTGTGCTTCCTGCTTAAAAACGGTGGTACTTTGCTTGTTACTTACGCTGACTTCTTGCACTCCCTGCTGGCCATTGCAGGTATGTCCTACACTTTATAATCCCTGGATTCCCAGCAAGTGAATTCTCTTACAGGAAAGACTCAGTTTAGCGAGTGGAAGAGCCCAGAAATACCAGGCAGGAGACCTCTTTTTCCACTTGTGTACTTGGTGTGCTGGGAGTTTTAGGTAAGCGGCTCCTTCTTGTAAAATCCCCATTTCCTCAGGCACAAGTGAGAATTGTCTGATATGTTTGGTGTCCTATGTACTTGTGAAATCTACAGAGAATTGCTTGTGAATAATGCGTCTTTACATCTATATAAATGGCATCGCATTCCCGTCAATCCGTGTCTGTCCCTCCATCTGTCCACTGCTCCTCTGTGCTGCTCCTTCTGCCGCTGGTTGCAGCCGCTGCATGAATCCCTCCACCGCCAGTGACAGGCACTTGTCCTGCTGCGCATGCCGGCTGTCACCTGTCACTAACACCTCAGGACACATTTCCCTGGGAATGTCATCCGGAGGTCACTGGTGCTGCTAATGTGACTGACACTTGAATGCGAGAGTGATGCCACCACGTTCAAAGGCACTAACAGGGCAGAACTGACGTTGATGAAAACGTGGAGCAGAGGGTACGCTCACGGTCACGAGCAGGCAGTGAGCTCACACCTGCACCTGCGATTCGGCCGAGGCTTCCTCCAGCTTCTCTTGTGTTCGCTCAGCTCCGGACGAGACTCGCCGCCGAGTGCTCCCTGTGCTCGCGGGCGCCCGTCCTGAGCTTCCACATCCTGCTGCCTCCTCTCTTCTCTCCCCTCGGAATTCCCTTTGTGGGGTGGAAACTGTTATATTGAATCAATATTTCTTCACCATCTTACTATCACTTTATGCATTTATAAGATGCTCTCCATCTACTATCTTTTGCACTGGCTTGTCGCTAACAAAATGCACACTATAGGCCACTGGTCTGAGCTGACCAACTTTTTCATTTGCTTTGTGCTTTGGTTTTGATGACAGTGTTGATTTCTGCAGGAAGGAAGGTGTTCCCCAGGAAAAGGTGCCATCAGTGCTGAGTCAAACAATCCCCTGAGTAACAGGCAAGTTGTCAAACTAGTTGGAATCTGTCTTATAGCACTGCTTCATAGTTTGTTAGCAAAAAAGTTTTTGGTTGTAAGATTTTCCACTTACCTGGGCTGGAATACAGATGGCCTATAACATGCATGACATACCTGAACTGGCCAGGAGGGGGTGCAAGAAGTCAGGGTAAGTAACAACCAAACGCCTAGACTAGTTTTTTTAAGTGGGAAGCACATCATTGACAATAAATGCAAACTCTAAGAAGATCACATTTTGCATTCAAAGCTACAGCAAAAGGAGGACAGAAAGTAATCCCTGCATCACAAACATCCAAGCCAGTTATGTGGGTCACAGTCTTTAAGAGCCTGGTGGACTTGAAGTTCTTGCTGTGCTCTTTCTTAGCCAGGCAGTCTCCAGTACGTTACCTAACGTCCCTAGTAAGCCTCTGTTCATCTGCAGAATGGGATGAAGAACACCTACTTTATGCTTACAAGGAAGGAATCAATATGTACAATGTTTGACATTCAATAAAGATTATTTGTTATTATCTAATGGATCAATGATTTCTGTTATGGCCTTTAAAAAATTAGTATTTCACAAAAGGCAAGCAACTAGTAATATGCAAGAGGTAAAAGAATTTCTACTGTGTTCTGAGGTCCAGCATTATTACCTGAATGACTGCTCTTCAGGAATAGTTTATGCTCTTTGCTTACTGGCACCTGAGAGACATTCTTGAGTTCTGCAACGTCTCTGAAATAGTATTCATGGTGTCTGCATATATGTGTATATGCATATATATATATATAATTATAACATCTTCATGATCTATATATATATAATTATAACACATAGAACTTTTTATTTATTAGGAATCGATAGCGTCATGGATTTTGGCATTTATTAGACTTGGATTTGAATCAAGACTCCATTACTTACATGATCTAGAACGGGTGAAGCATTTTAAGATTCTAATTAGCTGATCTGTCAATGCGGTTGTTGTAACTACCCTGACATGTTATTTGAGGAATAAACTGTTATGAGAATTACATTGTATTTAGGCTGATAGGATTTATTTACAAAGCAACCAGTATGGCCCATTCACTGGCCCAGGGTGGATGTTGTCTCCAGAGTAAGTATTATTATTTCCATTTACAGTGACTTTCCCAAGGATGCACATCTTCCAAGTGGCGGGGCTTGGACTGGAGCTGCCCTCTCCCTCCAGGCGGTCAGGCTGTAATTATCATATGTAATGACCATAACTATACCCAGGAGGCCCTGATACACTTGGCATAACTGAAAAGGAACCTGCATTTCAGTCAGAAGTCAATGCTCCCTTTATCTCTCAAAATTTCATTTCAGATGCGTTCCTCAGCTGCCCCTTCACAAGGCCCTGACTTGACCATTCCTGAGGATCTGACCCTGGGACTGCAGGACCTGGTTCTGCCCCCTGGTCTCCACCGCCCCTGGGTCAACGCAGGCTTCTGCCTTTGGACACACACATGCACAGCACACTCACACACACATTCACACATGCTCCTGATTTTCCAAAACAGTAATATTCCCTACAATTTTGTAATATGAGGATCCCAGAAATCATCGACGGCACCCAGGCCAGTGTTGAGGTGAAACGCCTGTCCCCAACATTTCCTGAGCCTTGTCTATGCACCTGGGACAGGCTACACGCTTTGCTCACATTTCCTGTTCACTCTGCCTGCAAATGAACGAGGTCCCTTTTGACAGATGAGGAAAAGGAGGAGAAACAGCTCGCCCACGACTGCACAGCTATCATGTTATGTGAGGGCATTTAATCTCCTGATGCCTCCTCTGGGGACAATGCTCCAGTGCCAGCTCAGGATTGGGGGGGGGGGGCATGTCTTTTAGGCAGGGATTGCTGCTCTGCTTGTCCCCACCCCCCAGGAAGGCCACGCCCTCATTGCTCTGTTAGTGGCCATTTGAGGCTTGAGATTTGTCTCCAGCCAGACCAGGCTGTCATCCCACTTATTTCCCCTTAGGCATGCAGCTTTGGAAGAGTTATGTAAAATACCAGCCAGGTTAGGAATATTCATCCCACAGGGTTATTTTCAGGATTTAATCAAACAATGAACAGAAAACAATTAGTGCAGTGCTCAAGTGTAGTCCAGGATTATTATTGTTGCTGGTGCTTTTACTGCACCAACTTTCTTCAGTGTTTCTCAGCACCTGACCATTGATGGTCCCTCTCCCCTCCCTCACGTGGTCAGACCTGTCCCTGCCCTATGACCCCTTCAGTCCCTCCCTCCCTCTCTCATCACTACCTGCCAGGGCCACCTGGAGGCTAGGAACCTAACCAGCTTTCTGCAGTCACCTCCTAGCAGGTGCCGCTGCGAGGTCACCCTGGGCTTTTGTCCACCTGGCAGGAGGTAGAATCATGCTGGGTCCCCTTGTTCTCCTGTGCACCTTCCCTGTAAGTTTCCCTGTAAGTCCGGACTCCCTCCCTGGTGCAGGGTGCACAGGGTGACTGAGGCTCTAGGCCTCCCCTGCCTCATGGAGGTCCCCTTTGCAGAGATCAGGCTGGAGCAGCCGGCTGTGGTCATGGCTCGTGAGGGCAGCTTGGCCACCCTTCCATGCCCAGCTGGAACCAAGGTCAGCTACACCCACTGGTACCACCACCAGGAGGGAAAGGTCCCCCAAAGTCTTCACTAACTGGCCGTGTTCCATTAGGATGTGCAGTGGGAATCTGTCGAGAAAGCAGACAATGTCACGGCCACAGAGGCCAAGGATGGCAGCACCTGTACCCTGTCGGTGCTGAAGATGCAGAAGCATGACGAGGGCATGTATTACTGTGCTGTCTGGGAACCGCACGCCCCTCGCGCTGGCCTGGCTCCCACCCTCCCACCCCCGGCTACACATAAAGGTCTCTGAATCTGGGCCTTCCAGGCCTGATACCTTCCACCACCTCTGGGTTTCTGGGGTGCCCTGAGTCAGCTCTCAGCATCCTTGGCTCTCCCCAGTGCTCCCTCCGTGGGTCCACTGCACATAACCCAGGAGGCTAAGGAGCCCCTGGCTGGCAGGCTGGTGCAGACCCAGGAGCTGTCCTGTCTGGAAGCACTTTTCAAAGACTGTCCAGGGCAGAGCTTCTGAAGCCTCTGGAGCAGGATCTGAGCTGCTCAAGGCAGCAGCCACGAGCACCAGGCACCAGCCCCATGTGGCTACTGAGCACTTGAAATGTAGCCAGTGCACTAGTCCACACCGCGATGGGCTGCTTGTGTAGTGTACAAGTCATATTCTGGAGACTATAGAAAGAAGATGAAATATCTCTTTAATAATCTCTATATTCATTGCATGTGAGAAGTGACTTTGGATATTTGGGATTACTAAATAAAAATAGTCCTAAAGTGAATTTTACTCATTCTTTTTACTTTTTTAAAAATGTAGCAGCTATAAAATTTGTAGTTTTGGCTTCCACTGGGACCCACATTTATTTCTATTAAAAGCACTCTTATACACTGGCAATTTAAAAATCTGACTATCTGCCCTAAAGAATGTGCAAATAAAATATGGTGGAAATAGTATTAAGGGTGAAGGACTCTCTGGAGATGGGCCACAAAATATTTGAAAGCTGAGACTGGAATTAAACTCCTGACTCCAGTTTCTAAGTTGCCGCCCCACCCACCGCTGGTTCCTGTGCAGAGAGAGAGACTCCGTGATCAGAAGCCCAGGAAACAGTGTGGCTAATTTCACAGCACCCTCACCCATGCCTGGCGCTCACTCTCCTGTGGGGGAAATGATCCTCAGGGCAGGTGCATGCATTGGCCCTGGACGAGACCCCGGGCCCTCCGCCTTCCCCTTCTCCTTGAAAGTGACTCCATATGGGATTTGGGGACCAGCTTCCCTGGACCTCTGTTCTTTTATCTGTAAAATGGGGTGGTTCAACTTTAAGATTATGTGACTGACTTCCGTATAGAGCAAAATTATACAAATAAGATATTACTATGTTCGTTACCTTCTTATAAAGTTAGTCAACTGATTGAAAAGACCAAAACAGAAAGAAAGCAAAGCAAAGAAAACCCAAAAGGAAAACCCCCACTACTATATGTGGGTGGGGGAGGGAAGATAAAAAAGCTATTTGGGGAAGTCTGAGTGGAATTAAACCCATTTACAATTGAAATTTCAAAGTCTATATACAGCTTAATGGCATTGCTAACATGATTAATGAAGAGAAAGTCTAAATGATCTCGAGGAAATTGGTTCCTCAGGCTCACTAACTCCTCTGCCTCCCTTCTGTGTTTTTTGGGAGATTTATAATTTAGACATACCTCCTTTTCAAAGAGCCCAACTAAGGCCCTGACCTTGTACTGAAGGCCTGGGTCAAGGCCAACACCTCCAACATATGCAGGAAGGGGTGGGAATAGCTGGGGCAGAAGTTTTTCTTTGCTCTTTTCAGGGGATGTTCCTTCATTCGTCTTCCCCATTTTCTAACACAACCAAACCCTTTCCTCTTGTGGCACCCTCTCATTGTCCGACTCCGCAGAGGAGTGACTCCGAGATCTGAGTATTACAGTTTAGGGAGAGAGAAATTAGCGAAATATGAAGGCACTCACGAGATGTCATCCCAAATCAATTAAAATCTAAGATTTCCACATGGTTCCTTAGTGCCTTGGTTACACATACCTGGGAAGGACAGTGGCCTTATGTATGGAGCAAACAATCCTTTGGGTGCAAACACATCTTTCGAGTCATTTACCTCCTGCTCTTCTCCTTTTGGCTAAGGTGAGCTTCACCAAGGACACTTTGGCCATACACACCAAAGGCAAACCAGCCAGAGGCCACCCAGACCTCCTTTCCTAAGTAAATATTTGCCAATGAAATGGTTGTTTAAATGACTGATTCACAAAAACACTGAAAGTATCTTATTAGAATGTACAGGACCGGGTATGGTGGAGGCTCCATCAAAGTCTGTTGAAGGGAGATTGATATTTTGAGTATTACTGAGGGGCCCACGTTATCTCCAGGGTAGGGGATTTTGCACGGATGGAGCTCAAAATGTCCCGAGAATTTGGGCTCAGCTCATTTGTTTCATTCCTGAGGTGGGTGAGACACAAAGACTTTGAATAGTCCGACCAACGTCATATTATCATATCAAGGCTGATTAAGTCTAAGGACATCTTAAATGTCACAATTTTCATCGTTATATTATCCATTACCAACGGCGCCCACACACTAGTACTGTGGGAAAAGTGATGTCTGTTACCTCAGAATCATCTAGAAAAATCAAAATTGTGAAGATTACCAGGCGCACCTGGATATTCAGGTTGACTGTTTTGTGTTGGGTGCTTTTTATGTTCAGCTGCGAGAATGGGCTCAGGGACACAGCCGGGAGCAGAGGAAAGGACCAGCTTTGGAGAGGTCACCTCTCCACATTGAGCTCAGGATAGTTTTTTCTTTTCTTTTCTTCCTTTTTTTTTTTTAATGTTTATTTATTTTTTGAGAGAGAGAGAGAGAGAGACAGAGTGTGAGCGAGGGAAGGGCAGAGAAAAAGAGAGGGAGACACAGAATCCGAAGCAGGCTCCAGGCTCTGAACTGTCAGCACAGCTCCGATGTGGGGCTCGAACCCACGAGCTGTGAGATCATGCCCTGTTCTCACCCTCATCAACCAGAGAACCTCAGGAGATTCTCCAGGCTAAGAAGTACAAGCCCTTAGATCTGCGGCCCAAGAAGACATGTGCCATGCTCTGCCTGCTGAACAAATACAAGGAAAACCTGAGGCTCAAGCAGCAGCAGCGGAAGGAGCCAGCTGTACCCCCTGTGGGAGTCCCCAGTCAAGGCCTAGCACAGACCTCAATTAAACAAAAAGAGAGAGAGAGATTCACTTAGGTGTTTTTTGTTTTTGTTTTTGTTTTCTTGCTTGCTTGTTTTCCAAAGTTTATTTATTTACTTTGAAGGAGAGAGAGAGTGCATGCATAAGCAAGGGAGGGACAGAGAGAGAGAAAGAGAGAGAGAGAATCCAAGCAGGCTCCACCCTCAGCGTAGAGCCAGCAGTGGGGCTCGATCCCATAGCTGTGAGACCATGACCTGAACCGAAACCAAGAGTTTGCGGCTTAACAGACTCAACCGTCCAGGGAACCCGCAGGTAGTTTTTAATGTTAAAATCTCTGCATATTACTGAGCACTTAGACACAGCAGGTGAAATGTGATGGTTAGAAAGACCTGTAACTGGCTCTGTCTTGATCACGTTTCTCCCCTCTTCTCAAACAACCTTTGCTTCTTTCACTAAAAAATCTTATTTTCTTTCCTGATTCCCATGGACTCCAAGTCAGAGACAAGGGTCATGCTTGGAGAGCTCAGAGTAGGTACTTGGGCTGAGTGTGTCTTTTCCCCTGCATAGGACAGTACCAAGTACTATATACTTAAATATAAGGTATATTCCATCCCTCAGTCTTCTTAGTAACACTGTGCGGTAACTTCCTTGTTTTCTCTATGTATCTTTTCCCACATGCAGATGCAGGAATGAGATGGTCTCCAGCAGAATCGCACACAACCATAGTTTCCATTAAGTCGACTGGTACTTTTATTGTGTGAAAACGTAGTCTTCTAGCTTTCATGGAAGGTTGCTGGAAGTCAACCTCATGTATCTTCACCTGGTGACAGAGAAGATAGGCTTTCAATTAAGACTCTGTGTGTCCCCTTCTTTGGGGGAACCCATTTCTCTCCTAGTCAAAGGACAAGCGTGGATGCTGAGGGCCATAAAGGTGGATTCTCCAAAATCTGTCTCATCCCCCGGATCGATGCTCCCCATCCTGCTCTGGGACCCCTGAGATTAACCCCAGTGGATTCCACTAATGGACATCTTTGCTCCGATTTCTATCCAATGTTGGCCAATAGAAACTGAAGTTCAAAGAACCTTCACCATGTTACCAGACAAAAGCATTTCTTTTTGGGCACAAGATTTCCAATCCTGTGGGTCCAGGCCCTGAAAGAAAAGAAACAAACCTCCAGTGGGTTCATCGGAATAAAAGGGAATGGCCACTCCCACCTACACCTCTTGGGTCCTGAGCATAACCTCTGTCCTGGGGTAGAGGGCCCTGTATGTTGGCTCCAGGGGAGGATGCAGCCAACCCAAGGCCACCTGTCAGGGAGGGAGCACTGAGCTCACTCTGCTCCCACTTTCCAGCCTCCTCCTGACGCTTCCATTGACTGCTTCCAAACAGTAACCAGAGAATAACGAAAACCATCCATGTAGTCCATTAGGGTCCGCCTCGTAATGCCCAGGACAAGGTAAAGAGAGGTAGACCATTCATCTGCAGGAGCAAAAGGAAGAAATAAAGCAGATGGCCAAATAAGTGGGTCATGTTTCCCATTAAATAACTAAAACGGGAGCAGGGGGACCATTTTATCTAGTTTGTTTCATTTCAGTTTCCACAAAGCCACCAAGGACCTGTATCTAACAGAACAGGATGTGCCCTGTTCCTGCAGTAACAAAACAGGAAACTGGACAAGTTTTGTGAGATTATCATTAAATTCTGTGCTCTTCTGGTTGATGAACTAAGAAAGTAGCATGCAGATTATTTGTAATGCTTTTGTTCTTCGGTTATATAGTGGATTCTGTGGTATTTGTTGACATATTAAGTAAGTCATCATCGTGTAAGTAGAATAAAATGAGTAACCTAAAAGAAGTCCATGTGTAGACAAATGATTATAGCGCCTTATTCACCAATATTATGAGGAATCCAATTCTGTGTTCCTGATGTTCTTTAATATAATACGCAAGTAGGGTAGTGAAACAACCCCAGCTCTTATTAAATATCTGGGGCTAGAGAAACGCCTGCTACTTTCATAATGTCGACTAAAATATAGCCTATCTTGCTTCATAATTGATCCGTTCTCCTGTCCTTCCTTTATCTACTTGCCTACCATCTATGAGTCAACAGTTAACTTTTCAATCACAAGCTGGTCATTCCTATGTACTGTGGTTCGGTTGCCTTTATTTTTTTAACTTCTAAGTGGAAGTTACAGAGTAATTAGCAAAAATCTGCAGTTACATTTTGGACGTGGTGGAATTAGCATTGGTGTGGCTATCTTATGCTTTATTTGTATCGCATATCTGTGGGTCACCAGATTTCTTTGACTCTACTTCTTTTCTTTGCTCAGCCAAACCAAAACGAAGAATTAACTAGTTTATGTGTTCAGAGTTGAATGTGTACTCATTCTCTCAAGGTGCTCGGTTCCATATAAAAATTAATAAATATAATGTAATATTCTGATAAGAATATACTAACAGCTAGTGTTAATTGAATATTCCTTATGTACTAGGCACTGTATTAAATACTTCACATACTTTTTGTTATGTGATTCTGATAACAATATTGTGAGATAACTATTCATTATTATCATCGTCTCAATTTTATAGATATTTTAGAAATTTGATGCCTCGATAAATCAAGTGCCTTGATAATAAGGAGCAAGTTGGAATATGAGTCCAGATCTGTCTGATTACAAAATCTGAGCTCTTGATCCAGACTGGTGAGCAAAGCAAAGAGAAACAAAGAAAACATTTGAAGCAGGCATGTTGGACAGAAATAGAGAATTTATTTAACCATCCTTTTTATGATTATGTTCTTTTTTTCTTTAAATATAAGGTATATTCCATCCCTGGGAGCCACACAGAGCTATTTAAATTGATCCCTGTGGTGTATATTTAGAGACAATCAGCAGAGAATTTTCTGCAGAGAATTTTATCATGCAGTCAATTTTTTTCTGACTTCTGGGACCCCAGAATTTTTCTACGAGGAAAGATAAGCATAACAAGAACTGTTTATTGAGCAAAGAAGCATCAAGATGGAACACAAGGATGTGCTCCTTGATTTCTGCCCTTGGTGCTCCACTCCCCCACTCTCAGCCCACTGGAGAGTGCAGACATATTCCTCGTGGGTGCATGGACAAGAGAGTAAAGGACCTCCAGGTCAATCACGGTGACTGAAGTTGCTTTGACCACTTTGTTTGCTGTATTTGAAATGCTCCTGGACGCACTCCCAGCCCCACTGGTAACAGCCTGATTGTTGCTCAGAAACGGGATAACACTGGTGATAAGAACATGAGCATTAGACCCTATGGTGAATAGTAAGTCATTGTGCCCAAATTTGGAGAGAAGAGGTTCGTGAAGGAGGGAGGCACCATGGTAAAAATTCAAGAATGTTTGAAGACCTCTATACAGAGCGTTAATAACTTTAATCTGTAGAGTTCAGACATTCATGATGGAGTGTTCCCCTCTCTACCTTTGAGGACCCTGTTCTCTAGTATATATAGGTGCCCACACATAACATACAGCTACCACCCGGCTCAACATTCTGAGACCCAGTCCCCCAAGGCATTTAAAGAGGTATAATAAGTGTTCCTACCTCAGAGGGTTGCTGGGAGGTATACTGAGTTTATATATGCAAAGAATTTAGACCCATGCCTGTCACATAGTAAGAGTTCAACAAAACTATATCACTTGTCATTATTATTTGTGGCCCTGATTAAAGAGGGTGCAGATAAGACACAACAGGAGTCCACTATGGTGAGTGTTCCTCCCAGGAGTCTCTTGGAGCTCAGACGTTTGAAAACAAAACAGCAGCCTTGACTCAAATGGCCAAGATATGCTCACTTCCTCTGTGGCTGCCAGGGAGGGCCTGGCATGAAATGAGGGACAAGTAGATGTCAGGTCCTGAACTCCTTACTGCATTTACGTAGTTAAGGACACTGTTAGACAGCCAATAAGTCATGCTGATAACATGCAGAATGGGATTTAGAAGCAGTGGGGATGTCTTTGGGCTCTCTTCTACACTGTGCGCACTTGGCATTAGAGAAATAAGTGTGACTTTCAGTTCCACCATGTATGATCCAAGAAGCCTTACGTTACATCCTCATCGCTCTGGGAATCACTTCTTGCCTCAAGATAGCATCATTTAGAGAAAACGAGCTGAAGGATGTAGGCATCTTGGAAATTGTAAATACCGTACTAAAGACTTAGCCTTTTATTTTAACAACTGTCATTTGTGCCAATAAGCTGTAGAATATGAATGATCATTTAAGGATAATGAATATTTAAGGAGCTGTCACTAAAGGGAAGGCACCATGCTAGATGCAGTAGGGAAATTGAACAATGACTAAAACTCGTGGCTGACGTAGCAAAAGTGAAACTTAGCACAGGATATATGAAAGTAACAGGTAACAGCCGGTCAAGCAAGGCAGGACCTGTATGTTAACGAAGTGATCGAGTCATTTCCTGTTACACTCACCCAGATGAGGGAGCGAAATCTCCAAGGAAAGCACATTAACGGTGTTGTTCGTTGAGCGAATGGAACTTTTGTGGGTTGGATGTTAATGGGAGTATGATTTTGTCCCAGTCTTGGCTGGCTGAGGCCCACACTCAAAACCATAGAAATAAGGTGTGCCTGTATCCTACAAGAGGGGCCTAAACCTTGATTCTCAACCCGGAGGCAATCTCCCTTCCAGAGGATATTGGCAATGTCTGAAGACGTTTCTGGTTGTCACAACAGGTTGGGGGTGCTATAGGCATCTCATGAGTAGAGGCCAGGAATGATGTTAAACATTCTACTGTGCCCAGGATATCCCACCCCCATGTCAAACAAATACTGAGCCCCCAATGGTAACAATTTTCAGGCTGAGAAATCCTGACCTAGCTACCTTTCCAAAAGACTTATTGGGAGGTGGACAGAATTCATAATTCCAACTTTTGGCTCTTGCACTACATCCAGCCCAGCTATAAGGGGAGCTTAAATCCTTGGGGACATTGATTCTATGGAGTCTTTCTCTAAAGATACAGTTGGGAGTATCCTGGCTTCTTCCAATGAGGACATGAAGAGACAGCCCTCCCACCTTCACACAAACAAAAGGACTCCCCAGGCCCTGGGGCCACCAGAGATTCAGAGCCAAGATCTGTATAAAGGGTCATGGAAGCGTTTGACCTGAGTCCCTAGGGGCAGATGGGCAGAGGGACCAGTGATGACTGTCACCTAGAAAGTCAAAAGGGGATTTCAGGTCATCGCAGACTTGGTAACTGGGGCCAACATTCCTACTGAAATCAGCAAAATCCTCTCAATGAAATAATAATCTTGCTAATAATCATCCTAGGGGAAACTCTACCTTCGTAAATGGATTGCTTATTTTGGCATCATATACATATGGATAAAATTCCCACATATTGCTGGCCATTTAGAGCACTGTCAGAAATGCCCGATCTGGCATCGGGCCCCGAGTCACCCCTCTCCTGTGCTCACACTCCTGGAGGCTCCTTCTCCTCTTCCTGTTCCGGCATCCCTGGCTCCTCCTTAGCCTTCTTTGTGGGCAGACAGCCTGAGCAGACAGTATTCACCTGTGAATGTGAATTTGTTTCCCTACTTTTCAGATTAGTTGAGTGATACTTTTAAATTTTTAAATTTCATGTTTTATTTCTTGATAACCTTGGCTTTTCTTGAAATGCTGTTCTTTTGTTTAGATTTGCAAGTGGATATACATAATGGAAGCAACAGAAATATTTGTTTCAATAATGGAAATGATATTTTCACTACAGGGTATCCAGATTTCACTTTTCATGCACACGGGTACCGACAACACCAAATCAGGATTTGTGGATCGAAAACCCTTGTTCAAGATCAATTACAGACAAAGAACCACAACCACGAGGTGCATAAAATTCTGTCCGTTCTGCTTTGGTCCTTAATATAAAACGTGCAGAAGTAGAAGAGGACACGATGACCTAATAGAAAGGCCCCTGGAAATATATATTACCATTACACCAAGTTAATAATCACACACACCCCTAATCATGACTGTGACCGCATCCCTCCCAACAACTCTGGCCCCAAGCCCAGGCCTCAGCCCTGACTAGGCCTCAGTCTCAGCCTGCACTACGTCCTGTGACCTTCCTCGGGTCAATGCCTTAGTCTCAGAGGAAAGAGAAAAGACAGTCTGATGGTTGTCGATTGTACCCCCACAGATGCTACCAACTGTACCCCAGATGTCTGGTTTCACCTAACTTCCTATTGGGCTGGATTCCTATTTGGAGACTTGGTATGTTGAAATGGTCTGATTATCTCAGAAAGAAGCAAGGTGCAGTGTTTCACTCCCCCGAGATTTTCAGAAGTGTCAAAAGCTCAGGCTGGCAAAGAACTGCATGGAATTCATATCCATTCGCTCTGCTGGCTGCCACATAATGAGCCAGATGTTGTGTGCATCCAGGAGCTCATGTGATCATCATAAAAATCCTGCAAACGAACCTAATTCATGGAAGAAAGAATTGTTGCTTGGAGAGGAACAGAAATGTTTCCAAATGCATAGTCCATGCTGTTTCAATTGCACCACTGGGCCACTTTGAATTCCCTTAGTGTTTGTTAACTTCACAAGAACATACTCTGGCATTTGTGGGCGATCATGGGTTGTCCCAGACCTGCCGCCACACCCAGCCGAGCCTGGGCAGGACAGTATGAGTGTCACTCATGAAACCATGGCTGGGGCGCCCGGGTGGCTCAGTCGGTTAAGCAGAAACTCTTGATTTGGCTTGGGTCATGATCCCATGGTTCGTTAGTTGGAGCCCTGGTTGGGCTCTACGCTGACAGTGGGGAGACTGTTTGGGATTCTGTCTCCCTCTCTCTCTGCTCCTACCCTGTGCAGTCTCTCTATCTCTCTCTCTCAAAAATAAATTAATAAACAATGAAAAAAAGAAGTCACGTGTAAAGGAATACAGCAGGCACACATCTGGAAGGTTTCCCTCTCAGGACAGTCTGCCGCAGGACCCTACCTGCTAATGTCCTCATCTGTGACATGGAGATTAATCACAACTGCCATCTCCTGGGACAGGGGAGAGGATTACATAAATTATACAGGAAAACCTTCAGAAATATGCCTAACAAAGGCAAGTCCACAATGGACATTGGATGTACATTAATTTTAGCACTTACCATTACAGTTGAAACACAACATTGCTTTGAAAATGATTCCACATGTGACATCATGCTCATGAGACAGTGGCAAGGCCCAGGGCAAGTAGAAGCTGGTTTCCAGAGACTGCTCTGACTCACGACCCCCAGCAATTGCAGCTTACTCCCTTCCTGGAGGCACCCAGATTATAAACGAAATTTGATTTCTCTGAGTCCTCATCTGCCTGGTGACATCACAATTAACTTACAAGACCCAAAGATACTCTGGTGCTTGTTCACGTGGCATATTCAAATCATCGATGAAATATTTCAGTCTCTGATTGTTGTGTTGTTGTGGTTGTTACAGAAGAGTAAAGGTCAGGTTTCCCATCCGAGTCGCGAGTCAACAGCAAATCAGAGGCAGATACACACGGGGGCTGAACCCAGCAGGCATGGCCCCATGTCTCTGGGCAATGTCTCTGGGGTTTGGGATCCCAGGGGGAATGGCTGAGTGGGTGTGAGAACCATCCTGCCCCACCCCAGACAGACACATTGGTACCGGGATCTCTTTCCAGATTGGGTGCCCTCTTACCCTGTCTGCCCAGCACTCATGGGACTCCGGAAGCCCCAGAACTGCTCATACCTGTGGTTGATCAGGAAACTCTCTAAGCCACCACTTCTTCTAAATCCTGAACCAGCTCCGCCCTCCTATCACTGGCCTGCCCACTCCTGCTCACAGGGACCTCACTTCTTACCTTGTCCCTGGGGAGCCAGCCTGGCCCGCGGGATGTCACTGCTGGAGGCCGTCATCTTCTCATCTCTCTGGGCCTGTGAGTGTCCCCCAGTCACTTCAGTCTACAGGAGAGACTTGAGAAATTCTTTATTGTTGCCTTTTTCCATATAATTTGCTCATGGGGATTTCTCTTCTTGGCTTGCAGTTGGCCTTGGGCAGGGGAAACTGGAACAACCTGAACTATCAATTTCCAGAGCAAGGGGGAAGAGTGCACACATATCGTGCAAGATGTCCACTGAGGTCATCGACAGAGCCATACACTGGTACCGGCAGAAGCCAGATCAAGAGATAGAACATCTAACACTCGTCTCAACCCAGCCCGTTCGAGTTTCTTTAGGAGGGAAGAGCGACAAACTTGAGGCAAGTAAAAACGCTCACACTTCCACTGCAACCTTGAAAATAAATTTCTTAGAGCAAGAAGATGAGGCCATGTACTTCTGTGCCTCCTGGGACTGGAGCCACAGCACCAGAGTTGCCAGGAGAAGCTGCACAAGAACCGTGCTCGGGTCTGGGTCCACCCACATCCTTCTCCACATGGGCAACCACAGAGGCCACACAGCCCGGTGCCCAGCTGGAGCCTCTCCCTCTGCAGTAGTTCCTGACCTTTGCAGGAAGACACTGTAGATTCTGCTCGCACAGCGAGCCCCACGTGATACCAGCAATGACGATCCCCGTGAAAGCAGTTTGACACTGGTTCCCACTGGATTGAGCTGTCTGGGAACTCTGAAAACACAGCGTGGATGGATCAGGGAAAAATCCATGTGTCCGTTAATTCACTGTAGAGACAGAGGTTTCTAGCACCCGAGTGGCTCAGAATGGAGTGGAAAGGACATAAATATTTCCTGTCATTTTTACTTTCTGATTTAATTCACGGGCATTACAGTTCTTCACAGGTGGAATGATCTGTCAGACATAATAATGAGGCCATCCTGAAGGAATCTAGTGACCGTGAAACCATGAAGTAAACAACCAGCTCTTTGGGGAATAGGAGACACCAAGGTATAAATTCTGTACCCTGGAGAGATAGACAGTGCCTCGCTCCACATCCAGGGATCGATACGGGGACAAAACCAGAGTTGTACTTTTAAACAGCCCTGAGCACTTCACATGCTTCGAACATGGCGGATATGCCTCCAAGACTTAGATCTCCAGGGTTCTACAAAGAGAAAGAAAGATCCTGAATAAGAATCAGATTGGTAACAAGAAAGATAATACACCGTCTCTACATCTGTAAAGAAGAGAAAGGCATGTCCTTCACACATCAATAAAACACAAAATAATTATTGAGAATTGAAATCTGTGATTAGAAACTGGATGGCTATGAGTTTTCAAAAATAAGGAAACACACTGTGTTATATGTGAAGCTATAAAACTCCCTCTCTTGGGGCGCCCGGGTGGCTCAGTCGGTTGAGCATCAGACTCTTGATTTCAGCTCAGGTCATGATCAAAAGTCGTGAGATGGAACCCCAAGTTAAGCTCCACACTGGACACGAGCCTGCTTAGGATTCTCTCTCTCCCTCTCTCTCTGACCCTCCCTCACTTGAGCTCTCTCTCTCTCAAGAAAAACAAAAACAAAAAAACTCCAACTCCTCTCCCACCTCTTTAGAGTTCACTGTCAAGGATGAGAAAAAAACCTTTACTTGGCAAAAATGTTGGTACCTTTGGTAAATGTGAACATCTGAATACATAATTGCCATGCACTTTATCCCTGCTTCCTGAGTAATGACAACACATTCATTCTGCTTCTCATTCTAAGGATCAGGTGCTTCTATCATGTGCAGAGAGGCTACGGAAACTGAACGTCTTCCTTCCCAGGGGCAAACTCCGGATCCTGTGTCCCACTTTCTGTCCATCATGATTCCTGACAGTGGTGGGTCCCCAGCTGGAGGACCCGGAGGGCCTGGGTCTCAAAGGGTCTCATCTGTCCCCTAACACATCTACAGAAGCAACGGTAGGAAGATCCCTGAGGGGAATATAGAGTCAGAGAATGTGAACCGTTTCCAGAAAGAAGGGGATGAAAAGAAGTACCTAGCTTCTTATCGTATCTGTGTCAAATGCTTTACACAGATTATATCACTTAATAATGAGAAGAGCAGGGCAGAATTCACCTGACGTGGCCCCATGGAGACTGATCTCAGGAGGGAGAGCCACCCTGACTTTTCAACACAAAACCACCAGGAACCCCTACAGTGGTGACAGGAGGGAAAGGGGCCATCATCTATGAGACTTTGAAGTGACAAAATATTATGGAGCCATTAAAAACATGTTTTTTGGATCAACTATAAGAAACTGGAACATATTCACCACATATTCAAGGAAAAGGTTAAACACAGAACTGGTTTATGTAATATGCTTTCAAATACATAAAAAGAACTAACGCAAAGGAATTCTTCAAAGTTTAAAGAGTGGATGTCTCTGGAAAGAGAGGTGCTTTTAATTCTTCTTGGTACATTTAAAGATTTTTTAAAATTTAATAAAAATCTATTATGTATACATAATCCTCAATATTTAATTGATCTATACATTTAATAATGAGGTTGTGTATATAATAATATAGAATATAGCTATATATACATATGACACACTTAAAATTGTTATATATTTTTAATTTTCTGTGTAATAATATTACTACTCTGTATCTTCCATAAAAAATACAAACTAAGACACTACAATTAGCCATAATGGTTGCCATGGAACAGGAAGTCAGCAAACTATATTCATACCCAGCAGCCCCTAGTTTTGTAATAAAGTTTTACTGAAACACCACCTTGTCCATATGTTCATAAGTTGTCTATAGTGGCTTTTGCACTAAATGCCAGAGTTGAATGGTTGCAACAGAGACCCCAAAGCCCTAAAATGTTATCGTGTGGCCCTACACAGAAGTAGTTTGTCAATCACCTCCATAGAATGATACACTGAGAGTGACATTTATTGTTACTATAGGTTTCCCTATTTCTTAGTTTTCTTCAATGTCCCTTCATTACATAGCCACTCTCCCCATTTATGAACTTATTCTGAATAAATTGTATAACATATCTCTGACTCATTTTCCTTATTTTAAAATGGAAACATATTAACCTGAAGGAGGTCCTGAGAGAAGTAACGTCAATAATGCGTATAAAGTTCTCACTTCGCTTGGAGCATGCCTCATGTTCAATATATTGGGGTATTGCAGCGATTATATGGGTTATTATTGCCTATTTGAAAATGAAATCATTTGGGTGTGTATTCTAATTTTTTGGTGCACAACATTTGATTCGTGGACCAGCAGCCTCCACTTCACCTAGGAGCTTGTTACAAATGCAGAAAATCAAACCTCAGCCAGGCCTCCTGAATGCCGATCTCATTTCACAAGGTTCCTGCAGGATCCCTGCGTACTTCACAGTCGGAGAAGTCAGGATCTAAAAGTACAGGGTCATTTATGAGTAATACAAAAGGATTGAGGCTGTATCAGCTTCTCATTACCCTCCCGGGGGTGCCCACGGTGGGAAAACGGTGGAGTTAATTAATGTTGCACCCAAAATATGCAACACTAGGTGTCTACCAAAAATAGACCTTAAGGAATAAGGCTGAAAATACTAGCTTGAGGGGCGCCTGGGTGGCTCAATCGGTTGAGCATCCGACTTCGGCTCAGGTCATGATCTCACGGTTGGTGGGTTCGAGCCCTGCGTCAGGCTCTGTGCTGACAGCTCAGAGCCGGGAGCTGCTGTGGATTCTGTGTGTGTGTGTGTGTGTCTCTCTCTCTGCCCCTCCCCCCACTTGTGTTCTGTCTCTTTCTCTCTCTCTCTCAAAAATAAATAAACCTTAAAAATATTAAAAAAAGAGAAAATACTAGCTTGAAAATATTGAGAAAAATAAAAGAATAAAGAACTGCATATGTGATCAGCTCACAGATATGTGAATGATATGTTAATAAAATCAAGGTAAATTTAAGAGTTTTAAGAGTGGTAAAGCCTGTTGTGGATAATATTTATTTTTATTTTTTGCACTTCTTCTGATTTTTAAAAGGTTTACAATGATTTTATATATAATTTCTTATGAAACATATACGCTGTAAGATGTGTACAAGTGTATACTTAATTATTTATAAATTTCAGCTATAAAAATAATCATAAGTTCAAAATAAAGCTAAATCGTATAAAGTCTAAGTAAATGACCACTTAAATTATATATATGTATGTGTATGTGTAATTTAAATTTATATAGGTGTATAATTAGTTTTTTGCATATAATCATATAATTTTATGTGTGTCTGTATATGTATATGCTGTGGAAGAAAAACCATAAATAAATGTACCGCACTGAAAATGGTGTTTGCCCTACAGTGGTATAGTCATGGGAGACCTATGTTGTTATCATTGTGTTTTCCCTTTTTCCACAGGAGTTTTTCACTGAGTTCCCAGGGTCCCGCAGATACCAGCTTTGTGACTCTGGATACATGAGTTAATATCTGTTTGGTGCATTTTCTACATCTGTACAATAGACTATAAGGTCTTCAGACCTTTGAGAGGAGAAAATGAGATAACATACATAAGGCACAGCGCCTAAAAGATAGCAGATGCTCAAAAAATAGTACTATTAATGTTATTCCATACAAAAATTACTTCTAGAAGATCTAGGTATTGACATATTCATGAGAGAGGCTACGAGGTCTAGGCAGACTTCAAGCCATGACCCAGTCTACACTCTAGTCTATCTGGTGTTGTCCCAAACAAGTGAATGATAGGACATTGAAATTAGGATTTTCTGGCAGTGCATCTGTATTGTGGGGGCCAAATTAAGTTTTTAAATGCATTCTACTGCTCACGCCTTTGGAATTATTGTGGCATCCAAACAATATCAATAGGGATCTCAGTATTGGATATCGTTATTGGAAATTGCTGCACTGCAATTGGAAATTGCCGCCCTGAAACCAGAAGGTGAAAGGTTTCATACTGAACACGAAAGGCGTCTTTTCCTATGTACTGTATGCAACCCTGGGAGGGGCACAGGGTGTGCGAAGGAAATAAGGCAATCTCATCATCCCCAAACCAGCACACAGTCAAGGCTGTCTCCCTTGATTTTCCACGCACCCCCGGGGTGTCCTATCTGGTGTGCAGCCAGCACGGGATGGCCTGTAGAGACCATGTGACCCACCTGGGTCAGATCACACCCTTCCCCCGCCGACTGAACCATCTGGTCATCAAGCTTTTGTTTTCCTGCCTCCTCAGCAAGATGTCAGTGTTGGAAGTACTGATGTTCTCCTCCATCTGAGCTCAGACCAGCTCCCCACTCGTTTCAACTTTTGGTGGGAGAGCAAAGACATGATTTAATGGTGCATCTTTATAAAGCAGGTGTTCAGAACTCTTTGTTGAGCCCAGTTTGTGTTTGACAGTTTAAGTTGGAGCGATCTGAAATGCTAATCTTTCTGAGAAATATAGAAAAAGTCCAAAGACTGCCTAAGATGATATCCAGCCACTCGTACTGGTTGAAGCATAGCCTGACAGATTTTTATCAACCATGAGGCTCTGTCGCCAAAAACAGTGTTCCCGGGTCCATTTTGACCTTGAGAATAAATCCGCAAGAAAAGGAAATGTGGGTATTTACTACTGTGTCAGCTGGACACATAGGTCAAGAGGTGCCTGGACAACCCACACGGAACCTCTTCTCAGGTCTGTGTCTACCCACATCCTTCCCTACGTGAGCACCGTGGCCAGCTTCTTGGCTTGTGCTAAGAGCTGGCCTCCACTTCCCAGGACGTCTTCCTCAACCTCTGAAAACTCAGACTATGTTCAACATCTGGACCAAGTCAGATAACTGTCTGGAGATTACCCGAAAGTTTATGTTGCTCAAATCCAAAGAAGAAATCACTGAGTGCCAGGAAACATGTTGCCGATATCACATATATATTATATTATGTATATTATGTATACATATTACATATATATAATGATCACAACATTTTTGCAATGTAATATTCATTTTGTCCACTTTATTTTTTAATTTTTTGTTTATTTAGTTTTTAGACAGAGAGACAGAGCATGAGCAGGGGAGGGGAGGGGCAGGGCAGAGAAAGAGAGACAGAAACATAGAATCTGAAGCAGGCTCCAGGCTCTGAGCTGTCAGCACAGAGCCGGATGCAAGACTCAAACCCAAGAACCGTGAGATCATGACCTGAGCCGAAGTTGGACGCTTAACCGACTGAGCCACCCAGGCACCCCAAGGTGTGTTCGTTTTCAAGCACAAAACATATTTATCTCAGTATCTACTCTACCACACAACGTGGCCAGCTTCCAGCCAGACACCCAGAGGCATAGAGCAAGTCAAGAGGAAACACAGTGTGAGGACCCAGACCAGTCACCAGAACCAGACTGAGACATGACAGAAGATGTTGGAACCATCAGAAAACTTAAAATAATTTTGATGAACGCTTTAAAGGATCTAATCTAATAGGAAAAGTAAACAAGATGCAAGATCAGGCAAATCATTTCATTAGAGAGATGGAAAGAATCAAAGGAAATGCAAGAAATAAAAAACACAGTGACAGATATGAAGAATGCCCTGAAAGGCTCATCAGTGGATTTAAGAGAAATAAGGAAAGACTATGGGCCACTAGATATTACCCAAATGACAATGGAAAGATATGAGAGAGAAAGAGAGAATGACAGAGAGAGAGAGACAGAGAGACAGACAGACATAGAGACAGAGAGAGGAAGCAGGTAATTCATAACTCATAGAAGAAGAGAACTGTAAGAATTACCCCACACCTCCCACTCTCTGATTTGAACTGGTGAAGGACAATAGTCCTTTACCAGGAAAATGGCTTCTTTACATTAATATCATTGGATAACAAATGCACAGTAATGAGAGAAATCTGCTGATAAAGCAGGTTAGTAGCCTTATTTGCAGGATGATTTGGGGTAAATTCTGTCGGTCTCTTCCTCTGGTTCTTAGCCGTGTGCTCAGAGCACCACTTCCTCTTATGGCAACAGCCACCAGATCTGCGCTGTGATCAGCCCCGTATTCGACCACCTCTCCTGACAAGTGCTGGCAGAATGTGGCTCCTGTCCTGGCTGGTCCTGGTGGCCTCCCTTTGCAGCTGTGAGTGGCTCTACCCACGGGGCATTTCATTCAGTGAAGAAAGGTGATATTAAGCATCGACAATGTAGTGGCCCATGTGGGCAGAAGGCCACCCACATGGTCATTCAAAGTAAACTACAAATTTCACCATGACCTTGAATTCTTCCGGAAGAAAATGTTGACCCCCTGACCCCAAGCTTTTCATTAATGGGGAAGAAAGGTGTATTATTTCAATGAATGTTTAAATTTTGCTAATTGTTGCTTTGGTTTTTCTTTCAGATACAAGTGGAGGCATTTTCATAACACAATTCATACCATCCATTACCAAGAAAAAAGGAAACACAGCATTTTTAGAATGCCAAGTAAAAACGGGTGTCTTAAAGAAAAACGTAAATATACACTGGTATCGACAGAGGCCAGACCAGCCTCTAAAACGCATTCTGTATATTTCCTCAAATGAAAATGTGGTCCACGAACAAGGTATTAGTGAGGAAAAATATGAAGCCAGGAAACGACAGAGGGATTTGCCAGCGAGCCTGAGGATACACAAAATTAGTGAGGACGATGCTGGGCTGTATTACTGTGCCTGCTGGGATCCACTGTATGGAAATGCGCCACTGACACTGAACAAAAACCCTCCCATGACCCCACACCCCTGCAAACACATACACGTGCCTTTCTGCCTCCCACAGGGACCTGGGCACTGTCTCTGCAGGACTTGTCTCCTGCATCTGTGTCCTCAGCAAGGTCTGTGCTAGGAGCCCAAGGATGTAATCCGATGTTTCTTCTAGTTAGGTCACTTTATCGTCTATTCTTATCACTCCTGGGGACGGGATGGCTTTTGTAAGTGTCCTGAATTTTCCACTTCTCCGTCTATGAGAAGCTTCCTGGGAAGGAAGCCATATCCAATGTGCAAAATGGTTTGCTGGTTTTGAATGAATAATGAATGAATGAATGAATGAATGAATAGGAGAATGATGAAAAACACAAGGCCTTTGTTGTTTTTCTTTGTTTGAGAGAGAGAGAGAGAGAGAGAGAGAGAGAGAGAGAGAAGGATAGCATGAGCAGGGGAAGGACAGAGAGAGAAGGAGACACAGGACCCAAAGCACACTCCAGGCTCCTAGCCTGATGCAGGGCTCGAACTCATGAACCTCGAGATCATGACCTGAGCTGAAGTCAGATGCTTAACCAACTGAGCCACCCAGGGGCCCCCATAAAGCCTTTGGAGTGATAAAAACCTGGATTTGAATTCCTGCTCAGCCACTTAACTGACAGCACGATCCAGGAACGTTACCAGATCTTTCTCATAGGGTTGCTGAGGACTGAAGGAGGTTCCACACAGGACAGTTCGAGCACAGGGTCAGCACATCACAGTGTCAGTTCGCATTACAACCGAGCTTCTTCCCTGAGCCATCTCAGCTAACACAGGAACTCAGGGACTCTTCAAAAGTCACATCTTACAACGTCCTCCAAACAACAGTAAAGTCTGCTTTATTTTGAAAAGTTAAGAATTGTGAATTCTTCCTCCAAGATTTTTCTTCATTCACAGCAGAGTGTAGAAACGTCATATAATCTAAAGCAATAACTACATTAATTATTAAATTTCAACAAGCTTTCGGAACTTTCTACAAACTAATGATCTATAAGATGTCCATGTAAATGTACATACTTCTGCATAATGTTTTGAGGTTATTATCTCATTTCTTATTATACAGTAGTAAGAGTTTTCTTCCAATTCTCATGATAGCTATATAGCTGCCACACTCGTGAAATTTGGTGAAAAATCTATAACTCAGGGATGAAAAAGAGCTCAAGGGTACGTGTGTTTGAAGCAAAACCTAAAGGAAAATTGTGGAGGTATTGCCCCCAAAAGGAAGATAACATTGAATTATTATTACATAGTTGTCTTGGTGAGGTGCTGGGATCTGTTGGTTCTTTATACCAGGGACATAATAAAATAACATTGAGACAGGTCTTACAGAGAAGCTTTTTCATTGGTCCTAAAACAAACTTTCCTTTCACGTCCTGGCCTCTGAAGAATGAGGCCTGGCCCTGCCTTCCCAGTCCTGATTCATGCCCCCCTCTTACAGTCCATTCTGACCAACCACTGGCAATGCCAACCAAATGGATTTATGTGGGTCTTTGGCTTGGGCTTGTATGTTGACTATACCCCTTGCTTATCTTCTTACTGTTTTTATGTCCACTTCCAATTTATTCAAGCACCTCTGATTTTACTCCTTTGGTTCTCAAATGGAGCCACCAAAATGAGAATCTCTCAGGATCAACTCTCCTCTCCCCAAACACCAGACAGAACAGTTTACATGTGTTGCATGTACTCTGGGGATTCCCTCAAGTAGACCCACTGGTAACAATGAAAAGAAGCAGGGCCCCTGAAACGAATCCTATATCCAATCCTATTAACCAATATTACCTGTAAGACTAGTCCAATTATGGCTTGGACACAGATAAGAAAGAAAATGGAGGCTTTTACCTGATAATCAAAAATGTCCTGAAGTCCAATAAGGCCACCTAATATGGTGCCCACTGGGATCTCACAATATCACAGAGTCAGAAGGACCTGTAAGAAAACCTTCTCTATTACTAACTCTCAACTTCTTTCTCACTTGAGCAACCACAGCCCAACCTTTCCTGTCCTTAGTCACAGGTTATGAGCTGTTAGAACAGCAAGGGCCCTTTGGACATACAGAGTCCAATGCCCACACAACCAATGGGGATGCAGAGACCCAGTGATGGCAAAAGCTCGGCCAGAGCTAGTTAACCACAGAGAGACGGCTACAAGTGCATTTCTGAAGATCACAGAATCACTTCTTTTTTACAACATATCAGAGAACTGGATTTTGTTTTCAAATTATGGTTTAAATAGGAATCTAGTATTTCATGGAAGAAAGACTTCTACAGATTTCTTCTTTTATTTTGGGGGGGCAGGGAATGCCATTACACAAATTATTTCTCATTTTGCATTGTGTGGTAGAGAATCATGTTGTCAAATGGTAAAAGTAGATGATTTAAAACTGGAGAACACTGTTCACATTTCTCGAGTATATTTCTGTTGGCACTTTTGTATTTTTGGTTACTAAAGAGTTTCCTCCTTTAGAAATACAATCCCAGATTGCTAACAGAGCCAGTCTGGTGTTTCTGAGAAGAGAAGGGCTTTTTCTTTGATGTGATCTCTGAGTAGTTTCACACACTTGAACACCTGGAAATCAAAACATCTTAATTGACTGAACACTTTTCCTGGTAATTTAATTTTTTTTAATGTTTATTTTTGTTTTTGAGAAAGAGAGAGGGAGAGACAGAATCTGATACTGGCTCCAGACTCTGAGACATCAGCACAGAGCCCGACATGGGACTGGAACTTGGGAAAGGTAAGATCATGACCTAGGCCAAAGTCGGACACTCAACCGACTGAGCCACCCAGGTGTCCCTCCTGGTAATTTAAATGAGGAGTTGGATGACAAGTTACTCCCAATCTCTCTCTCTCTCTCTCTCTCCTCTTTTTACATGTGCTCTAATTGTTTCCATTTTCTATCAGCACTTTCTGTAATTACTGCCTCCTTGGAAAACAGAGATTTTTATCAACTAATCTGAGAAAAACTTATAAAATGTCAGACGCCATGAAGCCTATATTCAAGGACTTCCAAGGGAGTCCAGAAGATCAAATTGCCAGGACAAGGTTTCTACTTGCCGGTCATGCCATGAGGCTCAGGACAAGGCTGACGTTTTTGTAGAAGCTCTAACCAGTGTGATGAATCAGGCTGGATCAAGATATTTGCAGAAGGAACTAAGCTCATAGTAACCCCCCCAGGTAAGTAACTTTGTTCTACTTTGATCGTGTGAATAAAAAACCAAGAGATGCTTTTTAGAGAAAACAAATGATCTATATGATCAAGTCAGCATACAGAGAGCCATTTTGCAGCTACTGGAAACTCTGTATGGAAATGAATTACTTTGAAAATGGCTTATTTACTTACCTGCTTGCAAGTAAACTGAAATTCTATGTTTTGACAATACGCACATGCACAAATAGACCAAGGCTTGAAATTAAAATTATTTTTAGGATGGTGTCTTTAAACCCTTGGTGTGAGTTACGGGTTCAAGATGCTCTTCTTATAGATGGTCTCTTTAAGAGAAACACTTTGATTAAGTACCTCTAGTATGAATTCTTAATGAGTAGTGCTTCTTTCTCTAATAACCTGCAAAATCTGTGATTGCTTTGGATCTCACCCTTAACGCAGTGCAAAAATTTTTACTCTTACAGTAATTGACCATAAAACATCAACAACCCCTCTTATTTTATTACTCTGGCTTCTTAGAGGGCAGGGTAAGACTATTAAAAATCTGTGCCATTGCGAGTCTTGTGATATTTCTTAGAGATGGTCCAGTTGAATGGAACTATGAACTCAACAAATCATTTTAGCTCCACAGTCCATGAAAAGAGTCTGTCTGCAGGGCTTTACATTTTCATTTGTTCATTTGTTGTCTCAGCAAACACTTATTGAACACAGTTTCTATGCTGGATGCTAGAAAAGGGATAAAGAAGACACAACCCCCAAACTCAAAAAGCTTCTAGTCTACAGGGCAACTATTCTATATTGTGGCGTCATTGGGCCCTATGTGTTTTGGCGTGTGGCTGTAGGAGACACAAAACGTCTTGGAATTATGAGCTCTCTTGCTTTTTTAATTTATAATACCTATTGCTTACAAAATCCATACATTTTGTTTTGTGGAATAATTTGATAAAATGGCCTGAAACCATCCCATTAAAGAGAACAATAATATTAGCTAAGATTCACTGAGGGCCAGATACCATGCTGACCAGTTTCAGCGCCTTATCTCATTCATTCCTCAACAGCCCTATACAGAAAATCCTCTTTTTCCAAATTTGCAGATGGAGAAATTAAGGCTTGAAGAAGTTCAGTTATTTGCCTTAACTCACATGGCTTATTACTATGGCATAGAGGGGGATCCAATAGAGACTTGTCCATTCCAAAATGCATGGTCTGGACCATGATGTGATATTAGAAACATGAAGCCATGTTTTTATAATCTGATATTTACTCATCTGCAGCCTGACTTTTTAAATAGATTCTTTAGTTGAATGCTTAATTAGTAATAGCTCAATTTGTATTACTCCTCATGCAGAAAATGATGCTTTTGCTTCTAATCATGGCATTATAATTGCCTCTCTCCTCCACAAATGATCGAATAAGTCATGTTGAATACACGTTCAAAAATTGGATTTTCAAAATGTGATTCTTAGGGTATTGCTATAAAATGACAAGTCCTTTCCACACCATCACCTTCAGTCTTCTTTCCACATCGGCATCAAGTGTGCCGGAAACACTGACTGGGGCAGGAGAGCTGGAGCAGGTGACCTACAAGCAGGACTCGGCTGCATGACCCAAAGCGGCCTTTCCGTTCAGGCCGGGACAGCGGCAGAAAGACCAGACCAGACAGGATCCTCTGATGAACAGCTCAGGATTTTAGATGAGTTCCCTGGAAACTCTTGGGGTAATTTCAAGTTCAAATAGGTAGTCTTTCAGGAATAAGTAAGTTTAGAGATCATTATTAATATTTCAGACTCTGTAACAACTCATCTGGTCTACTATCAGGGGCGACAGGATTCTGGAAAGAACTTTACAATCAGACAAGATAACTACCCCCTCAATATGTAGAAATTAAAAAAAAAACTATAAAAATATTGAACACTCATTTATTAAATACTTTTTGGTTCCTCTTTGAAAACAAAAGAAATGATAACTGCAAGTTATACTCCGGTAAAAGAAGGGATATCATACAAGAAAACCTTTTAAGGGAAGAGATTTGAGCATCAGGAAAATAGTAAGAAAAGGTAAAATCATACTTTCCAACTTGTGTGACTGAGATGGAAAGACAGAACCAAGCTGACCAGGCAGACAGAGGTCAGTTCCTCAATTCTCGACTGTGTTCATATCTAATGTGCTTTTGTTTGAGTTTCATGTTTGTTTACTGGTAGTGGGGCCCATTTTTATGTCTTTATATAAACCTTGAAAAAATATGGGCACAACCTTAAAACTGGCACAAAGGGAGATTGTATAAAAGCTCTTCAGACAGTGTGATCGGTCTGGCTATTGCGAATCCAAGTGTTCGGTCCTGGCACACTGCTCAGGGTTATAGGAACCTTTTCTTTCCATTCTTAGTAAAGTGCAGGGAGGGGAGATGGTGATGCCAGTGCTGTCTCAGAATTCTAGGATTTGGTCCCAGTATGTTCACAGATAACAGCAGGATCCTTGGAGAGTTTGGAGACTCTGCCCCGATCCTTGGGGTAGTTGCCACCTGATCTAGCGTGGAGGACATTCACAAGGAGCTAACTGGCTAGAGCAACTGGGGGTTTCTAAGGGCGGGGGGGATGTTAGAGCCATTTGGGATTTCGGTCTTGAACGTCTTGTAAAGTTTGTGTATCTTATTTATTTAATTCCAAAAATAATCAATGGAAAAGAAGGAATAAAATATTGCTGAACTTTCATTTTGTCAAAGGATTACTATCAAGTATCAAAATATTTAACTGCATAAACATATGCAAGAACGTTAAGCTAGGTTTTCCCCCTCTAAATGCAGTATACTGTATTTGTTCATTCTTCGTTAGCCTTAGAGGTGAAATTTTGCCTGATGAGGGAGAACATCTCACACAGATGTTTCCAGAGCACTAGGTCTCGTCAAATAAAAATTTTTCAAGAATTTTCACAAAGGTGGTAAAACACTGAAAAAATGAAAGAAGTGATGTGGTTTTTTCCCACAATAGTTGTGATCGTAGGCACAAATGAATTCATAAACCGAAAAGCAAGTTTTTGGTCCTCTTTTTTCCAACTGACTACACAATCCATGTAAATTCTAGCAATCCAATTAAACAATGGTGACAGACGTATAATGCATGGAGTCCTGAAAAGTGTGTTTTAGAGGAGTGTGGTGCAGAGAAAAATCTAGACTATGACTCTGGATCTATCACTTTCTGTATAACCATTCCTTAGCGTTTAGATTTTGATTCAGTCACTATTGCTTTCTTAAAATTATAAAAATAATACATGTTCATTATGAAAATAAGAACAGAGAAAAAAATAATGAAAACATTGAAAAAGTTTAGTGACACTTATTACTGCTAATATTTGCTATATTTCCATCCATTGATTCTGTCCCTGTAACAACCATCTCAGGTGGATGTTACAGAGACTAAATGAAATTAAATATGTCAATAGGAACCATAAAGGTTGGGACATGGTCAGTGATAAAAAAAAATGTCATTTCAAATTACCATCCCTGGGAGTTCTTTATATTATCAGGAGTACAGAAAAATACGTTAATTACCATCTAGTCTATAGGTCACTTTCGAACAAACGGTTTAATTTGCAGGATGCTTTCAATTTCTATGGCTCATTGTCACCTGTTTCTAAAAATGATGATAATGGAATAAGCATACCTCCACTATTGCCTGCCAGAACATAAGGTGATCTCTCATTTTTCAGTGGAAAGATCCAGACGTAAAATAAAAAGAGAAGAGATTGCGCAACCTGAATATATAAGCTTGCAAGTGGTACAGATAAAAAGCCATGTATTCCCTTGTATATTTAATATCTTAATTGAATTACACCTACAAAGTTAAAAATGATATCAGTACAAAATAAGTTGAGAAATACAGCTTTTTGTGCCCTCACATTTCATCAAAAATTTTGTTCAAACTCTTCACATGCGTCTAAAATGTATACTTTCGAGCACATTTCTGAGCCATCTCAGGGTCCCAGTGTCTGTTTTGGGATTTCCTTATGATGATTTCACCGAATATTTTATCTGAAAAAAAGAAAAAATTACCCACTTACAAAATTTTTAAAAAGCGTTGTTTTCATTTACTCTGTTACTCTATATTTGTGCAATGTAAACATAAAGGGTAGAGACTTTGTTCCCAAGTACTGTTTACCAAATCCATGTTAAAGTTCTTTATTGTCTTTTACCAGTGCTACCTCTAAAACGAGCATTGGGTTTATTTCAGGGTGACACCTTGTTTAAGGAGTATAGTCTGATCAAAGTAGAGCATTCGAAGAGCATCCTTTAAAACGAGAGGTTGCCCAGGACCAAAACATAAGACAACCCCTGTTTCATGAGGGATGATGTTGGGAACGAAAGCTTCACCTCAAGTCCCAGCATTTCAGTGTGTTTGAATTCTGCTTGTTTTGTGTTTGTATCGCAGAGCGGGATTTGCCAACATCTTCTCTCAGTTTTCATGTCACCTTCGAGTTAGATTTGCAAAACTATCAACCTCTGAAGCTGCAAATGAAACAAACCCTAACGCACAAATCATTTCTCATTTATTTCCACTGCCTATTTCCAAAATCTATTTGAGAAGGCCTAAAATAGAATACACAAGTACAGTGAGGCCATGGAATAAAAAGAGAGGATCAAAAGCACTATGGAGAGCAGACGAAAAAGGTCTGGGATTTCCTAACAGAAAGCACAGGGTAAAATTTAATGTTCAAAAGTAGGAAAAAATGTAGTGGAGTCCATACTTTATATTATCTAATAAAATGAAGATCACCAAATTTTCATATTTTTTATGTGTTTCCCGCCATAAAATGAGAAAAGGACTTCAATGCGTGAGTCCTTTAGGAGGAATGTGAAGTGAAATAGCGAACATTACTTTCCAGATCCATCTTCTAAAATGAAGAAATGGTCTTTAAACAAAAGCATTTCATGCTACCGCTGCATCATTACTGGGGGCACCATGACACTGAATGTCATTCACAGATGGTGACCTTCAACAGACACACTCAGGCACCAACAAGTTTGGCCTTCATGCTCATATTTATCAGAAAAATGTTTAAACTTTTTAAATATAGCTAGACCTTTAAATAAAGTTAGAAATGTCATACATTTGAAATACATTTTTGTCATAGACTCTGAGTCTAAAGCTCTCTCTTGGCCAGCAAGAGAGCGGATGCAGGATTAAAATGCGAGAGATGGCTCATGTCCGGGAAAAGACATGAGCCCCGAATAAGGATCCTTGCCCTGTATTTATTAAGATCAGAAGGCTTACAAACATGATGGACGTGCACAAAGAGACAATGAAACTGCGAACATTAACTCATGGCCATGAGGGAAAGGGGGGTTTGAAGATATATGGGGTTTGGGGTTTGGGTCAATATAAAGCAAAATCCTGGCGCTGGGCAGATGGGCAGATGGTTGTTAATGGCAGACAGGAGGCGCTATGTCTGCTTATCTTAGCTACCCTAGGGGCTAAGACAGAGCCTGTAACCTCAGGGTTAACAAGGCACCTTTTCTTTTGCTAATCAGCTCTGCCCTGGGCAGTATCACCTCCAACACACCAGTCTATAGTCCTCTGTACCTTTTTACCTAATTCGGCCCTTCCCTCCTGTGAAAGCAGCTTTCTGCGATAGTACTAAATTGGGGGGCATTTTGGTCCTGAATACCTAATCTTGCTTACCTCATATATTTTTGTATTGGGGGCCTTTGCTCCCCTCTCTATCCTGGGGGCCTTGGCCCGGCCCTACTTTATTCTGGGGGCCTAATCTTATCTACCCAAGCTTGGGTGTGAGTAACCTATGGCTTTGTAATTCTTTATGCCTTGTTAGCCCATTGGTGCATGCCCAGGGAATTCCTAAACTTATTCCCCACACATTTTAAATATGAAATAGCTGTAATTATTTGTTTAATAAAGGAAAAATTAAAAAAAGAACAGAATTAGATCAACATCAATATGCAGGTTTGAAGTATCACCCTTGCAAATTGAAAATGTAGTTGACACTTTAAAATTTATTTTCAATTTAATAAATTTAATTTATTATTTAATTAAATATATATTATTAAATATAAATTTAATAAATTTAATTTATTATTAAATTAAATTTAATTTAATAAAATTAATTTATTTAAATTTATTTAAAATTCATATGGATGCATCTTAAAATATAAATAACTCAGGCAACTTAACTCAAATGTATTTTATGGTTATGAAAATAAATGTATATAAATCTACCAGACAGGCTTATTTATTTTAGAATCTGGTTTCTATTTTTGCATCATAAAAATGATCTTCATCATAAAAATCACTGTTAACAGGTTTAAAAAAGAATGTTGAAGGAAAAACTATGTAAGATAATTACCCAAAATACAGGCATGAGCCATATATAATCAAATGGATGCTTTACTGCTCAGTTAATTATTCCATTGAGAAAATTGTGGAAGTTCAAGGTTCATTTTATCTTGAAAACAGTAAAAGATCAAGAATTTGGTTAAGGAAAAGGGACAGAGGGTAAAAACAGTATGCTACCATCCAGAAATTTATCAAGTTCATCATTTGATTTTTGAGTTCTTCACTATAATGAATCAGAAGCGGTCCAATAAAAAAACCCACATTTTTTTCATTTCATTTCAAAACCCACATTTCATTTCAAAAATGAAAATTAGTTTCTTTAATATATTGACTAGAGGCTAAAGTCATTTAAATATCATGTACAATTGAAAAATTAATCTTGTCTATCTAACATGCTTTTTACACTAAAAACAAAGTATGTGGTTGGCGAAATATACGATGTCTTACTGTTATAATCAATAAAATACATATGCACTACAAGCAAGATGTGTAAACTTAAAAGAAGCACATTATAGGGGTGCCTGGGTGGCTCCGTCAGTTAAGCATCCGACTTCAGCTCAGGTCATGATCTTGCAATCCATGAGCTCGAGCCCCACGCCGGGCTCTGTGCTGACAGCTCAGAGCCTGCAGCCTATGTCGGCTTCTGTGTCCTCTCTCTCTGCCCCCAACTCACTCGCGTTCTGTCTCTGTCTCTCTCAAAACTAAATAAACATTAAAAAAAAAAAAAGAGCACATTATGACCTAATTCTACCCACAGCCTAAATAAGAACTCATCGTTTGCTTACTGAGTTAGTATAAAAATTAGGAGCTTAGCTACACAGGCAGAAATTCTCAAGAATCTTTTTTTCTAAAAAAAAAAAAAAAAAAAAAAAAAAAGAAAAAAAGAAAGAAAAAAAAGAGAGTATATTAAGAGCCCCCCCAAAAGATTTTTTTTTCTGTTCTTCTCAAATGAACTCTTTTCTTAAGAAATTGCCCTTTGAATTATTAAACTAATACCAAACTAGCCCAAAGAGAATATCAGTAAAGCACCTGCATTTCAGTTGGAAATCAATTTTAAAATGGTTCCAACATTTATATTTATAACCATTAAATCAGCAGTAAATGTATCAAGTAACGTACCAACATTCAAATGACATGTCCTTGAAAACTATGATTTTTGTTATATGTTTTGACATTATGTCTGCAGGAAACTCTGGAATCATAACAGGTAACATCACACCAGTTACATATTATTCAGCCAGTGAAATCACCAAATATTGTGAGTTACAAGTTCAGCAGCTTTCTAGGACAGATTCAACTTAGAGGAGACTCCGAGAGTCAAAATATGGTGTTCTCTTGGTCATATATAAACTTCAGATGAAATGCTAATAGGAAATAAGCTTTCAGTGAACGTTTTCCACAGCAAAACAAAAGTTCTGATAAGGGTGTTACTTGATAAGGCTTTAATATAAAAGCATTTCTGAAAACAATCAGTTTTGAAATAGCACTTTTGGATATATTGCGACTTTGTTTCTAAATTCAAGGTGTTGTAAATAATTTGGAAGTGCAGCTTTAAACATTGCCTTACACGAAGTCCTGACATGATTCAGAAGTGAAAGCCAGATGTTCTATAATTTTTTTTAATGTTTATTTATTTTTGAGAGAGAGACTGAGTGCAAGCAGGGAAGGGGCAGAGAGAGAGGGAGACACAGAATTCGAAATGGGCTCCAGGTTCTGCGCCGAGCCCCACGCCGGGCTCGAACTCAAGAACTGCGAGATCACAACCCAAGGTGAAGTCCGATGCTTAAGTGACTGAGCCACTCAGGGTCAACTCGATAGGTTGTCAAGTACGCCTGGAAATATTTCCCATTCAAACAAGCGATTGTGTACTGTTTAAAAAAATTCCATGTTTTAATCCCGACTCTGCCACTTAGTAGCTGTGACTTTGGGCAAGTTATGTAACCTCTTGAACCTCTTTTTCCCATGAAAACTAAGAAGGTAAGCAACTCAGAACCATTGTGGAGGAAAGGCCACCATAAGCACTAATTCTATGGCAACTTTTCCTTCCTTTTACTATGTGCCAGGTGGTTCCAACCACACAATGTTTCCATTTCTCTAACAATAGCTTTAACTGCTATTCCATTTTCTCCAACAGATAAAAGCCCTGATGAAGACACTTCTCCCAAGCCCACGATTTTTCTTCCTTCACCTGCTGAAAGAACACTCCATAAGACTGGAACATATCTTTGTCTCCTTGACGATTTTTTCCCTGATGTTATCAAGGTAGATTGGAAAGAGAAAAATGGCAAAACAATTCTGAAATCCCAGCAGGGAAACACCATGAAGACTAAGGACACATACATGAAATACACCTGGCTGACTGTGACAGAAAAGTCAATGGATAAAGAACACACATGTATTGTCAAACACGAGAAGAATAAAGGAGGGGTTGATCAAGAGATTCTGTTTCCTTCAATAAACACAGGTATGTGTGTATATACCAGTAACCCTTTTGTCAAAGGAAATATCCCACCTTTGCTGTCAAATATTAATGAAAAGAAACAAATAGAAATCTTTCTTAAATGTTGTTACTTTTAATGGTAGCATAAATGTCCTGCTATTTCCCCATAGAACTAAAATAGTATTGACTTTGTAACATACAAAAAAAAAAAAAAACAAGAAAAATTCATTTAGCCTTTCTGACCTCAATTTCATAAACCAAAATGTTAAGGTTACAGCGATATTCTTAGCGTCATTATATGAATTACATGAAACAGTACATGCAAAAGCACCTAGCATCCTCCCAAACAATAAACGCTCGAAAGAGAGTCCACTTTTAAGGATTGTACTTGATGAGGAAATTAGAACAATTATACATATTTAGGAATGTTCTACTCAGCAAAGTCCCTCTCACTTTAATCTTGCTCTACTCGAAGTATAACCCATAAACAATGAGTCATAGGCGACAAAATGCTGTTCATTTGGTGGAGACAGATCACGCTCAACAAAAATAGTAAATTGGTTGCTGAGGTTTTAGTATGGTCTTCTGTTTCTCATATTTGAATTTTACATACCACTCTAAGGTGAAATTTGGTAAGTAAAGACTGTGTGAGGCTAATGTATACAAATATTCTTCCATTCTACACAATGGATGTATTTCTACCCCTGGGAAATGCTGCCCAGCAAACACTGCAGAACGAGTGTGTGCCAGGCCTGGAAAGGATGCAGGATGGACCACTGTCCCCAGGAGGATCACTACCGTAGAGTGAATACACGTTTCCTAATCACTCACGGTCACTTGTGATTCAGCCATGGTGTCCCGTAGGATCACCATTGGTACAAATGCTGATCATTTTTCGATAGCGTGGGCACCCGGCTGTGATCCAATAACCTCTAGACTCAGAAGTCAAGTCCTGAGCCTTGACATAACAGACCAAGGCCCCAGAGGGCCCACTGGACAGGACTAGTTTGTACTTTTCTCTGTGGTTACCAAGCCCTTTGGAAGCAGGGGGAACACGCACGTAACTAAATGTGCAAAGACCTTTGCTGTGTACCGCTTAAAATTGTTGAAATGAATCTTTATCTTCTTGGATCCTTAGTGTTTCCAATGATCAAATTAGGGTTGCACATTTATCTCTGCTTTCTCCCCGGCTGTGATGAAGAAGAAATACAATCATGTCAGTGAAAATGCTTGCTTTTGAAAATATAACATGAATGCATTTATTCATGTGCTTCTTGTATTTATGTGCATCCTCTCCTAAAACTAACTGAAGTAAGAGTGCAAACAGCCCTAATTTTTAAAAATTTCTACAGCTAAGAAACAGAGAGGAGGCAAATGAGCAAAGCACAAGTTTAATGTAACCACTGTAATCCTTTAGATGTTGGTTTTTATAGTGATGAAAGTAAAATAGAGTAAGTTCCATGGTGATGATTATCGAAAAGGGAGAAGTTCCTATTTGTGAGATGTGTTTCACCTGGCACTTAATTTTGGAAACGCATGTCTCCCAAGGTCTTCTCAATGGAACAGAGCTAATGAGGGTATTTCTGTTAATGCCATTCTACAGCAAATTTTTAATGCTGATTCTAGTAAGGTTTTTTTGTTGTTTTTGTTTTTGATGAAAGCTAAAAATATATAGAACATGGACACATGAATACATGAAATGATTTGGAAGAGATAAAACTATATGGTCTAAGTTTTCAACCAACCTTGATTGAGAAAGTGAACCTAGGGTACACACACACAGATTTTAATTTGGAAAATTGTTACCTTAATGTCTCTACCTCAATCAATTCATGGTGATAAGAGATTTTTCTTTTTCTTTTAATGAGTAGAGCTACTGTATGGGAAAGAAAGAGACTTTTAAGACACTTTAAAGTCCATTTTTGAGGGTATTTTAACATGTAAACGTGATTATACAAACATTTTTATTCCTGTGATTTACCCCAAAGCCTATAGCTCAATTTAGAATGTAAGAGCGCCCAAAACAAGATGGTGTGGAGTGAATAATTTGCATGCCAGAACCGTATCTGTATGGACAAGGACTCATCAAGCAGAAAAAGGATAAACCAAAACATGTTGGGACTGTCTGTCCGTCCAGCCAACAGTCGATGATCTTTTTAAGGGATTTTGTCTTTCTATGTAACTTCAGCTTTTTTTTTTTTTTTTTTTTTTTTTTTTCGCAGTAGAGAAATACAACCCTCCCCTCAGGTTTTATCTATTCAGAAAACTATGATTACTTGGGCAATCTTTCAGTGCGCACTGAAACGCTGAGCTTTTGCTTTAGCTCATCTAACCCCCCACAACTGCCGTTTGAGTGCTGGCTCAGCCAGTTACTGGCATGGCTCTGGTCAAGTTAGTTAGACTCTCTAAACCTTATTTCCTGTTGTGTAACATGGAGTCCTCCAAATTCAGCTCACATCGGTGTGACTGGGGGATCAGATGAGATAATGCACGTGAACCTTTCACACAGTGCCTGGCACAGTCGTAATCACTCGATAGGTACCGGCTTTCATTAGCATTGCTGTCACACCCACGCACACCACGGGGGCGTGCATGGTTTGGAAAGGGAGGGCCTCTTGCCTTTACTTAGGTGAATTTACCTCAACCAGACTCCTTCCGACGTGTAAAATTCTCCTGTGGAGTCTAGGGTTAGATGAATTCATTTTGTACCAACTCTGCATGTCTGCCGTGGGTGCTGAGGATTGCCCAGTATTCACTATTTCCGGTTATTTTTCCAGTCAACAAGTACTTATAGAACACCTACGTTGAGGCAGGCTCTGTGCTAGGAGCGGTGAGCGCAGAAGGAAAACAAGATAGTCTCAGACATTACCTTCTAGTTGTGAGGAAAAAAAATGCATCATTCATGAACTTCAACATCTTCATGTGCGGAAATAGAATATGTGAATCGATCTACTGAATTACATAGTAACGGAGCAATCAGTCCAGAAATTGTGGGGATCATATATGTCTAGGCTCTCTCCTCTTGGTTGACAAATTGTATGTATGTATGTTTGTATGTGTGTATGTCTGGAAGTATCTATCTATCCATCCACCCACAACTCAGACACATGTCAAATAATGGATATGAACAATTGAATAATACCTTCTCTATTTTCTTTTAGAACTCCCTGCTATTAATTCTACAGAAGCTTCGCTGAAAGATGAAAATGGTAAGTTTTTGTATGTGTGTGCCTTTATGTTATGCTATAGCATTTTTTCCTCCCAATCAACTTAAGTGTTGAACTTCCCGGACTTCAGGTAGAAATCTCAAAATGGCAGGATCTTGCAAAATAGACTGACTGATAATTTAAGTCAGTCCATAGTTTCCCAGGAGCCATCTTCACATCTTTGTGGGTTTGGGATTGAGGGGACTATATAATTTAGGGGTGCAGTGAGGGGCTCCGAAGTCTTTCAGCAACAGATTTCACTCATTTCTGTGGTCCTTGTTTCTACTGTCTGAGGAAAACAAGATATTGAGTTGCTTTTTTTTTTTTTAAGTCTTTGTTTTTGTTCATAGTTAATAACATGAACTGACATTAAGAGGTTCTTGTACAGAAGGCATTGTGTTACTGTGAGTGCATCTTGTTTAATTCTCCTAATACTCACTATGAAGGATTTCATTCACATTTTACGCATGAGGGCAATGAGCTAAAATGAACTAAGTCCCTTGCACCACACCGCACAGCGGGATCTGAGGCCTCAACATGGACCATCTCAGTCAACAATTGATGTGCTTACTTAGTTTGCTATTCTGCCTGTAAGATGTAGTCACAGAGCAAGAAATCCCAAAGCCAGGCACCCGTGGGGATGGGTGTGAGTGCAGGGCTTCAAGGGCCACAGACTGGACTTTAACCCCAGTCTTTTAATTATTTGTGCATGAATATGGGTACATTACTTGCATTTTCTGAGCCAGCCGGGAATAACACGAACAACACCTCAGTTATGAAAGACATAGGGTCACATGTGGCAAATGTCTAGCATAGGGTATCTCATTTACCTGATGCATGGTAAGTACTGGTTTCTGGCCCTTTCTCCCATGTACGTATAAGAAACTGACGAGGCACATTGTCTCCAGCCCTGCCGATCTGCCTTCCATGTCCAATATCGAGGGGCCTCTGGACCTTAGGTAACATATTACCTGACCAAAGGCGTGGAGCTATGAACACATCATCTCTCAGGGTCCCTTTCCACACACCAAGGGCTAATGATTCTGGAGTTCTTACTCTTTGGAGACTACTTTTTTCCACTTTATTTCATTTTATTATTATTTTTAAAAAATTTTTATTTAAGTTCCAGTTAGTTGACATGCAGGGTAAGAGTAGTTTCCGGTTCACAATATAGTGAGTGGTTCAACACGTCCATACATCACCCGGTGCTCATCACAGCCAACACCCTCCACTAAAACCTCCCTTCCAACCTGCTATGAACACAACCAAATTTCCATGGACTGTACCGTTAGTAGGAACTTCATTAACGAACAATGTGTGATGACTAAGGTGCTTCTAAATCAGCAATTTATCTTTACACATGTTCTTAACTGTTTGTTGGGGGTATTTGTAACCTGTGGAGGTGCAGAATCAGAGTAGGTAAGAATGTGTTCTCGAACATTATGTTGCTGGGATTAAAATCTGGCTTGTATTTACTAACTGTATGACATCAGATAAATTACTTCTCTGTCCTCAATTTATCTGTCAAATGGGAATGAAAATAATAATCTCCTAGGTTATTGAAAACTTAAGTAAGATTAAAGCTTTGCCCTCAAAACTCTCAAATCAAATGTTTGGTATTTAGTTAGTGGTTAATGCATATTAGCTATTATGGTAACTTATAGACATGGTGGGGGTGAAGAAATGGCAAAAGCTACTTATCACGAATGCTTTTTGCAGGGTGACTCATTCATCTAAAACATAACCTTGCTTTTTAAGACTTTGGAATGTACTAAGTGAATTTCACAGAAGTTGTTGATTCACTTGACCCGCAAGCTGGATTCTGGGTTGTCTTGGTGGTGGTGGTAGGGGTGACAGTGGTATAGACGTTTACTGTTGGGTTGGGTTGGTGCAGGAAAGTCACTTCCACCCAGGTCATCAGAATTGTATAATACGACCTACCTCCCATTAATAAGTCCTAGCCTTTCAAAACAACAGGTGAAACTAAAATAGCTTCTTTTAGACCCCCTACAGCTGCAGCTAGTGACCAGCTCTGCCTACTACACCTACGTCATCCTCCTCGTCAAGAGCGTGGTCTACACCATCATCATCGCCTACCGTCTGCTTGGGAGACCAGCACTCTGCCGCAATGAGAAGAGTTCCTAACTTCTCATTGGAGCCCAAGGCTCCACTTTTCTTTACTGGCTACTGTCGCTAACGGTGTCTGCTGAAGCTCTAGCGGGGCTTTCTTTCTGGGTTTGGGTTATTTCAGTTCACATGTCTTTTTCTATGTGTCATCATTTTTTTTTAATTTTTTTTTTCAACGTTTATTTATTTTTGGGACAGAGAGAGACAGAGCATGAACGGGGGAGGGGCAGAGAGAGAGGGAGACACAGAATCGGAAACAGGCTCCAGGCTCCCAGCCATCAGCCCAGAGCCCAACACGGGGCTCAAACTCACGGACCGCGAGATCGTGACCTGGCTGAAGTCGGACGCTTAACCGACTGCGCCACCCAGGCGCCCCTCTATGTGTCATCATTGCAGAACAGGCTTACAAACCGCCGGGCAAACAGGAAATGTCACTCTGCACCAAGAACAGAGTCTGCCACGAGTCAGGGGCAGGGCCGGGGGGCACCCACGGGGGCTTCAGCACCGCTCTCTCCTTCACGCCCACCAGCCCGTCAGCCACCCAGCACCCTCGCCTCTGAGTACCGCTGGCGTGCAGCTTCCATCGCGGCCCTGGGGCTCTGTATCCAGATAACTGCCTGGAGGTCTTTTATTTTACATACATGGAAGCCTTCATCCTTGCTGCTTGAACTTTGTGTTGTTTTTCATAATAGGCACAATAAAAACAATCAAAAGCCTACATTTGCCTCTGTGTGTTTTCATTCGGTGAAATATTACTGAGAGTCCAAGGCCATGGACAGCATGGCAACTGAGCCTCCACATTCAGCATTGATGTAATAATCATGGTCAATTCCATATTTCTAACTCTTTCCCTGAGAGAGTCCTTGTGATGCCTTCTTTGGGGGCACTGGTCCCAGGGGAGCCACAGCCAGCAAAGGTGCCAGGTTATTTCTCCTTCCAAGGGCAGCAGATTCAGACTCACTTGGTTTAAGACATTCTGGTGGTGACACTATCACATGTCATGTGACTGGCGGGTGTGTCAGACCTGGACCCGTGTCACACGTGCACCATGTTTCCTGATGTCACAAGAACCGCATGAGAGCTGCACTAACACTGGATAGGTAGGGTGGTGGAGAGGTTAAGTGCTTGGACTCTGGACCCCAAGTGCCTGGGTTTAAATCTTGGGTCTATAGCTATTTGAATTCCCTGTGCCTAATTTTCTCATTTGTTAAATGGACTTACAGTGACACATCTCCTGGGGTTGTGTGGATGCGATGAGTTAATTGTGCTGGGCACACACAAGTCCTCAAAAGCATTAACATCTACTGTTAGCAGCTCTAGTTTAGAAATAATAGAGAACACATCCTCACATACACACACACACACACACACACACACGCAAATTATGTGCTGACATTTACATGCAATACCGTAGTGCCATTTACAACAATCCCAAATGAACTCAAATGCCCAATAAGAAAGCAAAAAAATAAACTAAATGATGTTGTGGGATGGATTATTATGCATTTACCAAAAAGTGTATACTGGTAAAGAAATGGAAAATTAATCAGAGACTGTCACCGAAGGGGCGGCTGGCTGGCTCAGTCTTGATCTTGGGGTCATGAGCTGGAGCCCCACACTGGGTGTAGAGATTACTTAAATAAATAAAAACTTAAAAAAAAAAAAAAAAGAAAGTGCTGTTGAAGAAGTATTCATGGCAGGACCATACTAAAATTGTTAGATTATACCTTCACACGGTTCCAAAAACCAAAACACTCTAAACATCGAACTAGGAAATCTTGCTTCAACCACGATCTCTACCTCCTCACCTCTTTCAGGGTCACAGTTTTGTTTCTTGGGCATCTTTCCAGTTTTAATGTATACAAATATGAATTTACATACAAAATTAATAAATGCATACAGATCTAATGTTCTTCCTTCTAACACACAGGCAGAACACAACTTACATTATTCTGCACTTCTCACTTACACATCCTTGGGCCCTTTCTATGTCAGTATACAGGGACACTTAGCGGCACAGTATTTCGCTAGTGAATGTTTACCTTATAAAATACTTTCTAAGATCAGTACCCTGTGATCGACCAATGGATTGTTTCCTACCATTTGCTATTTTAAAATATGCTAAATTGGGGCGCCTCAGTGGCTCAGTCCATTGAGGTCTGAATTCCGCCCAGGTCATGATCTCACGGTTCCTGGGTTCGAGCCCCGTGTCGGGCTCTGTGCTTACAGCTCAGAGCCTAGAGCCTGCTTAGGATTCTGTGTGTGTGTGTGTGTGTGTGTGTGTGTCTCAAAAATAAATAATAAAAAAATTAAAATATGCTGAAATTATAATATTGTTTTATGTCACTTTGGACATGTGTACTGGTCATTTTGATAGTTATTGGTGTCTTGCCATCATGTGAGTACCACAGTGTAGGTGAATGTCAGAACAGTGCAGTCAAACATCAGGGTTTTGCTAATCCGACAGATGAAAAATAATATTGCATCATGGTTAATTTGTTTTTCTCTCATGAGTATAGCCATCTTTTCATATATTGAGTTTATTTACATTTCTTTTTTTTGTGCAATATTTGCCCACTCCTTTGACTATGATTTTTTACTGAGTAATAACACTAAGAAATATGACACTCATTTATATTTGTGTGTTTATTTCTACAAACATGAGTGTAAAACAAAATGTTCAATGTATGGTAGGTGGGTGAAGAAATAAGTGATTGTTCATTTTTTTCCTTTTCTAGTGAATCCTTTTAAAGTAAAAGTTTTGACATATTAGAATAAAACAATGTCTCATTTAAAATCGGGAAGGATTTTGTGTTTATTTACAATCAGCTTCAGTTCTGTGAAACAGGTGCTTTTGGAGACCAAGTAGAGGTGGAAACAGCACAAGACCCACCAAATACAAAAAAGAAGGAAATTTAATTTTCATCCATTCCTTCATTTTCAGGGATTTCATTAGGCCTCTTTAGACCAAATACCTGGGCCTTTACTTAGAGATCTGGAACTGATCTGCAACTGTTTCTGTGTGTGGAAAGCACAGAGACAAAGGGGAAACTAATAAATGACCCAGAGCCGTGTGGGTTGATTTCAGGGCCGGGCACTCGTAGCCAGTGTCCCCTGTGGCTTCCAATCCCCTCCCTTCCCCAACCTGACCTGGGCAGTCCTGGAGTGCAGACAGGGGGAGGGCCGTGGTGCAGGGGACAGTGTGGGGGGCAGGAGGGCGCTGGTGCGGAGGTGGGGTTTTCTTTTCTCGGGCTTTTCTTGTCTATGTGCTCTGTCAAATGTGGTTGATTCGTGGAAAATGCTCGAAGTCAAACCGGCCCCCGCTGGTTGGGGCTGTGCAAGGGGTAGTGGGTTTTGTCAGATAAAATAAGGGCAGTTAGACCACAGCCAAGTTTGCTCTTTTCCACAAGGCCACGGCTAATGAAAAGAAAATATCCATCTGCACAGACGTAGGACTGCTGTGAAACATACTCCTAGGCTGTGGTCGAGGGGTTCCCCTGTTTTATATCAAGTTCATTCCAAGTAGCTGCTTCATGAGTTGGGAATTGTATGACCAGGACTGTTGAGACGCTGCGCCTTCAGTCCAGTCTGATGCCTCTGTTCTGCGGGGAGCAGTCCGCAGACTGCTAGTATCCCGAGCTCCTGTTTTATATCAAGTTCATTCCAGGTATCTGCTTTCTGAGTCGGGAATTGTATGGCCAGGACTGTTGAGATGCTGTTCCTTCAGTGGTGCAGTAGGTTAAACGTCAGACTCTTGATCTTGCTCAGGTCATGATCTCAGGGTTTATAAGTTCTAGCCCCGCACTGGGCTGGGCGCTGATGGTGTGGATCTTTCGTGGGATTCTGTGTCTCCTCCTCTCTGGCCCTCCCCATGTGCTTGTGCTCTCTCTCTCTCTGTCTCTCTGTCTCTCTCTCTTTCAAAATAAATAAATAGACTTAAAATTTTTTAAACCATTTTAAGACCTCCAGAGATACACATCTTTAATTGCCAAGAGTTCAGGTTCACAAAACTGTAATTGTAAAGTTTTACTTTTACTTCTTGTAGGAGGAAGACCTTTGGTTAACTCGTGGTAACCCATCAAAATGGATGTCCCTTCTGTACTACTGAAAAATTGTATGCAGACTAAGAATTATTATCTACTGCTCCTCTTCCTCCACCTCTTTGCTAAGAAGTTGGCATGTATTTTTTTCAACCGCAAATAACTGTGAGCTTTGGCACAGTCTAATGTACCTAATTTTAAAAATCGCTGTACCCAGTGAATGAGACCGGTGGGGACTTCTTAATGTCAAAGATCCCAGATGGTCATTGTTGTGTGCACAGTGGCCAGAGAGCGCTGCTATAACCACTGTGGGTCATGCCTCATGAGTCTTATATTAATCATACATGTGACTCTGACATTTCACTCTAGAATGATTTCTTTATGAAATATCTCTGAGGAAATAATAAATAATACTTGCTTTCCATTATGTACCTTTCCCCCCTAAAAATAAAGGCAAAGTCTAAATGTCTGAGAATAGAAGAAAAAATTAAATAAGTGTTATATTTCCACAAAGTATGTTGCATCCACTAAAATTATATTTATATAGTTTAGAACAGCATGGGAAATGCAAATTTTATAGAGTAAAGGCAAATATGTAATGAAAAAACAATATAGCATAGAATCATACTTATGATACTAAATACAGTAAACACATATATGAAGATCAGAAAGATGAGAAGAAAATAATAACCAGATGACTTAAATCGGTTCTGGATATTCTAAAATACGTACAAAAAACTGACTTTATAATTTTTAAATTATAATTATTAAGACAGGGTGGAAATAACATTGGCAGTATGGCCACAATGATGTGAAATTTCACACAGAAACCTAGCAGGAGACAAACTGAACTGTCAATACTAATGTGGCTATGGAATTTGAAGGACAGATTCTTTGCTGTTCTGTGTACAGTTATTTTTTTTAATGTTTATTCATTTTTGAGAGACAGAGGGTGAGTGGGGGGTGGGGGGCAGAGGGAGAGGGAGACACAGAATCCCAAGCAGGGTCCAGGCACTGAACTATCAGCACAGAGCCTGAGGCGGAGCTCAAACACACAAACCACGAGATCATGACCTGAACCGAAGTCAGACACTTAACCGACTGAGCCACCCAGGCGCCCCTGTGTAGTTTTATATAAAGCATGCATTACTTTCACAATCAGGGAAGGGACAATGAAAGTGAGCAGTAGGAAGGGAAGGTAGCAGGTTAGGGATAGAACCTACTCACACGCAAAAGAAACTGCTTGCCTCACTTTTGCTTTACTTTTTTCAGATAATACACCTCAAATAGGACATTTCTTCTCCTGAGAATGTCTGCCTGCATTGTAGCCAGGAGCAAATCTGATGCAGGAGCATGAATAGCAGACAAGATTATGTCCCACTTCTTAACCTCATAAATGTCACACATTTGAGGTTAAAGTTGTGGCAAAATAAATGGATCAAGGTATAGCCGTTGGGAGGTTTCAATTTCCAGCATATTAAACTGCCGTAAATCTTAGAGACACTGAGGCAGATTAAATGCCTTCTCAATTTGAAATGAGTCTCAGGAGGATGGTCATACCAAGTCTTCCTGTTTCTGGGATTCCTTTCCACATGTCAGGCTAATGGCATTTGAGCCACATGCCCTGTAATTATTTGGGCGTCCTAATTGAAGGCAAACTTTTATTTTTTTATTTTTAAATTTTTATTCGAGAGAGAGAGAAAAAGAGAGAACGTGAGGAGGGGAGAGGAGAAGAGGGAGGGAAAGAGAGAGAGAGAGAATCCTAAGCAGACTCCATGCTCAGCACAGAGCCTGACATGGGGCTCCATCCCACGACCCTGGGATCATGACCTGAGCTGAAATCAAGAGTCAGATGTTCAACCGGCTGAGCTGCCCAGGGGCCCTGAAGACAAACTTTTCATTAAAATATAATAATATGTATGCCTTGCATAATTTAAAAGTGAGATCTAGCAAGGGCTTCTGGCTCTGATCAAGTGAGGTTAACAAATCTTCTCCCTGAAAATCAATATAAAACTGTAGTAAACCAATTAAACCAGCCCTTTCACCCTCAAGAAGTGTCCAAAGGCAGACAATAATCTGAGAAGTGTTTAGTTTTGAAAAGCTACAGAGTGCAGGGAACCACAGTCGTGCTCTGGCCTGGAGTGGATCCCATTCTTCCCCCGCCTCCCAATACCCAGCTCTCTGAGCATGAAGATTCTTCCAGTTGGGACAGGACATGAGGACTGGCAGCAAAATTACACAGTGTAAGGGAGCTCGGGTAGTCTGGGGTGGCGAGTGATTTGAGGGTGAACTGACAGACTCAGTGGTGTGCAAGGAGGAAGGGCTAGAGGCTCTCCTGGTTTGAGATTATGGTCATGGCTGAGGCAATCACGTGCTTGGTTGAAGCTGCGTGCACGCTTAGTGGAGACTCAAAGCCAGCCCAATACTCCTGGTTGACCCTGAGGCCATAGGCATATGCCGAAGCAATGTGAAGAGACTCAGCAAAGTGTATAAGCTGGGTAAGACTCAAAATTGCCTAAAGTATGAAGGGGCTACCCAATACGTACAACATAAAGATTTGGCAGGGGATGGAAGTCTTCTTCAAAGTGCTTGACCACAACCCCTACCTGATCTTGGTTACCACTAGGCTATGTAGACACAGGGGTGATCTCCAGGAAGCTAAGCTTAGAAAGAAAATAACTTACAAAAGGAAACTGAGGAGAGTCATGAGCAGACACATGCCAGTTTGAAGGAGAAAGGATCAAGGTGCTGCAGAAGGGAGGGAGCCCTGGTTGTGGGGGAAGGTGAGAGAGCTGAACACACAGGACAATGCCCAGGAGAACACTTCCCCAAAGCCATTGGCTGGGAAAATGAGAAGAAGTGGTTTTCATGAATTTTTGCAATCAGTGGGGTTTAAAGACTGGAGGTTTACAGGTCCCTGGGCTTGGCTGGGATAGAACCCTGAGGGCATTGCCCTGCTCTTGGAGAGAAGGCAGGCAAACAATTCTGGGGCAGATGGTGCAATTCAAAGATCACCTAAGGCACATGGGGAGAGACTGTTGCTCTTCTTGGAGCACATCTGTGAGAGGTGGCATTTGCAGAGACACCTCTCTGGGGACAAAATAGCCCATGGGCACCATTTCCCTCTCCTGCCTCTTGGCATAGGTGCAGAGACACCTGCTGGACACTGGCTGTTTAGCTTGCCGTGCTCCAAATCTTACCCCTCTGCGACTGCCCTCATGAATCAACCCTAAATCAGGCCCAGCCAGCACGGTGAGTCTGTTTCCTAAGAACCAGTGCAAGACCCCGCCACACCAGGTTTCCTAAGTTTGGAGTCTTAAAAGTCAGCAGGATTGGGTGGGATAGAGCCCAAAGTGCACTGCACTGCTCCAAGCAGGCACGCAAACGAGGCAGACATCATTAAAAAAAAAAAGCAATCTGAAAACTACCCGGGATGCAGGAAAGGAAATTATTTGCTCTTCTGGGAGTATTTCTCTAAGAGCAAGCAAGCATGGAGACCCTTCTCTGAGGAAAATGGAGCTGGCTGCCACAATTTTCCTCCCCCACCCCTCAGCATAAACCAACTTCAGTAAAGAGCACAGCCCCAAAACTGGCACATGGAACATTATCCAGAATAGATCACATACTAAGTCACAAATCAGGCCTAAACAACTACAAAAAGATTGAGATCATGCCATGCATATTTTTCTGACCACAATGCTGTGAAATTGAAGTCAACCACAAGACAAAATTTGGAAAGACCACAAATGCATGAAGGTTTAGCAACATGCTACTAAAGGATGAATGGGTCAACCAGAAAATCAAAGAAGAAATAAAAAATATGTGGAAACAAATGAAAATGAAAACACAATGGTCTGAAACCTTTGGGATGCAGTAAAAGCAGTTCTAAGGGGGAAGTTTATAGCAATACAGGCCTACCTCAAGAAGCAAGAACAATTTCAAATAAACAACCTAAACTTTCTAAAGGAGCTCTAATAAGAACAACAAATGAAACCTAAAGCCAGCACAAGAAGGGGGAATAATAATGATTAGAGCAGAAATATATGATATAGCAACTAAACAAAACCAGTAGAATAGGTCAATGAAACCAAGAGCTGGTTCTTTGAAAAAATTAATAAAATTGATAAAGCCTTAGTCACACTTGTCAAAAAGTAAAAAGAAAGCACCCGAATAAATAAAAACCACAAATGAGAGAGAAGAAAAAACAACCAACACCACAGAAATACAAATTTTAAGAAGATATTATGAGCAATTATATGCCAACAAACTGGGCATCTGGGAAGAAATGGATAAATTTCTAGAAACATATAAACTACCAAAGCTGAAACAGAAAGATATAGAAAACTTGAACAGAGTGACAACCAAAAAAGAAATTGAATCAGTAGTCAGAAAACTCCTACCAAACAAAAGTCCAGGACTAGGCAAATTCTACCAAACATATAAAGAAGAGTTCATACCTATTCTTCTCAAATATTCCAAAAAATAGAAATGGAAGAAAAACTTCCAAATTCATTTTACAAGGCCATTATTACCCTGATTCCAAAACCAGATAAAGACTCCACTAAAAAAAGAAAACTACAGGTTTTCGTTCTACACCTGCTGAACATGGATGAAAAATTCTCAACAAAACTATCAAATTGAATCCAACAGTACGTCAAAAGAATCATTCACCACAATCAAGTGGGATTTATTCCTGGGCTACAAGGGTGGTTCAATATTTATAAATAAATTAACCTGATACACCACTTTAATAAAAGAAAGGATCATAACCAAAGGATCATTTCAGTAGATGCGGTAAAAGCATTTGACAAAGTACACCACCCATTCATTATTAAACCCTCAACAAAGTAGGGATAGAGGGAACATATCCAACATTATAAAGGCTGCATATGAAAAACCCGTAGCTAATATCATCCTGAATGGGGACAAACTGAGAGATTCATGTATGGTCAGGAAGAGAGGGATGTCCACCCTTACCACTGTTATTTAACATAGTATTGGAAATCCTGGGCTCAGCAATCAGACAACAAAAAGAAATAAAAGGCATCCAAATCAGCAAAAAAGAAGTCAAACTTTCACTGTTTACAGACTACATGATACTCTATATAGAAAACCCAAAGACTCCACCAAAAAGTTGCTAGAACTGTTACACAAATTCAGCAAAGTTGCAGGATACAAAATTAATCTACAGAAATCTGTTACATTTTTATATATCAATAATGAAGCACAAGAAAGTGAAATAAAAGAAGCAATCCCATTTATAAATGCACCAAAACCATAAGATATCTAGGAGTAACCTAAACAAAGAAGTCAAGGAACTGTACTCTGAAAACTATAAAACACCGATGAAAGACATTGACTAGGATGCAAAGAAATGGAAAAACATTCCATGCTTACAGAGTGGAAGAACAAATATTGTTAAGATGTCTATACTACCCACAGCAATCTATACATTTAATACAATCCTATCAAAATATCACCAGCGTTTTTCACGGAGCTAGAACAAAGAATCCTAAATTGTATGGAACCACAAAAGGCCCCAAATTGCCAAAGCCATCTTGAAAAAGAAAAGCAAAGCTGGAGGCATCACGATTCTGGACTTCGAGTTATATTACAAAATTATAATCATCAAGACAGTATGGTACTGGCACAAAAACAGACACTTAAGTCAGTAGAACAGAATAGAGAACCCAGAAACTGACCCGCAATTGTATGGTCAACTAATCTTCAACAAAGCAGGAAAGAACATCCAATGGAAAACAGAAACTCTCTTCAACAAATGGTGTTCAGAAAACCGGACAGCACCATGCTAATAAATGAACCTGGACCACTTTCTTACACCATACACAATAATAAAATCAAAATGGATGAAAGACCTAAATGTGAGACAAGAAACCATCAAAATCTGAGAGGAGAACACAAGCAGTAACCTCTTTGACATCAGAGATTGCTTTGACATAGCAACGTCTTACTAGATATGTCTTCTGAGGCAAGAGAAACAAAGCAAAAATAAATTATTGGGACTTTCTCAAAATAAAAGTCTTCTGCAGAGCGAAGGAAACAATCAACAAAACTAAAAGGCAGCCTTTGGCATGGGAGAAGTTATATGCAAATGACATATCTGATAAAGGATTAGTATTCAAAATACATAAAGAGCTTATAAAATTGAACACCCCCAAAAATGTTCCAGTTAAAAGTTGGGTAGAAAACATGAATAAACATTTTTCCAAAGAAGACATCCAGATGTCTAACAGACACATGAAACGATGTTCCACATCACTCATCATCAGGGAAATACAAATCAAAACCACACTAAGATACCACCTCACACCTGTCAGAGTGGCTAAAATTAACAACACAGGAAACAACAGGTGTTGGTGAGGATGTGGAGAAAGAGAAACCCTCTTACACTGTTGGTGGGAATGCAAACTGATGCAGCCGCTCTCAAGAACAGTGTGGAGATTCCTCACAAAATTAAAAATAGAACTGCCCTACAACCCAGCAATTGTATTACTAGGCATTTACCAAAAGGATACGAAAATACTGATTTGAAGGGACACATGCACCCTGATGTTTATAGCAGCAGTATCAACAATAGCCAAATTATATAAAGAGCCCAAAAGTCCATCGATTGATGAATGGATGAAGAAGATGTGGTATATATAAACAATGGAATACTACTCAGCTATAAAAAATAATGAAATCTTGTCATTTGCAAGGACCTGGATGGGGCTGGAGGGTATTATGCTGAGTAAAAGAAGTCAGTCAGAGAAAAACAAATACCATATGATTTCACTCATATGTGGAATTTAAGAAACAAAACTGAGGAACATAGGGGGAAAAAAAGAAGACAGAGGAGCAAACTGGAAAACAGACTCCTAACTATAGAGAGAAAACTGAGGGTTACTGGAGGGGAGGTAGACAGGGGGATGGGTTAAATATGTGATGGGGACTAAGGAGGGCACTTGTTGTGAGCACTGAATGTTGTACGTAAGTGATGAAAACACCTAATATTACACCTGAAACTAATATTACACTGCCTGTTAAGTAACTGGAATTTAAATAAAAATTTGGAGAAAGAAAAAAAGTAAAGAAAAGTATGACAACAATAAATTAACAAATAGCGATCTAAAAAAGGAGACAGAAATTACAAAAAAAGAACAGATATTTTTAAAAATCTGAAATGGAAAAGCGTTATAGTCAAAGTGAAATATTCACTAGGGGGCTTTAAAAGAATAATGCAGTCAGCAGAAGAAACAATCTTAATATCAGGGAACTTCCTCAACCTGGTAAAGGGCATCTGTGAAAACCCATAGCTAACATCATACGTAATGTGGAAAGACTGAACACTTTTCCCCAAAGACCAGAGACAAGACAAAGATGTCTACTCTTGACACTTCTATTCAACATGGTATTAAAGGTAGACAGTGCACGTAGGAAAAAGGTAAAGATATCTAACAGATTGCAAAGGAGAAGCTAAAATGTCTTTATCCACAGATAACATGCTTCTGTACATGGATGATCCCCCTAGAATCTACATGCACGTGCGTACACACACACACACACACACCCCCCAAAAGTAGAACTAATCAGCAAGGTTAGCATTGTCACATGGTATACATTCAATTTAAAAACATCAGTTGTATTTCTATATACCAGCATGAAAAACTCGAAAATGCACTATGATGCTTTAATACTTTTCAAAATTTTTATTAAAAAGAAGAAAAATTGTGTTTCAAGTCTATGGACCATACATAGACTCACTATATAATTGATCATCTAAGCAGGAACACTTCTGAGACATGAGAGGTGCCTGGGTGACTCAGTCGGTTAAGCATCTGACTCTCGATTTCTGTTTAAGTCATCATTTCAGGGTTTGTGGGATCGAGCCCAGTGTCAGGCTCTGCACTGAAAGTGTGGTACGTGATTTGAGATTCTCTCTCTCTCAGCTATATTCATATTTATATTTAGTATATTGATACTAAAATTCAAGCCATTCCATTAAAAGGAAAAATACTAACATTTTAATTTTTGGTGACTCTGATTTCTTTCTCCCTTCTCATTCCTTCCTTCCACAGTTACAAATCTACTAAGTACCGGCACTGCCCTGGGTGCTGGGGAAGGAAAGTCAAGAGCAGGCGAGCAGCCCCAGATGCCCTCTTGTCCCCCAGGCACCAATCAGCCCTGTGTCAGTCCCAGGACAGCAGAAGCACAGACTCCTGTGTAGTTTTTAGCCACCGGCCTAATGAGTGAGCCCTGCTTTAGAGGAGAATCTTCTTTTCTAGACATGTTAATTCCAACAATAAGCTTAATTTTAATTCTTTCCTAACTTGCATATTCAGACAATGAAAATATAATACAATAGAGTAAGTCACATTGAACCCTCCTTCTTTCCCAACTATTTACCTGCATTTTGTCTTGAACAAAGCAGCTACCTGAACACCGGACCATGTTCCAGGTCTGCTCCATAATCCAATGAACTGGTCATGCTCCCAACCACCACTAGGTGGGGGTAAAAGTCAGAGGCAGGAAGCCAATGCATTCAGGACTGGAAAATTTGATGAAGAATGTCTAAGGTGTAACTCCTCCCATTATCATTATCCGGCTGTTCTGAACTTCTAATTGGGTAAAGATATCAGCACCAAGAACTTTTATGAGTCCTAGAAAAATAAAAGCTAGATAAAAGCATGAACAACAATGCAAACTCCCTTTTTTCAAAAGAATGACTCCTATGACATAAAAAAACCTCAATGAGATAACCCTCATAGCAAGGTAATGAAAAACTGAATACTTATATTGAGTATCTGCCGCCTGAAAAAGAGATTGGCTCCTAGTTCATATCTGTATTTTGTCTGACCCTATGCTTAGATCCAACATAGTCCAGAGAATATCAAGTTAGGGTTTCTAGTTAAGTAAATACATTAGTGCTGAGAACTTTTACTAGTGTTAGAAAAATAACAGCTGTGCAAAAGCACGGACTAAACTGTGAACTGCCTTTATGCCAAAAGAGCAAGTCCTATGACATACCAAATATCTCCCCGAAGTAACCCTCATACTGAGGTAATGAGAGTTTGATACTTCTTTGACCTGCTGACTGAGAAGAGAAATTCTGCCAATTCACATCTGTAGTTCATCTGACCCTATGCTTTCCTGATTTAACCTGCTTTAATATCAAATACGAATAGCCCAGGATAACAAGTTACTTCGAGTTCCAATGATTCACTATGTCACATTGCTGGGCCTTTGATCTTTCACATGCCTCATTCTGCCTGGAATCTGCTTTACTATCCTATGTGTGTGTGTGTTTCAAATAGTTACTAAGCTCAATGCGGGGAATGAAATAACGCAGTCTCTCTAACTCAAGTTTCCACCCCAGTGATAGAACGAGGCCAGGTCAGGGCTGAAGGCAGTGCAGCCCGCACAGGTGGGAGAAATGTCCTAGGAAATGCAGAGAATGTTCTCCCAGGAGCCAGAGGGTGGGGGTGCAGTGGGACAGCCTTCTTTCCCGTGCTCGGAGAGCAGGTCTGCAGAGGGACAGTGTGACAAACAGAAAAAGCAAGCTGCCCGATGGCTTGATGGCTTGGGCTCACAACGTTTTCAGCAAAGCTAAGAAGAGAACACACGGAGACGGTACCAGGAGGTCGGACAACTGGGTAATGAGGTCAAAATGGTGCTTTCTGCCAGGCTCAGGACCCAGGACTTCCTTAATCCTTTCTGCCACTGAAGGCTTCTGGGCAGGGGAAGAGGTGGTCAATGCTGCGTTTCCATTAATACTGAGAGGCCCCACATGGATCAGCTGTGAGCGCGGATTCCAGCACTGAGCCGGGGTTCAGATCCCACCACCTCCTACTCCTCCAGAAACCTTGCACAAATGATTCCCCTCTCTGTGCCTCAATCTGATGGTCTCTGAAATAGGGATAATGAGACTCCCACCTCATCGAGTGGTTTGAGGAAGCCATACGACAATGCAATTGTTGTATTTGACATGGCGCTCTGGCGGGGCAGGGAGAGGGTGACCGAGGCAGCAAATGGCTGCAGAAACCAAAGCAGGAAATGCTGAAGGGAAGGTGGAGAAGACAGGAAGTGGTGCAATGAATGAGGTAAAGGAGGCAGAAATACAGAGGGTGGAAATGGCCTGGAGAAGGCAGGGATGTGAGGCCTAAGAAAGGGCCGAGTCCCCAGGGAGGCTCTGCTTTCTTCACGGGCAACAGCTCAGAGAGAGCTGCACCCTCAGACACGGGGGCCCGGGAGGAAGGTCGGGCTAGGGGATGACAGGTAAGAAGAGGAGCGGACCCTTCCCCTCGTCTGCCTGTCGTCTGAGATGCACATGGCCGGTCACACGGGGTCTGTGTCCCCGGGTTACACGTATTTTACACTCTGTGTCTCCCCACTGCTCCCACATCAAGACCACGTCTCGGTTACTTCCGTCTCCAAGTGCCTGCGCTGTGAGATGTCTGCTCAGCAGCGTTCTGACAGGAGAGGCAGGGAGGGCTGAGCTTTTGAATGGCGGATGAAAACACAGACGATAATCACATTTTTGTTACCTGCTTCAGATTCAGGAGGAGAATAAAACTGACCATCATAAAGACCTCCAGGTATGAGTGCCGCCCTCTCCGAAGCATCCTGAACTATCAGGAGTCCTGGAAGGGAAGAAATTCAGAGGCTGAGAGTAACGTCACAGTTCTGGTAGCTTCTCGGTGAGGTTAGGCACAATAAAATGGTGTCGTTGCTACGCTAAAAAAGAGAAAAACCCTTGTCAGAAAGAAAATCTTTCAAACAAAAAATAGGTTTTATTATTACGCTATGAACCAGTGCTGTGAGGGCACATGGCAGCAGACTTAAAAACCTGCCTGTGACTCAGGGGATTCTTTGAGTCAGTATTTATGGCCTCTTTCCCTGGAGAACACTTTCCTCCCTGCAGAAATCACCATAATCAAAACCAAAGCACAAAGCAAAACCACCTGGTAGGTCATACAAATGGCCTCCAGTATTCACTTCGTTAGGGAAATAGCAAATGTAAGGCACAATAAGTGGAGAGACTTGTATAAATGTGGAAAGCGTCAGTAAGATGGGGAAGAAAGATTTATTATTTAAAAAGGTCCCCCCAGAAAAGGGAATTGAACAAACACAGAAAAGGGGAGGAACTGACGTGGAAGCTCAGGACGGGCGCCCGCGAACACAGGGAGCCTCGGCGGCGAGTCTCGTCCGGAGCTGAGCGAACACGAGAGAAGCTGGAGGAAGCCGCGGCCGAATCGCAGGTGCAGGTGTGAGCTCACTGCCTGTTCGTGACCGTGAGCGTACCCTCTGCTCCACATTTTCATCGATGCCAGGTCTGCCCTGTTAGTGCCTTTGAACGTGGTGGCACCACTCTCGCATTCAAGCCCCAGGGACACTAACAGCTGATATGCTTTCACCCAAGCTCGATTTGATGTTTATACACAAGTCCAAAAGCGACTTCCATTAGCTGTACCTGCCCTGCTCCACAACAGGTTTTCATACAAGCACAGAGGACACACGACAGAAGACTTATCTAGGTCTGATTCAGGTGTTTAAAATACACTCTTGAATAATAATTCTGTTCTTATAGATTTCTACTCTGTCAATGAGATTACTCAAAATAAATCCATTTACATGTTTACTCATTCTCCGTTATCCCTTGAGGTTACAATCATACTTCACTTTCTCTAGGACATAGGACCTTATTTTTCCTATTTTGCAGGGCAATCTGAGCCAGACGCATGAAGGACCTAACCACGGCACGTGGTAAAAGGCCTGGGTCTCTGTACTGAGTTTCAAACATGTCACCACCAGAGGGCAGATGTGGCCCGTGGGCTTCCACTCAGGCCATCATGCAGAGAGGAATTCTAGCCCCATACTGAATCATGCAGCTCAGTCCATCACTGGGCCTTCCTGGTCAGTATCCACATGAGTCCACGCAGGAGATGACAGCTGCCCCGCAGGGCTCATGGTCACAGATCGCTAGGAGTCCCTCCGCTACTCACAGGGGAGGTGGACCCTGAGCTGAGCACACGTGTCTGGCTGCTGTCTTCTCCCTCCCGCCCTCTGGGTTCCTCACTCACCCAGCACTCTCCCCCACCAGGCACCCCCTGTGCTAATTGGGGCCCCTTCCAGGCCACCGCCTGCTGTAAGGTAGCAACGTGAGACTTGGCAGGATCGCGGACTCTGAGACTTTCTGTCTCAGCTCAGCCTATCCTGTCTGTCATCCCTGTGTCCCTAAGGAACAGTCCTGTTCAGATGCACCAAGTGCTTGGTGTCCTGGGACCGTGATCACTGGGGATAAGGAGGTGCTGGCTGTTTCTGCTGTCTGACTGTCCCTCTCACCAGGGCTCACACTTTCTTCCAGAGAAGTCTGGCCTCACAGCTCCAGAGAGGAGCCACGTGCTCTCACTGTCCTGTCCTCCGCCCTGCTCTGGATTTCTGCTGGGTCCTCTGCACGGTGGAGACCCGAGACCCGCCTACCCCACCCAGTGTGGCTCCCTTCAAATCTGACTTCCAGGCTCTTCCTTCTGGCTCGGTCCCCAGCCCATCCGAGGAGCCTAACCTGGGAGACACTTACTGTTTTCCTCTTCCGCCTCTTGAGGTAACACTTTGAAATCCAGGAACCACGTCTCAATCCAGGCAAGGAGGAACGAAATGATGGGGAGCACGTAGCCAAAAGCCCCTTGAGAGAAAAGCTGGAAGGACAGACGTGACCAGGAGAGGGAAATGCAGTTACCAGGAGCTCACACTGGAACATGAGCCTTCGCCAGTATAGACGGTAATTGTACAGAAAACGTGGGAGGCTGTACCTTTGAGAGGATCACTTTTGCAAGTAAAAAGGCACTGGTCACTGCTGTCGTCAGCTGAAAGACACATAACCCAGCATCATTCGAGTTAGACATTTTACGCTGGCAAGCCCCCTCCTCACAAAGAGACCTGTCGGCGCCAGAAGCACCTAAGGCCTGGAGCAGCTCTGCCAGCCGGGGCCCTGCCACATCACCCTGTCCCCAGCCCCTAAACGCAGACGGGGCCACAGTGGGCTTCTCCGTGGTGCCCGATCCCTGACTGGCTGCTCATGCTACCCTTCCTCCCTCGGTCTAGCAGGTCAGCGACCTTCCTCCCTCAGTCTAGCAGGCTGGTGTGCTGGGACACTCAGGTTTGTCCTCCACAAGGTCCAACCTGCAAAGACCTCTCCCCACAGGAGGGACCCCTGGAATACAGAGCCAGGGCTCCCCCTGGTGGTTGGGGAGCCCAGAGACAATCCCACAGGACCTGGGCCTTGTCCCTCCTTCCCCCAACTAGGATCCTAGCAATGTAACAGCTGACTAGTGTGATGCCCACAGTAGCCTTGACTGACAGAATGGAGGTCAGGGAACATGGGTGTCAAGCTCAGGAAGTATTAACCAAGTGCGGGGTCAGCATTGTTAGCAAACTGCCACACACACACACACACACACACACACACCCCAGCCAGGTGAGCTCCCTGGAGGAGGAGGCATTTTAATTCTGACACTAATGAAATTTACAGTCTGACATTAAATGCAATGTAGTACTAACGTCCGTGTGTCATCAAACATCTGACAACCTTCACAATCAGCAATGTCTTCTTACTCCAGCCGCATTTTGTTACTTTTCTTACTGACATGTTTATAGTTATAGGTACACAATACTAATAGATCATATAGAACAGAAAAGTCCAGTCATTGGTCTAATGTCTATACAAGAGAATTCTCAGTATGTTTCATTTTATTAACTTTTTTCCCTACATAAATCAGTACTCAACATCAGCTCATCAGGAGTGAACATCATGACTTTTCTCCACCAGTGCCCATCCAGTTTTCTTATTGTATTCAGTGTAGAAACAGTACAACTTAGTTTGTCATGTTCCCAGTAACTGGAAACGTCTCTACCGACTTATTTCTGAATATGGTGCAGGGATCTTCCACGGAAATGCCAGGAGACGCCGAGTGATTGACGAGTTCACAGAAGTCTAGAAACACTAATGCCAGGATCAGCGTGGGTGAAAATCTCAAACTGAATATAACAAGAAATGGTACAGGGCTTTTTATAATATTGGAGAAGACAAGTTGTTTTTTTTTAATTTTTAAAAAATTTATTCACTTTTCAGAGACAGAGTGTGAGTATGGGAGGGGCAGAGAGAGAGAGACACACACACACAGAATCCAAAGCAGGCTCTGAGCTGTTAGCACAGAGCCCGACGTGGGGCTTGAACCCACGAACCATGAGATCATGACCTGAGCTGAAGTCAGACACTTAACCGACTGAGCCACCCAGGCACCCCAGAAAGATAAGTTTTCTTAAGCAGGACTCCAAATATGCAATGTATGTGGTAAAAAAAAAAATCTGCTACAAAATTGAGAATCTCTATTAATGAAAGTGCTTTAGACAAAGTTTAGACCATTGATAGAGTAGCTGAGAATAGTTGTGAAAGTTAAAACTCGTAAAAGATAAATATCTAAGAGATAAATTCATTCAAATCAACAAGTAATTAATAAAGATTCCTAAAATCTTAATTAATTTTAATAATTTAACGTATATAACATTTTATCTTTATTCGTATGGATGACATAGTTGTACTAACATATTATAGTAATATTTGCTTCATGTATATTTGTTTTTATAAGAATAATATATTACTGTTAATAGGAAATATAATTATAACTAACATCTTTCTTTACCTGACACTTTCCTAAGTGTTCTACCTGTATTAAATTATTTAAATTTTAGGGGCACCTGAGGGGCTCAGTTGGTTAAGCGACCAACCCTTGATTTTGACTCAGGTCACGATTCAGGAGATTAAGCTCTGCATCAGGCTCTGCTTGGAGCCTGTTTGGGATTCTCTCTCTCCCTCTCTCTCTGCCCTGCCCCCACTTGCTCTCTGGCTCTGTCTCAAAATAAATGAATAAATGTAAAATTAAAATCAAAAAATTACTTAAATTTTATAAGCCAATAAAGTATTTGCTGATTTCCCTTTTCGCAGACGAGGAAGCTGAGATTCAGGCAATGAGAACCGGGTCCGGTCACACGGCCTGGAAAAGTGGGCCCGGCCGTGGGCAGCCTGGCTCCTCTGGGTGCTGTAGCCTCTGCCGCCGGCCTCCTTTCTGCTGCGCCCAAAGGGCACGGACGGCCAAGTGTCCGAGGGACAGACTTTAGTGGGTGCCAGGTATAAACAGAGACCCTCAGCTTCCTCATCAGCGGCCCAGGGCAATAACCTGCTGAAACAAGGTGATCCTGTTTGGTGGCCATCCGGTTGGTAAAAACTATGATGTCAGATAATAAGCACAGTATTTAGAGACAAGGTGTATGTGTATTTCCTGGCAGCCGCAATCCCGGGATGACGTTCCCAGGGAAACGCGACTCCCAGCATGCAGAGACCCTGACGTGTGGGTGCCAGCCTCACTGGTGACAGCCAGTATGAGCAACAGGACAAGTTCCTGTCACTGGCGGTGGAGGGACTCATGCAGTGGCTGCAACCAGCGGCAGAAGGAGCAGCACAGAGGAGAAGTGAACCTAGTGGATGGACAGAGGGACAGATGGATTGACAAGAATGAGATTCCATTTATATAGATGTAAAGATGCATTATTCGCGAGCAATTCTCTGTAGTTTTCACAGCTACATAAGACCCCAAATATACCAGTCAATCCTCTCATTCAAGACTGGGGAAACGCGGGCCTTGCAAAGAGGAGATGCTGACCTAAAACTCCCAAGCACACCTGAGTACACAATTGAAGAGCAGGTTTCCTGCCTAGGTTTTCTGGGCTCTTCCACTCACTAAGCTGAGTTATTTGCTGTAGTAGACTTCACTTACCTGGGCTCCAATGCAGAGCATAAGGTGTAGGACATACCCGCAATGGCCAGCAGGGGGTGCTAGAAGGCAACATAAATAACAAATGAAATACTGTAGTGTGTAACCTCGGGAAGCACATTATGGAAAAGGAATGCGAAGTATGACAAGATGACCCTTTGCATTCACAGCAACAGCAAAATGAGGACAGAAATGAATCCCTGAAGTACAAACATCCGAGTGGGTTACTTAGGTTACTCAGGGCACAGGCTTTGAGAGCCTGGCAGAACTGAAGTTCTTGCTGTGCTCTCTCTTAGCCAGGCAATCTCCAGGAAGTTACTTAACTTCCCTGATCCTCTGTTTCATCTGTAGCATGGGATGAATAACACCTACGTTACGCTTTGCAACGACAGAATCAATATGTACAATGTTTGATGTTCAATAAAGGGTATTTGTTATTATTTAACAGGCCGATGATTTCTGTTATGACCTTTAAAAACAGTCTCTCACAGAAGGCAATCAACTGTTAATTCACAAGTGCTAGAGGAAATTTCTATAGGTTCTGAGGTCCAGCACTGTTAACTGAATGATTGTGCTTCAGGAACAGCTCACACTCTTTGCTTACTGGCACGTGAGAGTTATTCCAGAGTTCTGCAATCTTCCTGAAATTTTCCTCATGACCCCTACTCTTTAGAGCTTAAAAGAAATGCTCTCTCTCTCTTTTCGCTCCCTCAGCCCCTCTTAAGGTAAGTTTTGCTGATTGAATAAAATCTAGTACTAATACTATGTTCGTTTCAGGGCTGTAGGTCCATCGTTTTTCTTGAACATTCTGGTGGAGGAATTTCTCTTGTTGCATTTTGTTTTAAGAATTCTCTTTCTGCTCTTGTGTGCTGCCAGATGCATACATTCTTGATTTTGAAACCATGCCCCATCTGGCCCAGCAGGGATTTTCCGGGACCGCAGACACATGTTCTTGCCTGGGACGGTCTGCTCTCGGAGCTGCTCCTGTGACAGCCTGGTGTCCCCTGCACGTGGTCCCTGAGCAGAGGATGGTCAGCCAGAGTCCCTGCCCTTCCTCCCTTCCTGGCTTCGGTGATGACACCTGTTATTGTACTCTTTTTTTGCTAATTGTCATTATTACCGGTGGGAGATGATGGCTCATTGTGGATTTGCTCGCATTTGCCTGAATTTCAGATAAACAACAAATAATTATGTAGCTTAAAAATAATTATGTGGTTTATGTCCAAATATTGCGTAGCACTTTGCACTTTTTTTTTCCATTAAATCTGATGAATCTATGCGAGGCTACTTTTTCACTTGAGGAGCCACAAAAATCTTCTCTCAAATTAATTTGCTACACACACACACACACACACACACACACACACACACATCCATTTACCTTGGAGGAGAGAGAGTCAAATGCAGACCAACCTAACTGATCCTAATGTTTTTCTAGTAAGGTCGGTCAATGATTAGCACGTTTGCTCAGCTATTTAAAGGAGTCCAATGTGAGGAACGTCCAAGGAGCCTGACGGCCATCATTTGTAGACTGAGAACACTAATGTGTGCCGCATAGAACTGTATTATTTCCAAGGATGCCGAAACAGAGGTTAACGTTTCTAAGGGGCCTGGTCCCGTGCCTCACACGTAGTAGGTGCTCTGATACAGTTATTGGTTTTGATATGACAAATGACAGGTCCACTCAATGAGAAGTGCCCACTGTAGAGAGGAGGGAGGGGGTGTCCGAATCCTGCCTCAGCTGCTCATGGTCCCGTGATATTGAATGGGCCACCTGCACCGGGGAGCTATTTTCTCATCTTTAATGACGAGGAACAACGAAACCTCAGGAACGAATGCTTTCTTTGGCCAGGAAGGAAGACCTTCCTCTGCCTGTTGGTCCTTCTAGCTGGACTTGGAATCAAAGTGATGAGACAGATTGATAGGAGAAAATCAAATTTAGTAGGCATAAGCATAGGGAAATTCCAAAGACAATGAGGCAACAAGAAGCTTAGGGGAGCTAAGGAGAGCAGAGGACACAAAGGGGCCAGAAGCGGGAAGGTGAGAGGAGCTGTTTGGAAGAAAAAGCTTGCCCAATCATGCAGGTAAGTTCCTTAGGTAAAGGGGAGTCTCTGTTAATAGCTCTCTTGCTGGCACAGGCTCCCCTTTCCAGTGTAATTTGCTGTAGTTGAGGGCGAGGCACAGAGATTTTCCTGCATCTGGTGGGTTTTATTACCTTTAATTCAAAATCATCTTTATGGCAAAATAATATTTATGCTGTCAGAGGAAGCTTGCCTTGGGCCCCTACACTATTCATCATTAAGTGTCTAAGCTTCTGGGCTTTCATAGCAAAGTAGGACTCTCCAGCACACTGCTCAGGGCTTGGTTTTTAAAGAGAAGTTACTCATCTTGGGGCTCCTGGGTGGCTCAGTCGGTTAAGCGTCCGACTTCAGCTCAGGTCATGATCTCACAGTCCGTGAGTTTGAGCCCCGTGTCAGGCTCTGTGCTGAGCTCAGAGGCTGGAGCCTGCTTCCGATTCTGTGTCTCCCTCTCTCTCTGCCCCTCCCCTGTGCATGCTCTGTCTCTCTCTGTCTCAAAAATAAATAAAAACATTTAAAAAAATAAAAAGAGGTTACTCATCTAAGAAAAGACATGATTTTTAAAAAAAAAAATTTTATTCAACACACAGTGTTATAAAGGTATAAGTGGAAGATTGAAGAAAATATTTTATCCACAGTCCACTCATCAAAATATATCAATGTCTTTCCTCTTTTGGGCTTTCAGGTTTGTCCCGTTCACTGAAGGTTGACGTCATGTCTGCATCCATTTATTCCACGTGACCAAGGGAAGTGGTCACACTGGACGAGATCTCAGACTCTCTGCGGGGCGGAGGGGAGCTGCCCCAGGTGAGGCGAGCACGCCAGCCTCTCAGAGGTTAACCGAGCAGGTCCAAGCTTCAGCACCTGGCCCTCTGCACAGGGTCTGCCTGAGTCCACACCTGCTGTGACCCAGCCGCCTCTCCCCTGGGGCTGAGGTCTGGGGCCATCAGAGCACCATGCAGCAGCGGGATGACCTGGGGGGACAGGACGTCCTGCTCCCTCAAGTGCTGCCCAGTTTCTCTCTTCCTGGTGACAGCGGGGTCCTGATCAGAACCCTCCACTCTCCTCATGAGGGTTGGGTGAAAGCTTTGACTACTCTTTCTGCCCTGCTCAAGAGTTTCCCTCTATTATTTTTTAAACATGTGTCACTGTTGGAGAAATGTGATCCTTTAGTGCCACTTACAGAAGAGCACAGATGCACCACAGCAAGAAGAGAGGTAGAGGAAAGGAAAGCCATTGTCACTTGTTGACATAACATTTTTGAGCCCAAGATGGAGCCCCTCCAGCACAGGGTGCCACGTAGTCAAACCGAGACTTAGGTACCTTTCCCATCCCAGTAAATGCTTCCCTTGACCAGAAACACCATTTATCCCAGCCAGCCAGTGCCCAAACACCAAGAATCGAAAATCTAAGGCTCATAAAACTCCCTCTTGCCCATAATCCCTGGGGAAGCGTGCTCTGCTGTGTGTGAGGCACTGAAAGCCCCAATCCATGGATTATCCTTTGAATAAAAGACATCACACTCTACAAGATAAATTGTTTTACTTTTGTCATTTGACACATTCAGAGGAGTCCTTGTCTGGAGATTTGGGACAGGCTTTATTAAAGAGTCCTGGCCAACAGTTTTGAACCTTTAATCTGAGCAGTATTTGAATAACACTGATAACCATAATTGATAGAAACAGAGTTGTAAATGCGGACCATGTGAAATAAAATTTATTTTCATAAATCAATAGATGGTTGTGGATTTTCTCCCCCAAAGTAAGATTTCCTTATTGGTGACCATGTAAAAAATAGAGAAAGTAGGAAGAAAAGAGTTCACCTGATTTCTCCCCACCTACATTGCTTACCTAATATGGAGACTCTTTCCACCTGCCATTTTGCTGTGTACGTGTCTCCCCCACTGTCACTCTCTTTTCCACTTAACATTTTTAGCACAGCTGCCCAGACACCTGCTTGAGGGTCTGAATGATGGCCCTGAAATATTCTTTTAGCAGAGTATTCTACTCAACTCTTCACCAACTCAGCACAACATTACAGCCTGCATCTGGGGACACTTGAGACTTGAATCTTGATTATAGTTGAGTATGTCTGCCTTTCAGTTTTTACCAAATGGAGTTGCTCAGGAGCTGGGTCTGGTCATGGGTGCTGAAGGACCCAACCCTCCGGCCCAGCCAAGTGCCCTTTCTGGCCGTCCCCACTGCCCTCTCCCTCCAGGCTGTCAGCCTATAATTAGCATAACTAATTACCATAAATATATCCAGGGGGCCCTGGTATACTTGGCATAGCTGAAATGGAGCCTTGATTTCGGTAGGAAGTCAATGCTCCCTTTATTTCTTTAAATTTCATTTCAGATGCGTTCCTCAGCTGACCCTTCATAAGGCCCCGCCTTTACCATTTCTGAGGATCTGACCCTGGAACCGCAGGACCTGGTCCCGCCCCCTGGTCTGCACCGCCCCTGCTCTCTTCCCCCTCCCTCCCACTCTCTCTCTCCTTTCTCTCACCAGTATCTGCTGGCACCACCTGGAAGCAGCAGCTCAGACCCTCTCCTGACCTCTGCCACTCACCCAAGTGGTCTCCTCCCAGCAGGTGCAGCCACTATGTCACCCTGGGCTTCTGTCCACCTGCCAGGACTTGGAGCCAAGCCGGGTCTCCTTGCAATCCTGTGTGCCCTCCTGTTTCCCGGTAAGTCTGGACTCCCTCCCCTGTACCCAGTATGGGGGTGTGGCCTGGAGCCTCAGGGGCTTCCTCCAAACAGCCTTGTGGAGGTCAGACTGGAGGAGCCAACCTTGATCGTGGCACGAGCTGGCAGCTCGGCCATCCTGTCCCGCCGGGCTAGAACCAAGTTCAGCTATATCCTGGTACTGCCACAAGGAGGGCAAGTCACAGTGACCTTAAATAATGGGACCAACATTATGTTATCAAATTAATGCTGAATAAAGTCTAAGAATATGTTCAGAATCACGATTTTCAAAGTTACGGTATCCATTACCAGTTGCCCACACATCCTAGTATTGTGGGAACATTGATGTCCATTACCTCAGAGCCACCTGGTAAAATCTCAATTCTAAAAATTTCCAGGCACGCCTGGAAATCCACGTTAACTGTTTTGTATCAGGTCTTCTTCATGTTCAGCCCTGAGAACGGGCTCAGCCCTAACTGTCTCATAGAAATCTTGTATTGCTTTTGAATTTTGTTTTAAAATGTAGTTTAAAAAGAACTCACGCATCTTAGAATGTTAAAAATCACTGCGTAATATTGAACACTTACAGACAACAGGTGATGGTTAGACAATCTGATGGTTAGAAAGACCTGGAACCGGTTCTGTCCTGATCACTTTTCTCCCTTCCTCTCACACAACCTTTGCTTCTTTTACAAAACAGAACCTTTTTTTGCTCCCGATTCCCACGGACTCCATCAGCCAAGTTAGAGGAAAGGTTCATGCTTGGAGAGCTCAAAGCAGCTTCTTGGGCTGAGTGTGGCTTTTTCCCTGTGGAGGACAGACACCAAGTGCTACAGAGAGTGGCACAAATACTCAGGACTTGCTTTATGTCTCTTTTACCCAAATGCAGATGCTGGAATGAAATCCTCTGAAGCGTATTACACACAGTGATGCACACAGCTGTGACTTCATTCAGCAAATGTGGTCTGACACCTTTACTGCCTGAAAACATGATCTGCCTCCTTCCGCGTGAGGTTGCTAGAAATTGGCTTCACGTGATCTTCACCGGGAGACTGAGAAGACAGACTTTCACTTAAGACTGTGTGTATCCCTGTCTTTGCGGGCACTGATGTCTCTCCCGGTCAAAGAACAGGAGTGGGTGCTGAGGGGCATAAAGGGTGGACTTCGTTGAATGCCTTCTGTATTCCCCTTAGAATTGATTTTCCTCATTTCTTTACCCTGCTCTGTGCTCTAGGAGGCTAACGCCCACGGACTACACTAATGGACATCTTTGTTGTGATTTCCACTGAATGTCGGCCAATGAGAGTTGAAGTTCAAAGGAACCATGACCTCATCATTTGACAACAATTTCCATTCCTTGGGCACTAGACTTCCAAACCTGTGGATCCAGGGCCCTGGGAGAAAAGAAACAGATTCTTCCAGTGGGTTAATCGGCGTGAAAAGGAATGGCCACTCCCACCTACACCTCTTGGGTCCCGAGCACAAATTCTGTCTCTGGGGTAGAAGGCCCTGTATGTTGGCCCCAGGGGAGGATGCAGCCAACCCAAGGCCACCTGTCAGGAGGGAACCCTGAGCTCACTCTGCTCCCAACTCCCAGCCTCCTCCTGATGCTTCCACTGACTGCTTCCAAATAGCAACCAGAGAATAAGGAAACCCACCCATGTGGTCCATGAGGGTCCACCTCGTAATGCCCAGAATGAGGTAACGGACGATGGACAGTCCATCTGGAGGAGCAAAAGGAAGAAATCAAGCAGATGGTCACTTAAGTGGGTTATGTTTTCCACCAAATAAGTAAAATAAGCTGGGGAATAGGGGGCCACTTTGAATTTGCTTAATGTTTGTTAACTTTACAAGAATGTACGTCGGCATTTGTGAGCAAATTTGGGTTGTCTCAGACCTGCTGCCCTACCCAGTGGAGCCTGGTCAGGACACTATGAGGGCCACTCATGAAGCCATGGCTAAGGGTCACAGTGGGCACGCATCTGAATGAGTTCCTTTGTGGGCATTCTGCCCCAGGACCCTTCCTGCTAGTGGAAGGGAAAAGGCCAACAAAAATCACATATCTTCTCTGTTTAGTGAGCTAGTTTTAGCAGAAAGTGTCAAGGAAAATACACGGAGAGCACTCAAAATCCCATAACCAGACTTAAATAAACACTCACAATGTGCAAAGAGGATGATGCTTTGGAAATCTGTAGCTGGCAGAGTTTTATCTTCCCATATACATCATGTCACTGGGAGCCCTTCTCAGGTTACACCAAACATTGACAGATACCATCCACAAAAGCAGGCAGTGGCTGTGCCCAGAATAAGCTCATTTTAAAAGTTAATCATGAGTTGGGGCGCCTGGGTGGCTCAGTCGGTTAAGCGTCCGACTTCGGCCCAGGTCATGATCTCGCGGTCCGTGAGTTCAAGCCCCGCGTCGGGCTCTGTGCTGACAGCTCAGAGCCTGGAGCCTGTTTCAGATTCTGTGTCTCCCTCTCTCTCTGACCCTCTCCCGTTCATGATCTGTCTCTCTCTTTCTCAAAAATAAACAAACGTTAAAAAAAAAAAAGTTAATCATGAGATAGTGAGCTTGAAAGTCAAATTTAATTGGAAAAAAAAGGGATTTTCTAAATTTCCCAATCTCCTATTTGATACATTGGTATGCAAGCCTAGCAAATTAGGAACACAGAAATTCACTACTGGTGCTAGATGCAGATAAGTGGGGGTGTGGTGTCCACAAAGTTTGCACGCACCCCGAGACAAAAGGCTAGGGGTTGGCATGTGGTGTAAGATGTTGGGGAGAGAGAAAGTGAAGGTACTTTCTGGTTCCCTTGTCTCTGAGAGGCTTGCCCCGCAAAGGATAGAAACTTCTTCAACAGATACCTAAAACACGGGGTTGGGGCGGGGGGAGAACCTGAGAATATCTGCCTGATGTCAAGCTCTGGAACACGGCCCTAGAGGAACACCACCAACAGGGGAGACATCGGCACAGACCAGCCCAAACCAGCCCTGACTGTCCCTCCGGGCGGCACAGGCTGGTGACCCAGATGCTTCTTAGCATCTGTGAGAGGGTCAGGGCGCCGAGGGGACCACAGGAGGCAGCAGCCTGGATCTGGATGAGAAGCTGAGTTGGGAGCTTTGCATCCCAAGGCGTGCTGTGAGTCAGTAGGGGTGGGTTCGGGGCTGGTAACTGCATAGGACAATTCAGAGGGAGAGTCTGAATCCAGAGAGTGGGGCCAAGGGCTGGAAGAGGGCGGCAGGGAGACTGTGAGAACTAACTCTCCTCCCAGGTGCAGTGATGGCAGCAGGAGGCAGGGAGACAGAAGGAGGAGGAAGGGGACAAAGGAGACAGAACTAGCCTGAAAGGGGCTGTTCTAAACCAGAGGAAACTGTCTTCAGTTGGTAAGCTTAGTGCCTCCTCCAGCATCAGAAGGAGGAAGAGATGACACGTGTGAGTTCAGCAATGACGACGCTCCCGTCCCCTGCCACGCACCAGAGGTGTAGCCTGGGTTTGCTCTAACCACTGCGCCCTGCTCAAGGTGCCTGTGTGACGGGGGAGGGGGCACCAGTGGGGACCACAATCCATCCCATGCCCACCGCCCTCTATGCCGTGAGCAGGGCTGTGTCAGCCTGGGAAAAAGTGCCTTTTTCTAATTTTCCGTCCAGGTTGTGCAGTTTTTTAATTAGTAAAAGGAGACTTCTGTGCTAAGGGAGGTCCTGTTTAGAAAGTAGTAACTACATAGAGTTTTGTAGGCAAGATACAGGGTTTTTACAAACGTAATCCATGAAGCTTCCTGAGCCTAAAAAAGATAAACTAGTCTGCAAAAATAATTGTCAAAGAACTAATGAAAATAGTATTGTTTGAATCCAGTAAACCAAACTTTAAATTCCAGAGCACAGAGACAGACTGACAGTCATGAGAAATGTACTAAAACAACAACCACAAAAGCCTGCATTTGCATAGACCCTGGTAACCCAAGGGGGTGCAGCGAGAGGAGGAGGTGAGCTGGAGCTTCTCCAGAACCTTCTTCTGTGGAGCAGAGATGCCAGCACCCACCCCAGGGATGGTGTGAGGTTATGAGATTAGAAATCCAAATGCTTAACGTGCAGCCTGGACGAAGGACTTGGCAGTAATTATCAGTGTTTCTTGTCCTTTTCACTTCTGCCTCCATTTCTTAGAAGGAAATAATTGGGACATTTACACAAAAAAAACCTTCCTTGATTCATTTTGTAATATTGCTATCTGCACAAGATGTACCTGTGTCTACATCTCTGTCTCTGTCTCCATCTCAATCTCTATCTACGTATCCGTGTCTATGTCATTATCTCTATCTCTATTTTTCTCTAGCTCTAGCTCTAGCTCTAGCTCTAGCTCTCACCTATGTCTCTATCCATTTACTCCTGTCTATCTATCCAGAAATGGATTCATGGGATTGATGTTCCCACCACCTGACAAATATTCTCCAGACAAATCAGAAACCTCAGAAACTGCATGGATGATGCCCCTGCTTCCATGGCAGCCTCCTGTGCCAGCTTCCCATTGACTGGATTGCCTCCTGATGACAGCCGCTGTCTGGGCTTGTGGAGAACAGCCGAGTGCGTCAGGGACCCTCAGCAATTCGTCCTGAGGTTTCCAGGGAGTCTGGGTGACACAGGCCGTGTGACGAGGGGACTGGGATGGAGGGAGGGCAGGCGACTGCGGTCCCAGATGGGACTTGATGGCCAACTGCTGCGCCACACGAAGGCAGACGGAGGCTGGTGCTGCTGGGATACAAGTGCCCAGAGGAGCACCCTTGTGTGTGGTTCTGTGACCTCGCCAGGGTCTGCGCGTGCCTGGTCGGTAATGCAGCCTCGGAACCCACTCACTGAACGGATGTGTGAATAGATGAATCTTAGGGAGCAGTACTGAGCAAGCACATTCAGGGTACTTCCTGTGATGAATCCTCAACCGTGCATTCTAGAGCCTTGAGAGACACACAAACATAGAGACACATACATACCTGTGTGCACATACATGTAGGCACATTATTATTACAGAGTGGTATGTAACATGTATGTTACACATACATACTATGTTATAATAACTTTAAATGGAAGAGAAAAAGTATCCTACTTAAGAACATAGGTTCCAGACATAGATCTTCTGCTGCAAATTACTATATTTTTTAATGTTTTATTTATTTTTGAGAGAGAGAGAGAAAACATGAGTGGGGGAGGGGCAGAGAGAAAGAGGGAGACATAGAATCCAAAGCGGGCTCCAGGCTCTGAGCTGTCAGCACAGAGCCCGATGCGGGGCTCGAACTCATGAACTGTGAGATCATGACCTGAGCCAAAGTCAGACGCTTAACCCACTGAGCCACCCAGGTGCCCCTCCCTCTCTGTTCTAAGCCAGTAAAGGACTTCAGTTGTTTAACAGGAAAATGGCTTTCTTACAGTTATATCATTGGATAGTGACAATCACACAGTAATGAGAGAAATCTGCTGATGAAGTGAGTTACCAGCCCTATTTTGCAGGATGATTTGGGGTAAATACTGTGGGTCTCTTCCTCTGGTTCTTAGCTGTGTGCTCAGAGCGCCCCTTCTTCTTACTGCAACAGCCACCAGATCTGCTCTGTGATCAGCCCTGTATTCAACCACCTCTCCTGACAAGTGCTGGCAGAATGTGGTTCCTGTCCCGGCTTGTCCTGGTGGCCTCCCTTGGCAGCGTAAGTGGCTCTACCCACGGGACATTTCATTCAGTGAAGAAAGGTGATATTAAGCATCCACAATCTAGTTGCCCATGTGGGCAGAGGCTGCCCACATGGTCATTCAAACTAAGTTGACAAATTCCACCATGAGCTTGAATTCTTCAGGAAGAAAGTATGAACCTCACACCCCAAGCTTTTCATTAATGGAGAGCAAATGTGTACTATTTTAATGAGTGTCAAAATTTCACTAATTGTTGCTTTTGGGTTTTTTTTTTCAGATACAAATGCAGACATTTTAATAACACGACGCGTACCATCCATTACCAAGAAAAAAGGAAACACAGAATTTTTAGTATGGCAAATAAAAACAGGTGTCTTAAGGAAGAATGTAAATATATACTCTTATTGACAGAGGCCAGACCAGCCTCTAAACCAAATTCTATGTATTTATTCAAATGCCTATGTGACCACAAAGTGTTAGTGAAGAAAGGAAATGAAGCCAGGAAAGGACAGAGGGATTTGCCAGGGAGCCTGAGGATACACCGAGTTAATGAGGGAAGTGCTGGGCTGTATGACTGCACCTGCTGGGATCCACTGTATGGAAATGCGCCAGTAACACTGAACAGAAGCCCTCCCACTATGCCACACCCCTGAAAACATATACCCACGCCTTTCTAGCTCCCAAGGACCTGGCCACTGTCTATACAGGACTTGTCTCCTGCATCTGTGTCCTCAGCAAGGTCTGCGCTAGGAGCCCAAGGACGCAATCTGTGATGTTTCTTTCAGTTAGGTCACTTTATCGTCTATTCTTATCACTGTTGGGGACTGAATGGCTTTTGTAAGTGTCCTGAATTTTCCGCTTCTCCATCTATGAGAAGCTTCCTGGGAAGGAAGCTATATCCAATGTGCAAAATGGCTTGCTGGCTTTGAATGAATAATGAATGAATGAATGAATGAATGAATAGGAGAATGATGAAAACCACAAGGCCTTTGTTGTTTTTCTTTGTTTGTTTGAGAGAGAGAGAGAGAGAGAGAGAGAGAGAGATAGCATGAGCAGGGGAAGGACAGAGAGAGAAGGAGACACAGGACCCAAAGCACACTCCAGGCTCCTAGCTGTCAGCACAGAGCCTGATGCGGGGCTCGAACCCATGAACCTCGAGATCATGACCTGAGCTGAAGTCAGATGCTTAACCAACTGAGCCACCCAGGGGCCCCCATAAGGCCTTTGGAGTGACAAAAACCTGGATTTGAATTCCTGCTCAGCCACTTAACTGACAGCACGATCCAGGAACATTACTAGATCTTTTTCATAGGGTTGCTGGGGACCGAAGGAGGTTCCACACAGGACAGTGCGAGCACAGGGTCAGCACATCACAGTGTCAGTTCCCATTACAACCGAGCTTCTTCCCTGAGCCATCTCAGCTAACACAGGAGCTCAGGGACTCTTTAAAAGTCACATCTTGGGGCGCCTGGGTATCTCAGTCGGTTGAGTGTCCGACTTCGGCTCAGGTCATGATCTCGCAATTCGTGAGTTCAAGCCCCACGTCAGGCTCTGTGCTGACAGCTCAGGGCCTGGAGCCTGCTTTGGATTCTGGGTCTCCCTCTCTCTCTGCCCTTCCCCCGCTCATGGTCTGTCTCTCTCTCTCTGTCAAAAATAAATAAACATTAAAAAATAAAAAATAAAAAATAAAAAATAAAAAATAAATAAATAAATAAAAGTCACATCTGACATCGTCCTCCAAACAACAGTAAAGTGTTGCTCTAATTCGAAAAACAACTAACAATTGTGCATAGGAAAAGAGTCAAGGATAATAAACCAAAATATGTATTTCCTCCAAGATTGTTCTTCATTCACAGCAGACTATAGTAGCGTCATGGCATCTAAAGCAATAACTATAGTAATTGTTAGATTTCACCAAGCTTGGGACGTCTGGGTGGCTCAGTCGCTTAAGCGTCTGCCTTTGGCTCAGGTCATGATCTCAGCGTTCACAAGATGGAGCCCTTCGTTGCGCTCTCTACTGCCAGCACAGAGCCCTCTTCAGATTCTCCGTTCCCCTCTCCCTCTGCCCTTACCCAGTTCATTATCTACCGCCCCCAACTCTCTCTCAAAAAAAAATAAACATTAAAAAAAATTTCACCAAGCTTTGTTACCATTCTACAAACCACTGATCTACAAAATGTACAAAATTTTGCATAAAGTTGTGGGGTTATTATCTCATTTGTTATTGTACAGTAACAAGACTTTTCTTCCATTTCTCATGATAACCATATGGCTCGCACGCTCTCACAAATACAGCGAAAAATCTATAACTCAGGGAGTGAAAAAGAGTTCAAGGATAGTTGTGTTTGAAGCAAAACTTAGAGGAAAATTTTGAGTTTATTGTTTCCATGTAGAAGATAACATTGAATTATTATAACATGGGTGCTTTAGTGAGGTTCTGGGATCTGATCGTTCTTTATACTGGGAACATAATAAAATAACACTGAGAAGGATCTTACTGAGAAGATCTTTCCTTGCTTCTAAAGCCAACCTTGCCTCCCACATCCTTGCCTCCTCAGTCCTGATTCATGCCCCGCTCTTGGAGAAAAATCTGGCAATGCCATCTCATGGATTTACACGTGTCTTTCACTTCATTTGTAGGTTGACTATCGTCCTTTCTTGCGTTTTCACTGTTTTTATGAAACTCTCACTGCTAACTTGCTCACGTGCCTCTGATTCCACTTCCTTGCTTTTCAAATGGAGACACCAAGATGAGAATCCCTCAGGATCAACTCTCCTTAATGCAATATCAGATATTGCACATATGTTGCAAGCTGTCTGGAGCTTCCCTTGAGAAGATCATTGTGCATTGCTACCCCCTAAAATAAGGGGAGCTCCTGAAATAAATCCTATGTGGCTCAGCCACTATTACGTGGAAGACTACGTATTTCCAACTTGGACACAGACAAAGGAATCTTCTACCTGATAATCAGTAAGTCTTCAGGCCTGATGAAGCCTCCTGCTATTATCCCTGCTGGAATCCCACGATGTCACAAAGGCAGAAGGAACCTGTACGAAAACCTTCTCCATTACTAACCCTCAACTCCTTTCTCACTTGAGCAACCTGCTCTTAATCACAGGGTCATAAGCTGTTGGAACAGGAAGGGCCCTTGGACATACAGAGCCCAATGCCCACACAACCAATGGAGATACGGGAGCCCAGAGATGGCAAAAGCTTACCCAAAGCCCGTTAACCACAGAGGTGGGGCTACGTGTGCATATGTAAATATCGTAGAACAGCCTCCAAGATGCTTCTTCTTTCAACATGTCAGAGAACTGGGTTTGTTTTCGTAATAGATTGTATTTTTTAGGTTTATTTCTTTATTTTGAGAAAGAGAGAGAAAGCACAAGTGGGGAAGGGGCAGAGGGAGAGAGAGAGAGAAAGAGAGATAGAGAGAGAATCCCAAGCAGGCTCTGCACTGTCAGTGTGCAGCCCGATGTGGGGCTTGAATTCACAAACCTCGAGATCATAACCTGAGCTGAAGTCAGGCGTTTAACCGACTGAGCCACCCAGGTGCCTTTGTTTTAATAAGGAACTATTTTTTCCATGAGAGATAGAATCCTACAAGTTTCTTCTTTTACTCCAGGAAAATAGTGTCATCTCAGAAATTATTTTCTCATTTTGCATTGCCTGGTAAAGACTCATGTTGCAAATAGTAAAAGTGGCTGCTAAAACATGGAGACCATCGTTCACATTTCTCAAGTATATGTCTGTTGGCATGTTTGCATTTTCAGTTACTGAAGTGTATTCTCTTTCAGAAATACAATCCCAAATTGCAACGGAGCAGACCTGTGGTTGTGAGAACAGAAGGGCTTTTCCTTTGATGCGGTCTCTGAGCGGTTTCACACACTTGAACACCTGGAAATCAAAACCTCTCAATTCTCTGAACACTTTTCCTGGTAATTTAGAAAAGTCATTGGTTGACCACTTGGCCCTGATATCTTCTTCTTTTTTGTCTTTTCTTCTTTCTCTCTTCTTTCTTCCTCCCTGTCTTCTTTCTTTCTTTCTTTATTTCTTTTCTTTCTTTTCCTTCCTTCCTTTTTTCCTGTCTGTCTTTCTGTCTTTCCTTCCTTCCTTCTTTCCTTTTTTTTTCTCTTATCATTTCCATTTTCCATCAGCATTTTTCTGTGATTACTACTTCCATGGAAAACAGATATTTTTCTAAATTAATCTAAGGAAAACATAAAATATCATATGCCATGAAGACTATAATTCAAGGGCTTCCAAGAGAACTCAGAAGATCAAATTGCCAGGGCAAAGTTTTTAAGCTGGTCGTGCCGTGAAGCTTAGCTGAAAATTTTGTAGAACGTCTAACCAGGCTGGATCAAGATATTTGTAGAATGAAGTAAGCTCATAGTAACTCCCACTGGTAAGTAACTTTGTTCTATTTTGATCTTGTGAATGAAAAACTTATTGATGCTTTTCAGAAGAAAATAATATGGGATCACCCCAGCATATGGACAGCAGTATTCCAGCTCCAGATCACTTTGTATGGAAACAAAACCACTTTGAAAATGGTTTATTTACTTAACCAGTTGGAGGCAGATTGAAATTCTACTTTTAGGAAACACACACGGAAAATAATAGACTCATATTTGAAATTCAAACATCTGTAGGACCGTGTCTGTAAACCATTGTTGTAAGTTATTGGTTCGTGCTGTTTCTCTTGTAGATGGTCTTTTAAGTGAGAAACGCTTTAAGTACCTCTAGTATTAAGAGTGCCCCTTTCTCTAATAACCTGGAAAACCTATATGATTGCTTTTGATCTCATCTTTAACCAAGTGCAAAAAATTTCACTTCTACGGTAAATGATTGTAGAATATCAATAATGCCACTTCATCTTAATACTCTAGCTTCTGAGGGAGTAGGCTGTGACTAGTCAAAATTTGTCCCATTGTGACTCTTGTGATATTGCCTAGAGACGATCCAGTTTAAAGGCATTTGTGAGCTCAGTAAACCACTTCAGCTCCAGAGTCCATCAGAAGTCTGTCTGCATGGTTTATATCCTTGTTTGTTTACATTGCCTCAGCAAACATTCACTGAAGACAGTGTCTATGCTGGATGCTTGAGGTCAAAGGGGCTCCCAACACGGTCCCAACACTCAAAAAGCTAGTAGCCTAGTGGGTAAGCATTCTACATTGTGGCTTGACTAGGCCCCAAGTTTTTTGGCCTGTGGCTGACAGAGATACAGACTGTCTTGGGTTCATTGGCTCTTTTCCTTTCTTATTTTATGTAATACTTATTGCTTATAAAATCCACATGTGTCATTTAGTGGAAAATTGGGATAGACGAGCCAAAAATTATCCCATTAAAGAGAATAATCATATTAGCTAATATTCATTGAGAGCCAGATAACCACACTGACTGGTTTCAGTGCCTTATCTCAGTCCTCAGCAGTCCTATACAGGAGGTCCTTATTCCAGTTCCACAGATGAAGGACTTGAAGCTCAAAGAAGTTGTTATTTGCCTAAAGTCACATGGCAAGTTACTGTGACAAAGTTTGGGACCCAATAGACACTTGTCCGTGCCGAAGAGCATGGTTTAGACTGTTACATGCTATTAGAAACAGCAAGCTGTATTTTTATTTCTGAATATTTACTCTTCTGAGCCTGACCTCGTACATTGACTCTTTAGTCGAGCGCTTAGCTAGTAATAGCTCATAATTTGTATTACTCTTCACACAGAAAACAATTTTTCTGCTTCTATCATGGCTCTAAAATTGCCTCTCTTCCCTGCCCCACCCCCCCCACCCCCCGCCAAAGATCCAGTAGGTCATGTTGAATACACGTTCGTTAGATTTTCAAAATGTGATTCTTAGGGTATTGCTATAAAATGACAAGTCCTTTCCACACCATTGCATTCAGTCTTCTTTCCGCATCGGCATCAAGTGCGCTGGAAACACTGACTCGGGCAGGACAGCTGGAGCAGGTGGCCTACACGCAGGACTCGGCCGCATGACCCACAGCTGTCTTTCCGCTCAGGCCGGGACAGCGGCAGAAAGACCAGACCAGACAGGATCCTCTGATGAGCAGCTCAGGACTTTACATCAGTGCCCTGGAAACTCTTAGGGTAATTTCAAGTTCAAAGGAACAGTCTTTCAGCAACAAATTAGTTAAGTGACCATCATTAAGATTTCAGACTCTGTAACAGTTCATCTGGCTACTATCATGGGAATGGGATTCTGGAAAGAACTGCTTTACAGTCAAACCAGGTCCCTACCCCTCAATACATAGAGACAAACAAACAAGAAAACCAACATGTTAAAAAATCGAACATTCATTTATTATATATTCAAATATATTATTTCTATTTTTGTTCCTCTTTGAAAATTATAGAGGTAGTACGTGTAAATTACACTCTAGGAAAAGAGCTGATCTGATACATGAAAACCTTAAGAAAAGAGATTTAGAAGACTCAGCAAAATGTTGAGAAAAGGTAAAATCATATTCTCTGTCGTGGGTGAATAAGATGGAAAGACAGAGAGGGGTCAGTCCATCCATTCTTGACTGGGTTCATATCTAATGTGATTTTGCTTGTGATTCATCTTTGTTAATATTAGCAGGACCAATTTTTATGTGTTTAAATAGTAAAAAATATAGGTGAGATTTTAAAAGAGGCACAAAGGGAGATTTCTGTAAAAGGTTTTCAGACAGTGGGCTATTATGGATGGGGGATCTACAAAAAAAAAAATCCTCCTCCCAAACCTGAGATCTGGATTACAGGTAAATATTCTTTCATTCTTCCATATAACATAGGGAGGGGAGGCGGGCGATGCAGGGGCAGCAGGCTAGGTTCTGGTCTCGGCTCAGCATTCTCGGATTCTCCCCCAGTTTGGTCACAAATGGCAAAAGGATCCTTGGAGAGGTAGGTGACTGTGTCCCAGTCCTTGGGGGTAGTTGCCGCCTGAGCTTGCGTGGGTGACATTGACAAGGAGCTAACTTGCTAGAGCAACTGGGGGGTCCCTGAGGGGTGGGGATGTTAGGTCCCTGTGGGATTTCTGTGCTGAAAGATGTGTAAAGATATTTGTATTGCTTATTTGATTCCCAAATAACCAGTAGGAAAGAATGAGCAAAAACTTGATAAACTTGTCATTTTGCCGGAAGGTGATTCTTATCCGGTACCAACACATTTACCTGTGCAGACATAATCGGGAATGTCATACGCTGGGTTTGTTTCTTTCTAAGTTCAGGCTAGTAAATGTATTCATTCTTCATTAGCCTTAGAGAGGAATTTTTTTCCTGGATGAGGGAGAACATCTCACAGGGATTTTTTGAGCCTGCAGCATCTAGTCAAAAAAGTTTTCAAAGAATTTTCGCAATGCTGGTAAAAGCATTGGAAAAATGAAGAAAAAATGATATATTGTGGTTTCCTTAGTGGTTTTGATCACAGGCACGAATAAATTCATAAACTGAAAAGGAATTTTCCGGTCCTCTTTTTTCCAACTATCTACTCCGTGTACATTGCATCAATCCAATTAAAAAATAGTGACACGGTTATAATTCATGAGGTCCTAAAAATATGTTTTTAGGAGAGAGTGGTGCAGACAAAAATGTGAACTTTGAATCTGAATCTGTCATGTTGTGTATAATTATCCTTCAACCAATAAATTTTGTTTCACTGGTCATTGCTTTCTTAAAATTATAAAAAGAATAATGTCTAAAATGAAAAAAATTGGAAAAGAGAAAAAATAAAGAAAAAATTGAAATCTCATAGCAACACTTATTACTGTTAACATTTGCTATATTTCCATTCATTCGTTCTGTCAACATAACAACTATTTCAAGTGGATGCGGTTAGAACTAAATGAAATTAAATATGGAATTAGCTCCGTATAGGTTGGGACATGGTCAGTAATAAGAAAAAAGCCAATTCTTCAGGATTCCAATTACCACCCACTGCAGTTCTGCATAGAATCAGGAGTACAGAAAAAAATGTACTAGTTACAATCTAGTCTATAGGACACTTAAAACAAATGGTCAGATTTCCAGAATACTTTTAATTTCTAAGACTCACTGTTCAAATCATTGTAAAAATGATTAGAATGTAATAAGCATTACTTCAAATATTGCCAACCTGAGTATAAGATGATCTTTAATTTTTCAGTACAAATACCTGGATGTAAAAAGGGGGGGGGGGATTTGCAACTCGATCATACAAACTTACGATGACATACATGCAAAATGAAATATTCATTTATAATATTTTATACCTTTATTGAGTTATACCCACAAATTAAAAAGTGTATCTTTTTTATAATATGAGTTGAGAGATCTGTTTTTTGTGCCCTCACATTTCATCCAAAATTTTGTTCAGGGCCTCCACATGCATCTACTCCAGAGCAAATTTCTGAGTCATCACAGGATTGGAGTGTCTGTTTGGGGATCTCCTTATGATGATGTTACTGGATATTTTATTGGAAGAGACAATTGCCTATTTATGAAATAAAAGAAAACTATTTATTTCATTTATGCAGTCATATATTTATGCAATAAGCATAAAGTATAGAGACTTTAGTTCCAAATACTATTTACCAAACCTAATAGTAAACTTCTTTATTGTCTTTTACCAGTGTTATCTCTAAAACTAGCAGAAATTGAGTTTATTTCAGGCTGATATCTTGCCAAGTAGTACTGTTTCATCAAAGTAGAATATTGGAAGAAGTTCTTTTAATATGAGAGGTTGCCCCAGACTGAAACATAAGGCAACCCCTGTTTTGTGAGGGATGATGTTGGGAATGGAAGATTCACCTTATTCTGTGGCGTCTCAGTGTGTTTGAATATCACGTGTTTTGTGTCTCTATCACGGAGTGAGATTAGCAAACATCTTCTCCCATTTTTCACGTCACCTTCGGGGTAGACCGTCCTAAACTATCAAGCTCTGGGGCAGAAGAAAAATCAAGCTCTAATGCACAAACTGTTTCTCATATACTTACACTGCTTATTTCCAGAATCTATTTGAGAAGACCCAAAATAAAATATAGTTAGGTCATGAAATAAAAATAAAAGATCAAAAGCACTAAAGAAAACAGAGGAAAAATGGTCCATGGTTATCTAGCAAGAAACACAGGGTAAACTTTTATGTTCAAAGGCAGGAGAAAAATGTGATGGAGTACACACTTTTTATTAACTGGTAAAATGAGGCACCACAAACTTTCAAATATGTTGTGTCTTTCCACCACAAAATGAGAAAAGTACTTCAGTGCATGAGTCCTTTAGGGGGAATATGAAGTGAAATAGTGGGCATTGCTTTCCATATCCATTTTATAAAATGGAAGAAATGGTCTTCAAACAAATGCATTAGATGCTACAACTGCATCATTGCTGTGGGCGCCATGACATTTCATGTCATTCACAGATGGTGACCTTCAGCAGACATAGGCAGGTGACAGCCTAGGGATCTAACGTGACAATAGGAGGTTTGGAGGACCGGGCAACCAGCCATTGATCTGGTCATTCGGCCATGAAGGCCCACTGTGGGAGATTCAAGCCAAACTTTGGGCATGATCTGGAAGGAAGTCAGTTTGAGGTAGAAATTTCCAGTGAAAGCTTGGAATGCACATAGATTATGCCAGTGGTGGGGAAAAGAGTCATTTGCTTTGGACCACACAGGTGAAGCATTTCCATGAACTGACCCCGTATTACTAGGCTTTAGCCAATGTTCCCTTTGACTTTTTTAACACTGGAAATGCAGTGGACAAGACAAGTGATTGCCTATTAACTGGTGTGTCAAAGTTACATTTCCAGTGGTGATGGCTCAGTGAATTCCAGACACAGCAGAGCAACTTGGGGTGCAAATGAAGGAATGAGTCTCCATGTTTCATTGACATAGATCTAATTGGTATCCCCAAATATTGTCTTCCCATTAGTAAGGGAAGGTTTGGTCCCATGAGATTAAAATGTGTTGGAGCACACAATCAACACAAACAATTGTTATTAATAACGGTAGCAATTATAATCTCCCCGTGCCATAGCAGGTTTGATCATATCGCTTTCCAGATCTTGTTTCATATTCGACTCGCTTCAGCACCTGGTGGAGTGTTGAATTGATCCACACTAACATCATCATTTTAAAATAAACAAAGTAGCAAAGATTTTAATTTACTTGATTTGTTCATCCACAGAACTTGTTATAACCAAAATGAATCGGGGGGCACCTGGGTGGTCCAGTCAGGTAAGCATCTAACTTGGCTCAGGTCATGATTTCACTGTTTGTGAGTTCAAGCCCCAAATCGAACTCTCTACTGTCAACTTGGAGCCAGCTTTGGATCCTCTGTCTCCCTCTTTCTCTGCCCCTCCCCTGTTCATGGGCTCTCTTTCTCTCTCTCTTTCTCAAAAATAAATAAACATTAAACAAACAAATAAAAAAACCCCAAATGAATCAGAATCTGAATCCTGGTCTCTTCAATTGGAGGCCATCATAGTTCACTGAATTCAAAGAACTCAGAGAAGATAAATCCACTAAGGATTTGATATGGATGGAATCACTGTGAAATTATTTTATTCTATTTTTAAGGTTTATTTATTTATTTTGAGAGAGAGTGGGGAAGGGATAGAGAGCAAGGGAGAATGAGAATCCCAAGCAGGCTCTGCACTGTCAGGGCAAAGCCCGACGTGGGGCTTAATCCCATGACCTGAATCAAAATCAAGAGTCCGACGCTTAATTAACTGAGCTACCAGGTACCCCTATGGAATTATTTTGTAAAACTTTTTAGTGATGGAACAACATTTGTTTTCATAGGTAAGTAACAGAAGATGGCAATGTTTTCAAGATAAAAGAAAGAAGGCAAGAAACAAATTGGAATAATACTTAAGAATGTTTAGAAAAAAGAGGATTGGGATGGGGCTTAGATGTGGAAATCTTAGGAGAGATTTTAATATCAATTCTTATGGTAAAGGTCAGCATAGACAACATTGTGCAAATACTGTAATAGCGTCTGACTTTGTGTCCATGTGGACTATAATAAAATGCTCACATACAACACGTGTAATTGTCATGAAAGCCCATTTGGCCCAAGAATGAAGTTGATCATGTTAGGCAAGTTTTGTGAGTTGACACATTTCCTTTTCTGATGGTGAAATGTCGCTGTCAGAGAGCTTGGGCTTTGGACTCCGGCTGACCTAGAGGTCTGTTTCCACCATTTACTGCATACGTGAACTTGGGTGACTATCTTCTGGCCTCAGTTTCCTAATCCATAAGATGGGATAACAATATGTATTTAGAAGGGGTAGACCAGAATTAAATGAGACTGTGAGTAAAATATTGGGCACATTGTCTGCGAGACATGTGCCAATAGGTACGAGATAGAGGTTGCCCCATTTTGAACCTAAAGGGAGAATTGTATTCAGTATGGAGGATGGTCTGTAGCCAATCATCCTGACAGAGAAGAAATTTGCCAGGGGCCCCAGCTGTACATTTTATTGCTCCAATGGAAATTTAGCTTAGCATCCACCAATACATGAAAGACTTGAATTTAGAGGTGTTTGTATCTTTTTAGTGGACTTTTTCCTCTTTTAGCAACAAAAATGAAATTAAAACGTATTTTTTTTGTATTTTTGTAGTTGTTCTATATACATTAAAATTTACCCTTTACCTTAATTGGTATCATCTCTAACACAAACAAGTGTGGGCCTCATGCTTGTATTTATTAGAAAAACAATTAAAGATTGAAAACTATTAAATTAAAAAATTAAAATTAAAAAAATTAAAAACTATTAAATTAAAAAATTAAAAAACTATTAAATTAAAAAAAATAATTAGAATGTACTGAGAAATAGAGTTACAGTATGTACTTCTTTTTTCCAATATATGAAATTTATTGTCAAATTGGTTTCCATACAACACCCAGTGCTCATCCCAAAAGGTGCCCTCCTCAATACCCATCACCCACCCCCCCCCACCCCCCATCAACCCACAGTTTGTTCTCAGTTTTTAAGAGTCTCTTATGCTCTGGCTCTCTCTACAGTTTGTACTTTTAAATACTTAGAAATGTCATCAATTTGAAATTCATATTTGCATATGAAATATGTATAATTATTTAATAAAAGAATAATGAGAAGACTAAAATAGAGAAAGTTTGAATCAATATTAATATAAAGGTTTGAAATAACACACTGATATGTGGTGGGTATTTGGTAAATTTATATAGAATTCGTATAACTTCATCTTCACAAAATACATACAACATAGGCAACTCACCTGAACTCTTTTGATTATGAATGTATATAAATGTATTGGACAAATTTATTTATTGTGCAAACTAGTTTCTATTTTATGCATCATGACAATGATTTTGGCCACAAAAAAAACACTGTTAGTAAGTTTAAAAAAGAATGTTGAAAGAAAAGACATGTCATATAATTATGGAAAATATGAGCACTAACCATATATAATCAAGTACACTATTTAAGGCTCAATTAACTGTCACATTGATAACGTTATGGAAGTTCAAGATTCCTTCTATCCTGAAAAGAATGAAACTTCAAGAATCTAGCTCAGGACAAGGGAAAGGAGGTAAGCGTCATGTCTTACCATCCAGAAATTTTCTTAACTATGATTATCAGAAGTATTCCTAAAGAGCCCAAACTTCCTATTATGAAAACTGGAATCTTTAATGTACTGACTGAAGGCGAAAATCATGACAATATCATGTACAATTAGAAATTAATCTTTTTTAGATTCAAAGGGGCACATGCACCCCAATGTTTATAGCATCATTACTGACAATAGCTTTTAAACTATGGACAGAGCCCAAAAGTCCATTGACTGATGAAAAATAAAGATGTGGTGTGTATATATATATATATATATATATATATGAATATATATAGTAATAATATAATTTTTCCCAAATATCCTTAAATATCGTTCATATATATATATATATATATATAAAATCAAATATCACTCAGCCATCAAAAACAATGAAATCTTTCCATTTGCAATGAAGTGGATGGAACTAGAATATATTCTGCTAAGCGAAATAAGTCAATCAGAGGAAGACAAATACCATATGATTTCATGCATATGTGGAATTTAAGAAACAAAACAGATGAACATATGGGAAGGGGGTAGAGAAAGAGGGAAACAAACCACAAAAGACTCAATGATAGAGAACAAAATGCAAGCTGATGGAGGGAGGTGGGTGGGAGATGGGCTAGATATGCCCTTGAGAACTATGATGTTTTGTTATATGTTTTGACATCATGTCTGCAGGAAACTCTGGAACCGTATCTGTTAACATTACGCCAGTCACATATAACTGTATTCAGCAGGTGAAATCAAAGAAAATTGTGGGTATGACAAGTTCAGCAGGTTTGTAGGACAGATCCAAATTTGGGGTAGATGCTAAGCATTGAAGTATAGTGTCTTTTTAGTCATGTGTCAACTTCTAATGAAATTCCAATATAAAATGTGCCTTTAGTGAACATTTTCTAAAGCAAAACAAAATCGAGACCATCACATTACTTGATAAGGTTAGTATAAGACCATTTCTGAAAATAATTTTTTAATAGAAGTTTTGGGAATAGTGCCACATTGTTTCTAAATTCAAGGCACTGTAAATAATTTGGTAGTGCAGCTTTAAACATTGTCCTACTCAAAATCTTGGATTGGTTCAAACGTAAGAGCAAGATGATCTCCAAAATCAGAAATCAAGGAGAAGAACTTCAGTATCAGAAGCGGGTATGGGATCTGATTTGAAGCTAAAAGTTCAACTTGATAGATTGTGAAGTATGCACGAAAATGGATTCTCATTCAAACAAATGACAGTGTATTGTTTTTAAAAAATTCCAAGTTTTAAACCAGGCTATGCCACTTAGTAGTTACGACTTTGGGCAAGTTACATGACTACTTGAACCTCTTTTCCCATGGAAAGTAAGAAAATAAGTACCTCATAACCCATTGTGGATGAAAAGCCCTGGTAAGCACTAATCCTATGGCAACTTTCCTTTCCTTATGCTCTGTTCAGGGCTGCTTCCAAAGCACGCAATGTTTGCATTTCTCTAATAATAGTTTTCGTTGCTATTCCATTTTCCTCCACAGATGAACGTCCTGTTGAGAACATTTCCCCAAAGCCTACAATTTTTCTTCCTTCAATTGCTGAAAGAAAACTCCATAAGACTGGAACATATCTTTGTCTTCTTGAGGATTTTTTCCCTGGTGTTATCGAGATATATTGGAAAGAAAAGAATGGCAAAACAATTCTGGAATCCCAGCAGGGAAACACCATGAAAACTAAGGACACATATATGAAATACACCTGGCTGACCGTGAGTGAAGAGTCAATGGGTAAAGAACACAAATGTGTTGTCAAACATGATAGTAATAAAGGAGGGGTCGATCAAGAGATTCTTTTTCCTTCAATAGACAAAGGTACGTACATATAAACATGAATATAACCTCCCAGAACCCCCTTTTTAAAATGAGAATAGCCCACCTTTTCTGTCAAGTCTTAATGGGAAATAAACAAAAAGAGATGTTTCTTTAATATTGTTGCCTTTAACGGAGGCACAAATATTTCGCTATTACCCCATAGAATTAAAATAGTATGGGCTTTGGAACATACAAAGAAAAAGAAAAATTCACTTAGCCTTTCTTGCCTCACTTTCATCATCTGAAATATGAAGGTCATAATGATGTTTCTGAGGATCACTCTATGGATTAAATGAAACAGTACACATGAAACCACCTAACAACATTGCCCACCATAAATACTCAAAAGGAGAGTCCACTTTAGAAAATCTTACTTGATAAGTAAATAAGAACAATTATACATCTTTCAGGAATGTTCTCCTCAGTAGTCAAAGTCCCTCTCACTTCAATCTGATCTACTCAAAGTATAACCCAGAAACGTGAGTTATAGGTGACAAAATGCTGTTCATTTTTCAAAGCCAGATTGCAGCTCAACAAATAATAGTAATTTGGCTGCTGAGGTTTTAGTATGGTCTTGGGATTTTTAGATTTGAATTTTATATCCCACCATTAGGTGAAACTTGGAAAGTAAGATTGGGTTAAGCTAACGCGTACAAACATTCTCCCATTGTCCACAATGGATGTATTTCTACCACTGGGAAACGCTGCCCAGCAAACACTTCCTGCCGTCCGAGCGTGCGCCAGGCCTGGGAGGGAGGCGGGACGGACCACTGTCCCCAGGAGGACCACTACGTTAAAGTGAATATCCAGGGTCACTCGTGATTCAGTCATGGTATCTCAAAGGAGTCCCATTTTCCAGAAGCTGGACATATTTAGACAGTGTGGGCAGAGCTGAATGTGCTCTGGCCCAGCTGTGATCCAGTAACTCTGTAGACTCAGAAGTCAAGTCCTGAGCATGGACATGACAGACCAGAGCCCCAAAAAGGAACCAGTTTGTGCTTTCCCTGTGGTTAGGCAGGCACTTTTTCAGCAGTGGGGAACAAGCACATAACAGGACATGTGAAGAGCTTTCTGTATACAAGTCTCAATTTCTGAAGTCAGTCTTCATCTTCTTGGGTCTGTTGAAAAGAAAACCACAGACCCCAAATGGTAACACTTAGCTTAAGGCCCCAAATCACTAAAACAAGACTTCATACCTAACCCAAGTGCAATCTCAACCCCCAGAGCAGTAACATTTAATCAGTGAACATGGGAATTTCCTGGTCAGCACTATGAAGGTTCCCAGTTGACCCCTTTTCCCCTTAGAAGAGTTCCATTGCCTAGAAAAATGGATTCCTTGCTAATATTTTCCTTTTCTGCACTCCCTGCGCTATTGTTAAAATCTTTTATTCCCTGTGGTCCTTTGGAGCTCCCCTCTACTTGCTAGATCAGATGCTGCCTGACTCATAAATTGATTAATACAGCCATTAGCTCTTTAACATTTACTTGGTTGAATTTTTGTTATTTAACAGATTTGGTGTCGGTGATGGGATCTGAAATGGACTTCCAGGGGCAATCAGAGACAAGGAGACAGCCAGGAGAGATAACTGTGAGCCCCTTGAGTTCACTGTCCTCCTCACCATTTTCAAGGGGTGTAGGTGAGTTCCTGTTGGTTCTGAGATTCAATCTCTTTGCATTCAGACTCCTGATCTAATTGGCTTTCCTTTACAATGTGTGTCAGCTTGGGCTGGCAGAGGGTTACTGTCAGAGCCCAGTTGAGCTGGCTTCTTTGTCTGGACCCCACTTGAACTGGCATGTTTGCCCAGAGCCCAAGTGAACTGGCAGGGGGGATCTGTCCAGAGCCAAGGCCCCAAACTTTCTGACCACAGTTTCTTGGATGGAAACTTCAGCAAGTATCCAGGAGAATTATTGATGGCGCACAAAGAGTCTTCTTGTGTCCAGAAGCCAGTGACATCTCTTGGTTACAGTGCATACACTAAGGTGCACATAATTCTTCTTCTTGCTTCTTATAGATAAAAGCTACTGCTAACAGGGATCAGAGACTGAAAAACCCACAAAATTGATGGGCGCAATAAGGACTGTTAGACAAAAAAAGACTGTGAGGCAATTAAAGACTATTAGAATGCTCACCACCTCAAGAACATGCCCTTGATAGTATAACTTGGTCAGGGAATAGATTGGACTGGCACCAGTTCACCCATCCACCTCGAGAAAATTTCTGTGCAAAGTGCTATACTTTAAAACACCCACAATCCCCAATTCCAGGACACATCACTTTTGGGTATTAGTTCTGCTCGGAGAAGCCCCAAGTCTTAGCTATTGGGATCCTTACATTCTAAAGGGTCAAGTGCAAGCACCTTCCTGTATACCCGCTTATTTTATGTCTAAAAACTATAGTCCCAGAAGTTACAGATGTCTAGCAAAAATGGCAAAATCTTCCTAAGCTTGCCTTGTGTCCTGAGGAACTAGCTTGATAACCCTAAGTTGGAGACCCCAAAACAAAGCCGGACAGAAATGTAGCTACACCTCACTTGTGCAGACATACGGCCGGATTGAAGTGTGGGTTAACTCCATTCAAGGCTAGGGTCCTATGGATCTGCTGCCAGCCCTCAGGGCGATTACAGTCTAGAAATACAATAGCGGGGAATTTTCCAATTAGGGATAAGATCATGTAAGAACCACATTTAAAAGCAAAATTTCTCAAATTAAATAAAATAGGACACTTCTGTTAATGAGCAAGCAGAAGCCTCTAAAAGATTTAAAATTCCAAGGTGGTTTCAATGAAACATTCTTTGGAAAAGGCTAATGAGAAATTAAAGACGGAAGAGGTACTAAAACAAAAAGCTGTCAGACTGACCTAATTCCTCCTCTGCTCTTTGCTCCTTTGAGCAGTCATTCAAGCGTGAATTGGCTTTCCTCTCTGAAAAGACTACTCAGTCGTATTAATGGCCTTACGGACACCCCCGTATCTACCTTCAGAGGAGGGTCCCCAAATGAGGCCCTCCCAGAGTTGAGAAACTAGGTGACTTTCTGACACACTGTTACATTAATTCCCTTAAAGAGCCAAGTGGAAATTCTGATAAATACCAAGGTCTGCTGAAGGGTCTTGGGAAAACTGGCAGAACCAGGAAAGGGTGGGAAGTCTTAGCAGAATCAGTTCTCCTTCTGAATCTCTGCCCACATGCCTGGTCCGGAGAGGATAACAAAATTTCCTGTTGTCCCACCCTTTCCAAATCCACACCCATTGCTTATGGATCCTTTCTCTCCCAGAGACAGCCGTTGCCTCCTTGCTGGCGTCATCCTGAATCACTGCTCTTAGCTCTCTGCCTGCCTGGGATGTGCGGCTGTGGGTTCCCTTCCTCTGGCTGTCACTGTGGGTGATCCTGGATCTGGGGAGGGTAATATCCTTAGATAATATTCATCTTACACCCAAGGGGGGTTATTCCGTCTGCCAGAAATACTTAAAACTGTGCACCCAGAGGGAAGGAATCAAATTGAGGCTCATGTGCTTGGATAGGTTGGATCAAACTATGTTGTCATTTCACGAAAATCCAAGTTTTGAGACATTGAGAGCAGCTGTCCTGACAAATGTGAACAGAACTAGAAACACAGCTGAATTCAGAGCTCCCTGGTCCCTTCACCCACCCCCAAACTTCTCCTAGTTCCAGAAAAAAGCTTATAGATGATTGGCTTTAGGAAAGCAAAGTCCTTCTTGGAGGAACCTGCATTCTTCCTCTGTCCTCAAAGTGATCTATCTTGTCGCATCTTTGAAATGTAAACACAGCCCACAAATGCTTGGGACTGAGGGAAACTAAGGGAAAGAGGTCTTTAAAAAAAATACAAACTGCTAAAGGGTTCTTGTGCCTAAACCCTGGCTCAGTGTCCTTTGTAATTCCAGGGGGGTACCTGGGTGGTTCAGTCGGTTAAGTGTCAGACTCTTGATTTTGGCTCAGGCCATGTCATGGTTCTTGGAATTGAACTCTGCATCCGGCTCCGTGCTGACTGCACGGACCCTGTTTGGGATTCTCAGTCTCCCCCTCTCTCTCTGCGCCTTCTCTGCTCTCTCTCCAAATAAATAAATAAACATTACAAAAAATTCCAGGGACAAATACAAATCTTAACATTTTCTCCATAAACGCCAGTGACTCTAAGGTCTTTGCAGTGATCTGTGTGTCCATAAATATACGTCATCAGTGTGAGATCTTTTCCTCTCCAGATGGTGTCTCAGAAAGATAAAAACTAACCCAAATGCATTTGAACTTCATATGATCTGGGCAAATATCCAGTTGTTGGTTTAAGTAAAATAGACATGTCTTCAGAATTAGCAGCACTAAAATTAAATTATTTCATGTGCCTTGGTTTACATAAATAGAGTTGATCTCTTACAAAATATTAAAGAAAATAGCTTGAGAGAATGACAGACTTTGTTGTCTCATAAAGTTTTTATGGGTAATTTCAGCAAAGGTGCTAAGAACCAGTAAATTGAATAGATATTTTAAAAATACGTATTTCAGGGGCGCCTGGGTGGCGCAGTCGGTTAAGCGTCCGACTTCAGCCAGGTCATGATCTCGCGGTCCGTGAGTTCGAGCCCCGCGTCGGGCTCTGGGCTGATGGCTCAGAGTCTGGAGCCTGTTTCCGATTCTGTGTCTCCCTCTCTCTCTGCCCCTCCCCCATTCATGCTCTGTCTCTCTCTGTCCCAAAAATAAAAAAAATTAAAAAAAAACGTTGAAAAAAAATAAAAATATGTATTTCATTTTAAAAATGAAAAATGTTAAATATATTTTTAAATAGTTTCCCAAATATTTTTGGTAAACTAAATCCTTAAAATTTTACAGTGTTGGCTCAAGTGTAAAAGTAAATTACATTCATTAAATATCTAGATCTTATCTAGATCATTTCCAAGTAAGAGAAAATGCCAAATTATTAGTTAATGAACATAGGTTTACCAACTTTTGGTTTCCTTATTGCAGAGAAACTGAAAATATACATGGACCTATTCGTAAATGTATTTTGTGCTTTACTGGAAGACTGTTTTATGAAGAAATACACATTTCTAGAACTTTTGAAATGTGTACATTAATTTGCCAATCTAAGAATGCTGGTTAACAGTTCACAATTGCTTACATATTAGCTTTCATTAAAAATGAAAGTTTCTAAGAGTTCAGAATTTTAATAAATGTAATTAAGACCACTGAAAATAATAACGGAAACAACTCTGAATGTAAGGAAAGTAAAATGTGTGTTTTTAGTAAGAAAATGTAGGAGGAAGGGAAATGTATTTTTTGAGGTATAAAAAAGGACTTCGTCCTAAGGCAAGGCCGGTCATCTAAAGAGGGTAAACTCAGGACAAATTCTGAATTTAAAAGAGAAACTTGTAAAGATTTGTAAAAATGGGATGATTGGGAGCACCTAGGTGGCTCAGTTGGTTAAGCATCTGACTCTTGATTTTGGCCCAGGTCACGATCTCACGGTCTTGGGATTGAGCCCCATGTCAGGCATGGCAACTGGCTCTGTGCTGGGTGTCCTGCCTTCTTGAGATTCTCTCTCTCTCTCTGTCTCTCTCTCTGTCTCTCTCTCTCTCTCTCTCTCTTTGCCTATCTCCTGCTCATTCTCTCTCTCTCAAAAAGAAAGAAAAAAAGAAAGAAAGAAAGAAAGGAAGGAAGGAAAGAAAGAAGGAAGAAAAAAAGGAAAGGAAAGGAAAGAAAGGGAAAGGAAAGAAAAGGAAAGAAAAAAGAAAAGAAAAGAAAAGAAAGAAAGGGGGGATGTTTGGAAAGGAAAGTTATGTGTGGTCAGGACTAAAATTGGAATGAAGAATTTTCAAATCAAAAATAAGCAGGTGCAGCATTAGATTTGCTTTTCTTTATGTCAGAAGGGCAAAGGGTTTTGTGGGTCTGTTTCTTTTCTTTGGAGTTTTGGTCTTCTTAGTCTCCTTAACTGGGAACACTCCAAAGGATTTGCTAAACTAATTGGGTATATTTGATAAGCTAAATTACCAAGAAGCATTGTCAAATAAAAATTCATACTAGATGTTCTTTATGTTGTGTTTGTAAGATTGTGGCACATGTAGTTAAAGTCCATTCTGGTTCCACAAAAAAATGGCCCCTCATTGCCAGACGTTTGCTATCCTGATGTTCTTATAACATGGTACCAGTCTGCTTCTGAATCAGGGCATTTAAGATTATTCAAATTATAAATAGATATCAGTTGAAAGACTTCTATAACAGAACAAAACTGTTTACCGTCAATGTCTAACCTGTCAGGCCCGTAACCCTGGAAAAATTGTTTTTGTCTCCAGACCTCCTCCCTGGGGACACTTTGAACACCTGTATCTTCACTTTACACAGCTAGCCCTTAGTGTGGCTTGTTAACATGCGCTTGTTACTGTTTGTACATTTTCTGGAAGGGTTAAAGCCTTTCCCTGCTGAGAGGCTGATGCCCTCACTGGGGCAAAGACAGTGTTGAAAATGGGTATCCCCCTTGGGGTGCATCTTCTGGGTGCTCCAGGGACCAAGGCTCCTACTTCACCAGGCAAATCATAGGCACCTTCAGGAAAACCTTGTCCACTTCTTGGAAAGCTCTCAGTGTACGATCTTCTGCTGATCCTTGTGTCTCATGCTAGTCAGACCAGCTACTGTCTCCAATGTCTTATGCTCAAGCCGGTCATCAACAGGTTACAGAAGCTTTCCTGAATCGTAATTAAAAGGATCCTGCCGGTCACAGTTTACAGCCTGATGATTAGGTATTTTAGACACATCATCAGAGTAAGAGAGCCACTGAACTCCAGTAGAAGAGGGACCTTACCGAGTGCTCCTGCTGTAACACTAAAAGGTATTGAGCCTCAGGTGCACATCACACAGCTACAGAAGTCTCCACCTGTCACTGGGTCTTACACAGACACTGGACATCTCTGAGTCAAACTGAAAGAAAGTGATGTAGCTGACATGCAGGTAGGGTGTTTTTGCCCAAGACAATGGATCAAGATCTCACACTCCTACCAAATGTGAAACCTTTTCGCCTTCTTTTCTTTCCAACGAACGGCCTGGAAAGATAACTCCCTCATCTGTATCTCCGAGGTCACAGCCAAGGGGGGTAAACTCTGGAATTGAGAGCAGCCTTTTATTTCCGGCTGGGAGAAAATCTAACACTGGTCTTAACTTTTCTCAAGCTAAATAAGACATCTCATTGGTTGATGTCCCTCAATTTACATCCTGAGTTAGAAGGGACCTCCCAGGAAGCTTTCACGACCAGGATTCACTCCTTTGGCTGGGCCTTACTTCCCTGGTCACGGATCAATGTAAGGGAGATGTGATCAAGACCTTCTGTTTCATTCTGAAAATTGGTGCAGAATCTCTTACTAAAGCAATGGCTGCCCAACAAAAATCCTTAGACTCTGGCCAAAGTAATTCTTGAAAATAAGATAGCCCTTGATGATCTCTTAGCTGAGCAAGGCTGGGTCTGTGCTGTAGTCAACACTGCCTGCTATTCCCGGATTAACACTTCTGGGGAAGTTAAAAGTCAATGACATTCGATCACTGAGCAAGCCACTTGGCCTAAATGAATGATTCCTTCCACAGGGTCTTTATTACTTATGTGATTTTCATTGCTTTGAGCCTTGGGAAGCATGGCTTCAAATTGCACTCCAAACATGAGGAATTATCCTGTTTATTGTAATCACAATATGCTGTCTGGTGCCTTATGTTCTCTCAAAAGCTTTAAATGCAAGTTCGGAGCTGGTAACCTGCAAACTAATGATCTCTCTAAGATGAGAATGTCAGAAAAAAAAAAAAAAAAGAAAAAGAAACAAAGAGAACAGAATGACCAACTCAAAAACTGTAAAGCTGAAGTGGTAACCTGTGAACATTCACAGGCCAAATGGTCAAGACCTGTGAATATCACAAAAGCAACCACAAAAACTGTGAGAACCTCAGAGAGGTTGCTGAGTGCGGTTAATGCCTTCAATTGTGATCCCTCCGTTAAGTTAAACCGGGAGTCTGATCAAAAGGCAGGGCTGTTAAAAAGAAAACCACAGGCTCAAAATGGCCTCACTCACCTTAAGGCCCCAAACCAGTAAACCAAGACTTCATCCCTGCCCAGCTGCAGTTTCAACCCCCAGAAATGTAGCCTTAAACCAGGAAACATGGGCATTTCCTGGCTCACACTAGGGAGTTTACTGATCGACTCTGGTCCCTTTGCCTAAAACAATGTTCTTTGCTAATAATTTCTTTTTCACTCCCTCTCTATCTGAAAAAACTTCCCCACTCCTGCGGCCCTTCTGAGCTCCCCTCTACTTGCTGGATACGATGCTCCCTGATTCATGAATAGATCAGTTAACACAGCCAGTTGGGTCTTTAACATTTATTTGGTTGAATTTTTATTTGACAGATTCTTAGTTCGTCCAATGATCAAACTAGGGCCAAACCTTTGCTTTCACCTGGGTGGTGATGAAGAGCGAATGAAATTATCTTGATGACAATCCCTGCTGTTGGAAACATGATATGGATGAATTTTTTCATATATTTATTGCATTTATGTACATTCTTTCCTAAAACTTAACTAAAGTAAGATCACATAGATAGCCATAACTTTTTATGGCTAAGAAACAGGCAGGAACCAAATGAGCAAAGCATAAATTTAACGTAACCACTGGGCAGAAGTGTCCTGTGAGGTTTCGATTTTCTAGTGATCAGAGAAATGTAAAATGTATTTTAAGTTCCACAGTGATGATTACGGTAAGGGAGAAGTAAGGATGAGGACATTTCTGTTAATGCAATTCTAGAAAATTTCTATTGCTGTTTCTTGGAAATTTTTTGCTTGTTGTTTTTGTTTTTGGGTAAAGCTTATATATTTTTTAAATTTTTTTAACGTTTATTATTGAGAGACAGACACAGAGCGTGAGCAGGGGAGGGGTAGAGAGATGGAGGGACACAGAATCTGAAGCAGGCTCAAGGTTCTGAGCTGTCAGCACAGAGCCCGACGTGGGGCTCGAACTCACAAACTGCGAGATCATGACCTGAGCCGAAGTCGGTCATTTAACCAACTGAGCCACCCAGGTGCCCCAAAGCTTGTATATTTTTATATGTATACATACACATGAAAGCACAAAAGAATGAAGTGATTCTGAAGAGAGATTAAACTCATCTTGTCCACGTTTTCGACCAACCTGGATTGAGAAAGAGCACCTAGGACACACACACACAAATTTATTATGAAAATTGTTACCTTACTGTCTTTATGTCGATCAATGCAGGGTAACAGATTTTATTTATCTTTTTTTACCTTTTCATTTGAATTTCTGTTAGTTAACATACAGTGTTACATTAGTTTCAGGTGCACAATATGATGAATAAAATCATTGTATGGAAAAGAAAGAGATTTTTAAAGCACTTTAAAGTCAGCTCTTGAGGATTTTTTAACATTTAACATAATTATACTAACATTTTCCTTCTTGGAGGTTTTTCCCAAAGCCTATACCTCAAATCCATTTTTTTTAGTTTCGAGGTTTTATTTAAATTCTAGTTAGCTAACATACATGGTAAAATTGGCTTCAGGACTAGAATTTAGTGATTCATCACTTACATACAACACCCCGTGCTCATCACAAGTGCACTTTTCAATGCCCGTCACCCATTTCCCCATCCCGCTCCCACCTCCCTCCATCAACCCTCAGTTCCTTCTCTATAGTTGACAGTCCCTTATGGATTGATGGTTTGCTTCTCTCTCTCTCTCTCTTTTCCCTTTCCATACGTTCATCTGTTTTGTTTCTTAAAGTCCACATATGAGTGAAATCATCTGGTATTTGTCTTTCTCTGACTGACTTACTTCACTTAGTATAAATACACTCTAGTTCCACCCATGTCATTGCAAATGGCAAGATTTCATTCTTTTTGAAGGCTGAGTAATATTCCATTGTGTGTGTGTGTGTGTGTGTGTGTGTGTGTGTGTGTATACATCTTCTTTATCCATTTGTCAGTCAATATACATTTGGGCTCTTTCCATACTTTGGCTATTGTCGATAGCACTGCTATAAACATTGGGGTGCATGTGCCCCTTCGAATCAGTATTTTTGTGTCCTTTGTCAAACTCATTTTTTAAGAGTGCACCAAAATATGATTGTATGGAGTGCATAAAATTGCATACCAGGACCATGTATGTGTGGACAAGAACACATCAATTAGAAAAAAGACAAACTAGGGGCACCTGCATGGCTCAGTCAGTTGAGCAACCAATTTTGGCTTAGGTCATGATCTCATGGTCTGTGAGTTAGAGCCCTGCATTGGGCTATATGCTGACAGCTCAGAGCCTGGAGTCTGCTTTGGGTTTTGTGTCTCCCTCTCTCTCTCTCTGCCTCTCCCCTGCTCACTCTCTGTTTCTCTGTTTCCCAAAAATAAATGAACATTTTTTTTTAATTAAAAAAAAAAAGATAGACTAAAACAGCCTTTCAACTCTTTGTTCCTCTATCCAATAGTCCCTGATCTTTTTAACAAATTTTGTCCTTGTACATATGTTGTACTTTTTTTTTTTAACACTGTAGATAAATACAACCCTCACCTCAGGTTTTATACATCCAGACAGCTATTAATATGATTTGGCCTATCATTCTATCCCTTCAAGGAAGTTCACTGAAATGCTGGACTTCTACAATTAAGAGGTCATTTGCTAAGAGTAATTAAGACACTGGAAGAGATGATGTCGGAGAGTCCACGATGGTGCAGTTATGTTCTGTTTCTCTTTTTTTATAAGTTTATTTATTTATTTTGAAAGAGACAGAGAGCAAGTGGCAGGGGGGTTGGAGAGAGAGAGAGAGGGAGAGAGAGAATCCCAAGCAGGCTCTGTGCCAAACTCACGAACAGTGAGATCATGACCTGAACTGAGACCAAGAGTCGGACACTTAGCCAACTGTGCTACAACGGTGCCCTGGAGTTATGTTCTATTTCTATGGATTGTTTTACAAGATACTTTCCACACACTCTAGCTCATCTAAACCCCCAGAGTGTCCTCTGAGTGCTGGCTCTGCTGGTGACTGGTATGACTCTCAGCAAGTTCCTGACATTCTCTAAACCTTATCTCTTTGTGTGCAACACGGAGTCCTCCACGTTAAGTTCACATCAGTGTCACTGGGGGATCGGATGAGACAATGCATGTGAACCTTTCATACAGTGCTTGGCACACTAATAATCACTCAATAGGTATTGACTTTCATCAGCATTGCTGTCACGTCCGTAAACACCTCCACTCCAGAAAATCGAGTGCCGGATCTGGGGATAGTGGGGCATGTATGCTTTGAAAGGTAGGAATGCTTTCTTTCCTTAGACAGGAAATCCACCTAAACCAGACTTCTTCCAACGTGTAAGATTCTACTGTGGTTTCTAGTGTCTATGAATTTACTTTGGTAGCAACACTTCGTGTCAACAGTGGGTGCTGATGACCATATAGCAGCCACTGTTTCTGGTTATTTTTCCATTCAATGAGTATTTACAGAATACCTACTTTGTGGCAGGCATTGTAGCTAGGAGATACAATCACAAAAGGAAAACATGACAGTCTTAAAAAGGACCCTCTAGTTGTGAGAAAAAAAGATACAAATCCATCATTCATGAACTTCAGCATGTTCATGTGCAGAAATACAACATATGAATTGATCTACTGAATTACATAGAATCAGTCCAACTGTTTCTAGAATTTCAGGGCTCATACTTGTAATTCCTCTCTCCTCTCTGTTGACAAATTGCATCTATCTATCCATCCATCCATCCATCCATCCACAATACACACATGTGTCAAATAATGGATATGAACAATGGAATAACACTCTCATTTCTTTTAGATCTCACTGCTATTCACTCTACAGAAGCTTCTCTGAAGGATGAAAATGGTAAGTTTTTCTATATGTTTGCCTTTATGTTATGCTATAGCATTTTTTCCTCCTGATCAACTTACATTTTGAACTTCCCTGGCTTCAGATAGAAACCTCACAATGGCAGGATCTTGCAAAAAGACTGAGTGATATTTTAAGTCAACCCATCATTTCCCAGGGGTCGTCTTCACACAGTACATCCTGGCTTGGGAACGAGAGGACTATAAATTAGGAGTGCAACAAGGGCCTCTGAAGTATTTCAACAATAGATTTCATTCATTTCTGTGGCCTTTGTTTCTAATGACTGAGGACATCAGCTTGCTTCTAGATTTCTTGTTTTGAGTCTTTGCTCTTGCTAGTAGTCAATAACATGAACTAACACAGAGGGGTTATTGTACAGAAGGCATGGTATGCCCTGGAAGTACATTTTGTCTGATTCTTTTAATACTCGCTATGAAGGATTTTATTACCACTTTACACATTATGGCAATGAGCTAAAATTAATTAAGTCCCTTGCACAATGCCACACAGAGAGATCTGGGCTTCAACCAAGAGCATATGAATCAAGAGCTCATACACTTACTCGGTTTTTATGCTTCCTCTAAATCCCAAAGCCAAGGTCTTGAGACAGGTGCACACATGGGGGCGGGGTGGGGGGATAAGTGCAAGACTTCAAGTGCCACAGACTGACTTTAACTCCAGTCTTTTAATTATTGATTGCACGAATGTGGTACATTACTGACATTTTCTAACCCAAGCAGGGATAACACAAATAACACCTAACTGAGTTACTGAAGACATAAGGTCCCATATGTGGAATGTCTAGTATTGGGTGTCTCATTTAGCTGACACATTGTAAGTACTGGTTTCTGGCCCTTTCTCCCAACATATGTACCAAGAAAGTGATGAGGAGCATTGACTCTAGCCCTGCTTGTCTGCCTTCCATGTCCAATATCAAGGGGCCTCTGGACCCTATGTAACATATTACCTGACTAAGGGTAAGGAGTTATGAGCGTATCACCACTTGAGGTCCCTTCCACACCAAGGGGGAATAATTCTGGAGTTCTTAACTCTAGAGATAAAGCATGTAAAGTAAATTTCCATAGGAACAGACTTGGCCTTGTTGTTCGTTGAGTAGTCAGTCTGTCCCACCATGGTTGTCATTAATTATTTCAACATATATTTCTTTCTAAACTTCAAAGGATAATAAAAGCTATTTTCCTGCAATATCATAGATACAATGAGACATTCAAGAAAGACAGGTGAATAAGCCATGACCTCCTAAAGTTTCAGAGATTTTGGATTAACCCCTTTCTTTCTTTTTATATAATGTCCTCTTTACAAAAAACTTTCACCCACCCCACTGTGAACACCACCAAATTTCCAAGGATTCCTAGGAATCTCACTGAATGCACAACATGTAATGGCTAATATCCTTCAAAATAAGCAATTCTTCTTTATATTTGTGCTAATCATTTGATGGGTACTTACTGCATGTGGAGATGCGGAATTACAGCATAGCTGAAAATATTGCTTAAATGTCATGTTGCGGGTACCTACTAATGGTATAAGATCAGGCAAATTACTTCTCTGTCTTCAATTTATTCATAAAACGGGAATAAGAATAATAATCTCATAGGTTATTGAAAAGTTAAATAAGATTAACATTTTGCGTGGAAATCTCTCAAAGTCAGTGGTGTTTAGTTTGTGGCCAATGTATATTGGCTGTTATTCTTACTCTGAGACAGAGACGGGGTCAAGAAGCTAAAAGCTATCACCAATGTTTTTTCCCCCCCACTGGATCCATTCATTAAAGATGCAACCTTACCATTCATACTTTGGAAAGTTCTAAGTGAATTTTGCAGAGATTGTTGATTGATTTGACCTGCAAGCTGGATTCTGAGTTGTCTTTGTGGTGGTGGTAGTGCTGACGATGGTGTAGATGTTTTTACAACTGGGTTGTATTGGTGTAGGAGAGTCAATTCAACCCAGATCATTGGAAATGTATAATGTGACCCCGCTCCCATTAATAAGTCCCAGCCTTTCAAGAGAGCAGGTGAAATTAATAAATGGTTTCGTTTTAGACGCCCTGCATCTGCATCTCGTGAACAACTCTGCCTACTATACCTACCTCCTGCTCCTCCTCAAGAGCATGGTCTATTCTGCCATTATCACTGTCAGTCTGCTTGGGAAACCCACACTCTTTGGTAATGGGAAGAGTTCCTAACACATGGTGGCACAAAAGGTCCACCTTTTTCCATTGGCTGTTATCCCTGAAAGCCAGTAGGCACCTTCCAGTCATGTCCCCTGGGGCTCTTTAACAAGATGACTTCCTTGAAGCCTTTTAATTTACACACCCTGAGGCCTCTATCTTTGTTAATGAATTCTGTACTGTTTTTCCTAAAAAGAACAAGTAAAATAATCAAGACTCTACTCTTGTCTCTGTATTCTTTCATTTGGTGTCATCAAACTGAGAGTCCAAGGTAAGAGACAGCATGACAACTGGGCCTAGAAATTCAGCATTGGTTCTAATCATGGTCAATTCCACATTTCTAATTCTTGCCCTGAAAGAGTCTTTATGATGTCTTTTTTGGGGACACTGGCCAGTGATGGTGTCCAGGTTATTTCTTCTTCAAAGATCAGCAGATTCAGACTCACTTGGTTTAAGACATTCTGGTGGTGACAGTATCACATGTCATGTGACTGGCGGGTGTGTCAGACCTGGACCCGTGTCACACGTGCACCATGTTTCCTGATGTCACAAGAACCGCATGAGAGCTGCACTAACACTGGATAGGTAGGGTGGTGGAAGGGTTAAGTGTTTGGACTCTGAACCCTAAGTGCCTGGGTTTAAATCTTGGGTCTACAGTTCCTTGAACTCCCTGTGCCATAATTTTCTCATTTGTAAAGAGGACTTAGAGTGACACATCTCCTGGAGTCGTGTGGATGAGATGAGATAATTATGCTGGGCACATGAAGTGGTCAACAGCATTTTCATCTACTGGCGCAGCTCTACTTTAGAAATAATACATACATGGGGCGCCTGGGTGGCTCAGTCGGTTAAGCAGCTGACTTCAGCTCAGGTCATGATCTCGCGGTCCGTGAGTTCGAGTCCCGTGTCGGGCTCTGTGCTGACAGCTCAGAGCCTGGAGCCTGTTTCGGATTCTGTGTCTCCCTCTCTCTGACCCTCCCCCATTCGTGCTCTGTCTCTCTGTCTCAAAAATAAGTAAACGTTAAAAAAAAATTTAAAGAAATAATACATACATGCACACACACACACACACGAAGTATGACACTCATTTATATGTGTGCATACATTTCTACAAACATGGGTATAAAACAAAATGTTCAGGATGTGGTAGGTGGGGAAAAGAATAAATGACTGTTTATTTTTTTTCTATTTGTGCTAATGAATGCATTTAAAGTAAAAAATTTTATATCTGAGAATGAAAACAATGTCTCATTTAAAAATGGGGAGGATCTTTTCTTTATTTGCAATCAGCTTGAGTTTCTGTGAAACAGCTGCTTTTGAAAAACAAATAGAAGAGCCTCTGTGGAAACAACATAAGATCCACCAGATACAAGAAAGAGAAAATTTAATTTCCACCTACTCCTTGATTCTTGGGAGTTTGATCAGACTTCTTTAGGCCGAGTGCCTGGGCCTCTACGTAGAGATCTGTAACTGTTTCTGCATGTGGAAAGCACAGAGGCAAACAGGGGAAACTAGCAAATGACTGAAAGCCGTGTGGGCTGATTTCAGTGCCGGGCACTCCTAGCCAGTGTCCCCTGTGGCTTCCAATCCTCAGCCCCTCCCTTCCCCAACCCGACCTGGGCAGCCCTGCGGGCTCTGTTCTGCACTGGCAGGTGCAGAGAGGGGGAGGGCGGTGGTGCAGGGGACAGTGTGGGGGGCAGGAGGGCGCTGGTGTTTTGTTTTCTCAGGGTTTTTCTGGTCTATGTGCTCTGTCAAATGTGGTTGATTCATGGAAAAGGCTTGAAGTCAAACCGGCCCCTACTGGTTGGGGCTGTGCAAGCGGTGGCTGGGGTGCTGCATGTTAAAATAGGGGCAGTTAAACCACAGCCAACTTTGCTCACTTCCAAAAGGTCACAGCTAATGAAAGAAAAATCCATCTGCACACACACATACAATGGCTGCCAAACATACTCTTATTCTGTGGGTGAGGGGTTCCCCTATTTCATGTCAAGTTCATTCCAAGTAGCTGCTTCATGAGTTGCAAGTCATATGACCAGGACTGTTCAGATACTGTACCTTCAGTCCACTCTGATGACACTCTTCTGATGGACCAGCACACAGACTTCTTGTCACCCTAGGTAATCCTGACATTCCACCAATGATCTGCACTTTTTCATGGTGTCTGATTTACCGGGGCTCATACTTCCCATCTAATTTTGTCAGTGTAGGCAGGGTGACAGAAGACTGGGCACGTGAAGCTGTTAGCACAGGTAGAGTGTAGACAGGGTAATAAGGAGGGGCTTCCTTCCTCACAACAACACAGACATATGGAGGCCTTGAGTTCAACTGTGTAATTGAATGTCATGTACTGAATCATCTAAGTCCCTCTACAGGGACAAATGACTGGAGAGTCAAGCTGAGCACGGCTCAATAGAAGACATGCACGGGAGGTAAAAGTGTGCTGGGGGTTGAGCAGAGGAGGGCTGTGCAGCCACATGAGCACAAACAGCAAGCATCCCCACCCCGACCCAACCCAAGCACAGTACAGACAGGGTGCCCAGTCCTGGGATCCAATGTGTCCAGTGCCTGGGGAAACAAAACTCTATTGCTGAGATTATGGATTAGGCTTCCACAGATGGAATTCACAGCATGTTCACACCATAGACTTCACTCCTCTTGGTCTGTTATCAAGAGCCAGTTTCTGGGTGAGCCTTGGCTTCCATGAACATGGACCACACGTTACTGGTTAAGTCCAGCATGTGTAGGAAAGAGTTCTCTCCCAGGGCAAATTATACACTGACATTCAACTCAGGCATCATCAGTGGGCTTGGTGTCTATGGGGCTCCCCTCCTGAGACAGGATATTCTAAACTGTGACCACACCACTGAGTTCCTGAGGCTTAGTCCAAAGGCCATAATTTGCAGACCCTCCTCAACACTTTTTCCACCTTAAGAAACTCTTTCTGGTTAAAATTCAGCGTCCTAAGCCCCTCCTGGTGGCACTTGTGTCATTTGGTCCATTCTCAGAACAAACACAGAGGAAGCCGATCTGACCTGCACAAATGTACCTTTGACCTTGTCATTACATTCCATAGTTATTTCTTCAGGAAATATCTCTGACAAAATAATACTTGTTCTCCATTATGTACATTTTCCTTCTAAAAATCAGAAAAAATCTAAATGTCTGAAAGTAGAAGAAAAGTAAATAATTATTATATTTCCATGAAATATACTGCATCCACTTACAATTATATTTACATAGTTTATTTATTTATTTTGAGAGAGATAGAAAAAGCCAGAGTGTGGAGGGACAGAGAGAGAGGGAGGGAGAGAATCCCAAGCAGGTTCTGTAAACATGAAACCCAACATGGGGCTGGATCTTACGAACTGTGAGATCATGACCTTAGCCAAAATCATGAGTCAGACACTGAACCGACTGAGCCACCCAGAAGCTCCAAAATTATATATATATATATATATATAGAGAGAGAGAGAGAGAGAGAAGGAGAGGGAGATATTATGGTAGCACAGAAAATGCTCATGCTATCAAATGAAAGCAAATATGTAATGAAAAATCCGTATGTCCCATAAGATGATATTTATAAAAATAAAAACCTAAATACATATGCACAAATCAGAAAGACAAGAAGAATATAATCAGGTGACTTCAATCATTTCTGGATATTCCAAAATTTCTACAACAGACTGTAAAATTTTTACATTATAATTTTTTAATATACATAATATCGGCAGTACGGCCACAATTCTGTGACATTTACAAACACCAAACTGTCAGGATACAAACTAAACTTTAAAACGTGATATGGCCGCAGATTTTGAAGGATGGGTTCTCTATGTGCATTTTTACAAAAAGCATGTATTCCTCTCACAAGCAGGGAAGGGAAAGAAAAAAGGATCTGTGGGAAGACCGAGGGAGCGGGTTAGGGACAGAGCGTCCTCACAAGCAGAGGAAACAGCCTGCCTCACGGTTGCTTTCCTCTTGTCAGATAATACACCTCAAATAGGACATTTTTTCTTCAGACAATGTCTGCTATGTGATAGCCAAGATCAAATCTGGTCCAGGAGAATGAATAGCAGAGAACATTATGAAAGATTGTGTCCCACATCTAAACCCCATAAATGTCACACCGTTCAGGTGACATTTGTGGTGACATAAATAGATAAAGGTATCGCTGTTGGAAGGCTTCCCTTTCTAGCCTATTCTACTGCTGTAGACACACGGGGGCAGATGAAATGCCTTCCCACTTGGACAGGAGTGTAAGGAAGATGGTCTTACCACGTCTTCCTGTTTCTGGGCTTACTCTCCACCTGTCAAGTTAATGGTGTTTCACCATAAAGAGCTGACATGTCTTGGAATTATTTGGGCGTCCTAAAAAAAGACAAACTTTTATTTAAAACACAATAATGTGTGTGTTTTGCATAATTTAAAAGTGAATGTAAGCAAGGCCTTCTGGCCATGGTCATCAAATCTTCTTCTTGAAAACCGACTGCAAAAGTAAAATAGATCAAAACAAAACTAACCATTTCAATGATTGGGAAATGTCCAATTTCATGCAACAATCTGAGAGTTGTTTATGCTTGAAAAGTTGCAGAAGTCGGGGAACAGCAGTGGTGCTCTGGTCTAGAGTGAGTCCCATTCCTTGCCCACCTCCCAACACCCGGTTCCACGGACATGAAGGTTCTTCATAATGGGCATAGGTAGAGGTGCCATGAAAATACTCAGCAAAAAGTATAACGTGGGAAGACTTGTCACGTAGCACATACGGTCTGTGTGCCCATTGCCCGAAGGATGAATGAGTTACTCAACACAGATAATGAAAACATTTGGCAGAGGGTTGAAATCTTAATTAAGTTGCTTGAACACACTTGTTCTTGGCTACCAGTAAGCCATGTAGACACAGTGTGCTACATAGGAATCTAGGCTGAAAAAGAAAATAATTAAAAGAACACAGGAAAATCCAATCAGCCACATACCGCAGCGGATATAATATCGCAGATTTAACTCAAGCGACATTCTCAACATAGAAACGGCGATGAAAGCAAACTGGGGGCAAATTCACAGTCCAGCGCTGCTGCGATATATTTTCAACAAAACATTTTTCCAGAAAAAAAATAAGAAGACAGGCAAAGAACCAGAAAAGCGTAATTAATATTAGTAGGAAAATCCCGCACAACTGAATACACACTGTCCTTGAGTGTGTCCAGTTACTTTCTTTAGCAAAGACTTCAAAGCCGCTATTACAAATGTGTTCAAAAATTATACAATACCATGTTTAAAGAATTAAAGAGAAGTATGACAACAAAAAGTCAACAAATAGATATTCTAATGCAAACTACTTAAAATGCAAAAAAGAATAGATATTAAAAATCTATAATAGAGAAGGTTTATACCTGAAGTGAAATATTCACTAGAGGGCTTTAAGAGAATATTCAGCTTGGCAGATCAAACAATCTCGATACAAAGGAACTTCGTCTTGATAAAAGGCATCTGTGAAAACCCATAGCTGATGTCATACTTAATGTTGAAAGACTGAATGCTTTTTCCCAAAGACCGGGAACAATGCAGGGATGTCCGTTCTTGACGCTCCTATGCGGCGTGATACTAAAGGTTGTATATAGTGAAACAAGAAGAAAAGTGACGATGAAAGTAAAGGCCCACATGAATTAGCTGTGAGTGTGGGCCGCAGCACTGAGACCGGCTTCAAATCCTAACTCCTCCTCTGACTTTTCCAGTGACCTTGCACAGTGCCTCAAATTGTTCATCTCTGATAGGGATAATGAGACTCCCACCTCATCGAGTGGTTTGAGGAAGCCATACGACAATGCAGTTGTTACATTTGACATGGCGCTCTGGCGGGGCAGGGAGAGGGTGACCGAGGCAGCAAATGGCTGCAGAAACCAAAGCAGGAAATGCTGAAAGAAAGGTGGAGAAGACAGGAAGTGGTGCAATGAATGAGGTAAAGGAGGCAGAAATACAGAGGGTGGAAATGGCCTGGAGAAGGCAGGGATGTGAGGCCTAAGAAAGGGCCGAGTCCCCAGGGAGGCTCTGCTTTCTTCACGGGCAACAGCTCAGAGAGAGCTGCACCCTCAGACACGGGGACCCGGGAGGAAGGTCGGGCTAGGGGATGACGGGTAAGAAGAGGAGCGGACCCTTCCCCTCGTCTGCCTGTCATCTGAGATGCACATGGCCGGTCACACGGGGTCTGTGTCCCCGGGTTACATGTATTTTACACTCTGTGTCTCCCCACTGCTCCCACATCAAGACCACGTCTCGGTTATTTCCGTCTCCTACGTGCCTGCGCTGTGAGATGTCTGCTCAGCAGCGTTCTGACAGGAGAGGCAGGGAGGGCTGAGCTTTTGAATGGCGGATGAAAACACAGGCGATAATCACATTTTTGTTACCTGCTTCAGATTCAGGAGGAGAATAAAACTGACCATCAGAAAGACCTCCAGGTATGAGTGCCGCCCTCTCCGAAGCATCCTGAACTATCAGGAGTCCTGGAAGGGAAGAAATTCAGAGGCTGAGAGTGACATCACAGTTCTGGTAGCTTCTCGGCGAGGTTAGGCACAATAAAATGGTGTCGTTGCTACGCTAAAAAAGAGAAAAACCCTTGCCAGAAAGAAAATCTTTCAAACAAAAAATAGGTTTTATTATTACGCTGTGAACCAGTGCTGTGAGGGCACATGGCAGCAGACTTAAAAACCTGCCTGTGACTCAGGGGATTCTTTGAGTCAGTATTTATGGCCTCTTTCCCTGGAGAACACTTTCCTCCCTGCAGAAATCACCATAATCAAAACCAAAGCACAAAGCAAAACCACCTGGTAGGTCATACAAATGGCCTCCAGTATTCACTTCGTTAGGGAAATAGCAAATGTAAGGCACAATAAGTGGAGAGACTTGTATAAATGTGGAAAGCGTCAGTAAGATGGGGAAGAAAGATTTATTATTTAAAAAGGTCCCCCCAGGAAAGGGAATTGAACAAACACAGAAAAGGGGAGGAACTGACGTGGAAGCTCAGGACGGGCGCCCGCGAGCACAGGGAGCCTCGGCGGCGAGTCTCGTCCGGAGTGGAGCGAACACGAGAGAAGCCGGAGGAAGCCGCGGCCGAATCGCAGGTGCAGGTGTGAGCTCGCTGCCTGCTCGTGACCGTGAGCGTACCCTCTGCTCCACGTTTTCATCGATGCCAGGTCTGCCCTGTTAGTGCCTTTGAACGTGGTGGCATCACACTCGCATTCAAGTGTCAGTCACATTAGCAGCACCAGTGACCCCCGGATGACGTTCCCAGGGAAATGTGCCTGTCACTGGCGGTGGAGGGATTCATGCAGTGGCTGCAACCAGCGGCAGAAGGAGAAGCACAGAGGAGCAGTGGACAGACGGAGGGACAGACACGGATTGACGGGAATGCGATGCCGTTTATATAGATGTAAAGACGCATTATTCACAAGCAATTCTCCGTAGATTTCACAAGTACATAGGACACCAAACATATCAGACAATTCTCACTTGTGCCTGAAGAAATGGGGATTTTACAAGAAGGAGCCGCTTACCTAAAACTCCCAGCACACCGAGTATACAAGTGGAAAAAGAGGTCTCCTGCCTGGTATTTCTAGGCTCTTCCACTCGCTAAGCTGAGTCTTTCCTGTAAGAGAATTCACTTGCTGGGAATCCAGGGATTATAAAGTGTAGGACATACCTGCAATGGCCAGCAGGGGGTGTAAGAAGTCAGCGTAAGTAACAAGCAAAGTTCCACCGTTTTTAAGCAGGAAGCACAATATTGAGAAAAAGAGGGAAGTAGAACCACATCACATTTTGCATTCAAAGCAACAGCTCACTGAGGACAGAAATTAAGCCCCGAATCACAAACATCCAAGAAGTTTACTTAGAGCACAGGCCATGAGACCCTGGCCGACTCGAAGTTCTGGCTGTGCTCTTTCTCAGCTAGGCAAGCTCAAATACACTTGTCTCATCCGCAGAATGGGATGAGTAATACCTACTTATGCTTGCAAGGAAGGAATGAATATGTGCAGTGTTTGACATTCAATAGGTTATTTGGTATTATTTAAGGGATCAGTGATTGCCGTTATGACCTTCAAACTATTGGTCATCACAAAAAGCAAACTACTACTAATTCAGCAGTGCTAGAAGAATCTCTACTACGTTCAGGAGTCCAGCACTGTCACCCGAATGACTGCTCTTCAAGAATAGCTCATGCTCTTTGCTTACTGGCATGTGAGAGAAATTCTCGAGTTCTGCAACTTCTTTGGAATTTCCTTTATGGCTGTTTACTTTCTAGAGCTTAAAAGAAACTATATGTACACATGGAATTCTACTTATATGCAGTGGATGCTGTGACGGGTTTTGGACTCTAACAGAGATTTGAGTCAAAGCTCCTTTACTGACTTACATGACTCTGAGCAGGTGAAATGTCTTCAGACTCTGCTGGAAGCCAAGCTATCTCAGCCTGAGTGGCAGGGCCCCAGCTGTGGACTCCCGCTTTAGGTAATTTGGCCTTAAAACTACCTGGGGTATTGTCTGTTGTGGAATTGCCCTCGGCAGGCCTCCTGGGAAAAGAAACATTAGGGAAGAAAATAAGGTTCCTCAAGAAATTGTGAGGCCTTACATTTAGCCCTTGCCATCCCCTATGGACACTCCTCTACTTACAGAAAGGATAGCCTCATACATTTGCCAGCAAAGAGGGCCTGTAAAGGAGAGACATATGGATTTGAAAGCCTCACTCTGGCAACTAAGGAGTGTATCTCTGGGCACAGTTGACTTCAACCCCTAGGCCCACCTGGCCCCCCGAGGCATTCCAGATGATGACTGAACCTAGTCGGTTGAGGTACAGAATGGTTCATTGTCTCCTAGGTGCATTGTCTCTCTGAGAATGTATGGGGCATGGGTTTCTAAGGCTTTTTCGGCCCCTCCTGGCACCTCGGACCGAGGCAAACACATTGTTCTTCTGGCCTCATGTGGTTAGGAGGTCATGTCCCTGTAACTGTTCCACTTGAGGTGTTGAGAAATGGAGGGCCTTTCACGAGAACAGCAAAGTGAATGCTTTGTAGATTATAAACGCAGATGCATAATGGAATAATGTAAGAAATTAATCAATAATCCAAGGGTATGCAGGAAAGTTAGGGGAAAATCACCATGTTATTTCTTAAAGGTTGTTTACACATAGGAACATTTTCAAAATTACGTGATGTTAGAAAAACATAGATGACGTATGCTACAAGGAAATGGCTAGCATATAGAACGCCACATTTACTGCAATAAATCGGCCAGTTCAACACACTGCTGTTGTCTGTGTCCATTTTTATTTTAGTTTTAGTTTTTTATTTTAGTTTTTTATTTTAGTTTTGTTTTATTTTCACTGACACCGTTCTTCCTTCGGGAACCCCTGGACCTGCTGGAGCAGGACTCTGGCACTCACCCACAGGATAAGAGTATGTTTGGCAGCACTCGTATGCGTGTGTGCAGATGGATTTTTCTTTCATTAGCTGTGACCTTTTGGAAGTGAGCAAAGTTGGCTGTGGTTTAACTGCCCCTATTTTAACATGCAGCACCCCAGCCACCGCTTGCACAGCCCCAACCAGTAGGGGCCGGTTTGACTTCAAGCCTTTTCCATGAATCAACCACATTTGACAGAGCACATAGACCAGAAAAACCCTGAGAAAACAAAACAGCAGCCCCTTCCTGCCCCCCACACTGTCCCCTGCACCACCGCCCTCCCCCTCTCTGCACCTGCCAGTGCAGAACAGAGCCCGCAGGGCTGCCCAGGTCGGGTTGGGGAAGGGAGGGGCTGAGGATTGGAAGCCACAGGGGACACTGGCTAGGAGTGCCCGGCACTGAAATCAGCCCACACGGCTCTGGGTCATTTGCTAGTCTCCCCTTTGCCTCTGTGCTTTCCACACGCAGAAACAGTTCCAGATCAGTTCCAGATTTCTAGGTAGAGGCCCGGGTATTTGTCCTAAAAAGGTCTGATCAATTTCCCGAGAATCAAGGAGTAGAAAATTAAATTTCCTCTTCCTTATATCTGGTGGGTCTTGTGTTATTTCCCCTTGGGAACCTGTATTTGGATTCCAAAAGCAGCTGTTTCACAGAAACTGAAACTAATTGTAAATAAACAAAAAAAAATCCTTTCCAATTTTAAATGAGGCATTGTTTTCATTCTAATATATACAAGTTTTTACTTTAGGTGCATTCATTACCGAAAATAGAAAAACATTTATTTTTTTACCCACCTACCACATTGAACATTTTGTTGTACATCCATGCTTGTAGAAATACACACACATATATAAATGAGTGTCATACTTAGTGTGTGTGTGTGTGTGTGTGTGTGTGTACGTGCGTGTGTTCTCTATTATTTCTAAAGTAGAGCTGCCTGCAGTAGATGCTGTTGAACTTCCTAAATAAAAACTCATCACATCCACACAACTCCAGGAAACGTGTCAGTGTAAGTCCATTTTACAAATGACAACATTACAGCATGGAGTGTTCAAATAGCTATAGACCCAAAATTTATATCTGAGCACTTGAGGTTCAGAGTCCAAGCACTTAACCTCTCCACCACCCTACTTTTCCCGTGTTAGTGCAGCTGTCCTGGGGTTCCTATGACATCAGGAAACATGGCGTATGTGAGACACTGGTCCAGGTCTGACATACCCACCTGTCAGGTGACATGTGATACTGTGGCCACCAGAGTGTCTTAAACCAAATGAGTCTGAATCTGCTAAGGAATAACCTGAGCCCTTCACTGACAGTGGCTCGCCCGGGGCTAGAGCCCCAAAGAAGGCATCACAAGGACTCTCTCAGGGAAAGAGTTAGAAATGTGGAATTGGCCATGATTACAACCAATGCTGAATTTGAAGGCTCAGTTGTCCTGCTGTTCCTTACCTTAGCCTCTCAGATTTCACCAAATGAAAGAACACAGAGATAAAAGTACACTTTTGATTATTTTTATTATGCCTGTTATGAACAACAGAACAAAACTCAGGTAGCAAAGATGGCAGCTTCCATGTATGTAAAATAAAAGGCCTCCAGGCAGTTATCTGGATACAGAGCCCCAGGGGCCGCGATGGAAGCTGCACGCCGGCTGTACTCAGAGGCGAGGGTGCTGGGTGGCTGACCAGCTGGTGGGCATGAAGGAGAGAGAGGTGCTAAAGCCCCCGTGGGTGCCCCCCGGCCCCGCCCCTGACTCATGGCAGAGTCTGTTCTTGGTGCAGAGTGACATTTCCTGTTTGCCCAGGAGTTTGCAAACCCATTCTGCAATGATGACACATAGAAAAAGGCGACGTGTGAGTTGAAATGAACCACCCAGAAAGAAAGCCCCGCTAGACCCTCAGCAGACACTTTTAGTGACAACAGTCAATGGAGAAACATGGACCCTGTGCCACCACGGGTCAGGAACTCTTCCCATTGTCACAGAGTGCCGCTCTCCCAAGCAGACAGATGGCGGTGATGATGGTGTAGACCATGCTCTTGACGAGGAGGAGGAGGTAGGTGTAGTAGGCAGAGGTGTTCATGAGCTGCAGCTGCAGGGGGTCTAAAGGAAGCCATCGGTTAGTTTTACCTGTGTTTTTGAAAGGCGAGGACTTACATGAGAGAGGGGTTGACAGCATACATTTCAGATGACCTGGGTTGAAGTGACTGCCCGACACCACCACAACCTGACATTAAACATCTACACCCCCATCAGCACTACCACGCCACTAGGACAATTCAGAATCCAGCTTGCAGGTCAACTCAATCACCAACCTCTGAGAAGTTGACTTAGAACATTCCCACATATTCAAAGGAACAGTCACATTTTTAATGAGCGAATCCAATGGAAAAGATCATTGGTGATAAAGAGCTCTTAGCACTTCCTCACCCCGACTATGTCTCGAAGTAAGAATAATTGCCAATGTCCATTGACCACAAACTCACCACCACTTACTTGAGAGCTTCGCATGCAAAACTTTAATCTTATTTAATTGTCAATAACCTCTGAGATTATTACTTTCATTCCCATTTTAAAAATAAATCGAGGATATAGAAGTAATTGCCTAGTGTTCTATCATTAGTACGAGGAGCCAAATATCAAATCCAGGAACATGATGTTCAAGCACATATCCTCAGCTACTGTGTAATTCTGCATCACTTCACGTAATACCTATCCAAGATATCAAATGATTAAGCACAGATATAAAGCTGAATTGCTTATTTTGAAGGATCTCAGCCATTACATGTTGTGCATTCAGTGAGATTCCTAGCAATGGTACAAATCATGGAAATTTGGTGGTGTTCATGGCAGGGTGGGTGAGAGGTTTGTGTTAAGAGGGCATTACATAAAATGGAAGTAAGGGATTAATTCAATTTCTCTGCAACTTTAGGAGATCAAACTCATTCCCTTTTCTCCCTGAGTATCTATCATTCTAGCTATTATGTTATAGGACTATAATATTTCATATCCTTCGAAGTGTAACAGGAAATACATGATGTCAGAAATAATTAATGACAATAATGATGGACCAGGCTGGCTACTCAATGAACCACAAGGCCAAGGATCTCCACAAAGTCAGAACCCCAAAATTATTAGCCCTTGGTGTGAAAGGGACCTCAAGGGGTGATGCGATCAAAACTCCTTGCCCTTGGTCAGGTAATATGTTACATAAGGTCCAGAGGCCCCTTGATATTGGACTTGGAGGGCAGATCAGCAAGACTATAGTCAACGCTCCATGTCACTTTCTTACTTTCCCACATATGTTGGAAGAAAGGGCTAGAAACCAGTACTTACAATGTGTCCGCTAAATGAGATACCCGATGCTAGACATTCCACATACGTGCTCCTATGGCTTTGCTAACTCAGGCGTTATTTGTGTTATTCCTGGCTGGCTCAGCAAATGTAAGTAATGTGCCCATATTCATGCAACTAATAACGAAACAATTGGGGTGAAAATCCAGTCTGTGGCATCTCCAAAGGGTGCAGCCTGTCTCAAGGCCTTGGCTTTGGACTTAGAGGGAGAATAAAAATTGAGTTAGTATATGAACTCTGGATTCAGTTGTTCCCGGTTGCAGCTCCAGATCTCATTGTGTGGCATGGTGCAAGAGATTTTGTTAATTTTAGCTCATTGCCCTCAGGCGTAAAATGGGAATAAAATCTTCCATGGTGAGTATTAAGAATTAAACAAAAGGCACTCACAGTGCACGCAATGCCTTCTGAACGGGAACCTCTCAGTGTCAGTTCATTCATTAACTATGAGCAAGAACAAAGGCTTAAAAAAAACCCCAGAAGCAACTCGATATCATGTTTTCCATAGTCAGTAGAAACAAAGGCCACAGAAGTGAATGAAGTCCACTGCTGAAAGACTTCAGAGGCCCTTGCTGTACCCCTACTTGATGGTCCTCTCATTCCCAAACCTGCATTCACTGTGTGAAGATGATCCCTGGGAAATGATGGATTGACTTAAATTATCACTCAGTCTATTTTGGAAGATCCAACCATTGTGAGGTTTCTATCTGAAGTCAGGAAGTTTAAAAGTTAACCTGATTGTGAGGGAAAAAATGCTATAGCATAACATAAAGGCAAGCAGATAGACAAACTTACCATTTTCGTCTTTCAAAGAAGCTTCTGTAGAGTTAACAGCAGTGAGCTCTGCAAGAAATAATAGCAAATATTATTTGATCGTTCATATCCATTAATTGGCACGTGGCTGTGTTGTGGATGGATGGATAGGTACATACGTACATACATACATAGATGACAGATAGAATTTGTCATCAGAGAAGAAAGAGTTATTATAAATATGAGCCCGCAATTACAGAAAGGGTTGGTCTGATTCTACGTAGTTCAGTAGATCAATTCATACATTGTATTTCTGCACATGGAGATGTTGAAGTTCTTGAATGATGAATGGTTTTTTCTCACAACTAGCAGGTAATGTTTGAGACTGTCTTGTTTTCCTTCTGTGCTCATAGCTCTTAGCACAGAATCTGCTGTGATGCAGGTGCTCTATAAATACTTGTTGGATGGAGAAATAACCAGTGGCTGTCGTACAGTCCTCAGCACCCACTGCCGACCTGAAGGGTTGCTACCAAAATAAATGCGTCTGACCCTAGGACCCACAGCAGAATCTTACATGTCGGAAGGAGTCTGTTCTGGGTAAATTTTTCATCAAGCAAAGAAATCAGTCCTACCTTTCAAGTCACGCACGCCCCACGATGCCCAACTCCCACATATCATTTTGTGGAGTGGTTATGCTTGTGGACATGACAACAATCCTGATGAAAACCAGTTCCTATCGAGTGATTATTACTGTGCCAGACACTTATGCCAAAGGTTCATGTGCATTATCCCAGCTGATCCCCCAGTGCCAGTGATGTGAACTGAATTTGGAGGACTCCATGTTACACACAAGGAAATAAGGTTTAGAGGGTTTAAATAACTTATGGAGAGTTGTGCCACTGATGAGCAGAGCCAGCACTCAGGGATGGTTGTGGCGGGTTAGATGAGTTACAGCATGTGGAAAGTGCCTTATAAAACAATCCATAGAAATAGAACATAACTGCACCACTGTGGACTCTTAGACATCATCCCTTCCAGATATCTGAGAAGCTCAGCACCTCAGTGCAAAGATAGAATGACAGGTCAAGTCACATTGATAGCCATCTGAATATATAAAACGTGAGGTGACAGTTGTATTTCTCTATAGTGTTTAAAAAAAAAAGCACGACATACATACAAAGACAAAATTCCTTAAAAAGATCACTGACAATTGCATGCAGAAAGAGAGAGGTGCAAGATAATTTTGGTTGATTCTTTTTCTGTTCTGCTGAGTGTAATCTTATTTCGGTGCACTATTTAAAAAATGGGTTTAGGGCATAGGTTTTTGGGTAAATCCCAAGAAGGAACATGTTAGTATAAACCTGTTAAATGTTAAAAGATCTTCAAGAGCTGACTTTAAAGTTCTTAAAGATCTCTTTATTTCCCATACAGTGACTTTACATTGAAACTAATATAGCCTGTAAGTATATCAACTAACTGCGATTAAAATAAAAACTTTAAAAAAGATCAATAAAAATCTCTTATCATCATGCATTGATCAACATAAAGTCATGTAGGTAACAATTTTCATAATAAAATTTGTGTGTGTCCTAGGTGCTCTTTCTTGATTGTGGTTGGTTAAAAACATGGACAAGATGAGTTTTATCTGCCTTTGGAATCACTCCATAGTTTTGTTCTTTCGCGTATATGTATCATAAACACACACACACACACACACACACACATAAGCTTTTTTCAAAAACAACAACAACTAACCAAAAACTTCCAAGAAACAGCACTAGAAATCTGCTGCAGAATTACATTAACAGAAATGCCCCATTAGCTTTGTGGTCATGAGAAGACGCTGGGAAACATTCATTTCAGAAATAAGTGCCAAGTAAGACACATCATAAAACAGGAACTTCTCCTTCATCATACACATCACCATGGGACTTACTATACCTTTTACTTTTCTCCAATCACTAGAGAAATCAAAACTTAAGAGGATATTTGAACCCAATGGTTACATTAAATTTATGCTGTGCTCATTTGCTTCTTTTCTGTTTCTCAGCTACAGAGCTAAAAAATTAGGGCTGCCTGTGTGATCTTGTTTTAGTTAGTTATAAGGAAGGACATAAATAAATACAATAAGTATATGAAAAAATTCATCCGTGGGGCACCTGGGTGGCTCAGTCGGTTAAGTGTCTGACTTTGGCTCAGGTCAAGATCTCATGGTTGGTGGATTCAAGCCCCGCGTCGGGCTCTCTGCTGTCAGCATGGAGCCTGTTTCTGATCATCTGTCCCCCTCTCTCTCTGCACTCCCCGCCCCATCAAAATAAATAAATATACCTAAAAATGTTTAATAAAAAACAAAAAGTAAAAAAAAAGTAATCCATGTTATGCTTTCAAGATCAAGCGTTGTTACTGACATAATTTCATGTGCTCTCATCATAGTCCAGCTGAAAGCGAAGGTAATGTGTGGCCCTAATTTGATCATTGGACACACTAATAATCTGTGAAATCACAAAAATTCATTCGAGTAAATTTTAAAGATCTGATTGATCTATTCACCAATCTATATCTCATCTGGCAAGTAGAGAGGGGCTCCAAAGAGGCACAGAAATGGGGAGATTTTTAAAGATAGGGAATGAAAAAGGTTATTAGCAAAGAACATTATTATTGTAAGGTCACTCTCATAAGGGGAATGGAGAGGGTCGATCAGTAAACTCCCTAGTGCGGACCAGGAAATGCCCATGTTCGCTGATTCAAGGCTACAGTTCTGGGGGTTGAAACTGCAGCTGGGCAGGGATGAAGTCTTGGTTTACTGGTTTGGGGTCTTAAGCTGAGTGAGGCCATTTTGAGCCTGTGGTTTTCTTTTTAACAGCCCTGCCTTTTGATCAGACTCCCGGTTTAACTTAAAGAGACACAATTGAAGGCATTAACAGCACTCAGCAACCTCTCTGAAGTTTTCAGTTCGTGTGTTCGCTCTTCTGATATTCACAGGTCTTGACCTTTTGGCCTGTGAATGTTCAGAGGTTACCGCTTCAGCTCTACAGTGTTTGAGTTGGTCATTCTGTTCTCTTGGTTTCTTTTCTTTGACATTCCAATCTTAGAGACATCATTAGTTTGCAGGTAACCAGCTCTGAACTTGCATTTAAAGCTTTTGAGAGAACCACCAGGCAGCTTATTGTAATTACAAAATACAGGATAATTCCTCATGTTTGGAGAAGTTTGAAGGGATAGTTCCCAAGACTCAAAGCAATGAAAATCAAGTAACTCTTTGAAGCCAAGAGGCTTGCTCAGTGACCTGATGTTGTTGAGTTTTAACTTCCCCAGACCTGTTAATTGGGGTATAGCAGGTGTTCTTGGTTAGAGGAGAGACCCAGCCTTGCTCAGCTAAGAGATAATCAAGGTCTATCTTATTTTCAGGAAGTACTTTTGCGCCAGAGTCTAAGGATTTTTGTTGGGCAGCCATTACTTTAGTAAGAGGTTCTGCAACAAATTCAAGAATGAAGGAGAAGGTCCTGAACATACCTCATTTACAATTTATCCTTAACCAGGGAAGTAGGGCCCCTCCAAAGGGGGGAATCCTGGATCATGGAAGCTTCCTGGGAGGTCCCTTCTAACTCAGGATGTAAACTGAGGGAAGTCAACCAATGAGAGGTCTTCTTTAGCTTGAGTAAAGCTAAGACCAGTTACCTTTACTGCTAGTCTGAAATAGAAGTTTCCTCTAAAGTCCAGAGTTTACCCTTGCTAGCAATTACCTGGGAGAAACAAATGAGGGCCATCGCCAGAGCAAAGGAAAAGAGAGGAGGAAGAAAGGGTTTCATGTTTGATGAAAGTATGAAGGGTGATGTTTCTTAAATCTTTGTTTATTTTTGAGAGAGAGAGAGAGAGAGACCACAAGTGAGGGAAGGTCAGAGAAAGAGGGAGTGGGAGAATCCCAAGCAGGCTCTACACTGTCAGCGCAGAGCCGGGGAGGGGCTCAATCTCAGGAACCTTGAGACCATGGCCTGAGCCCAAATCAGGAATTGGACAGTTAACCTACTGAGCCATCCAGGCGCCCTAAAAAATTCTTCCTTCCAGTCTTAATCGATCCTGACCACACATAACATTCCTTTGCAAACATCCCCTTTTACAACTTCTCTTTTACATTCAGGCTTTTTCTTGAGTTTGCCTCTTCAGATAACCAGCCTTACCTAGGAAAAAAATCTTTTTTTTCCCTCCCTCAAAAACACATTTCCATTTCTCATACTTTTCTTATTAAAAAGACACATCTTACTTTCCTTGCACTCCAGGTTGTTTCCCTTATTATTTCCAGTAGTCTGAATTACATTTATTAAAATTCTGTTCTTTTAGAAACTTCACTTTTTTTTAAATTTTTTTTTTCAACGTTTATTTATTTTTGGGACAGAGAGAGACAGAGCATGAACGGGGGAGGGGCAGAGACAGAGGGAGACACAGAATCGGAAACAGGCTCCAGGCTCTGAGCCATCAGCCCAGAGCCCGACGCGGGGCTCGAACTCCCGGACCGCGAGATGGTGACCTGGCTGAAGTCGGACGCTTAACCGACTGCGCCACCCAGGCGCCCCTAGAAACTTCATTTTTAATGAAAGCTAATAAGCGAGCAATTGTTGGGGAGCCTGGGTGGCTCAGTCGGTTAAGCGTCTGACTTCCTCCCAGGTCATGATCCTGTGCTTCGTGGGTTTGAGCCCAGCGTCAGGCTCCGTGCTGACATCTCAGACCTTGGAGCCTGGAGCCTGCTTCAGATTCTGTGTCTCCCTCACTCTCTGCCCCTCCCCTGCTTGCACTCTGTCTGTCTCTAAAAAATAAATAAATATTTAAATCTTTTTAAATAAAATAAGCCAGCAATTGTGATCTGTTACACCAGCATTTCTTAGATTGGTAAATTTATGGATACATTTCAAAAAGTCTAGAAACATGTGCATCATCATAAAACAATCTTTCAGTAAGTCACAAAATACATTTCTGAATAAGTCCAAGTTATCTTCAGTTTCTCTGCAATACCAAAACCAAAAGTAGGTAAACCTATGTTCATTAACTAACAAGTGAGTGTTTTATCTTACTTGGAAATGATCTAGATATTTAATGAATATAATCTAATTTAATACTTGACTTAACTCAGCAGAACTTTAAGGATTTAGGTCACCAAAAAGATTTGGGAGACTATTTAAAACATTATCTTAAAAGAGTTATTTTATTTACATCTTTCAATTTACTTGTTCATGAAGTTGAGCTGAAATTACCCATAAAAATATTATGAGACGTGGGGAGGGATGGGTTAAATAGGTGATGGGAATAAGGAGTGCCCTCGTCCCTATGAGCACAGGGTGATGTATGAGGTGCTGAATCACTAGATTGTACATCTGAAACTAATAGAACCCTGCCTGTTAACTACACTGGAATTAAAATTAAAACTCAAAAAGAAAAATGTTAGGAAATATCAAAATCCATCATTATCCCAAGCTATTTTCTTTAAGATTTTAAAGAGACCACATCTACTTATTTGACTTTTAGTAAATCCATGCATGTGAAAGTTTTAATTTTAGTGCTAATAACTCTAAAAAATATGTCTATTTTATTTAAAACAACAACCAAATAATTGCCCAGATCATGTGAAGTTGAAACACACATTGATTAGTTTCTATCATTCTGAGAGGTTTAGAATGCCCAATCCTTGCAAGTGCTTGCCTTCAAACCAAGGAAATGGAGCTCTTTGCAAATTAATTTTGACAATGTCTCCAGAGAGAAAAATATCTCACATTGACGATGTGTATTTGTGGACACACAGATCGCTGCAAAGACCCTTGAGTCACTGATATTTTGGAGACATTTATGGAGAAAGTGTTAAGATTTATATGTTTCCCCGGGATTATGAAGGACACTGAGCCAGGATTTAGGCACAGGAGGCCTTTAGCAGTTTGTATTTTAAAACAGTCTCTTTGGGGCGCCTGGGTGGCTCAGTCGGTTAAGTGGCTGACTTCGGCTCAGGTCATGATCTTGCTGTCTGTGAGTTCGAGCCCCGTGTCGGGCTCTGTGCTGACAGCTCAGAGCCTGGAGCCTGTTTCAGATTCTGTGTCTCCCTCTCTCTGACCCTCCCCCGTTCATGCTCTGTCTCTCTCTGTCTCAAAAATAAATAAACGTTAAAAAATTTTTTTTTAAATAAATAAATAAAACGGTCTCTTTTCCTTTGTTTCTCTCAGTCCTGGGCGCTTGTGGCCTGTGTTTACATGTCAAAAGTGTGATAAGATTGATCACTTTAAGGGTGAAGAAAGAATGCAAGTTCCTCCAAGAAAGACTTTCTTTTCCAAAAGCCAACCATCTATAAGCCCTTTTCCAGAACTATGAGAAGTGTGGGGGTGGGTGAAGGAACAGGGGCACTCTGGATTGACCCAAGAGCTGCATTTCTGGTTCTGTTCGCATTTGTCAGTCCAGCTGGTCTCAGTGTCTCAAATACTTGGATTTACGTGAAATGACATCAAAGTTTGATCCAAGTATGTGCCTCAATTGGCTTCCTTCCCTCTGAGTGCATAGTTTACATTTTAAGTATTTCTGGCATATAGAATAACCCTCTTGGGTGTAAGATGGGTCCCCAGAGAGGGTGCAGAGAATATTGCCCTCCCCAGATCCAGGGTCACCCACAGTCACAGCCAAAGGAAGAAACCCATAAGCCACACGTCCCAGGCAGGCAGAGAGCTAAGAGCAGTGATTCAGGATGACGCCAGCAAGGAGGCAACGGCTGTCTCTGGGAGAGGAAGGATCCATAAGCAATGGGTGTGGATTTGGAAAGGGTGGGACAACAGGAAATTTTGTTATCCTCTCCGGACCAGGCATGTGGGCAGAGATTTGGAAGAAGTGGATTCTCCTTCGAGTCTCCACCCTTGGATGGCTTCTGCCAGTTTTTGCAGGACCCCTTCTGCTGGTCACGGTATTTACCAGAAATCACTTAACTGTTTAAGGAAATAATGTAGCAGTTTCCAGAAGAACCCTCAGTTTCATCAACTCTGGGCGGGGCTCATGTGGAGTTCTTCCTATGAAGGTACATACGGGGGTGTCTGTAAGGCCATTGACTTGGCTGACTTCTGTTTATAGCTGTGGAGTCTTTTCACAGCGAGAAACATTTCACACTGGAGTGAGGGCCCAAAGAGCAAGGAGGGAAGTGGGGGGGGGGGGGGAGTTACGTGAGTCTTACAGTTTTGTTGTTATAGGTACCTGTTCCATCTTTAATTTTCACTAGGCTTTTGCAATGAATGTTTCAAGGAAACTACCTTGGAATTTAAACCTTCTGGAGGCTTCTGCTTATTAATTAACGGAAGTGTCCTCCTTAATTTGAGAACACTTGCTTTTAAACACACTTCTTAAATAATCTTATCTAGTTGGAAAGTTCCCCATGATGTCTATTGTATTTCTAGGTCATAATTGCTCTGGGGGCTGGAAGCAGATCTGTGGGATCCTAGCCTCAAATTAAGTGAACACACCCTTTTGGTTAGCCATATGTAGCCGCAAATGAGGTGTAGCCATATTTCTGTTTGGTCTCCTTTGGGGGTCACCAACCCCAGTTACAAAGCCAGTTTCTCAGGACACAAAGCAAGCTTCCTAAGATTTTGCCATGTTTGATAGGTATCTGTCACTTCTGGGACTATGGTTCTTAGACGTAAAATAAGCAGGTGTAATGGAGGGTGGTGTACTTGATTCTTTAGAATTAAGGATCCCATAAGCTCAGACTGGGGGCTTCTCGGACCCGAACTAATACACAAAATGGATGTGTCTTCAGATAGGGACAGTGCATGATTTAGAGTGTAGCTCCTTGCAGGGACGTTTTCTCAGTTTGATGAGTTACTTAGTGCCAACTGAGCCCTTTCCCTGACCAAGTTACACTATCAAGGGAGTGTTCTTGGGATGATGAGCATTCTAACAGCCTTTAAATGCCTGACTCATGCCCGCCAATTTTGTGCGTTTTTCTGCATCTGAGATCCTTGTGAGCAGTAGCCTTTATCTACACAAAACCAGACAAACAATTATGTGCACCTTAGGGTGTGGGCTGTAAGCAAGGGATGATACTGCGTTCTGGCCAGTGTGGCACCAACAATTCTCCTGGAGGCTCACTGAAGTTTCCACCTGGGGAGCTGTGGTCTGATGGGTTAGGGGCTTAGCTCCTGGCAGATCCTTCTGACACTTTAGTTGGGCTCCAGACAAATGTGCCAGCCGAAGGTGACCCACCCCAGAAAGGAAGCCCAGTGCGATCAGGAACTCACCCGCGGCACTTGAAAATGGTGATGTAGACAGTGTACTCGAAGGGCTCACGGTTACTGGCCTTGTGTTTCTACTTGTCTCTGATTCCTTCTGGAAGCCCACTTTGGATCCCGTCACCAAATCTGCTAAATAACAAACATTCAACCAAGTAAATATTAAAGATCTAATGGCTGTTTTAATCAAGTGAATTATGAGTCTGGCAACATCCCACCTAGCAAGTAGAGGGGACCTCCAAAGGGTCAGAAGGAGGGACAGAAGGAGTCAATCCATGAACTTAATAGTGCTGACCAGGAAATTCCCATGTCAACTGGTTATAGGTTACTGTTCTGGGGGTTGAAATTGCACTTGGGCTAGGTATTAAATCTTGCTTGAGTGACTTGAGGCTTTAAGGTAAGTGCTGCCACTGTGGGTCTATGGTTTTCTTCTTACCAGACCCAAAAAGATGAAGACTGATGTCAGAAATAGACTTGTATACAGAAAGCTCTTCACATGTCCTGTTATGTGCTTGTTCCCCACTGCCTGCGAGGGGCTTGATAACCCCCGGGAAGAGTACAAACTGGTTCCTTCTTAGGGGCCCTCTGGGGCCCTGGTCTGGCATGTCCATGCTCAGGACTTGACTTCTGAGTCTAGAGAGTTACTGGGTCACAGTGGGGCCAGAGCACATTCAGCTCTGCCCACACTGTCTAAATACGTGCAGCGTCTACACCAATGGGCTCCTTTGGGACACTGTGCCTGAATCACGGGTGACAGGAGCGAGAGGAAAAGGATATTTGCCCTACTGTAGTGATGCTCCTGGGGACAGTGGTCCCTCCTGCATCCCCTCCAGGCCTGGTGCACACTTGGACGGCAGGAAGTGTTTGCTGGGCAGCATTTACTAATGGTAAGAAATGTTCATTGCGTACAATGGAAGCACGTGTGCACGTGTAAGCTTCACTCAGTCTTCACTTACCAAATTTCACCTTACAGTGGTAGAGAAAAATCAATGTGAAAACACCAAAACTGCACTAAAACGTCAGTGACCAAAGTACCACTTTTTGTTGAGCTGTGATCTGCCTCCCTCAAATGAACAACAATTTGGTTGCCTAGAACTCATTTGTTATGGCTTATGTTTGAGCAGAGCAAGATTGAAGTGAGAGGGACTTTGACTGCTGAGTAGAATATTCCTGAAGGATGGGCAATTGTTTTTATTTCCTGATCAAGTAAAATCATCAAAAGTGGATTCTCTTTTTGAGCATTTATTGGGTACGAGGCTGCTAGGTGCTTTCACGTGTACTGTTTCATTTCACCCATACGGTGACCCTCAGAAACATCATTATGACCTCCATGTTTTGGATGATGAAACTGAGGCGAGAAAGGCTAAGTGAATTTTTCTTTTTCTGTTTCTTTGTATGTTCCAAAGCCCATACTATTTTAATTCTATGGGGAAATAGCAGGACAGTTATGGTACCATTAAAGGCAACAACATTAAGGAAAGATTTCTATTTGCTTCTTTTCCATTAATTCTTGACAGAAAAGGTGGTGTATTCCTTCGGGGAAAAATAGGGTTCTGGGAGGTTATATTCATGTGTACATGCACATACCTGTGTTTATTGAAGGAAAAAGAATCTCTTGATCAACCCCTCCTTTATTCTTCTGGTGTTTGACGATACATTTGTATTCTTTACCCATTGAGTCTTCTCTCACGGTCAGCCAGGTGTATTTCATGTATGTGTCCTTAGTCTTCATGGTGTCTCCCTGCTGGGATTTCAATATTACTCTGCCATTTTTCTCTTTCCAATCTATATTGATAACATCAGGGAAAAAATCCTCAAGAAGACAAAGATACGTTCCAGCCTTGTGGAGTTTTCTTTCATCAATTGAAGGAAGAAAAATCGTGGGCTTGGGGGAAGTGTCTTCATCAGGGCTTTTAGCTGTGGAAGAAATTGGAATGGCAGTTAGAACTATTATGAGAGAAACACAAACATTGTATGGTTTGGAACCACCTAACACAAAAAAAGGAAGGAAAAGTTGCCATCGTGTTAGTGCTCACCAGGGCCTTTTGTCCACACTGGGGTTATGAAATGCTTGCTTTCTTAGTTTCCATGGGAAAAGGGGTTCAAGCAGTTATGAAACTTGCCGACGTCACAGCTATTAAGTGGCAGAGTCCAGATTAAAACATGTAATTTTGTGGAGCACCTGGGTGGCTCAGTCCTTTATGTGTTTAGCTCTTGATTTTGGCTCAGGTCATGATCTCATGGTTTGTGAGTTCAAGCCCCGCATCGAGTTCTGTGCTGACAGTGTGGAGCCTGCTTGCTGTCTCTCTCTCTCTCTCAAAATAAATAAATAAACTTATAAAAAAAAAGTTTTAAAACATGGAATTTTGTTAAACAATACAGAGTCACTTGTTTGAGTGTGAATTATTTCCAGGCATACTTGACAATCTATTAAGTTGAGCTTTTAGCTTCAAATAAGAATCCCATGCCCGCCTCTGACACTGGAGTTCTTCTTGATTTCTGAATTTTAGAACATTTTGCTCTCACATCTGAGCCACACCAGGATTTTGAGCAGGACAATGTTTAAAGCTGCACCTCCAAATTATTTACAATGCCTTGAATTTAGAAGCAATGTGGCAATATTTCCAAAACTTCTATATAAAAAAAACTTACTGATTATTTTCATAAATTCTCTTATATTAACCTTACCAAATAATGCACTGGTCACAATTTTGTTTTGCTTTAGGAAATATTCACGGAAAGCACACTTTATATTGGAATTTCATTAGAAGTTGACACATGACTAAAAAGACACCATACTTCAATGCTTAGCGTCTCCCCCCAAATTTGGATCTGCCCTACAAGCCTGCTGAACTTGTCGTACCCACAAGTTTCTTTGTTTTTACCTGCTCAATAACGTTATATGTAACTGCTGTAATGTTAATAGTTATGGTTCCAGAGTTTCTTGTAGACATAATGTCAAAATATATAAAAAAAAAATCATGGGTTTCAAGGGCCTGTACCTAATTATACATTTAATGTTAATGTAGTGATTGAAATTATAAATAGTAGAACGCTTTCCAATTTGATTTCCAACTGAAACACTAATTATTTACTCATTTTCTTTTTGGGCTATTTTGGACTTGGAATAATAATTTTATGGGCATTTTCTTAAGCATAATTGGATTTCTGGATTTCTTCTTTGAGAAGAAAAGAAAAAAAAAATCTTGAGAATTTCTGCCTGTGCCACAAAGCTCCTGAGTTCTATACTAAATCAGTAAGCAAGCAATGATGAGAGTTTACTCATGCAGTAAATAGAATTAGCTCATAGTGTGATTGTTTTAATTTTGTACATCTTGCTTATAGTAAGAAATAGTATTTCATTGGTTATAATAGTAAAGCACTGTATACTTCTCCAACCATATACTTTGTTTTTATTTTAAAAAGCATATGATGTGAAAAAAGTTTAATTTTAAAATTTTACATGATATTTAATTCATTTTAGCCCCCATTTAATACATTAAAGATCTAGTTTTCATGTTAGGAAATTTGGTTTTCTTATAGAAATACTTCTGGTTCATCACAGTAAAGAAAATTTCTTGATGGTGAGACATGATGTTTACCTCCTGTCCCTTTTCCTCAGCTAGATTCTGGAAGTTTCATTCTTTTCCAAAATGAACTCTCATAACTTTCTCAATGTGATAGTTAACTGAGCATTAATAGTGTACTTGATCGTATACGGTTAGTGTTTGTCTTTAGGGTAATTATTTTACATGTTTTTTTTTCTTTCAACATTCTTTTTTAAATTTATTAACAGTGGCCACAATCATTTTCATTATGCATAAAATAGAAACCTGTTTACACAATAAATAAACTTGTTTGATACCCTTATATAAGAAAAAGAATTTGAGGTTAATTGCCTGAGTTTTATAATTTGATGATGATGAAGCTGTATGAATTCTATATAAATTTATCAAATGTCGGGGTGCCTGGGTGGCGCAGTCGGTTAAGCGTCCGACTTCAGCCAGGTCACAATCTCGCGGTCCGTGAGTTCGAGCCCCGCGTCGGGCTCTGGGCTGATGTCTCAGAGCCTGGAGCCTGTTTCCGATTCTGTGTCTCCCTCTCTCTCTGCCCCTGCCCCGTTCATGCTCTGTCTCTCTCTGTCCCCAAAATAAATAAACGTTGAAAAAAAAAATTTTTTTAAATTTATCAAATGTCAACCACAATATTTATAAGTGTGACATTTCAAAGTTGCCTATTGATATTGATTGAAAGTTTCTCTATTTTATTCTCATTTTACTTTTATTAAAAATAAATTATAAGTATTTCATATATAAATATGAATTTCAAATTAACGACATTTCTAAGTATATTTATTTTTATTTTTTTTTTTAATTTTTTTTTAACGTTTATTTATTTTTGAGACAGAGAGAGACAGAGCATGAACAGGGGAGGGGCAGAGAGAGAGGGAGACACAGAATCGGAATCAGGCTCCAGGCTCTGAGCCGTCAGCCCAGAGCCCGACGCAGGGCTCGAACTCGCGGACCGCGAGATCGTGACCTGAGCCAAAGTCGGACGCTTAACCGACTGAGCCACCCAGGCACCCCTCTAAGTATATTTAAAAGTACTAACTATATCTCTATGTTTCTAAGTACATTCTAACTATATATTTTTTTATTTTTTATTTTTTTTGATAGAGAGAGACAGAGCACAAGTGGGGGAGGGGCAGAGAGAGACGGAGACACAGAATCTGAAACAGGCTCCAGGCTCTGAGCTGTCAGCACAGAGTCTGATGTGGGGCTGGAACTCACAAACCGCAAGATCATGACCTGAGCCGAAGTCGGGTGCTTAACCAACTGAGCCACCCAGGCGCCCCACATTCTAACTATATTTTAGACATGTAATTGTGTTTCTACTAAATACAAGCATGAAGCCCAAACTTGTTCCTGTTAGAGTTTCTATCAATTATGATCAGGGATTAAGGTTTAAAGTACTTAGAACTACAAAGATTAAAAAAAAACACATTTTCATTTCATTTTTGTTGCCAAGTAAGGGAAGAAAAGTCCACTAAACAGAAGCAAATACCTCTAAATTCAAGTTTTTTGTGTATCCGTGGACAGCAAGGGAACTTCCCATTGGAGCAGTTACAAGCTGACTCCTCTGGAGAATTTCTGCTTTGTCAGTAGGATCGGCTACAGACCACCCTCCATAGTGGATACAATTCTCCCTTTAGGTTCGAAATGGGGCAACTTCCATCCAGCACCCATTTTGTGTAAGACAACGTGCCAAGTACTTTATTCACAGTCTCTCATTTAATTCTGGTCTACTCTTTCTGAATACATACTGTTACCCCATCTTATGGATTAGGAAACGGAGGCCAGAGAATAATTACCCAAGTTCACATAAACAATAGGTGGTGGAGCCAGAGCTCCGGTCAGCTTGAGCCCAAAGCCCAGGCTCTCTGACCACACCCTTTCACCATCCGAAAAGGAAATGTGTCAACTCAGAAAACTTACCTGTCGGGATCAACTTGTTCTCAGACCAAACACTTTCGTGACAATTACAGATTGCCCATGAGTACTTTTTTTTGCTCTAAAGTGTACATTTTAGATGCATGTGAAGAGTCTGAACAAAATTTTTAATGAATATAAGGGCAAAAGGAGTATTTCTCAACTGATGTTCATAATGATATTGTTTTTTATTTGTAAGTATAATCTAATAAAGATATAAAATATTATCAGTGAATATTTGACCTTATAACTATATCATTATAAGTTTATATATTCAAGTTGCAAGACCATCCCACTTTTTTTACATCCAGGTATTTCTACTGAAAAATGAGAAATCATCTCATAGTCAGGCTAACAATATTTGAGGGAATGCTTACAACATTCTAATCATTTACAAACTGGTAACAATGAGTCTTAGAATTAAAAGTATTCTGCAAATCTGACCATTTGATCTAAAGTGATCTGCAGACTACATGGTAATTAATACATTTTTCTGTACTCTTGTTTTAATAAAGAACTCCAGTGGGTGGTAATTTGAATTCTGAAGAAGTGTTATTTCTGATGGCTGACCATGTCCCAACCCTTGTGGTAGTCATTTCCATATTTAATTTCATTTAGTCCTTGTAACATTTAGTCCTTGAGATGGTTCTTACACCGACAGAATGAATAGGTGGGAATTTAGCAAATATTAACCCTAGTGTCCCTATAAATTTTTAACTTTTTCTTTATTCTTTCTCTTTTCCAGTTTTTTTTCCATAATGCACATGTATTATTTTTATAATTTTAAGAAAGCAATAACCAGTGAATCAAAAATTACTTGCTAAAGGATGATTATACACAACATGATAGATTCAGATTCAAAGTCCACATTTTTCTCTGCACCACGGCCTCTTAACATATTTTTCAGAACCTCCTGAATTATATCTCTGTCATCAGTATCTAATTGGATTGCTAGAATTTACATGGGGGTATGTAGTCACTTGGAAAAAAAGAGAACCAGAAACTTGCTTCACAATTTATGAATTCACTTGTATCTGTGATCACAACCACTAAGGGAAGCAAAATATATAATTTCTTTTATTTTTTCAGTGTTTTACCAGCATTGTGAAAATTCTTGGGAAATTGTATTTGATTAGATCTGCTAAGCTAGAAACCTCCCTATGAGATGTTCCCCCTCATCCAGGCAAAATTGCATCTCTAAGACTAATGAAGAATGAACACATTTACTAGTCTGAATTTAGAAAAAAACAAACTCAGCTTATGACCTTCTTGAATATGTTTGCACAGTTAAACGTGTCCATACCTGATATGAATCACCTTGTGACAAAAGGACAAGTAATTTTTTGTTCTTTCTTTTCCACTGGTATTTTTGGAATCAAATAAATAAAATATAAAGTTTTTTAATAAACCTTTCAGCACAAAAATCTCACAGGGACCTAACATCCCCACCCTTCAAGGACCCCCAGTTGCTCCAGCAAGTTAGCTTCTTGTCAGTGTCGCCCACACAAGCTCAGGCGGCAACTACCCCCAAGGACTGGGACACAGTCACCTACCTCTCCAAGGATCCCGCTGCCATTTGTGACCAAACTGGGACTGAATCCTAGAATTCTGAGCCGGCACCAGCACCTAGCCTGCCGCCCCTGCATCGCCTGCCTCGCCTCCCTACGATATATGGAAGAATGAAAGAATATTTACCTGTGACCCTGAGCAGTGTGCCAGGACCGAACACTTTGTGGGCCCAGCCATACCCAGCCCACTGTCTGAAAAGCTTTTACAGAAATCTCCCTTTGTGCCCCTTTTAAACTGAGCCCATATTTTTCAGTATTTAAATAAATACGTAAAAACAGGCCCTGCTAACATTAAACAAAGATGAATCTCAAGCCAAATCACATTAGATATGAACGCAGTCAAGAATGGATGAACTGACCCCTTTCTGCCTGGGCAGCTGGGTTCTGTCTTTCCACCTCCCTCACCCGGGTTGGAGAGTATGGTTTTACCTTTCCTCAGTATTTTGCTGAATCCTCTAAACCTCTTTTCTTAAGAGGTTTTCATGTATCAGACCAGTTCTTTTCCTGGAGTGTAATTTACAGATACTATTTCTATAATGTTCAAAGAGGAACAAAAATAGAAATAGCATATTTGAATATTTAATAAATAAAAGTTAATCTTTTTACAGATATTTGTTGTTGTTGTTTCTTTTTTTTTTCTTTAATTTTTTTTTTCAACGTTTATTTATTTTTGGGACAGAAAGAGACAGAGCATGAACAGGGGAGGGGCAGGGAGAGAGGGAGACACAGAATCGGAAACAGGTTCCAGGCTCTGAGCCATCAGCCCAGAGCCTGACGCGGGGCTCGAACTCACGGACCTCGAGATCGTGACCTGAGCTGAAGTCGGATGCTTAACCGACTGCGCCACCCAGGCGCCCTTGTTGTTGTTGTTTCTATGTACTCGGGGTGGGTACCTGGTTTGATTGTAAAGTAAGTTCTTTCCAGAATCCCATTCCCACTGATGGTAGACCAGATGAGTTGTCCCAGAGTCTGAAATCTTAATGATGATCTCTTAACCAATTATTCTGAGACCCCTCTTTAGACTTGATTATATGTATATAATCAATATATATTGATATATATGTTGATATACCTATATTATATATATTGAATATATATATACCTATATATATATATACCTATATATAACATAGGTATATATTTATATATATTGTATATATAGGTATATAGATATAGATATAGATATAGATATAGATATAGATATAGATAGATATATCTATATATATACCGTTTCCAGAGCACTGATATAAAATCCTGAGCTGCTCATCAGGGGATCCTGTCTGGTCTGGTCTTTCTGCCACTGTCCCAGCCTGAGTGAAAAGGCAGCTGTGGGTCATGCGGCCGAGTCCTGCGTGTAGGTCACCTGCTCCAGCTCGTCTGCCAGAGTCAGTGTTTCCGGTGCTCTTGATGCCGATGCAGAAAAAGAAGACTGAATGCAATGGTGTCAAAAGAATTTGTCGGGTTTTTTTTTAAGTTTGTTTATTCTGAGAGAGGAAGAGAGAGAGAGAGAGAGAGAGAGAGAGAGAGAGAGCATGTGTGCCAGTGGGGGCAGGGGAGGGGCAGAAAGAGACAGAGAGAGAATCCCAGGCAAGCTCCCTGCGGTCAGCGCAGAGCCCGATAAGGGGCTCCATCTCAGGAATGCGGAAATCACGACCTGAGCGGAAACCAACAGACGCTTAACCAACTGAGCCACCCAGGTGTCCCAAAGAACTTGTCATTTTACAGAAACACTCTAAGAATCACACTGTGAGAATTCAATAAATGCATATTCAACAAGTCTGGCATGATCTTTTTGGGGGGAGAGGGACTATTTTAGTGCATTGTTTTTTAAGAAGCATTGTTTTCTGCATGAGCAGTAATACAAAAATAATAAGCCTTTACTAGTTAAGCATTCAACTAAAGAGTTGATTGAAAAGGTTAGGCTCAGAGGAGTAAATATTTAGAATTTAAAATATGGCTTAATCTTTCCAATATTACTTAATGGTCTACACCAGACTCTTTGGAATGGTTAAGTCTCCATTGGGTCTCAAACTTTGCCACAGTAACTCATCATGTGACTTTAAGCAAATAACTGAACTTCTCTGAGCCTCAGGTTCTTTTTTTTAATATATATTTATTCTTGAAGGAGAGAGACAGAGCACGAGTGGGAGAGGGTCAGAGAGAGAGGGAGACAGAATCCAAAGCAGGCTCCAGGCTCTGAGCTGTCAGCATAGAGCCTGATGCGGGGCTTGAACCCAAGGACCCCAAGATCATGACTTGAGCTGAAGTCAGGTGCTTAGCCGACCGAGCCAGCCAGGCACCCCTAAGCCTCAGGTTTTTTGTTTTTGTTTTTGTTTTTGTTTTTCTTGTGAAAGTGGAAAAAGAGGGTCTTCTGGGCAGGGCTGTTGAGGATTGAGATAAGGCACTGAAACTATTCAACGTGGTATCTGGCCCTCAATAAATATTTGCTAATACTATTATTCTCTGTAATGGGATGGTTTGGGGCCCCTTTATCCAATGTTCCACTAAACAAAATGTATGAATTTGATAAGCAATAAGTAGTACATAAATTAAGAAAGCAAAAGAGCTCATGAACCTAAGACATTCTGTGTCTCTGACGGCCACAGGCTGAAAAACAAGGGGCCCGACAAGCCACAATGTAGACTACTTGTCCACTAGACTACAAGCTTTTTGGAGTGTGGGGACTGTGCCTTACGTACCTTCTATCTTTAACATCGAATGTAGAAACTGTCTTCAATAAATGTCTGTTGAGACAATAAATGAACACACGAGACTGGAAAACCATGCAGACAGATTCTTTTCATGGATTCCGGAGCTGAAATGGTTTACTGAGCTCACAAGTTCCATTCCACTGGTCCATCTCTAGGCAATATCACAGGAGCCATGAGAGCACAAATTTTGACTAGTCTCAGCCTACCCTCTAAGAAGCTGGAATAAAGAATAAGTGGGAGAAAAAAAAAAGAGTAAGTGGGATTTATTGATGTTCTTTGGTCATTCCTGTAAGACCTAAATTTCATTGTACTGCTCTTGAAGATGAGACCAGAAGTCATCATACAGGCTTTGCAGGTTGGTAGAGAAAGGAGCACTCTTCATTAAGAACGGAGCATCAGGGGCGCCTGGGTGGCGCAGTCGGTTAAGCGTCCGACTTCAGCCAGGTCACGGTCTTGGGGTCCGTGAGTTCGAGCCCCGCGTCGGGCTCTGGGCTGATGGCTGGGAGCCTGGAGCCTGTTTCCGATTCTGTGTCTCCCTCTCTCTCTGCCCCTCCCCCGTTCATGCTCTGTCTCTCTCTGTCCCAAAAATAAATAAAAACGTTGAAAAAAAATTTTTTTTAAAAAGAACGGAGCATCAGAGGTACTTAAAGTGTTTCTCACTTAAAACGGGGTCTACAAGAAAATCTTCTTGAACTAACAATGTACAGCAATGTTTTACACACATATTTTAATTTCAAGACTGAAACTATCCTTTTATGAGGTGTGTTTCCTAAAGGTAGAATTTCAACCTTCTTATAAGCAGGGAGGAAAATAAGTTGTCTACAAGTAGTTTTGTTTCCATATAGAGTGACCAGTAGCTACAAAATTGCTGTCCATATGTTGATGTGATCCTACATTGTTTTTTTCTAAAAAATTCTGTCAGTTTTTCATTCACAGGATCCAAATAGAACAAAGTTACTTACCAGGAGGAGTTACTATGAGCCTAATTCCTTCTGAAGATATCTTGATCCAGCCTGGTTAGAGGTTATCACACTGGTTAGAGCTTCTAAAAAGATGTCAGCCTTCTTCTGAGCCTCATGGCATGACCAGCATGTAGAAACCTTGTTCTGGAGATTTGATCTTCCGGGTTCCCTTGAAGTCCTTGGATATAGGCTTCATGGCATCTGGTATTTTATTTTTCCTCAGATTAATTGACCCAAATATCTGGCTTTTTTGGAGGGAGTAGACATGAAAAAGTGCTGATAAAAAATGGAAATGATAAGAAAGAAAAAAAGAAAGAAAGAAAGAAAGAAAGAAAGGAGGGAAAGAAGAAAGAAAGAAAGAAAGAAAGAAAGAAAGAAAGACAGGAAGGGAGGAAGGAAGGAAGAAATGAAGGAAAGAAGTAAAGGAAAGAAAGAAATAAGTGAAGGAAAGAAAGAAAAGAGAAAGAAAAAAGGAAAGAAAAAAAGAAGAGATAGGGACCAGTGGTCTACCAAGGACTTTTATAAATTACCAGGAAAAGTGTTCAGAGAATTAAGACATTTTGATTTCCAGGTGTTCAAGTGTGTGAAACCGCTCAGACACCACATCAAAGGAAAAGCCCTTCTGTTCTCACAAACACCAGGTCTGCTCCGTTAGCAATTTTGGATTGTACTTCTGAAAGAGTATTCACTTCGGTAACTGAAAATGCAAATATGCCAACAGACATATACTTGAGTAATGGGAACAATGGTCTCCATTTTTTAGCAGCCACGTTTACCATTTGGCAACACAAATCTTTACCATGCAATGCACAATGAGAAAATAATTTCTATGATGACAATATTCTCCTGGAATAAAAGAAGAAATTTGTAGAATTCTATCTCCCATGGAAAAATGGATTTCTTATTAACACTAAAGTTTGAAAACAAACTCAGTTGTCTGAGATGTTGAAAGAAGAAGCCTCTTAGAAACTGTTCTGTGATCTTTAGATATGCAGGTGTAGCCCCACCTCTGTGGGTAACTAGCTTCGGACAAGGTATCTGCCATCTTTGGGCTCCCATATGCCCATTTGTTGTGTGGGCATTGGGCCATGTTGTCCAAAGGGACCTTCCTGTTCCAACCGCTTAGAAACCTGTGATTAAGAGCAGGGCGGTGTCTGCTGTGGCTGCTCAAGTGAGAAAGGAGTTGAGGGTTAGTGATAAAGCAGGTTTTCTTACAGGTCCTTCTGCTTGTGTGACAGAGTAAGATCCTAGCGGGCATAGGAGCAGGTGTCTTCATTGGATTTGAACACATAATTGATTATCAGGTAGAAGATTTTATGTCTTTCTTATGTGTGTCCAAGGAGGAGTTGGGCTTGTCTTGCTTGTAATCTTGATTGAGGCATATAGGATTCATCTCAGGTGCTCTATTTTTTGTTGCAACCAGTGCACTATGGCCTTCTCCAAGGAACCCCTAGACAGCTTGCAACCTATGTGCACTGTTCTGTGTGGTGTTCGGTTGTCGCAGACTCTGAGTCTGGAGTTCTCTCTCTGTCCAGCAAGAGAGTGAATGCAGAATTAAATGTGAGAGAGGCTAATGTCTGGGAGGAGACAAGAGCCCTGATTAAGGGTCCTTGCTCTGTATTTATCAGGATCAAAAGGGTTAAGTGCAGAAAGAGACAATAAAACAGTGATCGTTAACTCGTGTGTGAGAGAAAGGAGGTTTCAAAGATATGTGGTGTTACGGGTTTGGGTCAATACAAAACAAAATCCTGGTGCTGTGCAGATGGCTGTTTATAGCAGGCAGCGGGCACCCTGTCTGTTTATGTTAACTTACCTACTGGATAAGACAGATTGAGCATGCTACCTCAGGGTCAACAAGGCACTTTTTTTTTTTTTTTTTTTTTTTTTTTTTGCTAATTAGCTCCAGACAAGTTCACCCTGCTGTGGAGGTCTATCGCCCTGTTTACCCATTTATCTATTCTGGGCACTTCCATCCTGTGGCTGCTTTCTGCTCTAAGCCTTGTTAACCCATTGGTGCAAGCTCAGGGAATTCCTAAACTGATTCCCCACAGTCAGTTAAAAAAAAAAAATTGATCCTGAGACATTCTAATTTTGGTATCTTCATTTAAAAAGCAAAGGAAAGAGGGACGCTTGGGTGGCTCAACTGGTCAAGTGTCCAACTCTTGATTTCGACCCAGGTCATGATCTCACAGTTCATGAGTTCAAGCCCCCTGTCAGGCTCTGTGCTGACAGTGTGGAACCTGCTTGGGATTCTTTCCCTCCCTCTCTGCCCAACCCCTGCTCACATGAACGTGCACATACTCTCTCTCTGTCTCAAAAATTAATTAATTAATTTTTTAAAAAGCAAAGGAGAGAAATCAGAGGCACTTGAACAAGTTGAAGTGGACAGGAAAACAGTGAAGAGACAAGAAAGGAGTATAATCAACCTACAAACCCAAGCCAAAGATGCACAGAATTACGCAGTGTTGGCACTGCCAGTGAGTACGCAGAATTTCCTCAAAGAAGGGTCTTGAGTCAGGACTGAGGAGGCAGTGGAAGCCTTATTCATCAGAGTAAAGTACGGGGGAGGAATGACCTTGTCATTAAGATCCGTCTCAGTGTTATTTTATTATGTTCCTGGGATATAGAAATACTGGATTCCAGAACCTCACCAAAACACCCATGTTGTCATAACTCAACATTATCTTCCTTCAGGAGGCAATAACTTCACTTTTTCCTTTAGGTTTTGCTTCAAACACACCTACCCTTAAGCTCTGTTTCACTCTGAAGTTTAGATTTTACATCATATTTTGCAAGAGTGTGGGAGCTTAATGGCTATCCTGAGAATTGGAAGAAAAGCCTTACTACTCTATAATAACAAATGAGATAATAATCCCACCACATTATGCAGAAGTAGGTGCATTTTATATATGGGTAGTTTGTAGAAAGTTTACAAATTTGAGGAAATATTAACAATTACTATAGTTATTTCTTTAGATGCTATGATGTTACTATGCTGTGAATGAACAAAAATCTTGGAGAAGAAATATCTTTGATTTATTATCCTCGACTCTTATCCTCAACTCTTTCCATATCCACAATTCTTAGCATTTCAAAATGACGCATATTTTATTGTTTGAAGGACAATGTCAGATGTGACTTTTAATGAGTCCCTGAGAGCCTGTGTTAGCTGAGATGGCTCAGGGAAACCGTTCGGTTGTAATGGAAAAGGACACTGTGATGTGCTGACCCTGTGCTTGAACTGCCCTGTGTGGAACCTCCTTCAGTCCCCAGCAACCCTATGAGAAAGATTTGGTAACGTTCCTGGATTGTGCTGTCAGTTAAGTGGCTGAGCAGGAATTCAAATCCAGGTTTTTATCACTCCAAAGGCTTTATGGGGGCCCCCGGGTGGCTCAGTTGGTTAAGCATCTGACTTCAGCTCAGGTCATGATCTCGAGGTTCATGAGTTTGAGCCCCGCATCAGGCTCTGTGCTGACAGTTAGGAGCCTGGAGTGTGCTTTGGGTCCTGTGTCTCCTTCTCTCTCTGTCCTTCCCCTGCTCATGCTATCTCTCTCTCTCTCTCTCTCTCTCTCTCTCTCTCTCTCTCTCTCATTCTCAAACAAAGAAAAACAACAAAGGCCTTGTGGTTTTCATCATTCTCCTATTCATTCATTCATTCATTCATTATTCATACAAAGCCAGCAAACCATTTTGCACATTGGATATAGCTTCCTTCCCAGGAAGCTTCTCATAGACGGAGAAGCGGAAAATTCAGGACACTTACAAAAGCCATTCAGTCCCCAACAGTGATAAGAATCGAGTGACCTAACTGAAAGAAACATCACAGGTTGCATCCTTGGGCTCCTAGCGCAGACCTTGCTGAGGACACAGATGCAGGAGACAAGTCCTATATAGACAGTGGCCAGGTCCTTGGGAGCTAGAAAGGCGTGGGTATATGTTTTCGGGGGTGTGGCATAGTGGGAGGGCTTCTGTTCAGTGTCAGTGGCACATTTCTATACAGTGGATCCCAGCAGGTGCAGTCATACAGCCCAGCACATGCCTCATTAACTCGGTGTATCCTCAGGCTCCCTGGCAAATCCCTCTGTCCTTTCCTGGCTTCACATCTTTCCTCACTAACACCTTGTTCCTGTACATTTTCACTTGAGGAAATACACAGAATGTGTTTTAGAGGCTGGTCTGACATCATTCGATACTAGTGTATATCATACATTCGTCTTTTTTTTTAATTTTTTAACGTTTTTATTTATTATTGAGAGACAGAGAGACACAGAGCATGAGCAGGAGAGGGGCAGAGAGAGGGAGATACAGAATCTGAAACAAGCTCCAGGCTCTGAGCTGTCAGCACAGAGCCCGACCCGGGGCTCGAACTCACCAACTGTGAGATCATGACCTGAACTGAAGTTGGTCGCTTACCCAACTGAGCCACCCAGGCGCCCCTATTATACATTCATCTTTAAGACACCTGTTATTTGGCATTCTAAAAATGCTGTGATCCTTGGGGCATCTGGGTGGCTCAGTAAGTTAAGCATCCGACTTTGGCTCAGGTTATGATCTCGTGGTTCACAAGTTTAAGCCCTGCATCCGGCTCCGTGCTGACAGCTCCGAGCGTGGAGCCTGCTTTGGATTCTGTGTCTCCCTCTCTCTCTCTCTCTCTGCCCCTCCTCCACTCACACTCAGTCTCTACGTCAAGAATAAAAATAAACAAAAAATAAATAAATAAAAATGCTGTGTGTCCTTTTTCTTGGTAATGGATGGTATGAGATGTGTTATTAAAATGTCACCATTTGTATCTAAAAGAGAAACAAAAGAAACAATTAGCGAAATTTTGACATTCACTAAAATAGTACACATTTGTTCTCTATTAATGGAAAAGTTGGGGTCTAAGATTTACATTTTCTTCCTGAAGAATTCAAGGTCATGGTGGAATCTGTCAGGTTAGTTTGAATGACCATGTGGGCGGCCTTCTGCTGACTAGATTGTCCATGCTTAACACCAGCTTTCTTTACTGAGTGAAACGCCCCGTGGGTAGAGCCACTCACAGCTGCCAAGGGAGGCCACCAGGACCATCCGGGACAGGAGCCACGTTCTGCCAGCACTTGTCAGGAGAGGTGGTCGAATACGGGGCTGATCACCGCGCAGATCTGGTGGCTGTTGCCGTAAGAGGAAGGGGCGTTCTGAGCACACAGCTAAGAACCCACAGTATTTATCCCCAAAGTCCTGCAAAACAGGGCTATTAACCCACTTTATCAGCAGATTTCTCTGACCACTGGATGATTGTTACCGTCCAATGATATTGGTGTAAAGAAGCCATTTGTTTGTTAAAGGACTAAAGTCCTTTATGGTTTAACACAGAGAGTGGGAGAGGGAGAGAGAGGGGGGCAGTTCTTCGAGTTCTCTTCTGTGAGTTTTGATTACCTGCTTCCTCTCTCTCTCTCTCTCTGTCTCTCTGTCTCTCTGTCTCTTTCGTCCTTCCATTGCAGATTGCAGTTTGGGTAATTTCTAGTGTCCTATATTTATCTGATTCTCTAATTCTCTCTTTACATCTCTTATATCCACTGGTGAGCCTCTCAGAGCATTCTTCATTTCTGTTGCTGTGGTTTTTAGTTTTGCTTTTCCTTTTGGTTCTTTCCCATAGTTTCCATTTGGGACTTTCCATAATTTTCAGTGAATTTACCCATTTGATCTTCCATATTGTCCATCTCTCTATTGGATTAGAGCCTTGAACATATTAATCATAGTTATTTTAAATTCCTGATACTTCCACCATCTATCTGTAGTATGTCTCAGTCTGGGTCTGGTGACCGCTCTGGGCCCTCACACTGTGTTTCCTCTTGACTTGCTGTATGCCTCCAAGTGTTTGGTTGGAAGCTGGCCACGTGGTGTCGTAGAGTGGATACTGAGGTAAATATGTTTTGTGCTTGAAAACCAGCACACCTTTCCTTCTGCTCGGCCTTTAGTGTGGGGGTTTGGGTTAACTATGCAGGAGTTAGACCGGATCTGGAGTTGGTTGTCGCTAAGTTATCAGGGTTGAAATGTGTTGTTGCCAGAGTCCAGACACTTAAAAATTCTTTAGTTGTGCTTTGCCTTGGTCCCTTCACTTGTCTTCAAGGCTTCCGTTGTTCTGCTCCCCAGAGAAAGTCTATCTCTGGCTCTCTCTCAGCTCTATTCCGTGGTTACTTTTACTCAAGGTTTGCTGTCATGGGGGTGAAAGGTCAGGAAAGGACACATTCTCTGGTATTTTTATTAAGTCTCACTTCTAAGCAGATACAGTGAAACTGGATCTTAAGGACGTGGCCTTTGTACGAATTCCTGCCTCTATTCCTGAGATGGGACATTTTCTTTTTTTTTTAATTTTTATTTAAATTTCAGTTAGTAACGTACAGTGTGATATTGGTTTCAGGAGTACAGTCCAAGGATTCAGAAATAAAACATTTTAAATCCTTCTTCCCCCTCCCCCAGATGCCGTGGGTGCCCCCCTACTTCAGGCCATGGGTTTGATTTTGATGCCTAGCCTTCTGCAGATGACATCTTGTTACCTTGGGACATAGGGGAGATGTTCTGGAAAAAGTTTTGGTGGTCGCCTCCTTTGCCTTCCCTCAACCGCAGCAGATTCCACCGGCACCTCCCCTGCAGATGAAGTCACCTTTTGTCTCCAGGGGTAATGGGGTGGATGGGGTCTGGGTGGATTTCAGTGGTATTTGTTGTTCCCCTCCTGCAGCACCAAGGGGGAGGCTTTGTGTGGATTGTCCCTGGCCCTCCCTGCAAGAGTTTTGTGGGCTTCCTGGAGAAGAATCTTAAGAGGTGCTGGGAAATACCCTGGTTATGTTCTCAAGGATTCCCACTCCCCACTAGTCTATACTCAGCTCTCACTATTTCGTTAATAAATTCTACTTGAATCCCATGACCAAGTGAATATGTTGGACAACATCTGTGTAAGGCGAGCAAATGCTCACATCCTGTGTCTCTCTGCAAGTGTCCGTCTGTCTCCAATGTTTGAGTATGTCAAGCACCCTGCAACCTCACTTCTCTAATGGGCTCAGTCATTAAATTTCAGTTTGTCCTGCTTTTTTTGGATGTTATTGTAAGACGGGAACTGTGCATTCCCAGCTCTCTACGTCTCTGATCACATACAGGTCCTCTTTTTTTTTTTTTTTTTTTTTTGTATTTTCTTTACATTAAAATTCTATCAGCAACAGAACAGAAGAGATTTTAGGTGACTTCTGCCCACATTCTACTATTTCTCTTTCCCATTTTTTAATTGGGCTTCTTTTCTTAGTATTGAGTTGTGATATTTCTCTCCATATTCTGGACACCAGTCTTTTCTGATATGTCTTTTGAAAATATTTTCTTCTAGGGGCACCTGGGTGGTTCGGTCGGTTAAGCGTCTGCCTTCGCTCAGGTCATGATCTCATGGTTCATGGGTTTGAGCCCCACGTTGGGGTCTCTGCTGTCAGCACAGAGACTGCTTCAGATCCTCTGCCCCTTTCTCTCATTGTCCCTTCCCTGCACGTGCTCTCCATCTCTCTCAAAAAATAAACATTAAAAAATTTTTTTAAGTAGAAAATATTTTCTTCTAATCTGTGGATTTTCATTTCATTTTCTTGCAATTTTCCATTTTCCTTCTATGTATAGTATTGCAAAGAGCAGAAATGTTAATTTTTAGAAAGTCCAATTTATCAAATGTTTCTTTTATGACCTTGCTCGTGGTCTCCTATATGAGAAACCCTTGCCTTACCCAAGGTCACAAAGATTTTCTCCTGTATTTTCATCTAGAAGTTTTATTTTTTAGGTTATACATTTATGACTAGAATCCATTTTTAACTAGTTTGTGTATGTGATGTTTCACATCGATTGAGGTTTTTTCCCCAGATAGATGAACATTTGTTCCAGTACCATTTGTTGAAAACTCAATTCTTTGTTCATTGGATTTCCTTGGCACGCTGTTAGAAATTAGGTAACCATTTATGTGTTGTCCTATTTCTGGATTCTTTTCCTCTTATCTATCCATTTCTGCTTTTACCCAAACCCCACTGTCTTGATCATTGAGTCTTAATAGTAAGTGTTAGATCTCTTTTTAAAACTGGTATGGCAATGCTACGTCCTTTGCTTTCCAATATGAAATTTGCAACCAGTTTAGTGATTTCCATGAATAGTCCTCCTGGGATTTTCATTGGGATTATATTGAATCTACTTATCTGTTTGAGGAATGTTTGACATCTAAAATATGTTGAGTTTTCCAATCTATGGACATGGTATATCTCTCCATTTATTTAGTTCTTCTTCAGCTTCTGTCATTAAAGTCTTATTGCTTTCAGCATAAGAATCCTTCATATTTTTGGATAAATTTTTCTCTATGTATTATATATGTTTGTTGATATTGTTGTTGTTGCTGTTGTAAATGGTACTATTGGTAAATTTCAGTTTCCAATTGCGACTTGCTAGGACATAAATTGCAATTAACCCTGCATCTCACATCTATTTTACAGCTGTATAGTCCCCCATGGTGTGCATGTGCCGCATCTGGAACCCACGTTCTTAAACAGGGGACTATTTCTTCCATATACACTTATGAGAACATAATAGATTACATACCACTCTGTAATAATAATGTGCCTACATGTATGTGCACACAGGTATGTATGTGTCTGTGTGTACGTATGTCTCTCAAGGCTCTAGAATGCACGGTTGAGGATTCATCACAGGAAATACCCTGAATGTGTTTGCTCAGTACTGCTCCCTAAGATTCATCTATTCACACATCTGTTCAGTGACTGGGTACCGAGGCTGCATTACCGACCAGGCACGCGCAGACCCTGGCGAGGTCACAGAATCACACACAAAGGTGCTCCTCCGGGCACTTGTATCCCAGCAGCACCAGCCTCCATCTGCCTTCGTGTGGCACAGCACCCGGCCCTCGAGTCCTGTCTGGGACCGCAGTCGCCTGCCCTCCCTCCATCCCAGTCCCCTCATCATGCGGCCTGTGTCACCCATACTCCCTGGAAACCTCAGGACGAATTGCTGAGGGTTCCTGATGCACTCGGTTGTTCTCCACAAGCCCAGACAGCGGCTGTTATCAGGAGGCGATCCGGGCAACGGGAAGCTGGCGCAAGAGGCTGCCATCCTGCAGGTGCACCTGGTGGCCGTCTGCTTCTTTTTCTCTTGATTCTAGAACTGAGGTACCTGTCAGGAAGCACGGGGCGGGGCTGAGACTGAGGCTGGGATGGGGGCTGAGGTTGCCCACGTGCAAAAGGACCAGAACTGAAGAGAGGACTTGGGACCGACTTCCTGGCTCCTCTCATACATTGTACCCATTTGTCTGTGGCTCCATCTCTGTTCTGTGGACTTTGTAAAAAAGAATCACAGTGGAGAAGACAGGGTGTCTCAGTGCTGCCAATTTATTGCTTCCTTCTGTCTCTGAGCGGGTGTTGTAAGAGACCAAATGTGTATCCGATGCTCTAAAGTCTGATTCATTTTTGTTGGTACCAATTAACGGCTAAGTTAACAGATGCAATGTTGAGTACTGTACATATTGTATTTATCTTTTGTTTTACTGTGTACATAGATATTTCCAGTCGTGTCATTTTGATGACTAACCAGTGAGACAGAGAGAGAGAATAGAGCAGACTTTTCTCCAAATATTCATAGGAAGCATTGAATAATTTCTTAAGATTCTCACACAATCTGAACAGAGTGAAGAAGAAGCTCATTAGCCCAGAAAAAGGACAGATGACTGCTTGTAACTGGTCATCTTGTCTATCCAGGCTTTGCCTCCAAGGACAAGATGGAGACCCGAGAACCCTGCTTTCCAGAAGCCTCAGGTCAGGGTTAGGTGTGTGTGACAGCTGGTGTCAGGGAAGAAAATAGTGGGTCAAGCAAGGGCCACCCTTCCATGCAAATTGTAATAAGATTTCTGATTTATCTGGGGAATATTGGTCAGGTTGTGGCAACAGCAATCCCACCAGCCCATTTCCAGATAGTTAGATTGATGGGGGGGGGGGGGGTAAGTGGATAGATATAGATGATAGTGATAGAGATAGAGGGAAAGACAGAGCTAGAGCTAGAGATGAGATAGAGAAAAATAGAGATAGAGATAATGACATAGACATAGATACGTAGATAGAGATTGAGATGGAGACAGAGACAGAGACACAGGTATATCTTGTGCAGATAGTAATATTACAAAATGAATGAAGGAAGGTTTTTGTGTGTAAATGTCCCAATTATTTCCTTCTAGGACATGGAGGCAGAAGTGGAAAGGACAAGAAATACTGATAATTACTACCAAGTCCTTCCTCCAGGCTGCACGCTAAGCATTTGGATTTCTAATCTCATAACCTCACACCGTCCCTTCTCTGCTCCACAGAAGAAGGTTCTGGAGAAGCTCCAGCTCACCTCCTCCTCTCACTGCACCCCTTGGGTTACCAGGGTCTATGCAAATGCAGGCTTTTGTGGTTGTTGTTGTTGTTTTATTACATTCCCTATGACTATTTTCTCAAGGCTCTGAAAGGTAAACTTTGGTTTCTAGATTCAAATAACAGTATTTTCGTTGGTTCTTGGACGATTCTTTTTGGACACTAGTTTATCTTTTTCAGCTCAGGAAGCTTCATGGACTCAGTTGTTTTTAAAACTCTGTACCTTGTCCACACCACTCTATGTAGTTACTTCTTCCTGAACAGGGTCTCCCATAGCACAGAAGCCTCCTTTTTACTAATTAAAACATGGCACAACCTAGGCAGAAAATTAGAAAAAGGCGCTCTTTCCAGGCTCACACAGCCCTGCTCCAGGTACAGGGCGGGGAGGGCTCGGGATGGATTGTGGTCCCCACTGGTGCCCGCTCCCCCTTCACGCGGGCACCTTGAGCAGGGTGCAGTGGTTAGAGCAAATCCAGGCTACATCTCTGGTGTGTGGCAGGGAATGGGAGCGTTGTCATTGCTGAACTCACACGTGTCATCTCTTCCTCCTTCTGATGTTCGAAGAGGCACTAAACTTACCAATTGAAAATAGTTTCCTCGGTGTGCCTGGGTGGCTCGGTCGGTTAAGCGTCCGACTTCGGCTCAGGTCATGATCTCGCAGTTTGTGAGCTTGAGCCCCACATCGGGCTCTGTGCTGACAGCTCAGAGCCTGGAGCCTCCTTTGGATTCTGTCTTCTCCTCTCTCTGCCCCTCCCATGCTTATGCTCTGTCTCTCTCTGTCTCTCAATAATAAATAAATGCTAAAAATTAAAAAAAAAAAAGAAAATAGTTTTCTCTGGTTTATAACAGCCCCTTTCAGGCTAGTTCTGTCTCCTTTGTCCCCTTCCTCCTCCTTCTGTCTCCCTGTCTCCTGCTGCCATCACTGCACCCGGGAGGAGAGTTAGTTCTCACAGTCTCCCTGACGCCCTCTTCCAGCCCTCGGCCCTGCTCTCTGGATTCAGCCTCTCCCTCTGAATTGTCCTATGCAGTTACCAGCCCCGAACCCACCCCTACCGACTCACAGCACACCTTGGGATGCAAAGTTCCCACCTCAGCTTCTCATCCAAAGCCTGGCTGCTGCCTCCTGTGGTCCCCTCAGCGCCCTGACCCTCTCAGAGATGCTAAGAAGCGTTATGGATCTCCTACCTGTGCAGCCCGTGGGGACAGTCAGGGCTGGTTTGGGCTGGTCTGTGCCGATGTCTCCACTGTTGGTGGTGTTCCTCCAGGGCCGTGTTCCAGAAGTTTGACATTAGCCAGATGTTCTCAGAAGTTCCCTCCATGTGTCTAGGATTTTTTTTTTCTAAGTTTATTTATTCGTTTTTGAGGGAGGGGCAGAGAGAGAGGCGGGGAGAAAGAATCCCAAGCAGGCTCACCGCTGTCAATACAGAACTGGACTCAGGCCTTTATCTGATGACCAAAAGATCATGACCTTAGTCAATATCAAGAGTCAGACAACTTAACTGACCGAGCCACCCAGGCACCCCAGTTTTGGGTTTCTGTTGAAGAAGTTTCTATCCTCTCTGGGATAAGACCCTCAGAGACAAGGGAACCAAAAGGAACTTTCACTTACTCTCTCCTCACCATTGAGTACCACATCCCGGCCATCAGAACTAGCCCTTTCTCTCAGCATACACGCTAACCTTGATGACACCACATCTCCCCTTATCTCCATCTAGCACCTCTGGTAAAATCCTGTGTTCCTAGTTTACCAGGCTTACCCGCCAATCTATAAACGGGAGATTTGGAAATTTAGACAATCACTTTCTTTATCAAGTAAATCTGACTTTTAAGCTTTACTATCTCATGATTCACTCAAAACGGGAGCTTATGCTGGCCAAAGCCACTATCTCCTTCTATAGGTGCTATATGTCATGGTTTAGCCTGAACAGAGGAAGGACTCCAGGTGACATGATGTATTAGGGGAAAAAACTGTGCCAGAGACAAATTTCCAAAGCATCACTCTCATTGCATATTTTGTTTGTTTACTGAAGTCTGGCTGCGGGATTTTGAGCGTTCTCCATGTAGTTGACCTATGACACTTTCTGTTAAAACCAGTTCACAAAACAGAGAAGATTTTCTTCGTCTTTCCTCTCCACTTGCAGGAAGAGTCCTGGGGCAGACTGCCCAGAAAGGAACTCTTCCACAGTGACCCGTTGGCCATGGCTTCTTGTGGGACCCTCATACTGTCTTGACCAGTATACTGGCCTGGGGAGCAGGTGTGGGACAACCCGTATTTGCCCACAAGTGCCAGAGTGTATTCTTGTAAAGTTAACCTTCACCAAGAATATTTAAAGTGACCTAACAGTGCAATTGAAACACAATGGACAGGGGCGCCTGGGTGGCTCAGTCGGTTGAGCGTCTGACTTCGGATCAGGTCACGATCTCGTGGTCCGTGAGTTCGAGCCCCGCACCGGGCTCTGTGCTGACCGCTCAGAGCCTGGAGCCTGTTTCGGATTCTGTGTCTCCCTCTCTCTCTGCCCCTCCCCCGTTCATGCTCTCTCTCTGTCTCAAAAATAAATAAATGTTAAAAAAAAATTAAAAAAAGAAACACCATGGACTATTTGTTTGGAAACATTTCCAAACACCAATTCTTTCTTCCATGACATAGGTTTATTTGCAGGACTTTTATGATGATCAC